>NC_140993.1:169111994-169711994 GCF_052327205.1 Somniosus microcephalus | reverse complement strand
GGTCAGCTATTAAACAGAGAAACCAGACCTTCATGGAAGTCCTTCTGAGTAGGACTGCCAGTGCAGATACGGGTCCCCATGGCCCCCCTGATGTGCAACAAGGTGCTCTCAAGCCACTTGCAAGTGCTGAGGTGGACCTGACCCATAAGAGGGATGTTGGTGGCAGAGAACAAGGAAGTGGGGGCTCCTCTCCAAGCACTCACACTTCCATGCCACTGCCAAGTCCTCAGTCAGAGCCCCACCAGAGTCCCCACCCAACTGAGATCGGCGTCTCAACCCCTGCACAGCCGCAGGAGCAGCAGACTGTTGACGAGCCCTCACAGGCTCGCAACTCCAGAGGACACCCACCAAAGGTGTCGAGACAGGAGCAGCAAGAAAGTGAGCAAGGGGCCTCCACATCTGCTGAAGCCACAGGGGAAGCACCACGTAGGAGCACGCGTAAGAGAAAGATACTGCACAAATAGTCACAAGGGTAGTCACTTGGGTGAAATGTGATGTTCAATGTTGAAAAGCCATCAGTTGGTTATTGTAAATAAAAATTCTGATGGCAACTGTTGCAGTTATGGCGTGTGTCATTTCGCTAATGGGACTTCCACATTGAGGGCATAGGATTACTTGCAATTGTCAGTATGGTGGTCAGAGTGCTAGGAATCTGCTGGTTCTTAGCCAAAGTCGATGCTCTGGTAAGAGGCTGCGAGGCAAAAGTGCTTGATTGGCTAGGCTAAACAAATCTGGCCAAGATGAGTGCATTCCTTGCATCCCGAGCAGCAATGTTCTCGCGTAATGCTGCCGCTGGTTGATGGATCTCTGCAGGATGTTCGTTTTCACACCCCTCCTCCTCCTCATCTGAGGAGGATATGTGAGGAGCCATTTGGTCCTCAGGAATCTGCAAGCCACGACGCTCTTCCATGTTGTGAAGCACACAGCAAACCATGATGATTCTGGAGACCCTGGCTGCTGAGTACTGCAGGGCTCCACCTGATCTATCCAGGCATCTGAAGCGCATCTTCAGCAAGCTGATGGTTTGCTCGATTATGGATCTGGTGGAAATGTGGTTGTAGTTGTCGCTCTCCTCAGCTTCGCTGGATGGTCTCCTCAACGGCATCATTAGCCACGTCTTCAGGGGATAGCCCTTGTCTCCAAGTAGCCATCCGTTAAATTGGTTTGGTGGACTAAAGAGCGGAGGCACACTAGACTGGCGCAGTATGAAGGAGTCATGGCAACTGCCAAGTAGTTGGCACAAACATGCAAAATTTCCTTCTTGTGGTCGCACACAACAGTTGAACATTAAGGGAGTGGAAGCCTTTGCGGTTGACAAAAATACCTGGATTGTGAAGGGGTGCCTTAAGGACCATATGTGTGCAGTCAACGATGCCCTGCACCCTTGGAAAGCCTGCCAGATTAGCTAATCCAACCGCACGCGCTGTGACACTTGCTTGATCCTTGGAGAACTGGATGTGATTGTGCGCGATGGCAAAGAGGGCATCGGTTACCTGCGTGATGCAAGTGTGTGCGGCCGCCTGGGAGATGCCGCTGATGTCTGCTGCTGATTCCTGGAATGAGCCTGAAGCAAAAAAGTTGAGTGCGGTGGTGACTTTGACAGCCACTGGTAAGGGGTGTCCACCTGCTCCTCTGGGCTCCAGGTCTTGCTGCACCATTGCGCAGATGTCACCCACTACCTCTCGCGAAAGTTGAAGCCACCTTTGGCACTGCTGCTCACTCATGTTGAGGTAGCTGATCCTCTGTCTGTAGACCCTGTTTGGGGGGTATCTCCTGCGCTGACGGACTTCCATGGGCTGGCGCCTTCTGGCCTGTGCAGCTTCAGTTGGGTGAGCAGCAGCTTGGAGCTCCTGCTGTTGCTCCTGCAGTTGGTGCTGCTGTTGTTCAGGGTTCTGCTGCTGCCGCAGCTGGTCTTCGTCCGAATCTGATGTCCAGGAGGAAAGGAAATAAATGGTTCCCACGCTTCTGGTAGATGCCTCAGTTGAGGAAGCGCTCGGTCAAGGTGGCGAGAGGGGTTTCCCAGGAGGTCACACTGGAGATGGGTGTCAGGCTCCAAACTTCCACAGTTACGGTTATGCCTGCTAAAAGTTCCCCCAGACCTGAGACAACAAAGTCCTGCCACCTGCAAATGATGATTGATCAAATCTCCTATTTAATGGTGGAGCTGCAGCTGATAGTCAGCAATCCAATTGCGCTCCCGCCAGGTTTCACCGTCGTGTTTCAGAGAAGATGTGAATCACATGGGAAACGTGTTAAAATCAGAAGGGCCTCTCAAAATGGGATTATAGAGGCAATTTACTGGTTGTTAACGGCCTTAAGGGCCTATCCCGCCTCTTGGAGGTGGGACGGAGACGGGATCAGAACCCACGCATTTGGGAACATTTCTTGGAGGCGGGGTCGGGCCCGCTCGCCACTTTTTACAATTTTAACACCCCACACACCTCCATTCCCGCCTCCTCTGGCCTGGCCAAAAACAAATCTTTTTCATTAGTTTTTAATTTTATGTTTTCTCTCTTCCTTTTATAGGCTTCCTCCCACCAAGTACTATCCACAGTTGAAAAGGTTGCCAGCTGATTTTGTCCCCAGCCTTTCCCAGTTCTGCTTTGTAACTGCCCACTGGAAGGTGTGTAACAGTGACCGAATGTGAGTGACGTGCCCTCTGATTTTCCCTTGCTACCCAGATAACAGGATTCATTATAGGAAAATCACAAGCCCAGTTTCATATTCCACAATTCTCTAGCACTGCATGTCAGAACAGCATAATGCTGCACTGTGGAGCTCAATCAGTACAGTCCATTCAATGGTATTTGCTTAATACTAAAGATTGGATGAAGGGAACAAATTGGGGTTGATTTTATCTCAGGTGCGGGGAATTGGCGGGTTCCCCGAATTTAGTGATTCCGACATGTTTGTAAATGGGTCTGTGAGACTGATGCAAATTTAACACAATTGGCCAATTGATTTCCAGCGTGTGGGAAGCCTTGGCAATTGAGTATTTCCAGTCAGAAAGTCGCAGAATATGACGTCATCATTGCTGCTGCTTTTAAGGTCCACAGCAAGCCTTGCTTCCTCTGCAGGCTTCCAATCTTCAACATTAAGATGGCACAGGAGCCTGCAGGAGGAACGGCCAGCGGGAGGGCCAGATCTGTGCCCAAATTTGATGAGGCTTCACTCCAGGCATTGCTGGATGGTGCTAGGGCCCACAGGGAGGTCCTCTTCCCTTCTTCAGGGAGGAAGAGGCCTCCCAGCCAGACCAAGGCTGTGTGGCTAGAGGTGGCAGGTCAAGTCAATTGCTTGGGGCTCACACGAAGAACGTGGTTGCAGTGCAGGAAAAGATTCCATGACCTTCTTCGCACTGGAAAAGTAAGTACTGTATGATGTTTCCATTACCCTCAATCTGATCCCCATTGCCTTTCCTCACCAGCACTCAGCTTTAGCAATCTCTTCTTCCACATCCCACTTGACACTTACATCCATGCACCCTTACCCATTCCCTTTCTCTCTATGCTCACATTCACAGAACTATGCCACCATGCAGCCTTCACACTCCCTCTCACCCTGATGATTTGAACACAACTGACAACACACAGGGAGGGTCCTTGGTATTGCAACCTCACTCCACCTTTGTCTCCTTCTAAGTATCTATGCTATGCAATCTCTGCACTCACTCCTTCATTCTCATTCAACCTCCACTTGTCTCCCTCATTGCAGGAAAAGAGAGTTCACAACAGGAGAGAGCGAGCCAGGACAGGAGGAGGGCCGTCCTCATTAGCGCAGCTTACCCCCGGGAGGAAGGCGTCCTGGAGATTGCCGGGGCTGACCGAGATGTGGACATTGGGGAAGGACAGACAGGAGCATCCCCGCAAGCTGGTGACAGAATAGTTTTCCATCTCTCTCATTGACATTGCATTAGTCGCTGATAATGATTCTGAAGCTACATCATATGGACTTATGATCATCTGCAAAATGCAATGTGCATGTAACCTTGGCATCACATCTCTAACTTTTTCCTTGACTCCCCCACAGGACCATCGAGAGCCCCCGTCCCCAGTGTGCAGGAGAAAGAGCCTGAGATGCCAGACTCCTCAGAGGAATCTGCAACCTCTGAGGGCGCAGCGTCAGCAGAAATAAGTGCACCCAGCACCAACGCAAACACTCACACCTCGGTGGGACCTTCGGTACATAGAGTAGAGTTGTCATCTGGCGTATCACAGCTCACAAGTGAGCATCAGCAGATTGTGGAGACAGGGACAGAAGTGGAGAGTCCTCGTCGGAGGGCGCAGGACTCTGCCAGCTCGGCTCAGCTACATGTCGATCCTCTGCCTCTGGGTCCATCTGTAAGATCAGAGGTGATGGAACTCCAGACACAGATGCAGGAGTCTCTGGCAGGTTTTGTCTCTAGGGTCACTGCGAGTGTGGAGCGAATGGAGGAGTCCATAGCGAACACGAGCAGAGCCTTTGTGGAGTCATTGGCGCATGAACGCATCAACACGGAAAGGGTGGCTACCTACGTGGAAATGATTGCTGCCTCCATGGTAAGGCTGGCTACCGTAGAGGAGAGGATGGCTACGGCCATGGAGGAGGTTAGTCGCCAGGGTATGGAAAACATGGTGAGTGTTCAGAATAGAATGACATCTCTTGAGGAGCGATGGGCATCTATTGAACAGAGAAACCAGACCTTCATGGAAGTCCTTCTGAGTAGGACTGCCATTGTAGATACGGGTCCCCATGGCCCCCCTGATGTGCAGCAAGCTGCTCTCAAGCCACTTGCAGGCACTGAGGTGGACCTGACCCATGAGAGGGAGGTTGGTGGCAGAGCTCAAGGAAGTGGGGGCTCCTCTCCAAGCGCTCACACTTCCATGCCACTGCAGAGCCCTCGGTCAGAGCCCCGCCGGAGTCCACACCCAATGAAGATAGAAGTCTCAGCCCCTGCACAGCCGCAGGAGCAGCACACTGCCGGCGAGCCCTCACAGGCTCACCACCCCAGAGGATGCCCGCCAAAGGTGTCGAGGCAGGAGCAGCAGGAAAGTGAGCAAGGGGCCTCCACATCTGCTGAAGCCACAGGGGAACCACTACGTAGGAGCACGCGCAAGAGGAAAATAAAGCACAAATAGTCACAAGGGTAGTCACATGGGTGAAATGCTGTGTATTTTGTAAAAATGCCATCAGTTGTTTGTTTTTCATAAAAATTCTGATGGCAACCTCTGCAGTTGTGGCGTGTGTCATTTCGCGAATGGGGCTGGAGGTCCTCTAATGCCAAGAGGGGATGGAAAAAAAGGCCTCCCATGCTTCTGGTA
The DNA here is from genome assembly GCF_052327205.1 of Somniosus microcephalus. Classification (NCBI taxonomy): domain Eukaryota; kingdom Metazoa; phylum Chordata; class Chondrichthyes; order Squaliformes; family Somniosidae; genus Somniosus; species Somniosus microcephalus. The sequence continues at coordinate 169,706,697 of NC_140993.1, read as the reverse complement.
GGTGCCTCAGTTGAGGAAGCGCTGAGTGAGGGTGGCGAGAGGGGTCTCGCAGGAGGTCACACTGGAGAAGTGTGTGAGGCTCCAACCTTCCACAGGTGTGGTTAAGCCTGGTAAAAGTTCCCCCAGGCCTGAGACAACAAAGTCCTGCCACCTGCAAATGATGACTGATCAAATATCCTCTTTAATGTTGGACCTGCAGCTGATAGTCAGCAAGCCAATAGTGTTCACGCCAGGTTTCACAGGCATGATCCCCACCAGGCGTGTTTTAAGTGGGAAAAGGGTTAAACAGGCAAGGGCCTGTTAAAATGGGATTATAAAGGCCAATCCGTGCTGTTTAAGGGCCCTAAAGACCAGTCCCGCCTGTTGCAGGCGGGACTGATTTGGGTCAATCAGACACACCTAGGTTAAAATGGCGTGGAGGCGGGAACCAGGCGGTGGGAGGGGGGTTGCGATCCCCAGGTTTTGTGATTTTAACCCCCCGCACGCCTACAAGCCCGCCTCACGGCCCAATGAAAATCGAGGCCCTTGTGTATGATGGGATCCCTGTACTTTACCATATTTTGTAAGAAAATGGACACTGCTTGAATGGGCACCAAAGTCAAGAACAAATCAATCACGGTACAGGCACTAACTTACAATCAGTCTGTGGTATTTATATCAAAGGTATAAATGCACATTGTGATGAAGAATCAGGCAAAATGACAGTCGCCTTGTGCATGAAAAATTAGAAACATAGAACCATAGAAACATAAAAAAATAGGAGCAGGAGTAGGCCATTCAGCCCTTCGAGCCTGCTCCGCCATTCAATAAGATCATGGCTGATCCTCTATCTCAATACAGGAAACTTTGTGCTATCCGGCACTGATGGGACCAAGCTGCTGCCGTTCCCTCAAAACTGCCGGACACTCCAGAGTTAATGTTGAAAGATACGGAAATTTTTATCTCCGTATCTGACAACAAAACACTGTTGCTTAGCAACAGCTTCTAACCAGTCGGGTGCAGCTGCAAGCGTCTGTAGCTAAAGCTGTTGCTATAGCTACAGACCTTGCAGTGCTTGACCGGGAAAAAAAAAGCAAAGAAAACAAACGAAAAGAATAAAAAACGGCTCCTGATTTTTGCCGGTGGCTCCAGCTTGCCAGATCGTTCGCCTCCGGATAACTCAAAGTTTCCTGTACCACATTCCCACTCTCTCCCCATACTCCTCGACACCTTTTGCATCTAGAAATCTATCTCCTTCTTAAATATATTCAGTGACTTGGCCTCCACAGCCTTCTGTGGTAGAGAATTCCACAGGTTCACCACCCTCTGAGTGAAGAAATGTTCTCTTCATCTCAGTCCTAAACATCTTACCCCGTATCCTGAGACCCCTCGTTCTAGAGTGCCCAGCCAGGGGAAACATCCTCCCTGCATCCAGTCTGTCTAGCCCTGTCAGAATTGTAAATGTTTCAATGACATCCCCTCTCATTCTTCTAAACTCTAGTGAATGCAGGCCTAGTCAACCCAATCTCTCCTCATACGACAGTCCTGCCATCCCAGGAATCAGTCTGGTGAACCTTTGCTGCACTCCCTCTATGGCAAGCATATCCTTTCTTAGGTATGGAGACTAAAACTGCACACAGTACTCCAGGTGTGGTCTCACCAAGGCCCTGTATAACTGTAGTAAGACATCCTTGCTCCTGTACTCAAATCCTCTTGCAATGAAGGCCAACATAACATTTGCCTTCCTAACTGCTTGCTGCACCTGCATGTTTGCTTTCAGTGACTGGTGTACCTAGGTCCCTTTGTACATCAACATTTCCCAATTTATCACCATTTAAATAATACTCTGCCTTTCTGTTTTCCTTACCGAAGTGGATAACTTCACATTTATCCACGTTATACTGCATCTGCTATGTATTTGCCCACTCACTCAACTTGTCTAAATCGCCTTGAAGCCTCTTTGCATCCTCCTCACAACTCACAATCCCACCTAGTTTTGTGTCATCAGCAAACTTGGAAATATTACATTTGGTTCCCTCATCCAAATCATTGATATATATTGTCAATAGCTGGGGCCCAAGCACTGATTCCTGCGGTACCCCATTAGTCACCGCCTGCCACCCCGAAAAAGTCCCATTTATTCCTACTCTCTGTTTTCTGTCTGTTAACCAATTTTCAATCCATGCCAGTATATTACCCCCAATCCCATGTGCTTTAATTTTGCACACTAACCTCTTATGTGGGACTTTATCAAAGGCCTTCTGAAAATCCAAATACACCACATCCACTGGTTCTCCCTTATCTATTCTACCAGTTACATCCTCAAAAAACTCTAGTAGGTTTGTCAAACATGATTTCCCTTTCATAAATCCATGTTGACTTTGTCTAATCCCGTGGATATTTTCTAAGTGTCCTGTTATCACATCCTTTATAATAGACTAGCATTTTCCCTACTACTGATGTTAGGCTAACCGGCCTGTAGTTCCCTGTTTTCTCTCTCCCTCCTTTTTTAAATAGTGGGGTTACATTTGCCACCCTCCAATCTGCAGGAACTGTTCCATAATCTATATAACATTAAACGGAATACAGAGTGGTACTAAAGTAAACATTTATTAGATCAGTGTCAGCCATGGCTCAGTTGGTAGCAGTTTCGCCTCTGAGTCAAGAAGGTTGTGGGTTCAAGTCTCACTCCAGAGACTTGAGCACAAAAATCAAGGCTGACACTCCAGTGCAGTACTAAGAAAATACTTCCGCATGAGACGTTAAACCGAGACCCCCATCTGCCCTCTCAGATGGGCATAAAATATCCCGTGGCACTATATTGACAAAGAGCAGGGGAGTTATCCCAGCTGTCCTGGCCAATATTTATCCCTCAATCAACATCACTAAAACAGATTATCTGGTCATTATCACATTGCTGTTTGTGGGAGCTTGCTGTGTGCAAATTGGCTGCCATGTTTCCCTCATTACAACAGTGATTACACTTCAAAAAAAGCACTTCATTGGCTGTAAAGTGCTTTGGGACGTCCAGTATTTGTGAAAGGCGCTATATAAATGCAAGTCTTTTTTTTAAGGTCCTTCAATCTCTCGTGGTCACAGTTAGCACCATGTCAGAGAGATTATCCTCCCACTCTCCCCCACCAATATTTTTTGTCGATTTTTACTAATTGCTGTGCTGTTTTTTTTTTAAATGGTGACAAGATGCCCTGCTTATATCACTTCTGAATTTAACCGTAAATGAATGCAGATTTTGGAACTGTGACTCCATTTATATCTGCACCGGGTTCACAGTCAGCTTCTTTGGCAGCTTGTCTCAGCACCACCAGAAGGAAATTGTGACTTTAATCATTTTGTTGACACTGATGCCTAAACTCTGGCTTCCTTTACATATAAAATGATGTATCATTATGTTAATGGCACTTGCTTGTTGGAGCTGCTACAGCAGCTAGCATCACTCTTCCCTGTTACAATGTCATTGCCTGAGGGCTGCTAACACAACCTGGAGGAGAAACCTTTTAGTGTTTGCCTTACTATTAGATGGCATGACAACAGGTTGCAGCTGGAGACAATTGTAATAAAGACAGGTGTCTAACAAATTTGAGAGTGGTGGCTGCAGTGAAGTCAAGAAAGAAATAAGTAAGGTTTCTCTTTGCATCCTTGCCCAGAGCTTAATTGCAGAGACTATGCTAGGTATCAATGGGCAAATCTCAGATTTCACATAACTAAAAGCTTCAGCAAACTTGGTTCACTAGTGGCATAGGAATATAGAAACAGGAGTAGGCTATTTAGGTCCTCAAGCCTGTTCCGCTATGCAATTAGATTGTGGCTAATCTGTATCTTAACTCTATTTACTCACCTTGGTTCTGATACTCTTACCTAATAAAAATCTAGCAATCTGTTTTGAAAATTTTGATTGACCGAGCCTGAACAGTTTTTTGGGGGAGAGAGTTCCAGATTTCCACAACCTTTTGTGTGAAGTGGTTCCTGACATCACCCCTGAATGGCCTAGCTCTATTTTTAAGGTTTTGTCCCCTTGTGCTGGACTCCCACCCCCAGAGGCAATAATTTCTCTCTATCTACCTTATCAAATCCTTTAATCATTTTAAACAACTTAATTCAATCACCCCATAATTTTCAATACTTAAGGGAATACAAGACTAGTCGATGCAACCTGTCCTCATAATTTATCCATTTTAGCCCTGGTATCAGTTTGGTGAATCAGTGCTGCAGCCTCTCCAAGGCCAATATATCCTTCCTGAGGTGTGGTGCCCAGAATTGTAGCAGTTGGGGCTTAACCAGAGCTTTATATAACTGTAGCATAACTTCCACCCATTTGTATTCCAGCCCCTTTGAGATAAAGATTAATATTCCATTAGCCTTTTAAATATTTTTTTTCTCCCTGTCCACTAGCTTTTAGTGATTTCTGTACTTACTTATTTATTTCTTGACTTTGCATCAGCCACCATTCTCAAATTTGTTAGGCATCTGTCTTTATTACAATTGTCTCCAGCTGCATCCTTCATCTAATATTAAGAAAGCACTAAAAGGTTTCTCCTCCCCTGCATCTCTTTTCTCACTAGGTTATACTGTGACATCCAGTGCTGGATATGCTAGTGAAAGGTGGCCAACAAAAGAGAGATTTATATAAAGAAAAGATTTCCTCGTGGGCCAGGAGGAACAGGAATGCATTTCCAGGTCCTATAATGACACCTTGGGTCTTCCTTGCCCCAGGCTTCCCTCTCTTCCCCCCTGACTTACAAGACTTCCAATTAATTTGATTTATATTTAGTTGGGAATAGCTAAGGAGAAAGGCATCTGTCACTTTGCTGTATAATGTAATAGTTGTGTGACAAAGTATATTAAGGCCTATTTTAAACATGGCTGCCTGGCGGGATCAGAGTGGGTTTTAAAATGGCAGTCAGGCACTTCCTGCTGTATTTCCAATGCATTCGTGTCTGTGACCATTTTAATTTCAGGTTTTTGGCAATGCCAGGACAGGCAGCGGTCTCGTTAATATTTAAATGTCAGGGTTTGATGATGTAATTCAGACTGTGATGCAATATTAACTGCCGTGATGTTCAGTGCTGGATATGCCAGTGAAAAATGACTAACTAAAGTTGAAATTTCTCTTTTTTTAGGTTTCCTTGTGGGCCAAGAGGAGCAGGAATGTGTTTCCAGGCCCCATAATGACACCTTGGGCCTTCCTTGCCCCAGGCTTCTCTCCCTCCCTCTGACTTACAAAACTTTTAATTAATTTGATTTCTATTTAGTTGGGAAAAGCTTCATCAATTTATTCCTTTTCTTTGTTTACTTTTTATCACTCCTAGGTCACCTGGTTTCGCATACCATTTCTGGTTAAGATACCTCTGTTCGTGAACCTGTTGAAAGTGCATAGGAGGATACTGAGTGACTTGTCTGACGGTTGTGCCTTCTTACGGGAAAGAATTTGGCTGAAGCTGGGAACTTAACATGTCAGAAAACTTTGAACAGGAGCCCACTGAGTCTGACTATTCTAATAAGGAGTGTCATGTTTAAATATGAAAATGTTAGAAAGAACTTAAATTAAGTTTTACATTTTTCCTGTTATTTTTATGCTTGGTTCTGTTGATTTTTTTTAAAAACAAATATATTTGAATAATGAGTATATAATATGTTTGGAGAACTAGCCTAGAGAGGTTAATGATTCTGGTTGTGGGATGGCATTGGATTAATAAACACATTTAAAATTATATAATCATAGAAATATTCTGTGTAAATCATTATATCCATTGATCTGATATTTATACAGATCTCTCAAACTGCCTGGCTTGGTAACTCCTTAAAGCCAGGTTAACCAATGATTTCATTAATACCCCATCTTAAATTCCAATTGCTATCAGTTAAAATCAGTGTATACCAGTTCCGGAAGATCAACTGGTTTGAACTGATCTTTAGAATTGGAATTTGAGCAGTGCATTTCTGATTTTATACAAAGTATTCAAACAAAAATCAATTGCAATAGAACAAAAGAGACACCAAAGGATGTTAAAGCTTAATCATTCTTTTCAACCACTTGAGTTATGAGCAGGGTCTTGAGGATGACACACCCTCTTTAATAGCTATACTTCTGACTTGGTTCTGATCTATCCCATGGATATTGTAAAGTGAAAATGTTCTTTAACCTCAAGATATTCATTTCTGCTTCTGTGATAATATTGATTCTCTCATATGTATGATGGTACTGCTGAAACATTAAGACAACATGAAAACCATTTCTCTGTAGTATCTACAAAGTTTCTCAAGAAAAGATTGCAGTTAGTATCTTGTGGTTCTCATTTCCTATTTTTTTCTCATGAGGACTTCAGTGCCACTTGTTTGAAGCCCTCATCAGACACTGACTATTTCTGAATTTTCCTGGAGGTTCTTGTTGGTAGGAATCCATATGCAAATTGTGCTGGTGTAAAAGTTGCATCTTACATTCTCCACAATAAAAGGAACACTCAAAGGCAATGAATAGCATCATGAAGCTATAATCAGTGTTTCCTGATTACAAACTGGCCTTCTTACAAAACCGCATCCTTTTATCTTTTATATAGAGGCAATCCAGACAGACTCGGTACAAACAACATCAGAGGAGAAGTACAAGGGAAGCCTTTTAATGGGAATATTCTGCAGAACATGTTTTCCAAATATACTCTCACAACAATCCACAGTGAAGGGGCAGGGGCAATCTCATTTACACAGCTGAAAATGTTGAGACAGAGATGATTCATTTCATCAGAATTTTCTGAAGATAGGCAAGTGGGATTTTATTAGAGTAACAGAACTGTAGTATTAAGTCATTAGCAGCTGTTTCCCATCTACATTAGTGTGCATGTATAGAAGTCATACAGAGCTCCTCAGAGGTGCAGGAAAAGAAAGAACTTTCATTTATACAATGTCTTTCTTGATCTCAGGATGTTCCAATGCACTTCATAGCTTTTAACTACTTTTAATCATCAATGTTTTGCAGTCAAAGTTGGCATCCAATTTGCACACAGCAAAGATCTGCAAATAGCAATTAGATGGATGACAATTAATCTGTTTTGATTATGTTGTTTAAGGGATGTATGTTGGCCAGGACTCCCTGGTCTTCAAAAAAGTGCCATGGAATTTTTTACATCCATCTGAACAGGCAGATAGAACCTTACTTTAAGGTCTTGTCCAAAAGACGCCACCTTGAACAGTGCAGCATTCCCTCAGTGCTGCACCAGATTTTCAGTTTAGATTGCGCTCAAGGCCTGGAGTAGGGTTGAACGCAACCTTCTTGCTCAAAGACAAATCTTAGGCCATGTAATTACTCTATTTGAATATTCATGTATGAATGCTTTGTTTCTTCATATGAAATTCCTGTTCTACTTTTTTTAACATTAACCCATCTCTTTTAAACTGTTTGGATGATAAACTGGTGGAATGGATTGTCCACTTGTTCTAGAACTTGCCAGATTTTCACTACCATTGAAATCAAAACAGGCAGGTGTTCCGCTCCATCATTTTACTGCACAAATGGTGAAGGTGAAAGTTACCCCTGTTATGCCTTAATAGTAGACAAAGGAGTTTCATATGAATGTGTTAAGTGTTTGCATATTAATATTTAAGCAGCATACCTCCAAGGTCTTATGCTGTTGAAGTCCACACAGCACAGCTATAGCTTTATTAAGGATTTCTCAATCAAATTTCTCAAATTAATTTGGAAACAAATCCCTTATAATATTATGGCCCAGAAATTCGGGTCAGAGGCTTCCCGCGGGTGCAAGCCTCCGACCTGTACTTACCTAGCACGCCAGCCGTTGTGCTGTGGGCCCGCGTGGGATTCTGATCCTGGGCCTCCTCCAACTGCTGGCACGCAGGGCTTGTGTATCCCAGGGGCGCAGTTAGTTCGAAGTGTCCCCTGGGATCACGTGGGCCGTGGAGAGTCAATGGTAGCAGGGAATCTGTATTCATAGATTTGACAGGAAGACCTGTCAAATCTATGAATACAATTCAGCCCCAAAACATAACTAAAACTTCAAATACATTTTTTTTTAAATCACCTTTTTAAAATAACTATAAATGACATAAAATAACTATTTTAAACAATAATTTAAATTTTTGAAAAAGCTAATTACAGTTTCTAATGGGGCTAAAATTAAACTTACCTTTCTTTAAAGTATTTAAAAATAATAAACCTGTGGAAAAAATGTTTTAATTTTACTTAATTCACCACTTACCTTGTTAAAAGCAGGCCTTGCGACTGCTTTTTATAAGCGTAGCTGCTGGAGACTTACCCTCCTGGAAAAACCTGGAAAAAAACCAGAAGTTCCATGCGTACGCACTGCCTCTCCGGCGCATGCGTTCGACCTGTGAACCCCTTCCTTTAAGGGAACGGAAGTTCCGGTTTCCCGCACATGCACAGTGTATGCACGAAACCAGCACTTTTGTTGGGCCTACGCGTGAGTACCCAGCGCGTTCTCACCCGTGGGGACCCGAAGTTCTGGCCCATTATGTGCATGGTGGTGTGATGCACAGAAGCCACAAAATGCAATCCACTAGTTTGGTAGGATGTTGGGTTATAGCCACAATTGCCCATGTGGTAAGTTATCAACCTGAATAGGGAAAGTACCCGACACATCTTCATGGGGAGGGGGAGAAAAATCAGAGGGAATAACCCAAAGATGCTCTCTATCACCTCCTGGTGGACAGCTGAAGCTTGGCACCAGAAGAGGCCTGTCAGCACTACTGTAAAAGTAAATTCTGTGGAAGTTGTTTGTGAGTAGGTACACTTCAGCGGTTATTAAAACAAATTGTTTTTAAAGAGGGAGTCATCATCCTGGTGAAAAGCCATAAATGACATTATGATATTATTCCATCACAAATTATGGTTATATTTTTGGAATAGACTATTATTGATTTTATCAAATGCTTCCCCATATGAAATAGAGGGAGAGGGTAAATAATTGTACCTCCATCATATAGCATTATACACATATGTCCTATTACATTGCCAATAATTAGTCAACCCCATCCTCATGAAGCTCACTTATTAACAGTCCAACATCATGCTCAGCCTCACTCCTGAATCATTTTAATTTTCTTTTGGCTTTGATGTAATAAATGAATGCTCCTCCCCACTTCTGAACTTCAAACATTCCAAGGTCATTTTTTCTGCGGTTGGAGTTATACTGTACTCTTTACAAACTTAAATTGATGGTAGAGAACTTTCTGGAAGGGTCTTACACCTCAGTGCTTTAGTAAACCTGGTAACATTCTGGGACATAATAACACTTATGCATCAATGTGCATTAAAAACTGCTTTAAAACAATGTATGTTGCAGTATAAGTGCAGCCTAAGACCAATAAGAATCTGAAGGTGGTACTCTAGTCCTCCAGGCAAATCTGATAAGCCTTTTTGCTACCAGAAGTATTGAATGGATCATTCTACTAGTGCAGAATGGGATGTAGACATTGGAATCAGGCCAAGTAGGCAGATCTTTGAATGTAAATAAAGTGGAATCTTTGGAGCATGCTGCGCTGGGTTTTCTTTTCTGAAACTGCAGCTTCATAAAATCCACTAAGGAAGGGATGATGCTTCAGTAAAATATATATATCCTCCAGCAAAGGAAGGCTTCTATCATAACCCTATGCTGCAAACAGGTATAAATAATCCCTCTTTATAAACATTTAAGTGGCAGCTGTACAGACGTTTACAGTGCCAATATATGAGAGATGCTGTATCGGCATTCGATGTAGCCAGAGATGTAGTCAGTATTTTGCAAGCTGTTGCGACTGTATTAAAACCTGGTTTTGCACTCCTCCACTGATATTCCACTAAATTGCTTGTTTAACACAGTGATAATACTTAGTTGACACTGTTGGTGACAGAATGGCTGAGGTTGTGATTCTACCATCAACAACCTGCCAGGTCTAAATACGTCTAATTAAAAGTGAATTATTTATTTTCCAACATAGTGCTCTTACTATCCTACAAAAAAACTTCTCCCCCAAAACATGAGAGTTCTACTTTATATTCAGATACATAAAGAAAGAGGGAATGATAATTCAACCTACCAGAAAAGGTCATGCCCATTACTCTGTGGTTTAGAAGTCAAAATGGTGGCACTGGCACCAGTTAGCATCAAGACGTACATTTAAAAAACATTTCAAAGCAGAGCGAAACTACAAAAATGGAAAATGACATTTTGAGCATGCAAGCTCAATGTTCCCCAGAATGCACATAGTTTTACAAATTCATGTTAAGTTGCCACCAGTAAAACATTAAACAGTTAATTGTTTATGTTAGTGCAGAATGATCATAATGCTGTCTATTTCTATGTGATTGAGGCAACAACATCTGCAATCTGTGTGGATGAAAGTCAGCGAACTGCTACATTATAACAGCAGTTCAAATTTGTATTAGGCTGGTAGACCTAAGCTGAAATCCAAACTCAGTGGGTACTTTGTGCCAATGGAAACAAAAATCAAAGATGTAAAATGGGCTGCTGACTCGCTATCACCCGTTTTACACAAATGCACAAAGTCAAGATCTACCCCAGTGTGTGTCAAGCTGCTAAATTCCAAACATTAGATGTCCTATTTACTAAAAAGAGACTTTTCAGAGACTTCTTTCTGGCTTCAGGAACATTTTTTGGATAAAATCTTCCAAAGTTTCCACATTTACTTTGGCAAATATCTACAGTGGCTGTACTAACAGGTTTTACTGTAGAGTGACAGCAGAGCAGCTCGATTTAACATTTGGTTAATCTGCACAGTGATCTATCATCAGCATCATCAGAAACAAGTACAGCAGGAGCTTCTGAACAGGAACATCCCCAAGGTGAAAATAATGTTCCCTTTGTCCAAATATTCCTACTAAGTAAAGAATGTGGAAGGTATAGGGATATATTGTTGGCAGAAAGAAATGTCTCCTTTAAACAAACATTCCCAACAACAAAGCATTGGTTAATCAAGGCGTCACTTATTTCTGATTTAAAATGCCAAAAGGGTTGCTGTATAATAATTAGGCTCTGGAGATGCTTCAGTTACTTATGTACTGTGCAACTTCAAATGCCTTTAAGAAAAATCAGATGAGCAGTAAGGATTTGAGCTGCATTAAATATGTAGGCAGATCCAATTTGGATTTCAGGCCCTGTAGCTTTAAATGTTTCAGGACTACAGCAATATCGTTGTCCAGTATCAGAATTTTGGAACTTTTCAAGTTTATGGAGATTAGGAAAAACAGCATGACTGCTATATAATTTAAATTCAATTCAACACAATTACTTATAAAACCAATTTTTTTAGCAACAGATTAAAAACATATCTGAGTTGCAACACGCAAAGCAAATCTGGTCAAAAGAATCAACATTCTTGACACAATCTTCTAATACGACAGCAGATTGTGCAGAAATACACAATGGCTTTGGTTTCACTATACATACAACTGGCACAACACTTGTATCAGCACTGTCCTTGAGATAGGAATCTGAAGTAGAAAGGACCCGATAGCTTCCATACATTCAACTTATTGTAGACTTACTGAGAGCTTTTAACTGTCTGAGTATCACACTTAGGCTTCAATGAAAAAGTTGTGAAACAAAATTAATGATTGAAATCAACACTATTAATTTGTAACATTACCAACCAAGATTCTAATATTTTGGATGAAACCAAAAATGAATGAAATGTTGATTATTTAAATAATTAAATGAATTATAACCCTTCATCGATAAAGCACAAATAAAAAAATGACAACTACATGCTCACATTGTTGCTTCAACAGTTAAACAATATTTTACACTAATTTCTTTAATGTCACATGAAGAGTATTATATTACCTGAAAAGTGTTTAATTGATTTCCATGCACTGTAAAATGTTTTTTCTGCTGATCACTTGGCAGGTTTGGTTACAAGAGACTTTCAAAACCACAAACTGTGCTGTGGTCTTTTGCACTTGCTGCTCCTCGAAAGCTCAGGCTGTGCTTTGAAACACTACAAAATATTGATGACAGTTCCACATCCAATGACTGCTCCGACAGATGCACTTTCTGGAGATCTTTTGAAGTAGCTATTAGTGCAAATCAAAGGTTGCACACGTTCTTATCTTTCTCTTTGCCCTTCTAGAATATTCATAAAATGAATTGGAGACTTGTAATTCATTTGATAGAATAAAGCAGATGAACCTTCAACTGAAATAACTTCATCTTTTTGTTATATTTTCTATCAATATCATTCATAATTAATAAATTGGAGGATCATTCCTGGATGAATTAAGTTTTATTCCTAGCTGTTAATCAATGTCCCTGACCATGTATGTTTCATTATTGACAACATCTGTCCACATTTACTCCAATAATTAAGTTATAGTTCAAAATCTAACTTTTCTTGAGTGTTTGAAATGACTATGTGGTGTTCTTAATTTCAGCTGCTGTTTCATCTCCCTCGGTAGGTGCCTATTTTATTGTTAAAGGTCATACTCATTTGTCTGCAGCAACAAAGGCAGCCTTAAAGTTGGCTGTGGTTTTGACAGACAGTGGTCCCTATAAGTGATGGCCTTAAGGACAGGCCTGGCACTGGGAGACAGTCACCACAGCAAGGGAAATAACAGATAACAAATCATGCCACGATTTTTCCTCCTGGTGTGATTGACGACATCACAGCGGGTGTAACTTTTCAATGTCCTCAGATTAAAACCGCTCAAACAAATGAGTTCTGAACATACTGTCCAGGGTGTCAAAGTGAGCCGCTGTAGTCAAAAATGTTTTGGGAAAACCATGATTTTTGTTTTATTTTTAAAGAGAATGGCTATTTGATTATTAAACAGAAATTTCCAGTTTTAATCTTGGTTTATCTATGTTAACTTTGTTTACGATAATAAATAAAAATGACATAGCTAACATATCACAATAAAATTAAGGCTTCCACAATAATATGTATTAAAGTATACACATATATATATATTATATTATATATGTATACATATATATGTATGTGTGTGTATATATATAATACTGATAAACTTGTCTAACTAGATAGAGGTCCACTTAACATCAATATCCATCCATTGCTATAATTCATACTGTTTTCCACACATACACCAGGCACGTGTACTCTAAACAACTGTGGGACGATGCACATTTTGTGTTGAATTGTATGATGGTGGTGCTTAAGTTAACACTTGTTTTAAGTAAATGATGAATTTGTCCAGCTCTGAAACTGACGCAGCAGCACTAAAACAAATACTTGACTGACTTTCAACAATATTGCATCTAGTAAAACTGATCTGTAAAAATGAATAATTTAGAAAAATATTTGTTTAAACAGACGTGACTTACATTGTATTTACTAACTGTCAAGCAGTCAGAATATTTAATCAACAGCATTATAAAATATTTATTTGAAAAATCATTCTATAAAGCCACAAAACTCCATTCATTGTACAGGCAAGTAAAACAAATCATTCATCAAAGAGGAGTCGTTACATCTGTTTGGTTACTTCGGTTACATAGTATGCAAACCACTACTCGAGTTTAATAAGTGAATGCCACGGAGCTCAACTGCACTATGCACATAAGCTCAGTGTTGCTGGCGCCAATTCTGGACTCAAAAGATACGCGACATCAGGGATTTTCTAAATGCTCAGCAACACAGGCAAGAAATTGCAGTGCATGGTGAGTGATCTGATCAGTACGCAGATGAAACTACCCGTGGCTTTCTGATTCTTTTGTACGGAGGCGGATTTGTTACATGTCTGCTTTGTGCACAGTGTATTTCTGTTATACTGATTTGTTGACCTGTGATTAAATGTTCTAATAAACTTAGCTGGCTGCTCTACAGACAAAACATCTGGAGCTGTGTTTAATTTCATGTCAGATTTAGACAGGAAACACCTGCCTAGGTGAAGTAATTAAAAAAAAGAGACATTAATCCATGTGTTGGGGAAATGAATGTCACAGTCATCACGTTGGAAGCAATGTCAATAAACACAAGAGTCGAAATTAATTTGGACTAAGTGTTCTAAAATGAACAAAAAATTAATTTGTCCAAATATTATCACATCATTTCAAATTTAATGAGAGCCATTTTCAGCATGACTGCAATGATTTGATCATTCTGAAGCCAAGCTACCAGAAGTGAATTTTTCCAGAACCTCAGAAATGACAATGACTGAGATACCATTTGAAGTGTTTCTATATAACTGCTGTACATCTGTTGCAGTATTTCACGTGACTCTGTGCAATTAATTTATTCTGATGTCTTAAGAATAATTTCAGAATATTTCTACCTATGTTCAATTATCCTAGACAGATTGATTTACAAAACTACTGCTTAAAAAGAGTAGATGTTATTAATATGAAATAATTGTGCAGTCATCTTTAAGGGAAGATCTGCTGTACACATGTCTAACAATTGTAGTTGCTGCAGAATCAATCTGGCTACAATTAGGAATATCATGATACAGTAACAAAGCACAGTATATAAAACACATAATTAATGGGTGGTTCTTTTCTCTTTATTCAGCCCATTGTAAACCATGAAAATCATGACAATGATAGGTCAACTGTAACTGGTTAAGACCGCAAAGGAAACCTTTACCTGGCCCTTTGATGTGTGCTTGTTGACCTTGGACTACTTATTTCAGTGGATAATGTGTAATCTTGTGAGAAAACATCATTGTTATCTTCATGTGTAACATCTATTGCAATGCAGACACAATACAAAAGGCATCGGCATGGGAAAATATATCTACTTCAACTTAACAAAATCAAACACATTTGTACTATAGGTATTTTCTTTGCATGGTGGTATGTGTTACTGCATTTAAGTTCACTGGGATAATAAATATTCCCTTAAAGGAGAAATATATTCTATTAAAATGTGTCATAATCCTTAAATATTATGAAGGAATATATCTATAAATGTATTGATGTTTCTCAGTCACCACTTGTTACTATGTTTTATGCTTTAGGCTTGCTGGTTATAAGCGGCCTGGGAGCAGACATTTTGTGTAGAACTGCCCTTGATGTGAATTCACAAGGTTTTGTTTCAGTGACATCATGAATGGGAACAGTGGACCATGAGCTGCAATCCCCAGAAAGACTGCCACTGGAGCAAAACTTCATTATGTCACATCACGGGGAGTTCGACACAAAATGTCGGCTCCCAGGCTGCTTATAACTAGCAAATCTAAAGCATAAAATATAGTTACAAGGGGTGACTAAGAAACATCCGTGAGTGTACATATATCTCCCTTTGTAACATTAGGATTATAAGACAATTTGACAGAAATTACTTCCCTTTAAAGGTTTAAATGTCAGAGTACAGAATATTTTTAAAGCTTGTATCATATTCAATTGTGGAATATATTTGCAACAGTGACAGTAAATCAGTAAATGATTGTTTTGAGAACGTTCTAAGACAAAAAAAATACTGATAAATAAAAGTTCCCAAATGAAATTAGTGTGTCTTAAAGTACCCCAAGAGATCCAACGGTCTGTGGGCTAGAAAATCATTCTTATATCCTCAGCTAGACTGCTGTGTACAGTTGGGCTTCTCAAATTGGGTGAGCTTCAGTCTGAAATATGTCACTGCCTGTGGGAAGAGTGGAAAGCTGTCTAGTGGCAGTGCCCCTCAAGCATGTACCTTCTGGCAAGTCATCTAAAGAGCAATCTTGACACCATTTGCTGAGGGACTTGTGGGTGGATCTGTCCCATCCTCCTTGTCCATGGATGAGGATAGTATGGATTTGAGATAAGGAAGAGAAAACAGGAGGGGGGCGGGGGGAAGTTGGGGCAGGGGGAATAAAAAGCTAATGTGCATATTATTTAATTTCCTATGTTGCACTGCACGCATTACAAATCATTAGAAAAGCAGGAGTGGTGTTTTGGCAACTAGTTGGTTTTAATTGAATATTTTTGGAATGATATAATTTTGGTTTGAATATTGAAAAATGTCTCTAGAAATAGAAAACTTGTTTTGAAATAGAATATTCATCATAAAGAATGAACTTCCAGATTTTAAAAAAAGCTGTTAAAAACTAAAATGAATTAAATCTAGTTCCTTTCACTAAGTCATATGCTGAGCTGTAGTAAATATTTCTACCAGTTCAGCATAAAGTTAATAAAGTGGCCAAAGATATAATTGAGTTAGAACATATAGGAGTGCCTGCACCACTTTTTTGTTGGGGTTAGGAATAGATATCTCTGTCAAAGAAACAAAAAAGTTCAATTCCTGCAATAAAAATGATAAAATTGATGTATTCAAATGAAAAATGAGCAGCTATAGTGATAAGAAGCAAAATCTTTCCAATTCAATATTTCAATCATTTGAATTGTATGAATCTTGTTAAACATTTTATCCAATGTTAGAAAACACAGATTTATTAGAGTATAGATACAAATAGGGTTAATAGGTGTCTGTTTATCCATGTAGTTGTCCCTATGACATACAACATATTAATATAAAGACAGAAACAATTAACAGAGTTTACTGGTTATTATTTGTTTCTATGATGCCTTCTAATGTTACCCATGCTTAAATAGAAGTATTTTTTTTCTTAAATTGAAAACACTACGGTTTTGGGAACACAAATGAACATTCTTGTCTCAGGAGCAGTCATTATGTAGTGTGACGACACACGATGTTTTTCGTGCAAGATTAATTTGACAGAAACCAGAAACTACTGCAGTCAGAATCAGGTGACTATTGGCTCTGTATCTGATTGGCTCTTCTGAGCTGCTCTTTGATGCTGTCCTTATGACTATGAGGTACAACTCCTCAGCCAGTAGAAAGGCTGCTTTTTCTGTATGAATATTAGTACTGTATTAATGCTCTTGTGGCCTCACTTGTAATTGCCTACACAATTGGAGCAAATCCAGCTTTGCTCTCACCTCCCCAATAAAATGTGTTCTCTTGCTAATCCGCAGCTGATTTAGATCATTACAGTACAATCAAATCTTCATTTTATGCACAAAATCATATCATACAATACAAATGACATTACTCCTAAAACTGTGATACATCATCATACGTGCAGTGGTAAAGCCTGGGGTAAGACGGACTGGCATGTTAGATGAACCACTTCAATTTCCCATCAATCAAATTACAGTTTATTGTTCAGCTGAACCACCTCGGGCAACACAAATCTAGAAACTGTCATTCACCAAACATTATATTTTTCCTGTCATATTATGCCCCAGACACAGTCATATAAAGAATGTCACACTGTGACTGACTTCTAGATCCCTTAATTTAACAAAAGCTAACTCTACAACATTGTGCTCAGTATACTGCGGTATAACAGTATTAGGTTACACCAATTTTATTAAACTGCATTAAGTAAATTTGATGCTTCCTAGACAATGATTTTTTTTAAATTTCATTTGCTACAGGAAGTTGTTGGTAATAGTGTTTCTATGGATCTATCAGAACCCTGAATTACATTATTTAATGAAATAACTGAAAGTGCATTTTGTAACTTCACATTTTCTAATCAGTTATTCTTGTGGAAGACAAATAAATCACAGCTAGACATCTGGTCTGCTTCTGTGTGTTTATACATTTTATATATACACATGTGTGCATATATAAACACATACACAGAGGCATCTTAATGGGAAGGCGCATGTGTCAGGTAAGATGTTCAATTATTTTACTATGTGTATTAAACAATCACTCTACAATCTGTATGGATAGACTAAGTGCCAGAGCACCTCCCCTATAAATGAAAGGTCCCACTAATAAAAATAGGGTGCTTAAGTGGTATTTAGCATATAAACATATTTAATGAACAATTGGCCAATTGAGTTCTTAAGAACATTTGGAATTGGACTAAGTTATTGCTTGCATTAAAATAGGCCTAAAATATAGAGATTAGCATTGTATTTTATTTACATAAAATTATAATTATATTTATTTCAACTTCTCTGTGAAGTCTCGTTCTTAAGCACAATAGTCCAGAGCCTGCATTTGTTTTACATTATTCCATGCTTCCCCCATGTCCTCAATCTCCACACCAATGTTATATTTTGTCCTTCACACAGAATGGCAGGATTCTGGCTTCAGAATTCCCCACTGTCACCATCATTCTGACTGTGTCATTTACCCACTTGATGTGCTGTACCCAGGAGCAGAGCTCGCTCCTGCCAGTTGGTCCTCTGCCTGCCCTACTTGAAATGGAGAGTTCCACTCCTAGTGACCCTGTCGCAAACTGCCATAACTCCCCCAATGAGGGCAGACAAGCTTAAGTGCCAGTCAAGTCTGGGAATAATACTTGAAACCATTTGGTTAGGAGTGCAACGCTTTGCCAATGGAGCTACTATGTCCTCAGGAGGGCTGTGTTCTGATATACATTAATAGGTACATGATTTATCACAAACCTCTTTAAATTTGACATGGCACATTTACACAGTTAAAATAGTAAAACATGAAAATGCAACATGCCGCAGCATGCATAAATGTTCTCTTTGAATAATTATGTAACATTTGAAAGTTAGTAAGCATATGCCAGCTTATAGAACCTACCTGAGTATACAGTGAATAATGAATACTGATACATGGATATGGTGGCATTGTGGTTATGTTACTGGACTAACAATCCAGAGAATGTGAGATCAAAGCCCGCCATGGTATTTTGAGAATTTGAAGGAATCATACAGCATAGAAGAAGCCAATTCGGCCCATCGTGTCTCTGCTGGCTCTTTCAAAGAGCTATCCAATTAGTCCCAGTCACTTGCTCTTTCTCCATAACTGTGCAATTTATTCCTTTTCAAATAGATATCCAATTCCCTTTTGAAAGTTACTATTGAATCTGCTTCTACCACCCTTTCAGGCAGTGCATTCAAAATCATAACAACTCGCTGCCAATTACCTTAAATCTGTGTCCTCTGCTTATTGACTTTCCTGCCAGTGGAAACAATTGCTCCTTAATTACTCTATCAAAACCCTTCATTTGAATTCAGTTTTTTTTAAACAATCTGGAAATAAAAAACTGGTATCAGTAAAAGTGACTATGAAGCTGTTGGATTGTTGTAAAAATCCAACTGGTTCACTAATATCCTTTAGGGAAGGAAACCAGCTGTCATTAGCCAGCCTGGCCTATCTGTGCCTCCAGTCCCACACCAACATGGTTGACTTTTAACTGCCCTCTAAAATGGCCCAGCAAGCCACTCAGTTGCATCAAAAACCATTTGCAGTGGTTCAAGATTTCACCATCCTCTCATGGCAACTAAAGAGCAATAAATGCCAGCCCTCTCAATGACGCCCAATTCCAAGAAAGAATAAAAAAGGTTGAAGGATTCAAATAGTACCATATTTTCTTTAAATTAACCATTTAAATCTCAAAATTGGATTACGTAGGAATGTACAGGATCAGAAAAGACCATTTTGGATGTTTGGCTAGCCCCAGAGTTCTTAAGTTCACTTACAGGTACCTAATGTATATTGTATTTGCTTGTGGTTTCTATAATTTAGCATACATTTGCTTATCAGATTTCTAATTTTATAAGATTCCTGACTCAATAGGGAATAGAGTGATCTGGGGGAGGGGGTTCTCTACACACAACAGTGTAACCTAGATGAACTGAGAGGACGTATCTTGCATTTGATATTTTCATTTATAGCATTTTACAGATTGTGTAGATTTAACTAACTAATGCTAAATTTTAGAGCCCACATAACATAATATGGAATGTAGCTGTACACATATGTATTTTTAATGGTGTAGTTGCCTTTATCAGTGCACTTCCTTACTAATGTAGAGAATAACAGACAAGGTTGTTTTGGGGTTTGGATGGTAATATGCTGTAAATTGCAAGAATGTTTATGAACATTATTTATACTCTCAACATTGCAGCATCAAACACATGCCCAAATACATTTTCATTCGTCATATATACAGGATCTTGATTTTTTTTTAAGTCATTTTGAGGATGCCTGCCTAATTATTAAATTTCAAGTCTAAATTTTCTGCTCCTACTGTTTCTTTCTGCTGCTGACTACCACCCAAGTTCATGATGCAATTTTATGTTATGTAGCAGTATGTGACGGTTCAACAGGAATGTAATGCTAGCAAAGCATTATCATGAGGTTAGCTGACAAGAAGAAATGCTTGTACTGAAAAATATTATCATTATACACATATAATGCTATGCTCAGACTTACAACCGTTTTGACGATCATGCAGTCAAAGCACAATCTGCAATCATTCCACATTCTCTGTACCAATGTGCAAGGCTGATACTTTCAGTGACATTGTACTACTTTTTAAAGCTGGTGCAGAGAATGAACCATGCTAATATGCACATTAATTCTTAATAACATGAATACTGCAAGTGAGTGCCCTTTGCTGTTCTTCCCAGAATACTCTTGATGGATATGTGATATTTTGGGATGTGCCATTTAAAATAAGGTAATTTCCTGATAGTACTGACTTGGGTGGTGGCGCAGTAATGTAATGGGGTAGTCTACTATATCCAAACGGGTGCTAGTTCCTAAAGAGCTGCTACTCCCATGGTCCTCTGGCGGCAGTGAATCTGTCAGCAGCAACTATAAACATTGCCTCTACAGGCCAGAAATGTTGTTCCTCCTTCACTGGCTTGCACCAATCCCTTCTCATCATTGAGGAACTCCCACAGCCAGGAATGAAAGCTGTGATTCATGACTTACGAAAAGCTGCCCACATGTTAGATGTGTTCCACAGCACTGAAAGCTCCAGAATATGACAGAACCATTCCTATAGTTCTGTTAACAGTAAGGTTCTAGTAATAACAGTTCTATAACAAAAAGGAGGCACCAAATCAATCCACAGCGTATTTCCAGTTGTACTGACACTTGATACAAGGGGAGTTAAAACAGCAAATTTGAATTTACCAAAAGTTACATTATGATTCTGTAGCCACTAAAATGGTGATCTTGTCTTTACAAAATGGAAAAGAGCCTCATTCATGGCAAATCCACACTTCTTTAATGATTAATTTGTGGCCTCTGGATCATAACACAATTAACACATTATTAGATTAATATGTTCTGTGCCACCTACTAATGTATGAAGAAGAAACTATGATAAATTAATGTGCAAATTGTAATGAAGTATTTTAAAATATATTTAAGTATAAATAAATTGATTTTAATATACATTTTAGTTAAAATAAAATGTGGACATGTGGTATTAGTTTGTTAAGTTAACTGGCAGGACATAAAGCAGCAACTGGTGCATCTTGAGGGAAACATGTCTTTTAGATCATTTGTATGAAAGAACAATGGGTCCACAGTGATTACCTAATGTCAGTCCCAACAATAAGATGATGCAAGCCTATAAATAGAAAACTTGCTTACAAAATCCACCCGTTTAATCTGATTGAGACAGCAACATGTTTGGTCCCTACAGAATTTAACATTTTCAAGCTCATCTGTTACCAATTATGACATGTCATCAAATTGGCTTTTGTACCATTTAACGTGGCATGTCGGGCACATTTTAAGTCCAATTGGTCATTTAAAAGAAATCATTCTACCTTGATTTTACATAGGGAAGTGTTGTAAAACATACTGTAAATTCAAACTTATACATAAATACCTTAAGGGAGCTTAACATAACTCCCTTCACATATAATATCAATACAAGACTGGGCGTATCTCATTCATACTCCACTAATATGCCTTAAACTCAGTCTTAGAATATTTGTGCCTTGCACCGATAATAGGAGACCACTTGCCTATAAATGACATCTGAAATCAATCCAGAAGTGGTACTCATTTGACGACTTTACTGTGTATGTTACTTTTGATCTATTATTATCACATACAATTAGTAAGCATACTCAGCGCACGGGATTCTGGATCGCTAGCCTATACTTACTTCAGTTTTCATGTTCTCATGCTAAAGTGATTATGATTCCAAGTATAACTTGAGTTTCTAGTTTGTATTCAGTTTAGATGTTGGTACTTGGCCATGTTTACACAGTTCTGCTAAGAGCAAGATCAAATTAAAAATGCCTGTGTGAATAGGGTTATAGTGTTCTCTGACACAGCTTTGTGTGGCAGTTTGAATAAAATTGGTTCTTCTGGATACAAAAAGAATGGAATGGCCTCTGGATGACTTTCTCTTTGTGCAGGAAAATCGCCCACGTCTGATCTTGCTGATTTACAACTCTCAGCATAATTTTTATGGTTTAAAGATACAAAGCAAACTGGAAAGAAATGAACCTTTTTAAGACCAGTGCTCAAAATAAAGCAATTGCTTTTGAAAAATGCAATATACTGTATTAATATTGCAAGTGAAGAAAGAGTTAAAATATTATTGCACTCTGCCTTACATAAAAGAAGTGCTTTGCATACTAACAGCATCACAGGCTACACCACTGATTAGAACATTCTGCTTTATAGTCAAAATCCATAGCTCATTTTTTCTGGAAATAATACCGCGGTAATTATAGATCTCATCAGCTGACAATTTCTTCACCATTGTACTATATTTCAAAGTGCTTAATAACAAAATTTACGCCAATCAATTCTTATCTGTATTTTTTAACTGCAAATGAAACATAGAGAAAGGACTGCAACATTTAACATCAGTATCAACCTACTTACAGACCACGTTCAATATATTTACTTAATACCGGAAATAAAACAAGCAATAAATGTAGGATTACAAACAGAGATTATCTATGTCAGATGATACGACCGATGTGTACGTATCTTATGATGGAATAGAAATACCTCCTGATAAACATATTAAACTGCACTGCAGTTTTGATGAATTGGAAGGTTTTAAAATCTCAAAAAGGCATTATAATCCATAAGCCATATTTCAAGGTTCGCTTCTTGCTTCATAAAGAGAACACCTTTGCATCTGTTACACTACTCGAAACCACCATAAAATTGCGGGCAGTTATAATTAGATCCGCTTTCACATTCACGAGTAATACTGTTGTTTGCCTGCTGCTTTGATTAAAGCAACCATTGTCTTCCAACAGCTAGCATTAATTCTTCCAAGATGGTTTTCTGATGAGGCGTTAGTTTATTCCAGACTGCTGTTTGTTGTCTAATTTACGCCGGGTCCCCGCTGTGTTCTGTTTAAACCATGCTCTTTGTCTTGCCTTTGAAATTTACCAAAACTTACAAGAAATCAATAGTTAATTGATTATTCACTTTTCTGCAGCTTCAAACAGCAAGCATGCATAAGATCCTGGAGTAGTCGCCCTATTTTCAAGGCAGGAGGCTGCTTGGTGGCAGTTATCTACAAGCATTATACTGTAGGCACCCCCACGAGCTGTGCGGTGGCATGCAATGCCAGTATCCGATAAGGATAACGAAGACGGTCTAACGAAGCAGAGGAAGTCACCATGTGAGTTAGATCCCTTTCACTGCTTTAAATAAATGCTGATATACCAGGTATCGGAAACAAGAATACCATGTCCTTATAGTCATACCTCTGCGATCACTTACTCTTTCCTTTCGCATGGCATTGACCAATATGCCACTGCACCGGACTGATGTAAAATTTGCGTCGGAACGGGGACGAGACTTGTGCTGTACCTCTGACATGGAATAAGGATGGCAAGCACGTAACATTACGAAATCTAGGGCAAATGCGAGCGAGAGAGAGAGAGAGAGAGAGACAGATGGCGGAGCTGGCCAGAAGCCAAAGCCAGTGAAATGAATTACATTGCTGAATAACTGTACACCATTGATTCTGCCACTTGTTGCTGCATGGCAAATAGGGGCCCTGATGTTGGCAGGAATATCCTTACATGTCATGTATGCCTCAGACAACTTTTCACACATAACTCACAACACTGACACTGATACGCTACAACAGACGGCGCCTTGTGTAAGAGAAGGAAAAGAAGCACAATCACTGTGATCTGGCCATTTTGCTTATTGAAGAATGGAATACTGGCATTCACAGCTGCAGTTATGTGCCACATATTCATGTGTGCTGAGTTGAAAATGAACACTCCCTCCCCACAACGTGTGGCACAAAGAGGCAACTCTCCACAGAGCTGCCACTGTGGGATGAAGATTTCACGTATCGTCACTAAACCTACAAAACGTGGCATCCCGAATTCCAAAGGAGAATATTTGCTGTCTGACAGGATGGAAAGCTGGTCCCAGGGCTACAATGTTTGGGTGTTTTCCGAAAGCCAGGCATAGTCGCAGCAGATTGTTCAATAAATGCTCCATACCCTGGATGAAGCTAGACATTATGTGATGCCCAGGGGGCTTTGGAAATCAAATACAATGTTTGAAGTAGCACAATTTGAGGTACATTATAAAAAAAGCAATTTGAATTTCCAATGAGGCGATGCATATCTGCATGCTAATTAGACCAGTGTCAAGCCTAGTCTGCGTTCTGCTGTTGATGGCTAGGAATGTGCTTGTAAGCTCTGCTGGGAGACGGTTTTCCGCATAAATTATCAGCTTTGTTCTACAGCTCATTTTTTTACAAACAAACTTGAAATGTAAGGATCAAAAGACACTTCAGAAATTAAAATTATTGATCTATAAAACTTAGATTTGAGACGATAATTAAAGATGGCAGAGAAATGAGATCAAAATTAGTAGACTGTGCTAGCAGCCCAGATGTGTTAGATAGTTAATATTTTATCTTTGTTTATATTGCCAAGGTATTAAAGACTAATTGTGAGAAAAAAATATTTGATCAGAAAAAGCCACCTAGTGGCCACACAGCTATTTCTTACAGTATTCAAGAGAAAAAAAATCAACATTCTGTGTAAATAAAGATTCCTCTTTGTTATACCAGCCTTTCGCAGCAAACTGTCATGGTAATATATCTTTCTTTAATATATTAGCTTTCATGTTTTTTCCAGAATAACCAACATCACTTAGTTTTCAAATTTACACTTCAAAGCCTTTTCTGCCTAGCACTCACAAAGATTAGGATGGTTAGGTATTGTATTTCAAATATATTACCACCACATTCCTAAAGTGTTAACATATACAAATCTTCGACATACAAAACCTCTTCATCTCGGAACAAACCAGATTGATCATTTTTTAAACACACGGAGAAGGCACCCATTCATTTTACCATTCATTTTGAAGCATGTCTATATACCAGTGCAGTGTACAAAGAGAACACAAATTAAACATGCGCATAGTAAGCCTTACTCAGTTTAGTGAGTTTTTTTTTGTATGTTTGTCTTTCTCCAAGTAAAGTTTGGTGTCTGTAATTAATTCATCTTGTACCCGACTTGTCAGCCAAAATTATGATATTAAGCAGGAAACAACCTAAAAGAGGCTTTTAAAAATAAGCAAGAAAGGGTAGAAGCATGAGAAAAGTTAAACAAAAAGGGAAGCAATTAAGCAAAGAGGGATTGCTGTAGTGTAATGAGACAGAATACCTATGAAAAGGAGGATGAGAAGGCTGTAGAAATTTTGCAAAAACAGGTGAGGAGGGATCAAAGGATTCATGCAAGAAACAGGGGTATCGTCTATTGTATTGGCAACCCTGTATCCATAACGTTAATATTAGGATCATTCTAATCTAAGGTATGGGGCAAAAGGCTGGGGTGTATTTGTCTATTACAGTGAGGAAACCGTGACTAGCTAAGCAGCTTTAAAGCTTATATGTATTTGTTTCCTGGCATTGTGCCAAATTCTATTGTTTTGGACGCTGATTGTGCATATCATCTCACAGTCCATGCTTTCTTTTACTTCTCTGTCGCAAAATGGTAATGTTTCAAGATTTTTTGAACCCTATTTAAGGGCATAGCCTGCCTGAAAATCAGCAAATACCACCCCTCCCCCAACAATATCTATGAATTCACTCAAGGAGGAAGATAGCAGGCACCAATGATTGCTGTCAGCGAGTCTGCCGCTTTCAAACATTATGTAAAATGCTTCCATTCTCATTTATTGCTTCTGCCATTTTCCAAAGGTTTCTTTTGTCTGTTAAAGGAATTAACTTAGTAATTCTAGTAAGCTATTGACAGCTGTTACAATTAAATGAATAGGACTTCATTAATCAGAGTATGTTTTATCATTTAGCCTATGGTATTTGTGTGATCGCCAGTAATAATTTAAATATTTTCAAAATCGCTATTGTTTAGATTTTTTTCAGGTCCTAACACTGACTCCGCCAGCTATAAAAAAACATAGAGAGCTATGAACAAGATGTTCAGAATGCTTTGGCCGATATAAAGCCAATAGCATATTAGATATATGTTAAATGATATTTGATGCTGTGAAACTAATTCCTATTATTACTGGTGGTTAATTAATCCAGTTAATTTAAGTCTAAATGTATACTTAAATTTCAAAAAAACTTTGACAAAGTTCCTTGTGGAAGTTTGCTTCTGAAGCTGAAAGCAGTGGAAATTCAAAGGCCCCGATTTTAACGGCAGGTGGGTTAGCAGTGGATCGGGTTGATCACATGACATTCTGACCACATGACATCTGAACACGTGATGCACGATCACATGATATCTGATTACATGACTTTTACAAATGTTACTGCATTTACCTTATTAAGTTTGGGTCCCCTGCAGTTGAGTTATTTTGCTCGTGATTTTGCGCCAGCAGCTGTTGTGCGACAAGTTCCAAGAACCAGGAGGCCACCCATGAGCGGGCAAAGAGGGGAAACCGAGGGCGGGGAATCCAAAAGTAGGAGAGCGATTCGCAGAGTGGAAAACAGAGGAGGGAGGGACTTTGTTTCCACCAGTATCAATGGTAACACACTGAAATTGCGCTGATGATTAATAGTAATACTGGTAAAACTCAGATTCCCATCATAACCAACAGTAATACAATAACTCACTGCCAGTCTATATGTAACTGGTAGTACTAGGTGTAATGCCCCAATATCCTACCTTTGTCACTAAGATTGGGACCATCCATTGAGCTGCCTCTGCCGCTTCCCTCCTGCCCCCAAGCCCACCAGGCCAAACGCCCTCTAAGGTTTGCCCCTGCCCTATCCCTGAACTCCCCTCTTTCTCTAGTTTCTCTCCTATCTTCCCACATGCCCACTCTGAGCTTATCTTGTCTATGAGACCCACCTCCTGCTCCCTCGACCCTATTCCCACTAATCTGGTAACCACACAACTTCTCTTCCTGGCCCCCATGTTAGCTGATATTGTTAACGGTTCTCTTTCCTCAGGTCCCCCTCTCCTTCAAATTTTCCATCATCACCTCTCTCCTCAAAACCCAACCCTTGACACCTCTGCCCTTGTAAACTGGCACCCCATCTCCAACCTTCCTTTCCACTCCAAACTCCTTGAACATGCTGTCGCCTCCCAAATAGAATCATAGAAACTTATGGCACAGATGGAGGTCATTTGACCCATCATGTCTGTGCTGGCCGAAAAAGAGTGATCCAGCCTAATCCCACTTTCCAGCTCTTGGTCCATAGCCTTGTAGGTAACAGCACTTCAAGTGCATATCCAAGTACTTTTAAATGTGATGAGCATTTCTGCCTCTACCACTCTTTCAGACAGCGAGTTCCAGACCCCACCAATTTCTGGGTGAAAAAAGTTCTCCTCAATTCCCCTCTAATCCTTCTACCCATTACTTTAAATCTATGCCCCTCGGTTATTGACCTCTCTGTTAGGGGAATTAGGTCCTTCCTATCTGGGCCCTTCATAACGTTATACACCTCAATCAAGTCTCCCCTCAGCCTCCTCTGTTCCAAAGAAAACAACCCTAGCCTATTCAATCTTTTCTCATAGCTAAAATTCTCCAGCCCGGGCAACATCCTCGTAAATCTCCTCTGTACCCTCTCTAGTGCAATCACATCTTTCCTGTAATGTGGTGACCAGAACTGTACGCAGTACTCTAGCTGTGGCCTAACTAGAGTTTTATGCAGTTCAAGCATAACCTCCCTGCTCTTATATTCTATGCCTTGGCTAATAAATAAAGTATCCCATATGCCTTCTTAACCACATTATCTACCTGTCCTGCTACCTTAAGGAATCTGTGGACATGCACTCCAAGGTCCCTCTGTTCCGCTACACTTCTCAGTATCCTACCACTTAATTGCCTTGAATTTGCGGTCATAGGTTTCCCGAGGGGAAATGCCTCCGATCCGCAAATAAAATGCCCGCATACCTGGTGGTTCGGGAGGTACGGAGACTCGCGGTTCTGGGCCTCTCTGGGTACCCGCGTGTCAAGGCCCATGTATCCCAGGGGTGATGCGGTTCGCAAACGCCCCATTGATCACATGGGCCGGCCCAACGAATGAAAGAAGAGAATCCCCATTCATGCTTATGGGGATTCTGTAGGTACGGGAACCCCATAAGATGATTGGGAATATCCCCAAAAATACATGTACACATCAAATAAATAAAAAATTACATATTTAAAATGCCATTTAATTAAATATTTAAAACTAAAATGTATTTTTTTGAAAAATAAATGTAAATATTTTAAAGGGGCTACAAGTAAACTTACCTTATTTTACAGGTTTTTTTAATGTATAAATGATTGCTAAAACTTTTTTTTTGGACCCTTATGCTGGTAAAAGCAGGCCTTATGTCTGCTTTTACCAGACGTAAGAATTTCATGGGCATTCGCTGGGCAGAAGTTGGGCAAATAGCCCAACATTCCGCCCGCAGATGCCCTTTTCCCGGGGATGCATTGGGTCTGTCAAGAAAGTTCCGGGTTTTCGCACATACGCTTTGCGCATGAAAACCCAGAACTTGTGCGGCCCTTACGGGCGCGTACACACCTCATACGCACCCGTAGGGGCTGCAAATTATGGCCCATTGTGTATTCCCTTGCTTTGTTAGCCCTCTCCAAATGCATTACCTCACACATCTCTGGATTGAATTCCATTTGCCACTTTTCTGCCCACCTGACCAGTCCATTGATATCTTCCTGCAGTCTACAGCTTTCTTCCTCACTATCAACCACACGGCCAATTTTTGTATCATCTGCAAACTTCTTAATCATGCCCCCTACACTGAAGTCTAAATCATTGATATATACCACAAAAAGCAAGGGACCTAGTACTGACCCCTGGGAAAACCCACTGGAAACAGCTTTTCAGTCATAAAAACACCCGTCGACCATTACCCTTTGTTTCCTGCCACTGAGCCAATTTTGGATCCAACTTGCCACTTTCCCTTGGATCCCATGGGCTTTTACTTTTTTGACCAGTCTGCCATGTGGGACCTTGTCAAAAGCCTTGCTAAAATCTAAAAAGACTACATCAAACACACTACCCTCATCAACCATCCTTGTTACCTCCTCCAAAAATTCAACAAGTTAGTCAGACATGACCTTCCCTTAACAAATCCATGCTGACTGTCCTTGATTAATCTGTGCCTTTCGAAATGACGATTAATACTGTCCCTCAGAATTTTTTCCAATCATTTGCCCACCACCGACGTTAGGCTGACTGGCCTGTAATTACTCGATCTATCCCTTTCTCCCATCATTGAATAACGGTACAACATTAGCAGTCCTCCAGTCCTCCAGCACCACACCTGTAGCCAGAGAGGATTGAAAAATGTTGGTCAGAGCCTCTGCTGCTCCTCCTTTGCTTCTCTTAACAGCCTGGGATACATTTCATCTGGGCCTGGGGATTTATCTACTTTCAAAGATGCTAAACCCCTTAATACTTCCTCTCTCACTATATTGATCTCATCTAATATTTCACACTTCTCCTCCTTAACTACAATGTTTGCATCGTCCCTCTCTTTTGTGAAGACAGATGCAAAATATTCATTAAGAACTATACCCACGTCTTCCGCCTCCACACAAGCTTCCCTTTTGGTCTCTAATAGGCCCTACTCTTTCTTTAGTTATCCTCTTGCTCTTTATGTATTTTTAAAACATCTTTGGGTTTTCCTTGATTTTACATGCCAATATTTTTTCATGTCCTCGCTTTGCCTTCCTAGTTGCCTTTTTAATTTTGCCCCTGCATTTTCTATACTCCTGTAGCCTTTCTGCAGTATTTAGCTCTTGGTATCTGATATAAGCTTCCCTTTTTTGCTTTATCCTAACCTATATATCCCTTGATATCCAGGGGGCTCTAGATTTTGGAGTTCCACCCTTTTTCTTTGTGGGAACATATTTGCTCTGAACCCTCACTATCTCCTCCTTGAATGCCTCCCACTGCTTTGACACTGATTTACCTTCAAGTAGCTGTTTCCAGTTCACTTTTGCTAAATCACATCTCAGCTTAGTAAAGTTGGCCTTTCCCCAATCGAGAACCTTTACTCCTGATCTATCTTTGTCCTTTTCCATAACTATGCTAAATTGAACTGAATTATGATCACTACCACCAAAATGCTCTCCCACTGATGCCCCCTCCACCTGCCCAGCTTCATTCCCTAAAACTAAGTCCAGAACTGTCCCCTCTCTTGTTGGCCTTGCCATATACTGGTTAAAACAGTTCTCCTGAATGCATTTTAAGAATTCTGTGCCCTCTATACTGTTTACACTGATTCTATCCAGTTAATATTAGGGTAGTTGAAATCCCCAACTATTACTGCCCTATTGTTTTTGCACTTCTCAGAAATTTGCCTACATATTTTCTCTTCTATCTCGTTCTGACTATTTGGGAGTATAGTGCACTCCCAGCAATGTAATTGTCCCTTTTATGTTCTTCAGTTCAACCCATATGGCCTCATTTGATGATCCTTCTAACATATCATCCCTCCTCTCATCTGTAATTGTTTCTTTAACCAATATTGTGAACCCCTCCCCTCCTTTTTTAAATTCATCCCTATCTTTCCTGAAACTCCATGTTTGAATCCCTCCAATCAGGATTCCGCCCCTGCCACAGTACAGAAACGGTTCTTATCAAAGTCACAAATGACATCCTATGTGACTGTGACCGTGGCATACTATCCCTCCTCATCCTTCTCAATCTGTCTGCAATCTTTGACACATTGACCACATCATCCTGCTCCAATACCTCTTCTCCGTCATCCAACTGGGTGGGACTGCACTCGCCTGGTTCCATTTTTATCTATCCAGGCGTAGCCAGAGAATCACCTGCAATAGCTTCTCTTCCAGCTCCCACACTGTTACCTCTGGAGTCCCCCAAGGGTCTATCCTTTCCTATTTCTCATCTACATTTTGCCCCTCAGCGACATCATTGGAAAACACGTCAGGTTCCACATGTACTCTGACGACACCCAGCTCTACCTCACCACCACCTCTCAACCTCGCCACTGTCTCTAAATTGTCAGACTGCTTGTCCGACATCCAGTATTGGATAAGCAAAAATTTATTCCAACTAAGTATTGGGAAGACCGAAGCCATTGTCTTTGGTCCCTGCCACAAACTCCGTTCCCTAGCCACCAACTCCCTCCCCCTTCCTGGCAACTGTCTGAGGCTGAACCAGACTGTTTGCAACCTTGATGTCGTATTTGACCACGAGATGAGCTTCCAATCACACATCCGCTCCATCATTAATACCGCCTATTTCCACCACCGCAACATCGCCCGACTCCGGCCCTGCCTCAGCTCATCTGCTGCTGAAACCCTCATCCATGCCTTTGTTACATCTAGACATGACTATTCCAATGCACTCCTGGCCAGCCTCCCACCTTCCACCCTCCATAAACTTAAGCCATCCAAAACTCTGTTCCCCATATCCTAACTCAAACTAAATCCCGTTCACCCATCACCCTTGTGCTCGCTCACCTACATTGGGTCCCAGTACAGCAATGCCTCGATTTTAAAATTCTCATCTTTGTTTTCAAATCCCTTCATGGCCTCGCCCTTCCCTATCTCTGTAACCTTCTCCAGCCCCACAACCCTCCGAGATATCTGCACTCTTCCATTTCTGGCCTCTTGCGCATCCCCAATTTTACTCGCTCCACCATTGACAGCCGTGCCTTCAGCTGTTGAGGCCCTAAGTTCTGGAATTCCCTCCCAAACCTCTCTGCCTCTCTATCTCTCTTTTCTCCTTTAAGGCACTCCTTAAAACCAACCTCATCTCCCCTAATATCTCCTTATGTGGCTCGGTGTCAAATTTTGTTTGATAACGCTCCTGTGAAGTGCCTTGTGACTTTTTACTATTTTAAAGGCACTATATAAATATTATTGTTGTTTTTGTTGTTGTAATCCTATAACCCACTGATATTCACCCTGTAGTGCACAAGCCAGAATCCCCCTGTACTGCACAAGGCGCGGTCAGGCTCCTCAGTTGATGCCTCTTTTAACAGGCCCGATCTCGCTCCCTATCTCCTTGGACTCTGGTTTGAACTCAACTCCAGTTTTGTGTGAAAGTTTTCTGTTCCCTAGTTCCCCATTCATCCACCAGTGGAAATAATCTTACACTATTTATATACAGTAAGGTCTCTGGGTTTCATTCACCCCTTTATTGGCTGTTCCTCTCTCAGTGCTGCTCCCACTCACCACCTTGCTGCAGCTACTTGTGGATCTGTGGAAAATGTTGACTGAAAGTCCTGACTCTCCAGCCCCCTGCCAACTGCACTCCACATGGTTGCAGCTCCTAGCTGACCTCCCGGGCTGCCGGACGCACAGCTCGGGAGAGGTACCCCTGATATTCTGGGAAATTCCTGGTCATTCTGTGGGGTGCCAGCTGCTATTGTCCAGCCTCTCTGTGCCATCGTGAATACAAAATTGGGTGAAGGAAAGAAAACAGTCAGTGCTTGTTGCAGATTGGTGAGAAAATATTGAGTGAAGTAGCACAGGAATCAGTGCTGGGACTTGTACTATAGCTAATCTAAATTAGTGAATTAGATGTAGACATGAATTGGGCTTTGGGGCAGTCAAGCTGGATGAAATAGTCAGAGGCCAACAAAAGGAAATAAAATCAGCAATTGGAAAAATTAGTGGCAGATGAAATTCAGTAGATTGGTGCAACGTATGACATATTGGAAGGAGAACTGGATGTCATAAGAATACCATGGAGGGTGTAGAAATGGGTAAAGGTGAAGTAGAAAGGCATCTGGAGTTGATAGTAGATTTGGCAGGTCAAAGCACTGTGGGACAGCAATAAGAAAAGCAACTAGAACGCTTAATTATATTACTGGTGAGTTGAGTATATGCCTGAAGAAGTCATGTTAAACTGTACAATGCCTTGGTCAGAATGCTTGTAAAGTATTGTGTTCAGTTGTACCAGCTTTGAGCCGCCACTGGCTGGGTCGCTCAAAGTCAGTA
The DNA here is from genome assembly GCF_052327205.1 of Somniosus microcephalus. NCBI lineage: Eukaryota > Metazoa > Chordata > Chondrichthyes > Squaliformes > Somniosidae > Somniosus > Somniosus microcephalus. The sequence goes on along the minus strand of NC_140993.1, from coordinate 169,673,625 downwards.
CAAATGAACAAACTATGTGGGATGCACACACTAGACATTTGTACCTCACAATTGCAATCAGGTTCGTTTGTACATTACAGGACCCCGGTATGCATCTTAAAAGTGGCCTCCTGCCTGAATCAGGTGGATGCTCCGGCTGCCCATCTAATAGTGCTTGCCAAGATGACGGCAGCTGGCACGCCAGCAAAGGTGGTTTGTTTCCAAGGCAAAGTGGCAAGTTGGATCCAAAATTGGCTTAGAGGCAGGAAACAAAGGGTAATGGTCGAAGGGTGTTTTTGTGACTGGAATGCTGTTTCCAGTGGGGTTCCGCAGGGCTCAGTACAAGGTCCTTTGCTTTTTGTGGTATATATCAATGATTTGGGCTTGAATGTAGGAAGTATGATTAAGAAGTTTGCAGATGATACAAAAATTGGCCGTGTGGTTGATAATGAAGAAGAAAGCTGCAGACTGCAGGAAGATATCAATGTAAGGTGGGCAGAATAGTGGCAAATGGAATTCAATCTGGAGAAGCGTGAGGTAATGCATTTGGGGAGGGCTAACAAGGCAGGGGAATACACTATAAATGGTAGGACACTGAGAAGTGCAGAAGATCAGAGGAATCTTGGAGTGCATGTCCACAGATCCCTGAAGGTAGCAGGACAGGTAGATAAGGTGGTTAAGAAGACATACGGGATACTTGCCTTTATTAGCCGAGGCATAGAATATAAGAGCAGGGAGGGTATGCTTGAACTGTATAGAACACTAATTAGGCCACAGCTGGAATACTGCATGCAGTTCTGGTCACCACATTACAGAAAGGATGTGATTGCACTAGAGGGGGTGCAGAGGAGATTTATGAGGATGTTGCCTGGGCTGGGGAATTTTAGCTATGAGGAAAGATTGGCTAGGCTGGGTTGTTTTCTTTGGAACAGAGGAGGCTGAGGGGAGACCTAATTGAGGTGTATAAAAGTATGAGTGGATAGGAAGGACCTTGTAAGAAAGGTACGGCTATAATCATGGGAAATTTTAATCTTCATATTGATTGGACAAAGCAAATTGGCAAAGGTAGACTTGAGGAAGAGTTCTTAGAGTGTATACGGGATGGTTTCTTGGAACAATATCTTGTGGAACCAACCAGGGAGAAGCCTATGTTAGATCTGATAATGTGTAATGAGGCTGGATTAATTAATGATCTCGAAGTGAAGGATCCTCTTGGGAAGAGTAATCGTAGCATGGTAGAATTTCAAATTCAGTTTGAGGGTGAGAAAGCTAGGTCTCAAACTAGTGTCCTGAACTTAAGCCAAGGTAATTACAAAGGTATGAAGGCAGACTTGGTTAAAGTGGACTGGGAAAATATATTACAGGGTAAGACTATTGAAAAGCAGTGGCAAACATTTAAGGAGATATTTCATAACTCTCAGCAAAAATATATTCCAGTAAGACAAAAAGGGGGAGAAATTGGGTGGAGCCGCAAATGGGGCGCCAAGCTCGCCTGGGCGCCGGATTTAGCGCAGCGTTTGGAGCAGTAGCGACCGCCGGAAATTCAGCTTGAGCGCCCCAAGAGGGACACGGGGCGAGGCTCGAGGTGCTCCGTGTCCCTGTTAGGGCGCTGAAACTGAATATCGCTGCGCAATGTGCCGCAGCGCCACACGCTGCGGCATGGCGCGCTGCAGTACTGCAGGCCTTCCTCCCATTCTTAAGGGGGAGGGGCCTGCACCAGCGCGATCGGAGATCGCGAGCGCCGGCAAAAGAGCCCGGCACCGTGGAGAAGTGCCGGGCTCTCGGAAAACAGCCGGCAATGCCGCGGGGGGCGATCAGGAGGCCGGGGACGGAAGTGCTGGCAGGCGGCCACCGAAAAAAACGGCCGCCTCGCACCTCCACCTTAATTTGCGCCACTGCCGCCACAGGAAGACCCCGTGAACCGGGCGCCATTTGCGAACGGCGCTACAGAGGCGGTCGCTGCCAAATATCGAGATCGGGGCGGTAGCAGGGCGCTGCGCACACCGATGACATCATCGGAGGCGGCGCAGCGCAACAGTTTAACACCGCCATTAGCGCCCCAGCTAAATATCGCGGGAGGCGCAGCCAGTGGCGCTAAAGCCACTGAGTGCCCTCTTTAGGCACTAACTGGTGGCGCAGCCCACCGAATTTCTAGGCCAAAGACTCTATGAGAAGGATGAACCATCCGTGGCTAACTAAGGAAGTAAAGGATGGTATCAAATTGAAAACAAAAGCATACAATGTTGCAAAGAATAGTGAAAGGCCAGAGGATTGGGAAATTTTTAAAAATCAGCAAAGAATGACTAAAAATTGATAGAGAGAGAAGATAGCTTATGAGAGTAAGTTAGCAAGAAATATAAAAACAGACAGTAAGAGCTTCTACAAGTATATAAAAAGGAAGAGAGTAGCTAAAGTAAATGTTGGTCCCCTAGAGGATGAGTCTGGGGAATTAATAATGGGAAACGGAAATGGTGGCGACTTTGAACAAATATTTTGTATCAGCCTTCACGGTAGAAGACACTAAAAGCATCCCAATAATGGATAATCAAGGTGCTATTGGGGTGGCGGGGGGACTTAAAACAATCACCATCACTAGAGAGAAAGTCTTAGGCAAACTAATGGGACTAAAGGTGGAAAAGTCCCCTGGACCCGATGGCCTGCATCCATGGGGGCGATTTTGCCAATGGAGGCACATTGGAGGCGGGATTGTTGCTTGTTGGATCGTTGTTCCGCCTCCATCGACTTGTGGCCAACCCATGCTATTTTCCCTTGATTAGCCTTAACCTTGTTAAGCCCACCCAGCAGGAAGGTAGGTCAGTGATAGGGGACCCATTGCAGCGGGGGGGTGGGGGGGGGGGTTGGCCCAGGGCGGCAATGTCCCAGAGTGCAGTCCTGCTCCGCCTGGCCCCAACAAAAATAATTCTGCACTTACCTGTTGGGACCTTTTCTGCCTCATTGCCCAGTACAACTGGGCGGAGGGTATGTCATAGGACCCCAATTTGCATGTAGTAATGAGGCTCCTGTCTGGTTCAGACGGGCACCTGGGCTGTCCAACGAGAGGCCCTGGGAAATATGGCGGCGGGCGGGATCCAGACAGGAACAGGGTCATAAGAGCAACGCAGCTATTCTAGGGTCACTACCGTCCCATTTCCACTGGATGGCCAAGTTAAAATCAGCCCTAGACAGTGTTGCTAGCTGATCCAATAATGCTATCAGAGTGGAAAAATAAGAAAGTGAGGTGCAAGTACACAGGAGGAGTGCAACAAGGAGAAGGCCTCCAGTGAGAGGATGTATAGACCTAACAGCTAGGACTTCTGGTTGTGTTACACCCCATAAATGGGTGCAGTCAGGGTGAAACGGAGTGCAAGAATGGGTGGAAATTACTTACACTGGATCTTGTTGAGTATTCTAAACAGTGTAGGAAACTCCCATCAGGAAGAGGAGAGCACATCATTTGAACATTAAACTGGAGGAGAATTATGTCAAATAGATACCCTTGCTATTTCCCAGTGTTTATGCCAGATCTGCATTCATTCCTGAAAATGCCTATGTACAGTGGCAGTTTGGAATTATTAGGCACCCGTTGAATGTGGAAGTGTTGATTTAAGGGGATAGAGGAAAACAATCTATTGGCTTTAAAGAATAGTTTGTAAGTGCTTTGTGCATTTTTCTTTTGTAAATTTGTTTGGCCCACTTAGTTGGTGAGAGGTGTTTGTGCCATGGGTCTGACACAACTACATTTTGCTTAGGTTCTAGAAATCCGGACAATAGATTTCCCTATGGATATCCTGCTCTATTTACATTTTCTTGATGTGGATGAGAAGGAGGAATGCCACATATGGTTGCACCTCAAGAGGACTATGCTCATCCGCCATTATTTGGATGTGTATGAGAAAGGCACTAACAGAATTGTGTTGTCCTGCAAACAAACCAGTGGCTGTGAAGGTCACGTCAACCCTTATGCCTCATGCTCATTCCAGGTATACTGCACTGCTGACCTATGGGGAGGTACCAGGGCAGTGCCATACCCACTTCATACATCATAAAGTCCATTTTGCCAGCCATAGAACAGATGGTCGAGTCCTTTGCTTGCTCGCAGAGTCTGTAATGTGTCTTGACTTCATTTCACTGAGTCTTTGTCTTGCACTTTTTTGGTGCCTGTAACTATTAATATTATTTGCCATGGAACATTTTCTATACCAAAGGTACTATAAAAATGCTTGCTGTTATTTGTAAACTGACTATTTGTATGCTTTATACATTCAGTTAAAAATTTAAATATAACAGGGATTATTTTGACTTTCGGATGGCGGAGAGTGCTGACTGGCCACCTGTTCCAGTGAAAAAGGCCACCATAATTTTGAGGCCCCGGCCTCATTTGAATTTGGCAGGTGAGCTGCAGATGCCAAACATGCTTCCTGATGGTGCGCGCCACACTTTGGCCTCAGCTGAGATGCTGTCAGAGGCCCACAGTTAGGCGCTCTGAGGGGAGGGACGTGAGCTGAGGTAGGGCGAGGCCTGACAGCAGTGGCCTGCAGCATTTATGTGGGGCCAGGGGGAGAATTCTTGCACCTTCCAGCTCCACAAAAAACAAATTTGCACATTTTTCTGTCTGTTTCCTGATCAAAACACCAGTACACATAGGCGAAGCATTCGCATTATGTGTCCCATAAAATGAATTAAAACAATAACTACGTCATTAGGCCCCCGATTTGCATGGGAAAGAGGCCTGTTACGTCCGTGTATAATCAGACACAGACTGCGGAGAACGGTACAAACGGTGTTTACTCAACGTGGCTCAGACTGCAACTGAACTGTACAGATTACTACTCAATGTTATAAACAGGTGTGGTCACTGCCGGTACTACAGTATACATGAGCTGTAAAAAGTAGTTCTCCCCCTTAAAGGTACATACATTACAATTCCTCCCCTTTTAGATTAACAGTACCATAACACTCATTTAACAATTAAATATCAAACTAATTACAATTAACACTTTTAACATGCAACATTAGCTGAAAATAGTCTTTAGAAATTCAGTCTTTGGGGAGGCTTCCTGATCCTTTCTGGATAGCGCCTTTCCCGAGTGTCTTGCTCTTGGTGCGGAGGCGATTCTGGCCCCCTGTCGTCGGTTGGTTCATCAGCTTCCGATGCTACTGTTTCTGGAGTAGATGCTACCTGTACGTTGGGTTCATCACCAGGTATGTATGGGCGAGGCATGGGGTTGACTTGTTCCTGTGACTCTAGGATCTGGTCAGCATGGCGTCTCACGATGCTCTCCCCAACGTCCACTGTGTACATTAGTGGGCCCTGCCGTGTGCATATCGTTCCTGGCTGCCATTTTTCTGTTCGGTAGTCGCGGGCCAAGACTGGTTGCCCTACATTGAAGCTCCTTGTTGGCTTCTCATGGATGTGCTGGAATTGCTTACTCTCAACATCTCTTCGTACGTTTGGTCTGAGCAAATCCAGGCGAGATCTTAACCTTCGGTTAAAGAACATCATGGCCGGGGCCTGGTTGGTGACTGCATGTGTCGCATTCTGGTAGGCGAACAGGAAATTGTCCACCTTGTGCTGCAGCGGAATGTTGTCATTGTACATAGCCTTTATTGCCTTCTTAAAGGTTTGTACGAACCTCTCAGCCAATCCATTTGTGGCTGGATGATACGGGGCGGATGTGTAATGCCTTACGCCATTCTTTTTCAAGAACCTCCAGAACTCTTCGGACACAAACTGTGGTCCGTTGTCGGAGCAAATCTGTTCTGGCAAGCCATTCCTGGCAAAAATGGTCCGTAGGACTGCAATAGTTTTCTCCGTGGTGGTGGAGGACATTTTGATGACCTCAGGCCATTTTGAGTGCGCATCCATGGCTATTAAAAACATTGAGTCCATGAATGGACCAGCAAAATCAATACGCACCCGTTGCCATGGAGATGAGGGCCATTCCCATGGGTGTAGAGGGGCCTGTGGTGGTGCATTTTGGACTTTCTGACATCCTGAGCAGCTCTTGGTCAGGTCCTCAATTTGTTTATCGATTCCCGGCCACCACACATAAGCCCTGGCTAGGCTTTTCATTTTTACCCCTCCCAGATGACGCTCATGAAGCTTAACTTGGGTGGAATTACCACTCGGGATCCACACATCAAGTTCCCCCGGCACACTGACAGCTGTTCTCTCCTTGTCGAGAATGCTGGCAACAGTGAGTCGCCATGTGCTGGCCATCCCTTCACCGTCAAATCATATACCCGAGACAGTGTCGGGTCATTTTGGGTTATCTTTTCGATACAAGCGTTAGTTACCGGTAGGTATTCAACTATAGTCGAATGGAATATTTCGACAAGGTCCACTGCTGGTGCTTCCTCTGCAGTAGGCAGTGGCAGGCGTGATAGCCCATCAGCATTTCCATGCTGTTTCGTGCCCTTATATTCAATCTCATAGTGGTGCACCCCTAGAAAAAGTGACCATCTTTGTAGTCGTTGCGCAGTCATCACCGGAACGCCATTCTTTGGATTAAAAATGGAGACAAGAGGCTGGTGATCAGTCAGCAAGGTGAATTTCTGCCCATGCAGATAGTGATTGAACTTTTTCACTCCCCACACTAGGCTGAGGGCCTCCCTGTCAATCTGGGCGTAGTTACGCTCGGCTGAGGTTAGTGATCGTGACGCAAAGGCTATTGGCCTCTCTGAGCCATCCGAGAATTTGTGCGACAGCACCGCTTCAATGCCGTAGGGTGACGCATCACATGCCAACCGAATTGGTAATGCTGGGTTGTAATGGGCCAATACCTCTTTCGATGTGATTAGTGTTTTGCTCTTCTGGAAAGCTCATCTACATTCGTCACTCCACTTCCATGGCACCCCAATTTGCAGTAGGGTGTTCAGTGGGTGTAGTATTGTAGACAAATTTGGCAAGAACTTATGGTAGTAGTTTACCAGCCCGAGGAACGACCTCAGTTGTGACACATTTTCCGGTGCTGGTGCCTTGACTACTGCCTCAATCTTCTCTGGGGACTTATGTAACCCCTCTTTATCGATAACGTGGCCACAATACGAGATCTGTTTTCTAAAAAACTCGCATTTGGGGCGGTTAGCTCGGAGCCCATATTCCTGCAAACTAGTGAGCACCTGCTCCAGGTTGGCAAGGTGATCACTGTCATTTTCGCCCGTGACCAGGATGTCGTCCATATAACACTGGGTCCCTGGGATCCCTTGCAGGACTTGTTCCATTGCCCTCTGCCAAATAGCCGGAGCTGATGCTACCCTGAATACCAGCCGGTTGTATTGGTAGAGACCTTTATGGGTGTTGATTGTGAGGTATTTTTTTGATGCTTCTTCTACCTCCATTTGCAGATACGCCTGGGCCAGATCAATCTTAGTGAAGCGTTTCCCTCCAGATAGCGAGGCGAAAATATCTTCAATTCGCGGAAGTGGATATTGTACGGCGTGAAGGACCGGGTTCACTGTTACCTTAAAGTCCCCACAGATGCGAACCTTCCTTGGTTCCCCAGGCGTGCTGCTCAACGACTTTTTCATCACAGGGACGATGGGTGTAGCCCACTCGCTCCAGTCTACCTTGGACAGTACACCTGAACGTTCCAGACTCTCCAGCTCTGTTTTGACGGCTGGGCGGATCACTTAAGGTACCGGTCTGGCCTTAAAAAATTTGACTTGCGTTTTCTTCAATTTTAATCGTCGCTGTCATGCCTTTTAGTGTTCCGAGTCCTTGCTGGAACACTTCTTTCATGTCAGTTAGGATCTTTGACAGTCGCCCAGGTGTGACGTCATCATTCTTTTTGTCAGCCACAGTCAGTGCCTGTATGGAATGCCAATCCAGTTGTATTTTCCGGATCCATTCACGTCCCAGTAATGGTGGTCCTCCATCTTGCAATACATACAGGTCTAGTTTTGCTGTTTCCTTACCGTTATATATAACGGTCACCCTTATTTTTCCTTTGGGGTAGACTTTTTGCCCCGTGTACGTCTTCAAAATAATTTTTGTGTCTCTCAAGGGTATGTGTGAGAATAGCTGCTCATAGTCCCGTCGATTTATGACTATTAGGGCTGATCCTGTGTCCAATTCCATCTTTACCTGGACTCCTGCTATCTTGAGAGTGAACCAAATGGTTCGGTGATCCTCTGTTGTGATCACATTATGTAGTTTCAGACAACTCAGTTCCCTGCTTTCGGAGTCGTTATCACTCTTTTGTTCGTCTGAACTATTCTCCGTTATCTTATGTACCTTCTTGTACTTTCCTTTGTTCGGTTTCTTATTGCTGGTTTTCTTTCCCGACCTGCAGACTCGTGCTATGTGTTCTACTTTTCCACACTGTCTGCACACTTTGTCTTTGAACCAGCAATCATTCTGGTCATGTGTTGTTCTGCCGCAGCAATAGCACTTCTCTGTTCTATATGACATTTCGTTTGTGCCATATTCTTGCGGTCTCTGTTGTATCTCTGCAGCGCCCCGTGCTGCTGCTTCATATGATACCGCAATGCTGAAAGCCTTTTCCAGCGTAAGGTCCTTTTCAGATAAAAGCCGTTTCTGGGTTCCTTCACTTTGAGGCTCACACACAAACTTGTCCCTTCAGGTATCTGCTAGTCCCGTTCCAAACTGGCAGTGTTTTGATAGCTTGCGCAGTTCCGTTAAATACTCAGCATTACTTTCATCTTTATGCTGGTTCCTTTTGTGAAACTTAAATCTTTCTGCTATCAGCAGTGGTGTGGGGTTTAAGTGGTCCTGTAGGATTGACACTATGTTTTCAAAATCCTTTTCTACTGGCTTCTCTGGGGTTACTAGGTTTCGTAGTAAGCCATATATTTTTGCACCCATTGAATTCAACAATACCAGCGCTTTCTTGTCATCTGGCACTTCATTCGCCTTGCAGTATACTTCTATGCGTTCGACATATGTCGTCCAATCTTCGACTTCATTGTCGAACGCTGTGATACTGCCACTCTTCGGCATTTTTGGGTGTGGTGAGACTGGCTTAAAATGGCGTCTCCCGCGCTTTCCTTTCTTCCACGCTGCGGCTTAAAATGGCGTCTCCTGTGCTGCTGCCAACGCCGCTCTCGGCGGTCCTCGTGGCAAATGGCGACGCCCTGTGGGTTTCGCGCGCTGCTCCTGCGCTGCTGCCAACGCCGCTCTCTGCGGTCCTCGTGGCAATGGCAGCGCCTTGCGTTTTCCTGCACGCCTCTCTCCCCCGTTGACGCTGCTCGGCCCTTGAACACCGGCTGCGCTCTGCTCTCTCTCGCCTCTCTCCCCCGTTGATGCCGCTCGGTCCTGAACACCAGCTGCGCCCTGTGCGCTCTGCCCTCTCTCTCTCCCCCATCGACGTTGCTCGGCCTTTTGCTGTGCCGCTCGGTCGGGCTCTAGCCCGCCGCCGTCCTGGAAGGGTCTGCGCAGTACCTGTTGCCAGCCCGTTTCGCTGGACCACCGTGACTGGAAAGCCAAGCCTGGCTCTCGACAGCCTCCCCTGTGATGCTCAAATCTCCGCTGGATGACTAGGCGGTTGCCCGTGGTCGACACCCGTGCTTCTGGACTCGACCTTCTTCCACTGTTCTCCAGGAGCGAATCCCTGGGAGGTGATGCAGAGTTGCAGGTAGGTTCGAATCTGCCTCGTCGCCAATGTTACGTCCATGTATAATCAGACACAGACTGCGGAGAACGGTACAAACGATGTTTACTCAACGTGGCTCAGACTGCAAGTGAACTGTACAGATTACTACTCAACGTTATATACAGGTGTGGTCACTGCCGGTACTACAGTATACATGAGCTGTAAAAAGTAGTTCTCCCCCTTAAAGGTACATACATTACAAGGCCCACCACTTGTTTCAGGCAGGCGATGTGGCTGCCCAGCAGCAGGCCTCTGTGAAAGTTAATGTGGGCCGATTGTTGGGGTTAACAGGGCGGTTAAGCTACCAACCTCATTTTTAGGCCTCTACGGCCCCGTTAACGCCAATTTTTCTGTGAAAATCAGCCCCAACTAGTCTAAAGTTGGTCTTTATTTCTAAATCCAACTTCATTGAACTTGGATTTGATTTTCTTTGGGTGCTAAATAAAATGGCTGCTTGGAAGAATGTTCCACACCGTGTGCAGAAGAACAGCTTCTGGTTATGTGGAGTTGAAATCCTGCAAGTAAAGCCAGAAAGTCTGGGCTGAGTAAGGGATTAACTTAACTAATGGAAGGAAAATGTATGATTCATTGCAGTTAAATTGGGATGGTGTATGTTATACATCGCATTCTGCCTGGACTGTTCCGGAGGAGCTTTGCAGTACAATCCTGAGTGAGTAGCCAGATTTGTGATCATCTGATAAATTCTCCATACCTTTGCCATCATGAGGGACCAGCTCTTCCCACCACCAGCTGTGCAACATGTAGTGCAGCAAATGGAGGAGGAGCCTGAAGAGGAGGAAGAGCAGGAAAGGCATCAACCACCAGTGCCCCTAGTTGCCAAAGCTCTCAGACAGCAACTCATTGAAGAGGACTTCACGTGAACCAATTCTTCCCATCCCCAATACACCTACAGTCCCGTAATCCTTACTACCAGCATTAGTCCAGCCTTTGGGTTTTGCCCCCACTTTACTATAAATATAAACACTAAATCCAGAACAAAAAACAAACTTTTCAAATTTATCAATGTGTGTAGGATGAGACAGAAGTAATAAGGGGAAAAGAGAATAAGGGACGAATAAACCCTGCACAACGTCTCCTCCAGCATCCCCTGTCATCATGGCCATGTCTCTGGCCCTGCCTGTGATGACCAGCACACTTTCTTCGAGTGTGGAGGCAGTGTGCAGGCGAGCTTGGCCTCCTCTGCTGGCCACGTGCTGTCTGGAGTTGTAGGCGATCTTCCTTTAAAAAAAAGAAGGGAGTGTATTAGTGACATTCTTGTGAGGTGCTTAGAGAATGTGCCTGTCATGGTGCAATAGCCAGAATGTTAGATGTGAGTTGTAAGGAAGTGAGGGTTGCAAAAGTGTTGAGTGTGAGGAGAAGGAGGTGTAGTGAAGTGTGGTGCAGTGATTGTAGGAGAGTGAAGGGAAACAGGGGACGAGAGTATTGTGAGTATTGTGTGCTGTGAAGCTAGAGGTGGTGGAGGTGTGAGCAGAAAGAAAGAGAGCAGTATTGTTACTTTGACATCTCCAGTGAGATCATTGGACTTCTTTTGGCATTGCAGCCATGTCCTGGGAGCTAAGCTCCTGGCATTGACATCATTTGCCATGTCTTCCCATTGTCGGTGGAGCTGTTGCCTGGAGGGCTTTCTGTTCCTGGGGGGAACAGGATCTCCCTCCTTCTGTTTACTGCCTGCATCACGGACCGCAAGGCAAAGCTGGAAAACCTGGGAACACTCAGAACTTGCTGCAGGCATTTCTGTATACAGAGCTGTCTTCCTATTGTCTGCGGCCAGAGTGCACCTCCCATCTAAAAGGTGCTGGCTACCTTTAACTGGCATCAGAGATGCATCTGAATGCATTTAAGGCTCAAGGCTGCTTAAAGCAGGATGGAGCAACAGGAGGCAACATTGAAATAACTGTTGCAGAATTATTGTTGAGTGGCTTCCTGGAAGAAGGCAAGTGAGTGGTTGGCTGATCCTGATAGTGTTAAAATGTTCAAAATTAAAGGTGCCTGAAGACTTTGTGAAAAATGCTTTAAATGTATTCTTGATTGAAGTCTGCCCTGGTGTAAGTCCTCTTTGTTGGTTTTAAAATTCCACTGATAATTGTTTTCTCTGGCAGGAAAAAATGGCAGTAACAAGAAAAGGAAGAGCTGCTGTAGGCTGTGGAGAGGTGGTGGGCAGTGTTCTACTCACATTGGACAAAAAAAGTCCCAAAAGCCTCTGCATGCAATTCATGGCAGCAGATAGTAGAAGAGCTTCATTGACCTCATCAGAAAGGGCAAGGTAGGCCACTGGATAACTATCCTTCTCACCAAGGAGGTGTTTTTGTGTGTACCTCAATACATATTGCTCCTCACAATCTTTTCCTTTTCAGGTGTCCTAAAGGTCTGCTGTTATCATTCCTCTAAATCATCTTACAGTATCACTCATACAAGCATGCCTATTGCTATAAGCTCTCAAGCTTTAATAGAAAGAAGGAAAAACTTACATTTATATAGCGCCTTACACAACCCCAGGACGTCCCAAAACCCTTTACAGCCAATGAAGTACTTTTGAAGCATAGACTCTGTTGTAATGTAGGAAACCCAGCAGCCAATTTGCGCACAGCAAGGTCCCACAAACAGTAATGAGATAATGACCAGATAATCTGTTTTAGTAATGTTGGTTGAGGGATAAATGTTGGCTAGAACTCCCCTGCTCTACTTTGAAATAGTGCCATGGGACATCTTATGCCCACCTGAGAGGGCTGATGGGGCCTCGGTGTAACGTTTCATCTGAAAGACATTACCTCCAACAACGCAGTTCTCCCTCAGTGGGGCTTGAACCCATAACCTTCTGACTCAGAGGTGAGAGTGCTACCGAGATAACATTTAAATGGCAGCTTTGGAAGCTATAGGGTTAGAAATTAGACCTCATTGCACCTGTTTTATGGGCAGGGGCACTGATCAAGTGAATTGGCTTGTCCTGGGTGATGCTGAGCTTTGTGATTGTTGTTGCCACTGTACCCATCCAGGTAAGTAGTGGTAGCCCTCATCTTCGCTCCCTTAAGTCCAAGGGATGCAGATTTGAGCGTATATCGTGGACAACTGGTTTAACCATTCACTGCCAGATATGGCTGGGCCACATAAAGCATTATCGGGTCCTGCTCTCGTCTGCCAAAACTGCTCACTATTCCAGGATCATTCTGGAAAGCAAAGCCATGTGGGCTTACTAATGCTCCTAATTCTTATGTTCTTATAACCCTGGCTTCTTTTCTCTATTGCAAAACGGCTTCTTAAACCCCTCTCCCCCGTCTCCTCTACCCTTACCTCCAACAACAAGTGCAAGGAGCTCATGGACTTCTTTGTCTCTAAGATTGAGACCATCCAATCAGCTGCCTCTGCCAATTCCCTTCTTTCCCCTAGCCCACCGGGCCAAACTTCCTCTAAGGTGCCCCTGCCCTAGTCCTGAACTCACATCTTTCTCCAGTTTCTCTCCAATCTCCACTCATGCCTTCACCATGCTTATCTTGTCCATGAGACCCACTTCCTGCTCCCTCGACCATATTCCCATGAAACTGCTGACCACCCAACTTAATTTTCTGGCTCCCATGTTAGTTGATATTGTTAATGGTTCTCTCTCCTCAGGCACTGTCCTGCTCTCGTTCAAATCTGCTGTCATCACCGCTCTCCTCAAAAAACCAAACATTGACCCCTCCGTCCTTGCAAACAACCACCCCATCTCCAACTTCCCTTTCCTCTCCAAAGTCCTTCAATGTGCTGTCACCTCCCAAATCTGTGCCCATGTTTGAATCACTCCAATCAAGTTTCCGCCCCAGCCACAGTACCGAAGTGGCCCTTATCAAAGCCACAAATGTGACTGTGAAAAAGGTAAACTATCTCTCCTCATCCTTCTTGACTTGTCTGCAGCCTTTGACATGGTGGACCACTCCATCCTTCTCCAACGCCTCTCCACTGTCATCCAGCTGGGTGGGAATGCACTCGCCTGGTTCCATTCTTATCTATCTAATCATAGCCAGAGAATCACCTGCAATGACTTCTCTTCCCACTCCCAGATCGTTACCTTTGGGGTCCCCCAAGGATCTATCCTTGGCCCCCTCCGAATTCTCAACTACATGTTGCCCCTCGGTGACATCATCCAGAAACACAGTGTCAGTTTCCACATGTATGCTGACAACACCCAGCTCTACCTCACCACCACTTCTCTCGACCCCTCCACTGTCTCTAAATTGTCAGACTGCTTGTCCAACATCCAGTACTGGATGAGCAGAAATTTCCTCCAACTAAATATTGGGAAGACTGAAGCCATTGTTTTCGGTCCCTGCCAAAAACTCCGCTCCCTAGCCACCGACTCCATCCCTCTCCCTAGCATTTGTCTGAGGCTGAACCACACTGTTCGCAACCTTGGAGTCATATTTGACCCTGAAATGCGCTTCCGACCACATAACCGCGACATAAGTAAGACCGCCTAATTTCACCTCCGTAACATCGTCCGCCTCCGACCCTGCTCATCTGCTGCTGAAACCCTCATCCATGACTTTGTTACCTCTAGACTTGACTATTCCAATGCACTCATGGCTGTCCTCCCACATTCTACCCTATGTAAACATAAGGTACTCCAAAACTCTGCTGCCCATGTCCTAACTCACACCAAGTCCCTTTCACCCATTACCCCTGTGCTTGCTGACCTACCTTGGCTCCCGGTTAAGCAACACCTCAATTTTAAGAATCTCATCCTTGTTTTCAAATCCCTACATGGCCTCGCCCCTCCCTATCACTGTAATCTACTCCAGCCCCACAACCCCCCGAGATATCTGTGCTGCTCTAATTCTGCCCTCTTGAGCATCCCTGATTTTTAGTCGCTCAACCATTGGTGGCCGTGCCTTCAGTTGTCTAGGCCCTAAGCTCTGGATTCCCCTCACCAAACCTCTCCGCCTCTTGACCTCTCTTTCCTCATTTAAGATGCTCCTTAAAACCTATCTCTTTGACCAAGCTGTAACGATCAATAACATGTCATTCTATAGCGGACACTAGGTGGAGCCGTAGAGCTGTATATAGCTGTATGTATAAGACTACACTACCCAGCTGTATATATATTAAGACTACATTACCTGTTCTGGACTTATGGACATTATGAACATTTTACATGCAGATAGCACCCTCTGGTGGTGGTTATTGTGTTAGCAGTATTTGTATGCAACAGAGGTCAGTTCTTCCTGTTTGACCCAGGAAGTAGAATTCCAGGAAGAACCTGGCAGTAATGGAGGATTCCATAAGGGTTTTACAATCCAATGTAATCTGATTTCATATGTTAGGCCAAGCACAATATCTGTGAGTATCTTTGTTCCTTAGCATAATAGCAACGTTGTCAGAGTAATATTTTGATAATACTATGTTTATAAAAGGTTAATATTTGATAGTTAGAGAAGTTAGTCCAAATGTTAGTTAGTTATACAATTAGTCTATTCTACTGTTGTAAATATGTTTATATCTTATGTAATATCGAATGTATAGTACTCAGTTTATGTACAAAACATACTTTGTCTTTGTTTACAGTTTCACAAATTTGTTCAAGTAAAGCTTCAAAACAGCAACCGGCTTCAGAAGAATTATTTTTGAATAAGTGTTTAACTTGCTGGATAGCTAGATAGGAGCACATCTAGTGCGGCCAGTACATTACCCATGAGGCACTAGGCTACCCACAAGGCAACAGTCAAGATGGCAGCCTGCACACAGGAGCACACATGCTGCATCTCTACAGATACTGTACCTAGAGAACATGTACTGAATAAATGACTAGCTAGAAGCTAGCTGTGTTCATAATAAGAATGTCTATTTATTAATGAACATAACATGGTACCAGGGTGGTGAAGATCTGCTGAAAATTGTGAAAAGCAACATGGAGAATTTGAAGCCATCAGAGCGTTTGAAACTCACAGAAAAAATCGACTACAATTGGCAGACTTTTAAACAGCAATTCGAACTCTACATTGCAGCCATCGGATTCGGTACGAAGCCAGACGCAAGGAAGATAGCGTTGCTGCTTACGGTTGCAGGCCCACAGGCGATAGAGGTATTTAATACATTTGTATTTAATCCAGCAGAGAACAGAGACAAATTAGACGATGTGCTACAGAAATTTGATGCACATTGTTCTCCCAAAAAGAATGAGACGTATGAAAGATACATCTTCCATTCTCGGACACAGCAACAAAATGAGACTTTTGATAGCTTTATAACTGATCTGAAACTGAAAGCACAGACATGTAATTTCTCTGAGCTCAAAGCATCCATGATTCGTGACCAGATTGTGTTTGGTATTCATGATAAAAAAGTCAGGGAACGTCTGTTGAGAGAAACCGAACTAAATTTGGAAAATGCGGTGAAAATATGCCAAGCCAGCGAGCTAGCTCGAAAGCACGCGAAGACTTTCAGTGAAATCAATAATGATGCGATTGTAATGAGTGATAATGCTGCTGTCGGTGCTGTGTCCTATAAGGGGAAGAAACATGGGCAGAACAGAAATGAAAAGCAATTGGAGGATTAAATTTTTAATTGTAAACGCTGTGGTTACAAACACCAGTTGAAACAATGCCCAGCGTTTGGAAAAATGTGCACAAAGTGTAATGGAAAGAATCACTTTGCCAAACAATGCTTTTCAAAAGCAAAAACAACGAAAGGGCAACAAGTTAATGTGATTGAGGACACTGATTTAAGTGAGACATTTTTTGTAGGAATGGTGTCATGTGACGATATCAAAAAAGATACAGAAAATGTGCAGCCCTCAGAAATGGACAATGCTGAACATAAAGTCAATGCAGTAAAAGTGGACAAATGGATGATCCCACTGCAGATAAATGGAGCATTAGTTACATTGAAACTAGACACTGGGGCAAAAGCAAACTTAATCAGTATGAGTGACATAAAAAATATGAAAGAAAATCCCAAAATACAGAAAAAGTCAGTACTACTGAAGAGCTATAATGGACAGAAAATAGATAGCTTAGGTGTATGCAGACTCAAAGTGACAGTCAAAGACAAAGTGCATCATCTCATGTTTTCTGTTGTGGCTGAAAGACTTGATTCGATACTAGGTGACAAAGCTTGTGAAGACTTAGAACTGGTCAAGAGAGTCTACCATATAAACTGTGCCATAAGCAGACCAGATGACTCAGGTGATGAAGCAGAGAGCCCATCAAGGATGAAAAGGCCAAAGGGTATCCATGTCTTCAAAAAGCCTAGTTTTGCCAAGAAGAAAGAAAAAGACTTTAAGGTCAAAGAGAAACCAAAGGAAGAAAAGCACAAAGATGAAAAACACAAGGAGAAAAAGTCCAAAGATATAACCGTAGCAGATGTTGTTAAGCAGTGGAAAGAGAAAAAGAAAAAGAAGAAGCCTGCACCAGAGCAGGAAGCAGTTCCGGTGGATACTCCTTCTTCCCTCAGGCCAATCTTTGGTGTTCCATTAGCCGAGGCTGCTGAGAGGACTATGCTGCATGATGGGATCCAGCTGCCAGCAGTTTTTCGAGAGTGCATTGACTACATTGAGAGTTATGGCATGAAGAGTGAAGGAAACACTGAAACCCTCTCCAAGCAAAGATCGCAAGGAGACCTCGATCTATACAAGAGCAGATTGATGACAATGCCACAACTGCATCTTGTCATTCACCGCCAGAACAATCTCATGAAGACACATCAGACTTACCCGTGTTGAGAAGATCCACACGTGAAGTAAAAGAGCCTGATAGACTTAATCTTTGAGTACAATGTAAAGCTTTGAAAATGTGTTGACTGTTTTGAAAATGTTTATGTTTATAGAGCACTAACAAAAGTGTTACTGATATTATCTTTATTGTTTTCTTGAAAGTTGATTGATATTGATTTTGTTAAACCTCAAAGAAAGGGGGATGTAACGATCAATAACATGTCATTCTATAGTGGACACTAGGTGGAGCCGTAGAGCTGTATATAGCTGTATGTATAAGACTACACTACCCAGCTGTATATATATTAAGACTACATTACCCATGAGGCACTAGGCTACCCACAAGGCAACAGTCATGATGGCAGCCTGCACACAGGAGCACACATGCTGCATCTCTACAGATACTGTACCTAGAGAACGTGTACTGAATAAATGACTAGCTAGAAGCTAGCTGTGTTCATAATAAGAATGTCTATTTATTAATGAACATAACACAAGCTTTTGGTCATCTGCCCTTATTTCTCCTTATGTGGATCGGTATCAAATTTTGTTTTATAACACTCCTGTGAAGCACCTTGGGACATTTTACAACGCTAAAAGTGCTATATAAATACAAGTTGTTGTTGTTCTATTCCATCAGACTCTTAACTTGAGCCTCGCAGATAGTGCAGAAGGTGTGAGGAGTTAGGAGATGAGTCACTCATTGCAGAGTACCTAGCCTCTGCCCTTCTCTTGTAGCCACGGTGTTGATATGACTATTTGGTTAAGCGTCTAGTTAATGGTGACACTCAAGCTGTTGACAGCGGGGGACTCGGCGATGGTGGCACCATTGAAGATCAAGGGCAGATGTCTGGGCTTTCTATTTTTCAAGATGATCATTAGCTGCCACTTAAGTGGCATAAATGTTACCTGCTGCTTGTTAGCTCAAGACTGGATTTTGTGCAGGTCCTGTTGTAGGCTGGCATGGGCTGCTTCATTACCTGAGGAGTTGTGAATGAATCATAACACTGTGGAATTATCAGCGAACAGCTCCAATCCTGATCCTAAGATGGAGGGAAGGTCATTGATGAAGCAGCAGTAGATGGGGCAAGGATGTTTCCTGAGGAACCACTACAACAATGTCCTGGGGCTGTGATGACTGGCCTGCAAGTGCTACAACTGTCTTCATTAAGATATGACTCCAGCCACTGGAAGGTGTACCCTTTGACCCCCATTGTCCAGTGTTGCTTGTGTTCTTCGGTGTCGTACCTGGTCAAATGCAGCCTTGATGTCAAAGGCAGTTACTCTCACCTCTCCTATGGCATTCAGCTCTTGTGTCCATGTCTGAATCAAGGCTGTGAAGAGGTTTGGAGCTAAATAGTGCTGGTGGTCACTGAACTAAGCATCAGTGTGCAAGTAATGATGAATATGTGTTGTTTGATAACACTATTGATGTCTTCATCTATTACTTTACTGATGATTGGGAGAAGGCTGATAGAGCGTTAATTGGCCGGGTTAAATTTACATTGCTTTTTGTAGATAGGACATACCTAAGCAATCTTTCTTATTGTCAGGAAGATGAATTGGAACAGCATAGCTTAAGGAGTGGCTGGCTCTGGGCCACAGGTTTTTAGTGCTAAATTGTGATTTTTCAGGGGCCGTAGCCTTTGCTGTGTCCAGTGCACTCAGCTGCTTCTTAATGTCATGTGGAATGAACCAAATTGGTTAGATACCAATTATCTATGATGGTGGGAACCTCAAGAGGAGGCTGAGTGGGATCATTCAGAGCAGTTTTGATTTATCTCTTGCATTTACATGTTGGTCTCCAACATAGTTGAGAATGGGGATGCTCATGGAGCCTCCTCCTGTTGCCTGGTTGTCCAACATCATTGCTTTGCTCATATCTGTTGTTTATGGGACTGCTTAACTTTGTCTATAATCTGATGCTTTTGATATTTAGCATTTAGGTAACTCTGTGTTGTACCTCATTCTGAGGTATGCTTGTTGCTGCTCCTGTCATGTCCTTCTACACTCTGCATTGAATCAGGTTTGATCTTTTGGTTCGATGTTGATGGAGAAGTGAGGGATATGCTGGGCCTTGAGGTTACAGATTGTGGTGGTATACAATTATTCTACTGGTGATATCCCACAGTGACTCATGGATGTCCAGTTTGGGCTTTTAGATCTCTCCTTAGTCTGTCCATATTAGCATGGTGGTACCGCCACACTACAGAATGAAGAATGTTACCATAGTGGAGATGAGACTTTGTTTTCACAAGGACTATGTTATGGCAACTTCTTCAAATACTATTGTAGATAAATGTGTATGCGACAGGTAGGTTGTTGGTTCCCTCATCACCTGAAGCAGGTTCAGTTGTACAACACCATTAATTCTATACAGTGTGGGTGAATATAAGTGGAAAATAACATTTTTGTTGAAAATGTAAGCATTAATTTGCATTGTAGATATCTTTGCGATCTGGTGGGATTTTAACTCCAATGTTCTACTAACATATGCAAAGAAATATATATGTTCTAAAAAATTGGGCTGTTTCTACAGCTCAAATTGCAGACGTGTATCATAATTAATAATGGGGTGTTTGCCTGCCTGCAATCAGTGACACTGTGCTGTAACTGCACAACATAGAAACAAAACAAGTTACAAGTCAACATAGATATTTTTAGCACCTTTCCTTTGTTGCAGTAATCCAAAGTGAAGTGAGGTCACCTCCAGATCTATTTGGTGCTAAAATTATTTTTTGTTCTAAATCTAGGAGTAGTGAACTATCATCATTAGAATATGACGGCAGGTTGGTGGAACGAAGAATTTCCATTTTTATAAAAAGGCATAAATAAGAGCAGCTGGATAGCAGCGTCATTTTATATCACTTTTTTTTAACTTCTTGTCTCACACATGGCTGGAGTGTGTGCTTAAAAAGGTAAAACTCCCACTTTAACTTCAAATGGCATTTGGGGAAGGAAGAGGGGGCTCAGCAAAGATTTTACTCTTTATAAACAGATCGGCACTTAACACTCAGGCAGGCTTTCTACCCTCTCCATACTGTCACACGACTGGCAGTGAAAAATGTTTGTTTCACTGGCAAAGGTCCACAGAACATATGTTTGAATATTCAAATTTAGTGGTTACTGGCTGAAGTGCAAAATAGACTGTCTAAAGCAAAATGAAGCCAACTTAAGCTTTCCACTTACTTTAAACATGTTTTATTAAGAGTTCCTGTTTCCCTTCCAATTTGCAAGCACTTTTAACGACTGGAGATAAGACTAGTGATCCCAAGGCATGCAGCAGCTACAACTTGTCATCTCACTCCTTGTCTTTCCTCATGAGGTTTCATAGCAACATTAAAGTCAAATCAACGGAAATAACATTATGGCCCTGAATTTCCGATCGGAGGCTTCCTGCGGGCGGATGCCTCCAATCAGAAAAAATTCTACGAACCTACCTGCTGGTCCTGGAGCTACAGAGGCTTCCGATCCTGGGCCTCTCCTCTTGGAAATGTGCAGAGGCCCACGTATCCAAGGGCTGCATGCGGTTTGTAAGCACCCCTGGGATCACGTGGGCCAGCTCAACCAATGGAAGAAGGGAATCCCCCTTCATACTTTTGACAGTTCTGTATGCATGGAACTGTCAAAACTATGAATGGGAATGACTACAAAAATGCACCAACGCACTGAAATAAATAAAAACCATTACATATATAACATTAATAATTGAAATAGCATTTAATCAAATATGTTAAACAAAAATTAAATAAAAATTTTTTTTTTTTAAATATTGGGCCAGAAATTCGGGTCCCCACGGGTGAGTACGCGCTGGGTACTCACGCATAGGCCAACGAAAGTGCTGGTTTTGTGCATGCACTGCGCATGCGCGGGAAACCAGAACTTCCGTTCCCTTAAAGGAAGGGGTTCACAGGTCGAACGTGTGCGCTGGAGAGGCAGCGCGTACGCCTGGAACTTCCGTTTTTTTTGCAGCTTTCTGTAAGGGTAAGTCTCCAGGAGCTACGCTTGTAAAAAGCAGTCGCAAGGCCTGCTTCTAACAAGGTAAGTGGTGAATTAAGTTAAATTAAAACATTTTTACCACAGGTTTATTATTTTTAAATACTTTAAAGAAAGGTAAGTTTAATTTTAGCCCTGTTAGAAACTGTAATTAATTTTTTCAAAAATTTAAATTATTGTTTAAAATAGTTATTTTATGTCATTTATAGTTATTTTAAAAATTTGACTTAAAAAAAAAATTATTTGAAGTTTTAGTTATGTTTTGGGGCTGAATTGTATTCATAGATTTAACAGGTCTTCCTGTCAAATCTATGAATACAGATTCCCTGCTACCATTGGCTCCCCATGGCCGACATGATCCCAGGGGACGCTTCGAACTAACTGCGCCCCTGGGATATGCAAGCACTGCGCGCCGGCAATTGGAGCAGGCCCAGGATCGGAATCCCACGTGGGCCCACAGCACAACGGCCGGCGCACTAGGTAAGTGCAGGTCGGAGGCTTGCACCCGCGGGAAGCCTCTGACCCGAATTTCTGGGCCATTATGTTTTCATGGGGTTTACCTTACCTTATTGGACAGGGTTTTTAATTTATAAGTGAGCGATAAAATCTTATTTTTCTATTTTTTTAAACTCTTATGCTGGTAAAAGCAAGCCTTACGCCTGCTTTTACCAGGCATAAGAATTCTATGGCCTTTCAGCAGGCGGAAGTTGAGCAAATAGCGCTACTCTCCACCCGCAGAGGCACTTTTCTTGGGCATGCGGATGACCTGTCGAGATCACAAGTTCCAGGTTTAAGCGCATGCGCTTCGCACGCCTAAACCCGGAACTTGTGCGGCCCCTATCGGCGAGTATGCACCTCGTACGCACTCGTGGGGGTCGGAAATTCAGGGCCATTAATATATTAGATACATTCATACATATGAAAAGAAAACTTGGAAAAGACCATCTGGTCCGTCAAAACCATGTCATTCAGACATGGTGCAATTCGAACACCACTGACCTGCTGCCTAATGACACAATGTCCTGGAAGAGGCAAAAAAAACACTGCAGACAATTCATGAAAAACTCTAGGAAATATTCTCTGACTCCCTGAGGCAATCAAGCAAGGTTCAAGAAAACCATGACAGTCCTTAACTTCTCATAGTCCTAGCTAACTAGCAACTTATCCTCTATAACTAGAAATGTCCTCTTTACTCAGGAACGTGTAAAGTTCCATTTTAAAGAACTGTCATGAATCCATACTCGCTGCATGTTTCAGTTTCTTGTTTCAGAGGGTGATGATTATAATGATCAAAAGAATTGCTTCAGCAAGGCAGAACAGTCATGTCAGTCTACATTTTCCGTGGTAAAAATTTTCATAACCCATGTTAGAATTTAGACTTTCTCCCAACATTTTAAACTCATATTCACAGCAAAACATTAGTTTCTATAAGCTGCCTGAGTCACTTATTAAACTGAAACTTGTACCTTTATATGTTCCATGAATAAGAAGGTGTTCCACAGTAATAACAATTAGCATTTTACTACAGGATTATATACTGGAGAATATGTATCACATTGTCCTGTCCATTCTGAAATGCACTAAATATCATACTGTCAGACCATAATGGTCAAGCCAAAACAAATAGAGGTTTAATTTCCAAGGGAGCTCTTCCAATTGTCCGCGGTAACTTTGACGATCTGGAGTACTCCGGAGAAACAGTGTGAATGACGCTGTTTGCACCATTTCTCTAGGGTTTCTGTGAATCTTCCGGCAAAATTACAAACCCCCATGGAAATTCTACCCCCATACGCTTATTTACAAATAAGATAATTACACAGAAGCAGTAGAATACAGCTTGAGACTAAAGGACAGAATTTCCACACAGTGAATTGTACTGCTTTTCTACCTATGGAAGAAGATTTGCACCTATCGATGGTGTGGAGAGATAATGGCCCAAATTTTGCTGTCAAAATAACGGCAAGCCTAATAGTGGTCAGCGTTATTTATGCACAAATGCCACAGCAACTTTAGGCGAGGGCAGATGCGTGATTAAACGCGGAAATCGAAGAGTTGCTGTCAGAGATGCGTCTCTCCACCATCAGCTTTGTGAAAATAACATCTCGCTGTCTGGCTCCCCATTCAAATGCTTTGAATGGCGTGAAGTTTCTACAGAAAGTTAAGTCAAGTCTAAGTATCCTTTTAACAATGTGATAAGTGTTAATTACTGCCAATCAACCTCTCTGGCACTGAAAATGTACTATTAAAAGCATGGAGTCTCATTCCTTCAGATTTTAATTCTTGGAGATTTGAAAGAAAAATTATTTTTACTTTATCTTTCTGCCTCTTTTTTTCTCTGTCTCTTAGTCCAATCTTTCTTTCCTCTCTTTCTTTCTCTGTCTGTACCTGATTTGACATTGAATTAATCCACTCTAATTTACACTTCCTTTTCAGTCCCTGTGCTGTAATTTCATAATAGAAAAGCTGGATATGCTTAGAGTGGATAAGTTGCCTGGTCCAGATGGCTTGCATCCCAGGTTTCTAAGGGAATTGGGGGAGGAGATAGCGGAAGGGCTTGCCATAATTTTCCAATCTTCCCTAGATGCGGGGGAGGTGCCTGAGGATTAGAAAGTGGCAAATGTGACACCATTGTTCAAGAAAGGGTGTAAGGACAATCCTAGTAACTACAGGCAAGTCAGTTTAACATCAGTGGTGGGTAAAGTTTTAGAAACAATAATCAAGGAAAAAATTAACAGGCACTTGGAGAGGTTTAAGCTAATTAAGGAGAGCCAACACGGATTTGTAAAAGGCAGATCGTGTTTGACTAATCTAATTGAATTTTTTGATGAAGTGACAGGGAGGATTGATGAAGGGAATGCAATGGATGTTGTCTACATGGATTTTTGGAAGGCATTTGACAAAGTACCACATAGAAGGCTGGTTAACAAAATTGAGGCTCATGGAATAGGTGGGTTGGATAAGGAATTGGTTTAAGGACAGAAAACAGTGAGTTATGGTAAATGGCTGTTTTTCAGACTGGAAGATGGTAGACAGTGGTGTTCCCCAAGAGTCAGTGCTGGGGCCACTGCTTTTTTTGATATATATAAATGACCTGGATATTGGAATACAGAGTAGAATTTCTAAATTTGCCAATGACACCAAACTTGGCGGGGTGGGGGGGGGGTGGTGGCAAACAGTGAGGATGATACCATTCGACTGCAACAGGACATAGAAAGGCTAGCAGAATGGGCAGACGAGTGGCAGATGGAATTTAATACAGAGACGTGTGAGGTGATGCATTTTGGCAGAAGGAACAGGGAGAGATACATCTAATGGCACAGTTTTAAATAGTGTGCAGGGACAGAGGTACCTGGGAGTTAATGTGCATAGGTCCCTGAAGGTGGCAGGACATATTGAGAGAGTGGTTAGCAAAGCATATGGGATCTTGGGCTTCATAAATAGAGGTATTGAGTACAAAAGTAGAGAAGTTATGCTGAACTTTTATAAAGTGCTGGTTAGGCCACAACTGGATTATTGTGTCCAGTTCTCGTCACCACACTTTGGGAAAGATGTGAAGGCCCTTGAGAGGGTGCAGAGGAGATTTACCAGAATGGTTCCTGGGATGGGGGATCTTAGCTACAAGGACAGATTGGAGAAGCTGAATTTGTTTTAATTAGAGCAAAGGAGGTGGAGGGGTGATTTGATAGAGATGTACAAGATTATGACAGGTTTGGATAGGCTAGACGGGGAAAGGCTGTCCCCACTAATTGATGGTACAAGGACTAGGGGACACAGATTTAAGGTGTTGGACAAGAGATACAGGGGTGGTGAGGACTTGGATCTCGCTGCTGATGGAAGTGGAGGAAGCCGAGACTCTCAGGCCAGAATTTTGCTGGCGCTCAGGGGGCGGGACATCCGGCAAAATCGCAAAGATTGATAGCGAGCAGGAAACCCGCTGTCAACCCGCCTCCAATCAATCTTCCCATGTGCAAATTGGGGACCCGACACCTAGTGGTGGGAAGAGGATTATAGCCACTTAACTGCCTGTTAAAGGTTGTTAACAGGCAGTTAACAGGCCCTTTTGCAATTTTGACACTTCTACTTCAGGCTTCTCGATGTCCGGACACCACGCCAGGTAAGTGTGGCATGTTGTGAGTCTGCTGTAATGTTTCTGCATTGATGACAGCTGCAGAAGTGGTATGAAGGATCCAATGATGCACTGGTGAGTTTCAGAGGCAAGTAAATGTTGGGAAATTAATTTTTAATGCATTTAGACTTTTCTGTAGGTAACAAGTTTTGAATTGTATGTGTAGTCCCACCTCATTGGGAGAACCTCTCTCACCAGTGACAGATCGCTTCTGTAACCTCACCTGCAGCTGCCATCTGTTTTAGCCTAAGGAGGGAGTCACTGGAGATCCTGGATGCAAGAACTCAACTGTGAACAGTCATTGTCAGTGTTTGCAGCACCTCAATGCTGTCAAACACTGAGCTATGAGCTGTCAAAGAAAAATTGTGCGTGGTCCCTTTAAGAAAACCGGCAGATGATGCGTCATCAAATGATGTCATCTGGCTGGCTTCTTCTTAATTGGCTGGCAAGCCTGCAGGGCAGGCTTAACAAGGCCAAATGACGTAAAATCACGTCCGTGGGCCGGATAAAGTTGGGGGTGGGGCTGGAACCCAGAAACCAGCTGACCCGCTCCCAAGCCGCATTGATCCATAAAATCATGGCCTCAATGTTTTCAAGGGGAGACTGGATAGGCACTTGAGGGAAATAAACTTGCAGGATTACAGGGATAGAGCGGGGGAATGGGACTAATTGGATTGCTCTACAGAGAGCTGGCAGGGGCTCGATGGGCCAAATGGCCTCTTTCTATGCCGTTATGACTCTATGACACTTGGGGGTTATTTTTCCAATGGGGAGCGTTTGGAGGTGGGACTCCCACTTGTCGGGTTTCAGTCCTGCCTCCATCAACTTCTAGCCAATCTACGCTATTTTCCCTTGATTGACCTTATTAAGCCCGCTTAGTGGGCTTAGCAGGCCAATTAAGGGAAAGCCGATTGCAAAGAATGTCAATATATGACGTTTCATCTGTCAAAAAGTTTTAACAGATGAATTGTCATTGTTTGACAGCTCTGTGAAGCTGTCAAATAGTGACATTCTCTATAGTTTGATGAGGTCTTGAATTCAAGACCTCATCAAACATCTTTCTTTTGTAGAAATTAGATGGCTGCTGCATTGGCGAATGCAACGGCCATCTGTCATCTCTGCCGCGGAGGTGCGAGACTCTCCGCATACCCACCGATTGAAGCCTGCAGGAAGAAACAAAGGTAAGTACACTTTTTCTAACATTTTGCACTTACCTCAGATACTCACCTCTTCATGCTTGCACCCATCACTCACCTCCACAACACACTTTTGGACCCCCCTGACCCCCACACACCCTCTACTGGCCTCGGTGACCCTGGCGGGGTTTGGAGTCTTCGGGAAGTCCGCACTTTGAGGGCAAAAAGGGGATAATCCTATTTTCTGCCTGTTAACTATCTGTTAACAGGCAGTTAAGTGGCTTTAATCCCTTCTTGCCTCCAAGGAGACGTGACCCGGTGTGGGACGGCTACCTGCCTCCTGGCAAGATGGCATGGAGGCGGGTTGGGAGCGGGTTGGCACCCGCCCCCAAATTCTGCCATTTTCCCGGCAGTTCCGCCTCCATACCCGCCTCCTCAGTGCTGGCAAAATCTCTCCCTATGACTTCAATCTGATTGGTTAAGGAGATACACAATTGCTTTTCCTGTTCACTCAGATCCCAGATGCTTCGTAGCGTTTGCTGCACCATTTCCATCCTGCACTTCCAGCAACTTGCAACGCAAAATATCATTGACATTATATGGGCAAGGGCAAGTCTAATTAACAGTGGGCACGATCATTTCCCTGCCACAGGAAATTTTGGGCCAATAAAATGAGAGTTATCTACGTCTGCTTATTTGCTTATCTGTTAGAGGAGTCTTTGGCTTAAATCCTGCAAAAATGGGTATAACCTACTGGGGTGCATGGAAATTAGAATGCAGCCTTTAAAAAGACAGTTCTGGCTGAAGATTGCAGCACCAGGCTGGGGAAGTAAGTAAAGAACAGTGATCAACTCACTCACTTGACTGTCAGTTAGCTTGACTGCGTGTGTCATGTATCTTTTTTTGCCACCTCACAAGAATGTATACTACAGAAACAGCTGGCACATGCAGATAAACAAGGCGCCAGGGTGTGCCACACAGACAGAGAGAAGAAGATGCCACAAATTAACTGCAAGCCCTCCTCAATGAAATTTCCATCAGGAGACACAAACTGCTGGGTGTCTACGGTAGGAAGTCAGCTAGAAATGTCACTTGTGCCACGTGGACAGAGTTGCTATGGAATTTCTTGGCCGATGACTCCAAGCAACAAAACAACCATTTACACAATTTCTCCAGGGGTTCTGCTGATCTTCTGCGAAAGTTATGGCATATATGATCAGCCATGCTCTAATTGAATGCCAGAACAAGCTCAAGGAGCTGAATGGCCTACTTCTGTTCCTATCTTCCTATATGATCAGCCATGATATAATTTAACGGTGGAACAGGCTCAAGGGGCTGTATGGCCTACTCCTGTTCTTATGTTCCTATATTGGGAGAACCCAAGCAAAATTCAGGCGTAATGCCTTACCTTCTTCCCATCACCTTCAAGTAAAGGCACAGTGCTTCAATCCATGACAACACATCAGCCCTCTTTGTCCCTACATGAACATGCCAATAACCATCATCTTATTGAATAAGTCAGTTCAGAATAAACGTACTCTTTCCTGTATGAGTCTGAACTCCATGAATGACAATGTATGAAATGTGGGGCAGAGGTGGCCTTTTTCTCATGGTAGCTTGCTCTAGACAGCTCCGCCTTCCAGATGCTGGCTGCCTCTCTGGTGCTAGTTTCTGGGCAGCCTGGTGTTGCCTCCTATGTTCCACTGACATGGTGACATGAAGGGGAAGGCCAGAGACCTGGGATGTGCTGCTGTCCTGAGAGATGGCAGCCATTGCACTGGTGTTGAATTTATGCCCCACTGATCAACAGGATGGCAAGCCTAATGATAGGTATCAGATCCTAAATGCCCTGAGAGACAGTAGTATGCATCGCAGCTGCCATGATCTGGAGGCTAGTATGCAGGGCGCTGTCTATTCTCTCCTTTATTGCCACCATACCATTGGATAAATCTAGTGTTGGCCCAACACTTTGGAGAGGATACATTTCCTTGCAGAAATAATGGGGTGTCTCTGTCTGTTACTGCTGATTTGCATATTGCATTCAGCTCTGGAATTTGAGCCATTTAAACAATTTCTCCAGGGGTTCTGCTGATCTTCTGCTAAAGTTATGGCATATATGATCAGCCATGCTCTAATTGAATGCCAGAACAAGCTCAAGGAGCTGAATGGCCTACTTCTGTTCCTATCTTCCTATACGATCAGAGGTGCTGTCTTTCATATGAGATGTTAAACCGAGGCCCCATCTCCTCTCTCAGGTGGACATAAAAGATCCCATGGCACTATTTATAGAAACATAGAAACATAGAAAATAGGAGCAGGAGTAGGCCATTCGGCCCCTCGAGCCTGCTCCGCCATTCAATGCGATCATGGCTGATCATCCAAATTCAGTACCCGGTCCCTGCTTTCTCCCCATGTCCCTTGATCCCTTTAGCCTTAAGAAATATATCCAACTCCTTCTTGAATACATTTAATGAACTGGCCTCCACCGCCTTCTGTGGCAGAGAATTCCACAGGTTCACCACTCTCTGGGTGAAGAAATTCCTCCTCATTTCTGTCCTAAATGGCTTACCCCTTATCCTTAAACTATGGCCCCTGGTTCTGGAATCCCCGACCATCGGGAACACCCTTCCTGCATCTAGTCTGTCCAGTCCTGTCAGAATTTGAAGAAGAGCTGGGGAGTTCTCCCTGGTGTCCTGGCCAATATTTATCCCTCATTCAACATCACTAAAAAAACAGATTATCTGGTCATGATCATATTGCTGTTTATGGGGACTAGCTGTGTGCAAATTGATGGCTGCATTTCCTACATTACAACAGTGACTAAACTTCAAAAGTATTTAATTGCCTGTAAAGTGCTTTAGGTCGTCCTGAGGTTGTGAATGGTGCTATATAAATGCAAGCTTTTCTTTCTTTCATTTTACTAAACCTTTCTTCCTCCACCCACAAACAAACACTTTATTCCACGAAATATGAATATACTCAACAGTATTTCATAAGAAGCATACTAAACACAGCAGTTTGGGGAAATATCTATACGCAATTTAATTACTTTTTTCTGTTTAAAAATGTGGTGTTGGTTTGCCCATGATTCACCCCATAGTGGGCTATTTTTAATTCTGGTTTGCTAGAAAGAAATCTGCTTCTAGTCAACAACCATATTTTTGCCTCGCAGGCACAGATGATTAAACTATTTTTACCAAATGTTTTTAATATGACTTGGGAGGCAGGATTGCCGATGGCGATCAGTGCCATCTGTACAGTAAACAGATAGTTACTTTTTGTTTCTTTTTGAAAAGGTTTTCGCTCAAAGGGGGAGAAATTCATTATAGCTCAGGAATAGGCGGTAACTTTTGAAAAGTTTGAGAATTAGCGCCAGGTGCTAATGCTTCAGAATGCACGCAAAATTCAGTCTCATTGCACAAACAAAGGATTGGAGCACTACATCAAGCGCTAATTGCCTAGCGCAGTGGGGTTAAACACAAAATGCTGACCACCATCAGGTGCAGTCTAATCACAAGTCATCATTGTTCTTAAAGGGGAGGTTCTTTGATGCTGCAGAACCTCATTCTCATCAATGCTAGCTGTGCAGCCGTCTCAGCCAGCAGCAGCAGGTTAAGGAGAAGGAGCCGGATGACTCAAGCAGCCATAATGATGGCAGATCCACGCCTGCAGATCCTGCGATCAAGCATTGGAGGCCTTGGTATTCGCTGTGGAAAGATGGAGGGTGGTGCTCTACCTGGCAAGTCGCAGGAGACCCTCACCTCAAGTCTTCAGCACCATGTGGCGGGAGGTAGCCCAGCATGTCTCGGGCAGCACTGTGATCCCCAAGACACCCACACAGTGCAGGAAGAAATATAATGACCTCACTTGGGTGGTCATGGTGAGTGAATGCTTCAACCAATGCTACCTACTTCAATCTGAACCACAGTCTTCACACACTGCCCAGCACACACCTGTTAAATCCGTGAATCTTAAGGTATGGTGTTCTTCAATAATAGACGGAGACTGCAGATTAACAATCAACAGGTGTTTACTGGATGAGGGTAGTCTAAAGGCTAACAGTACAGATCCCTACACAGGGTTTATATACAGGTGTGGTCACTGCCGGTACTACAGTATACAGGAGCTGTAAAAAGTAGTTCTCCCCTTAAAGGTACATACACTACAACACCCACCAACAATCTCCACCTACCAACACTCACACCCACATCTCACACCTTGCACACAATGAAAGCTATTCAACTATGGCAGGCACATCATTGAAACACTCACTCACTTGCCTTTCTCTTGCAGGCCAAGGTGGCTCCCAACAGGAGATAGCAGGAGCGCACAGGCAGGCGACAAGCTGACACACAACCACTGTCTGAGCTAGAGATTCAAGTGCTGCAGGTTACTGGGTGCCAGGCGGTGGATGTTGTGGCCACCGGCGACGTTGATCCCCTTGGGGACAACAACGGTATGTTGATCCCTTCTCCTTCTTATCACATCCCACTTCCCCCTCACCCCACAAGCCTTTCGCACTTTTCAGCTATTCATTCTGTATGCATGCATTTCTCCCTTCCTGCCCCCTCCCCTCACCTTAACCCAACTCTTGTGCCTTTATGCTTTCAGATAATGAGCAAGCACCTGAGCAGCCTTTCCCTGAGGGCACCATTGAGAGTGAGGCGGGAGAAGAGGAGGAAAAAGACACCGCGTCACTGCATGTCTCACCCGCAGGCACCAGCTCAGATACTAGCACTACGCATTCTTTAGAGGCTAGTATAGTACTGGGATCTGCACAGGGTGAGGCAGCGGGGACGAGTGGGCTGCAGCAAGGCCAGGGGGAATGGGTAGCTCGGGGGCCAGCTGCACAGGACTCGGATGAGGACCTCGATGGGGAGGCCTTTTAGAAGAAGGGTGATGGACATGCACACAGAGATGATAGGTGCAATGGCAAGGGTGCCTGAGAGCCTCTTGGCAATGGTAAGGAGCGTGAAGGAGTCCACCTCCAACATTGCACAAAGCTCTGCCCACACCATGGAGCCCATCATTTCCAGTCTGCAAAGGATGGTAGACTCCCAGAGAGACCGTGGCGACTCAGACCTGATGCCATGTGTGATGGGCGATCTAGCAGCTTCCATTGCAGCACAGGTGGAAATGACACAACGTCTTAGTCCTGTAATGCAGTCTATGCTTCGTGGCATTCAAATTCAGACTGCTCTCATGCAGTCTCAGCTTGATGCCACACAAGCTCTGACTGCTGCCATCGTGGCTGGGTCTACCACCATCAACCAGGGCTGTCACAGTGTCACAGCAGGCCAGCAGGTTGCTAGGGATGCTGAGGTGCTGCCCCGGGTGAGTGGCAGTGGGTCAGTGGAGCAGGACGCTGCTGTCCTCTCTCAGGATGACAGCATTCCTGATCCCATCACTGCAACTCCGCCATTACACTTGTCGCTGCCTGCAATCCAGCCATCCCAGACTGCTGCCACCCATGCTGAGGTGGTGCAGTCTAAAGCCGGGCCTTCCAGGCCCAGAGCTGGTCAAGGGCATCCTGCAAGGCCATCTGAAGTCTCCCACACAGACACTCAGCAGCGTTCCACCAGCTGTGCTGCAGCCACTGGGCCAACACTTCATAGGAGCACTAGAGTAGGCAAAGGCACAGTAACACAAGGCACTAAGGGGTTGCACAACGGTAAATAGGTAATATTTTTGTTGTAAATATGTTCACTGATTATTAATAAATTTATTAATTCAGTTTGGATTATTTCGTGTTGTCTCTCATTTCAGCTTTACGCTGTGATATAGCCTGTGACAGGGATGAAATGATAGGGATGTGGTGAGCAACGGGGTTCTGGGGTTTAATTTATTGGAACCGCAGTCTGATGTGGCAGTCATGGACCACCCTTCCAGAGGCTGAATGTGGCTGCCTCCTCACTTGCTCCTCGTCCTGGTCCTCGTCCTGGTCCTGGTCCTCGTCCTGGTCCTCATCCTCCTCTCCCTCTTCCTCCTCCTGAGGTGGTCCCGCAATCCCTGGTGGCAAGGCCTGTGCCCTCATGATTGCCAAGTTGTGCAGCATGCAGCACACCACAACAAAATGGGACACCCGCTCAGCCGAGTACTGGAGGGCTTCTCCCGAGCGGTCAAGGCAGTGAACCCATTGCTTGAGTACGCTGATGGTCTGCTTGATAATGTTCCTGGTGGCAGCATGACTCTCATTATATGAGTGCTGGGCAGAAGTGTTGGGGTTGCGGAAGGGAGTCATTAACCAGGTGGAGAGCGGATAACCTTGGTCTCCGACCAGCCAGCCATGAGCTTCAGGTGGTGGCTGGAAGAGCACTGGCACACCAGTCTGGCGCAGGATGAAGGCATCATGGCTGCTGCCAGAATAGCGGGCATTGACATTGAGGATTCACTGTCTGTGGTTGCACACCAACCTCACATTAATTGATTGGTAGCCTTTGCGGTTACTGAAGATCTCAGGATTGTTATACGCTGCCCACAAAGCCATGTGGGTGCAATCAATGGCACCCTACACCATGGGGAAGCCCGCTATCCTGGCAAAGCCACATGCATGTTCGTCCTGCTTCTCTCTGGTGATGGGAAGGAAATGTAGTCCCTTCTCCTACTGTAGAGAGCCTCTGTGACCTCCCGGATGCAGCAATGGACGGTGAACTGCGAGATGTTACCTATATCTCCTGTTGCAGACTGGAAGGATCTGCTGGCGAAGAAATTGAGGGCGACGGTGACCTTGACTGCCACTGAGAGAGCCATGGTTGCCCTGATCTGAGGCTGGAGGTCTGGTTGCAGGAGGTGGCAGAGTTCTGTGACCACCTCCTTGCTGAAGCAGAGCCTTCTAATACATTGCTCCTGGCTTAATTGGAGGTAGGAGAAGTGCTCTGGGAATACCCTTGGAGGGTAAGGCCTCCTGTTGAGAGCCCTGATGGCCCTTCTCCTCCCTCTGGCCACATGTTCCAATCTTTCCCGCTGCCTCCGCTCCCTCTGCCATAGATCCTGGAGGGTGAGGTCGACTGCCAGTACAGCCCCCATTAATGTAACCAAGTGTAGCACTTTGAAAGGTTGCGAGAATAAATGTAACTAATTGTTAGTAGCCACAACACTCCTGATACTAAACAACATTTAAATGATTGAATTAAGCTGTTGCATAATGTCAAACTGACAAGGAAGCAGTGAAACTGCACTAACATGATAGCTGCGACTCATTACTCATGATCCTTTTAAGTAGCGCCCCTGGAGCCAGCATCCACCTGCTTGACGCCTCCTCTCCCTGTCGCTGTCGGGGCCAGGTACGAAGGCAGGGGGGGCGACAATGAATTTTGCAGATTGGGTGCCCAGTGAGCGTTGCGTGCTCACTGATGTCACGATCTGCCTTGCGCTGAGGTCCCCGGTGGTAACTCATAGCAGCGGCATTACAGGGGGCAGGATTTAGCGTGTGTCACTGGATTCACCTCACCCCGGCACTACTGCATCAGCGCCCCTGCTAGGCGCTGACTGGAGGTGCTAACTAACTGAAATTTTTCCCCAAACACTTTTTCTATAAACAACTGGAGCCCTTTCATGCTGAAGACCATAATCAGAGCAGGGTTAACACCAGCTTTCACTGGCTATAGCCCAGTACTGATAAAATGAATAAGAGAAAATCTAATGGCAGTCCAGCATTACCAAGCTACACCTCAGTGACAGACCTAACACTTTCCTAAGTCCTGATGGTTGTTCTCTGCTGCTAAACGATAAGGGAAAATGGCCTGCCTTATGAACGTACTACTACTCCGCAAGATCCTGCAAATCCATTGGCAGGATAGGCACACCAACATCAGTGTTCTTGCTCAGGCCAACATCCCCAGCATCGAAACTTTGACCACGCTCAATCAGCTCTGATGGACGGGTCACATTGTCCGCATGCCCGATACGAGACTCCCAAAACAAGCGCTCTACTCGGAGCTCCGGCACAGCAAGAGAGCCCCAGGTGGGCAGAGGAAACGCTTCAAGGACACCCTCAAAGCCTCCTTGAAAAAGTGTAACATCCCCACCGACACCTGGGAATCCCTGGCCCAAGACCGCACAAAGTGGAAAAGAAGCATCCGGGAAGGCAGCGAACACCTCGAGTCTCTTCGCTGGGAGCAAGCGGAAGCCAAGCGCAAGCAGTACAAGGAGCGCACGTCAACCCAAGCACCCCACCCACCTGCCCTTTCAACCACCGTCTGCCCCACCTGTGACAGAGACTGTAGGTCCTGCATTGGACTCATCAGTCACCTGCAAGCTCATTTTTAATGTGGAAGCAAGTCATCCTCGGTTCGGAGGGACTGCCTAAGAGAAGAGAAGAAGACTACTGCTACTACCTAGTCACAAATTACAGAGGTCACTGGCATTTGCACTGATACCAAATATTACCCTTAATATCATCAGAACTTTCTTATTGCAAGAAAAATTGGTGACAGAAATGAAAATGCACTGCAGTCTTTGCATAAATGTGCCATGCGTTTGAATTTTAAAAAAATTGCAATCTTTTTAGACTCCTGATGTTGAAGAAAAGCAAGTGATACTATGTTCTACTTATCCTGCAAGCTGATGACAAACAGAATGTGGTGATGAAAAGTTGATGGTGATTTGAAATGTGGCCAATGTATGTATCTGCATTAAGACAAAGCATGCACAAATGAAGCTACTTTGTTGCTGCTAGCACACCACAGAAACATGTAGAAAGACTGTGAGACCAGATAATCGCTGCTGTATATTTATCAGAATATCCAAGATGAAGTATTTCTGAATAGAGTGTTGATTACTACTGTGCCAGTCCTTGGGCCAAACTTCTTCAGGAAAGGGGTTTACTGTGCCCAGAATGGTGTTCAGACTGGAGTTAATTGGTCTAACCATATACAGCTCCATGTTGACGTTTTGGGTATGCTATCAAGACTGGAAGATATTACCACTGGCAGTCAAGGTCACCATCGCCCTCAATTTCTTCGTCAGCGGATCCTTCTAGTCTGCAACAGGAGACATAGCTAACATCTCGCAGTTCGCCGTCCATCACTGTATCCGTGAGGTCACTGAGGCTCTCTACAGTAGGAGAAGAGACTACATTTCCTTCCCCATCACCAGAGAGCAGGACGAGCGTGCATGTTGCTTTGCCAGGATAGCGGGATTCCCCATGGTGCAGGGCGCCATTGACTGCACCCACGTGGTTTTGTGGGCACCGTATAACAATCCTGACATCTTCCATAACCGCAAAGGCTACCACTCACTTAATGTGCAGTTGGTGTGTGATCACAGACAGTGAATCCTCAATGTCAAAGCCCGCTATCCTGGCAACAGCCACGATGCCTTCATCCTGTGCCAGACTCTTCCAGCCACCATGTCAAGCTCACAGCTGGTTGCTCGGAGACAAGGGCTTTCCGCTCTCCACCTGGCTCATGACTCCCCTCCGCAACCCCAACACTCCTGCCCAGCACTCATATAATGAAGCCAGCTGCCACCAGGAACATCATTGAGCAGACCATCGGCTTGCTGAAGCAATGGTTCCACTGCCTTGACTGCTCGGGAGGGGCCCTCCAGTATTCAGCTGAGCGAGTGTCCCATTTTCTGGTGGTCTGCTGCATACTCCACAACTTGGCCATCATGAGGGCCCAGCCCTTGCTACCAGGGATTGTGGACAACCTCAGGAGGAGGAAGAGGAAGACGAGGAGGACGAGGAGGAGGAGGAGGAACAGGAGTGAGGGAGTAGGCAGCCACTCAATCGGCCTCCCGGAAGGGCGGTCAGTGATTGCCTCATCAGACTGCAGTTCGAATGAATTAAACCCCAGATCCCCGTTGCTCACCACATCCCTATCATTCCATCCCTGTCACAGGCCATAGCACAGTGCAAAGCTAAAATGAGACACACCACAAAAGAATCGAAACTGAATTAATAAATTTATCAAAAATCAGTGAACACAAATTTACAAAAAAATATTAACTATTCACCCTTGTGCAATCCCTTAGTGCCTCTCGTTCCTGTGCCTTTGCCTACTCTAGTGCTCCTATGAAGTGTTGGCCCACTAGTGGCTGCAGCAGGGCGGGTGGAAGGCTGCTGAGTGTCCGTGCGGGAGACTTCAGATGGCCTTGCAGGACGCCCTCGACCAGTTCTGGGCCTGGAAGGCCCGGCTGTAGACTGCACCACCTCAGCATGAGTGGCAGCAGCCTAGGCTGGCTGGATGACAGGCAGAGACAAGGGCAATGGTGGAGTGACAGTGATGGGAGCAGGAATGCTGTCATCCTGAGAGAGGACAGCAGGTTCCTACTCCACTGACCCACTGCCACTCCCCCGGGGCAGCACCTCAGCATCCCTAGCAATCTGTTGCAGCACAGATTGCTGGCCTGCTGAGACACCGTGAAAGCCCCTGTCGACGGTGGTAGACCCAGCCACGATGGCGTCAGTCAGAGCTTGCATGGCATCAAGCTGAGTCTGCATGAGGGCAGTCCGAGATTGAATGCCACCAAGCATAGACTGCATTACAGCACTAAGATGTTGCATCGCTTCCACCTGTGCTGTAATGGAAGCTGCCAGATCACCCATCACATGTGGCATCAGGTCTGGGTCACCACGGTCTCTCTGGGAGACTACCATCCTTTGCAGACTGGAAATGATGGGCTCCATGGTGTGCACAGAGCCTTGTGCAATGTTGGAGGCGGACTCCTCCACACTCTTTCCCGAGAGGCTCTTGGGCACTCTTGTCATTGCACCTATCATCTCCGTGTGCATGCCCATTACCCGTCTTCTAAAGGCCTCCCCATCGAGGTCCTCATCTGAGTCCTGTCCAGCAGAACTTGCCCTCTGGGAGCTGGCCCCCCAGCTACCCTTTTCCCTTGGTCTTGCTAAAGCTCACTCGTCCCCGGTGCCTCACCTTGTGCGGATCTCACTACTATATTAGCCTCTAAAGAACGCGTAGTGCCAGTATCTGAGCTGGTGCCTGCAGGTGAGACATGCAGTGACACTGTGTGTTCTTTCTCCTCCTCTTCTCCCTCCTCGCTCTCTACGGTACCCTCAGGGACAGGCTGCTCAGGTGCTTGCTCATTATCCGAAAGCATAAAGGCACAAGAGTCAGGTTAAGGTGAGGGGAGGGGGCAGGAAGGGAGAAATGCATGAATACAGCATGATTAGCTGGAAACTGCGAAATGCTTGTGGCATGAGGGGGAACTGGGATGAGAGAAGAAGGAGTGGGGATGAACATACCGTTGTTGTCCGCAAGGGGGTCAACATCACCAGTGGCCATGGCACCCACCACCTCATGCCCAATAATCTGCAACACTCTATTCTCCAGCGCAGACAGTCATTGGATGTTGGCTTGTCCCCCGCCTGTGCACTCCTGCTTCCTCCTGTTGTGAGCCACCTTGGCCTGCAAGAGAAAGGAAAGTGTGTGAGTGAGTGTGGAGCAATGCGTTTGGGTGATGGGCTTTGCATAGTTGAATAGCTGCCATTGTGTGCAAGGTGTGAGATGTGGGTGTGAGTGTTGATAGGTAGAGATTGTTGGTTGGTGAGTGCTGGGGGTGTGGTGCTTAGGTAGTGTGTGAAGACTATGGTTCAGATGGTGATATGTAGCATTTGTTGAAGCATTCACTCACCCTGACCACCTGAGTGAGGTTGTTAAATTTCTTCTTGCACTATGTGTGGGTGCTGGCGACCACAGTGCTGCCCGAGACGAGCTGCGCTACCTCCTTCCACATTGTTCGGAAGACTTGCGGCAAGGGCCTCCTGCCACTTGCTGGGTAGGGCACTGCCCTCCATCTCTCCACAGCGAACACCAACACCTCCAATGCTTGATCGCAGAATCTGTGGGCTCTCTCCCTGGTGCGTGGATCTGCCATGAGTACAGCTGATTCAGTCCTCCAGCTCCTTCTCCTTATCATACTTCTGCTTGCTGAGACAGCTGCACAGCCAGCAATGTTGAGAATTAGGTTCTGTAGCATCAATGAACCTCCCCTTTAAGTAGCAAAAAGAGCCCGTGGCAATCATGATTTGCGATTAGACTCTACCCTTTGAGTGTAACACCAATGAACTTGGGCTATAAGACATGAATTAGAACTCCAATCATTTTTTTGAGCAGTGAGCACGAATTTTGCGTGCAGTCTAAAGCATTAGCACCTGCGGCTAATTCTCCAACTTTTCTAATGACCCCACCCATTCCTGGGCTAAAGTGAATTTCTAGCCCTTGGTCTAAGGGCACTTAGTTATCAGGATAGACTCCATCATTTAGCGCTATTTATTTTAAAGAAAGTGAAGGGAGGGAATTTGATAGAGGTTTTTAAAATGATGAAGGTTGATCTCAGTCAGGTTCGACAGGTTATTTGAAATGGATAGGGATGGTAGAACTAAAGGGTATGCAAACAAAAATCATAAGAGTTGCGCTCGATGCCAGGAAGTATTTCTTTTCATAGAGAGTCATTGCCCTCTGGAACTGAACATGTGGTGGGTATGGATTTGCTGCTGAACTTGACAGGATCCTGAGTGAAGAGGACATTTTCAGTTATAGAGAACAAATTGCTGGTAGTTGTGATTGTGAGGATTTATAGGGGCCACATTCTCCTGTAGATTTGCTTGATTGCCTTAGGAAAACAGAGAGAAATTTCTCAGAGTTTCACCCTGTTTTTTGCCTCTCTCAAGAAATAACATAGATAGGAGGTGGGTTAATAGTGTATACATTAGCAAAACGTCTTAATGGGGCTGCCTTGATGGGTCTAATGGTCTTTTCATGCCGCTTTAATATGTTTATATAAAGTGTCCTTCCATTGCTGACATGTAGATGGTTTTGTAAATGCTGCATAAATGTGAGATAATTATAAATCTAGCAACATACGCTAGTATAGTGCTTATGTTACGGGACTAGTAATCCAGAGACCTGGACTAATAATCCAGATGAACGTGAGTTCAAATCACTTCTATAAAAAAATCTGGAAATAAAAAGCTGGTAACAGTAAAAACTGTATAAAAAACAACTGGGTTATGTGCTTAAAGGCCACCATCACCTTCTGAAGAGTAACTAGGGATGAGCCTTACCAGCG
This sequence comes from Somniosus microcephalus, assembly GCF_052327205.1. NCBI lineage: Eukaryota > Metazoa > Chordata > Chondrichthyes > Squaliformes > Somniosidae > Somniosus > Somniosus microcephalus. The sequence goes on along the minus strand of NC_140993.1, from coordinate 169,634,040 downwards.
ATGCCCACATCCCTAGAATGAATTACATTTTTTATGAAAGTGCCAATATACATGCTGATAAATATTTTTTCCTTTTTGTATATACTTATATGGGGTAATTTTGAACAGCCCAATATATTTATAAACTCAGGGATATACCTGTTTATACACTGTATGAATGGAACCGCGTTTAGGTGTTCAACCACAAATGTATTTTCTGAATGTATTTTGATGCTTTGGCAACATAAGATATACCTTATCATGCCAATAAAGCGATTTGTATTGTATTGTATTATTGAATGTTCCATCGAGAATTTCCTTGGAAGTTCTTCCGATTGGCCACTATGGGCTAGATTTTCAGTATAGGCAGTTTTGGGGCGCTAACCTTAGCGCCCGCCCGAAGTTAGCGCCCGCCCCAAAGTAGCGCCCCGTTGCCGGGAATTCAGTGGCTTCGCCCTAAGAGGTTGGTGAAGCGCTAAAAGAGGCGTTCCACTACTCTCTTTAGGCGCTAAGCCGGCGGTCCAGAGGGATAGCGCCCAGGCGGGGCGCAGCGCGGGTGCGGTCATTTTTGGACTGACAGCAGACCCCGTGGCGCCGACCAGCTCTTAAAGGGGGAAGGGACGAATTGGTCTGCTGCCACGCCCTGCACACTGCAGCCTTGCAAAGAGGCCTCAACACTGCTGCTCAGCCCCAGGGAGTCATGACAACGCCAGAGAAGGCCCGTCAGCGTGCCCTGCGCTTCACAGAGGGTGATCTGGACATAATGGTCACAGCTCTGGAGGTGAGGCGCAAGATCTTGTTCCCAGAGAGTGGGAGGAATCCAACCCACCACGACTACACCAAAGCCTGGAAGCAGATCGCCCAGAGGGTGACGTTCACCGGCGATGCCCCCAGGACCCACAAACAATGTCGTAAAAAATACAACGACCTGACCAGGATTGTCAAGGTGAGTAGCCTTTCCAGTCTCCTCCTCATTCTTGCATGTACACCTGACATGATGGGCAAAGGGAGCTGAAAGTCCTATTGGCCAGCCCTCAGCCAGCAGCATTGGGACAGTCATGAGCATCAAATGGCCATTCGGCACTCTACACTTTGGTCAAGCTATTCCACCATGGGAGGCTGTGCACACTACATCAGGGCTTCACTCTGGCCAAGCTATTCCACCATGGGAGGCAGTGCACACTACATCAGGGCCTCACTCTGGCCAAGCTATTCCACCATGGGAGGCAGTGCACACTACATCAGGGCTACACTGCGCACTTACAGCCCGTCCTTTCTCTTGCAGGCTAAAGTAGCCTTTAACCACCAGGCCCGTGCCAGGGGTGGCCGCGCCAAGCTGCAGAAGCTCACTCGGCTGGAGGAGCGCGTGTGTGTGCTCATGGGAGCCCGTGTGATCGTCCCCACAGTGTGCGGAGTATCCGACCCTCCACTGCCCGACAATGGTAAGGACCTCGCCTTTTGGCCCTCTCGCGTCGCACTGGCCCATCCGAGCTACCTCCTTTGCCACTGTCCCACCAATGCGCTGAATGCCACCAGTCCTAACTTCCTCGCTGACGCCGTCTCCTCACTCTGAAGCTACTCTTGTGCATTCCTGCTTTCAGCTGGTGACGACCAGGACCCTGAAGCTGCCAGTGACAGCACCTCCGAGCAGGAGGAGGAGGAGGAGCAAGCCGGACCATCGGGGGAACAGTCACATCCCGCAGGAGAGGAGGAAATGCTTGACACCTCCTCACTGGACGAGTGCCTGGAGGAACTGTCGCAGGGCAATGCAGCTTCTGGGACCAGTGGCGTCCAGCCACCCAGGAGCCGTGCGCGTGGCCCGCGGCCTTCCCCCCAAAGGGGGCAAGGATCAGAGGGGAGTGCTGCTGATCGGCACACTCGCCGCCACCAACGTGGCAAGGGTCCCTTAGTTCGGCCCCCTCCTCCCCAGCGGGAGAGTCGCGACTCCAGTCCGGACACCTTCACCTCGGAGGAGGTGCGGAAGCTGGATAAGATGGCCGAGGATTCGGACCGGCGCCACACGGAGCTCATGAGCGTGGTGGGGCGCATGCCTGAGGCCATCGAGTCGCTGGCGACCAGTGTGCGCGAGTTCGGGGCAGCAACTGCCGCGAGTGGCCGCATGCTGACTGATGCCGTCAAGACCCTGGCGGATGTGATGCGCGCGCACACCAGGACAACAGAGGCACTCACTGCTGCCACACGCGCTGTCTCAGGCAGGCATCGCCAGGGCAGCCGCCGCGCTGGACCATCCCAGCAAGCCGCCCCTCGGCTGATTGTTGCGGATCCTGCAGTGCGGGCCCGGCCGAGTGCCACCGCGCCACAGCACCAGCCAGCGCATCCCAGACGCCAGCTGGCCCACATTGCGCCATCCGTCGCCGCCATTCCCCCACTGGGGCATCAAGGGCAAGCGGCTGCAGCTGATGGTGGCCAGGCTCAGGTGCGCCACTCAGCAGACGGCCCCTCGAGGCCCAAACGCCGTGTAGGCCGCCCCCCAGCGGCATCTGGCGGAAGGGCATCTGAGCCTCAGGCACCTTCCCCCAGCCTCGCAGCAGCCACTGGGCAGAGCTTGCGAAGGAGCAGCAGGCCGGGCAGGGGAGGCAAAAGGCTGGGCAAGGTCTCGCCCTCGTGGGCCACTCAGTAGAGGGTGTGGCCAGCTTTCCTTTTATATGGCGGTGGCCATCTTTATTTTGCCCATGGTTGTATTGTTGGAGGGCTTATTTTTTGCGTTAGGCCGACGTTGAGGCCCGGTTTGAAGAAAGGTGGAGTGACTCCTCCCCAGTTTGTGGGAGTGAGTCGTTTGTTGGGCTTTTTGTGGGGCCCGTTTATTGTTTTTGGGGATTCATGTGGGAAGGGCTTTTCATTTTTGTGTAATAAAAAATTATCTTTATTCATGCAGTCTCCATGGTTGTTCTTCTTAGTGTTTGTTGGCTTCGCCGGCTGAGGGGTTGCGGAGCGGCTGCATTCATCTTCCCTCATGGCCCCTGGCCATTCCCTGACAGGGGGCTTAGACGTACCGTGTAATAAGGTGGCATCGTGCGGCCCTTGGCCCTGGTCGCTCCCTCCTGGGAACGTACTCCTGCTCCTCCTCCTCCTCCTCCTCATGCTCCTCCTGCTCCTCCTCCTGAGGTGCTGGTCCAACGTCAGGTGGCAGTGCCTGAGTCCTGCGGATAGCCAGGTTGTGCAGCATGCAGCAAACCACCACAAATTGGGAGACCCGGTCCGGCGAATACTGGAGAGCTCCTCCGGAGCGATCAAGGCAGCGGAACCGCTGCTTGAGGACCCCAATAGTTAGCTCGATGATGTTGCGGGTGGTTTGATGGCTCTCGTTGTAGGCCTCTTCAGCAGCGGTCCTGGGCGCGCGGAGCGGGGTCATGAGCCAGGTGCACAAAGGATAGCCTTTGTCCCCGAGTAGCCATCCTCTTGGGGGAGGCTGCGCCTGGAACATGTCATGCACAGTACTCTGCCGCAGGATAAAGGCATCGTGGCTGCTGCCTGGGAAGCTGGCATTGACTGCCATGATGCGCTGCTTGTGGTCACACACCAGCTGCACATTCAGAGAATGGTAGCCCTTCCTGTTGCGATACTGCTCGCCATGCTCCAGAGGGGCCCGCAAAGCCACATGCGTACAGTCAATGGCGCCCTGCACCAAGGGGAATTCCCCGAGTCTGGAAAATCCCAATGCGCGCTGATGCTGGCTCTCCAGGGCCATGGGGAAGGAGATGAATTGGCTTCTCCTTCTGAACAGTGCTTCGGTCACCTGGCGGATGCAGCGATGCGCGCCGTACTGGGAGATGTTTGCTATGTCCCCAGCAGCGTATTGGAAGGAGCCGGTGGCATAGAAGTTCAATGCCACCGTCACCTTCACTTCCACCGACAGAGACGTCCTGCACCTGAGCTTTGGCCGCAGATCTCGGCGAAGCAGGTGGCAGATCTCTGCAATCACCTCCTTTCGGAATCGGAGCCTTTTATCACATCGCGCGGCACTCATGTTTAGGTAGGAGCGCTGCTGGCGGTATAGCCTGACTGGGTAAGGCCTACGTGGCCGACGCCTGTAGCCCCCTCTGCCTCTAGCCAGGGCTGCCCCTCTCACAATGCGTCTGCGAGCCCTACGGACATGGAGCTGCAGCTCCGCGTTGGCACCCCATGCAACCCCCATCAAATCCTGGCAAACACTCAAATTTCCAAAAGGCCACTTGCAGCGCTCTGGCCTGAGTCCAAAAATACCTGAGCTCTTGCTGCTTGAAACCAGTTAGCTATCCTCCTTGTTGTGTCTCCAGAAATGCGTTGCACAAGAGTGTTTTCTGAAAAAAGGCTGGCCTTTATACTGGAGAGCACGTCCCCTTTAATTTGCGCCCCCCGGGGCCCGCGCTGGTTGTGTTGCGTTCCTTTTTCCAAACGCTCCGGCCACCAGCCGCACAATGGGGCGGTCCGACTGAAGTTTGGAATCGGGGCGCACAAATGGCGTTGCACGAGGATGTGACGTCATTTTCTGCGCGCGCATCCGGGCGGGCGCTAAACTTTGCGCCGGCGCTAACGGGCAACTTAATTTGGGGCGGGGCGCAAACTGCGCTGCGCATGGGCGCTACACGCATAGCGCCCGAAAATCACTTCTCTTAATGCGCTAACTGCTGGCGCTATCAACTGAAAATCTAGCCCTATAACTTTAGCAGAAGATTGGTGGAAACTTTATAGATGAATAAACATGGTTTTTGTCAATCTGCTATTGAAGCTACAGTGGCCAACCGAGAACCTTCAAAGCGATTCTTGGCATTCAGCTCTAAATACACAAGCCACTGCAAACAAAACCCATGGCTTTGATTTGCATAACACATCCAGAGTAGATGCTCTTTAACTGAGAACTTCCCAGTTCACCAGTTCTTCTGAGGATATTGAGATGGGGCTGTAGAGTTAGTGGATCCTGTGAAACGCCGGGGGTAAGATTCAACTTTGGCAGGGGTGCACATTGAGCCATAGTGGATCGAGCGTCCGTTATACATTCCTTTTTGTTAACTTCAGTGTAAAGGAAAATTGTCGGGTGTATAATGGGTGGCCGATATGCTACTGTCATTTTGCACCCCCTCCAAAGTTGAGTTTTATACACCCCCACCACTGTGTATGTGTTATATTATAAAGACAGATGGGTTTATTATCAGTAGAGTTAATGAATTGTTACATTTTTTGTGTTTTGTAAATTAGGAGGGAGAATTAATAAAAAGTTCTGTAAAAATAATGAAAAGTACTGTATTGCTTTTTCTACTGCATTTCAGTTACTTTTAATAAACCTGCTTGCAGTTTATAGCCTTGGACCTGCTATATTAACAGATATTAGCCATATAAAGGTACATTCCAGTTCATGGGGAGCGAGGGTTCACTTACAGGAGTGGTCTTTGGCACTGAGCATGAGGAAAATATTTGAGTAATACCCAAAAAGTAACAACAACTCTAACAAATATGATTAGCAGAAAATGGATTAAATTTTCACTTAATAACTTTTATATGAAGACAATACTTCTGAGTTCTCCAAAAACACAATTCTTGCACACGTCACAACAGACATGCATTTCCACTGCCATCTTTCATGGTACTCATATGGTCTCTGTTGCTATGGTGACAGCTTTAAGCTATTGTAAATAGCCATTGCTATAATCTTGCTGCCTCCCTGTTGGATGCACACAGCCTTTAATGCTGTTACAGCTACAGCACACAATCACAAGTGACATATTTTGCTATCTATTTAAAAAATGTTAATATCATCCTTCAATGCAGATGTTTTCTCAGGATTATTTTGTAATGGCATTTCTTCTCAAAGATTTTTAGTTTAAAAAAGAATCAAAAACAATGTGATCACAATAAGAATATATGGCAAGTATATTTCTTTTTGTTACATGTGATGTTGTATTATATTTTTGTACAAGTTCCTGGAAGACTCACTAAACCACCTGGCAAATGATTACATGTTTTTATCAGGCTTTGGCTGATTGTCACACCTTGGTTAGAGTGTCACCTTGCATTTATATAAAGAGGATTATTTTATATAATTAGCTGTACATGTGTCTTCATCAGTAGCTGGACATAATCACATCAAAGCATTCAGAATGAAATAAGAAAACATCAAGGCACTAGCACAATATAATTAGCTTAATGGATTTTCATTTCCAGAGGTCATGGGAAAGGGATTAATTTCCGTTGTTTTATTGTATGCATCATGCAGCATATATAGGGTCACTAATACTTCTGTCTTGGAAACAACAGTCTGTTGTAATGAAAAGCGATCTTTATTGAACTGAGTCTACATTACGTTAAATATTGTCATGATCTTCCACCGTTTATAACTTTTCATATTTTTATTGTGCCTCAAATGCATTTTGTTTACTGTTCTCCTTATTACATGAAAAGCACAAGGTTTAACATGCCTGAACCATAGCTGATCACTGAGAATTATTTGGCAAAGCTTTCTTTTGTCAGGTTAATTTTTACTTGACAAGAAATGTTAAAATGAAAACAAGCACAACAGAATTTTGTATTGATTTCAGCAATCACATCCAGAAAAACACATGTTTAACATTTATAGAATAAATGGAATATCACACCAGGTGAGGGTGCATTTTGAACTATTGCAACACACCATGAGCTAATGTCTTACTGGGCTGGCATTTAAATCCATTCCAGAATGTAGTGAACAGTGGAGGCCACTAAGTGATATTTCATGCATGTGGAACATTGCTCTATTTCTTTGTAATAAAATACCAACAACATCCAGGGCTATATTTTCCTCCATTCACTAATTTCAGTAAAAAGTAGACATAGAGATAAAGCAGGGAATTAGACTTAATACTTATATGTACATTTTTCTAAAATTAGTAAACAGAGGAAAATAAACCCTCTAGGGAATGAATATGATTATAATAAAGATCAGGTCCTGGTTATGTGCATTATACATAGATAATGAGGTAACTATTAGCAGATTTCCCGTGATGTTGCACAGTGACCCTGATATTGTTCTCCCTAGGACCCGGGGAATACTCTTTTCCCAGACACTAAGTAAAGGAAAAGGGGTAAATACAGCTACATTGAGCCTGTTCTGCCATTCAATTAGATCATGGCCAATCTGGATTTCAAATCCATTTACCTGCCTTGGTTCCCTATCCCTTAATATCCTCACCTAACAAAAATATAAGGGGAGTGCTTACATGTTGATGGCATTTTCCCAATAGTTGTAAAGAGACTGCCTTGAAAAAGCTGTCTGCTGTTTAATCATGGTTACAGAAACCACCAGGAACGAAGTGGCTTTCTGTTTCTTTTCTAATACATTTTCTTTTTAAGATTACCCAGTTGCGATTTGCTGCTGCTTTATGAATTTGATACTTGAACAAAGCAGGTGTAAATGTAACACATACTTTGTTCTGTGACACATTGAGGTGCGGCAGACATGCAAGAGGAGTGAATTTCTGCAGGTGTTCGCCCATTGTCTGCCACAATTTTAATGAAAGAATCGGGCAAACTCTGGAAAAATGGACTGAATGGCATTTACCCCATTTTTCCAGGGTTTCCATGGTTCTTCCACTGAAGTTACAGAGAATGTTCTGTGGAAATTCACCCCAAAGTGTTTCTATGTACTAGTGGATCGCCCATGGCTCATTGTGAACTACAGTTCATGGGGCTAGATTTTCAGTATAGGCAGTTTTGGGGCGCTAACCTTAGCGCCCGCCCGAAGTTAGCGCCCGCCCCAAAGTAGCGCCCCGTTGCCGGAAATTCAGTGGCTTCGCCCTAAGAGGTTGGTGGAGCGCTAAAAGAGGCGTTCCACTACTATCTTTAGGCGCTAAGCCGGCGGTCCAGAGGGATAGCGCCCAGGCGGGGCGCAGCGCGGGTGCGGTCATTTTTGGACTGACAGCAGACCCCGTGGCGCCGACCAGCTCTTAAAGGGGGAAGGGATGAATTGGTCTGCTGCCACGCCCTGCACACTGCAGCCTTGCAAAGAGGCCTCAACACTGCTGCTCAGCCCCAGGGAGTCATGGCAACACCAGAGAAGGCCCGTCAGCGTGCCCTGCGCTTCTCAGAGGGTGATCTGGACATAATGGTCACAGCTCTGGAGGTGAGGCACAAGATCTTGTTCCCAGAGAGTGGGAGGAATCCAACCCACCACGACTACACCAAAGCCTGGAAGCAGATCGCCCAGAGGGTGACGTTCACCGGCGATGCCCCCAGGACCCACAAACAATGTCGTAAAAAATACAACGACCTGACCAGGATTGTCAGGGTGAGTACCCTTTCCAGTCTCCTCCTCATTCTTGCATGTACACCTGACATGATGGGCAAAGGGAGCTGAAAGTCCTATTGGCCAGCCCTCAGCCAGCAGCATTGGGACAGTCATGAGCATCAATTGGCCATTCGGCACTCTACACTCTGGCCAAGCTATTCCACCATGGGAGGCTGTGCACACTACATCAGGGCTTCACCCTGGCCAAGCTATTCCACCATGGGAGGCAGTGCACACTACATCAGGGCTTCACTCTGGCCAAGCTATTCCACCATGGGAGGCAGTGCACACTACATCAGGGCTACACTGCGCACTTACAGCCCGTCCTTTCTCTTGCAGGCTAAAGTAGCCTTTAATCGCCAGGCCCGTGCCAGGGGTGGCTGCGCCAAGCTGCAGAAGCTCACTCGGCTGGAGGAGCGCGTGTGTGTGCTCATGGGAGCCCGTGTGATCGTCCCCACAGCGTGCGGAGTAGCCGACCCTCCACTGCCCGGCAATGGTAAGGACCTCGCCTTTTGGCCCTCTCGCGTCGCACTGGCCCATCCGAGCTACCTCCTTTGCCACTGTCCCACCAATGCGCTGAATGCCACCAGTCCTAACTCCCTCGCTGACGCCGTCTCCTCACTCTGAAGCTACTCTTGTGCATTCCTGCTTTCAGCTGGTGACGACCAGGACCCTGAAGCTGCCAGTGACAGCACCTCCGAGCAGGAGGAGGAGGAGGAGCAAGCCGGACCATCGGGGGAACAGTCACGTCCCGCAGGAGAGGAGGAAATGCTTGACACCTCCTCACTGGACGAGTGCCTGGAGGAACTGTCGCAGGGCAATGCAGCTTCTGGGACCAGTGGCGTCCAGCCACCCAGGAGCCGTGCGCGTGGCCCGCGGCCTTCCCCCCAAAGGGGGCAAGGATCAGAGGGGAGTGCTGCTGATCGGCACACTCGCCGCCACCAACGTGGCAAGGGTCCCCTAGTTCGGCCCCCTCCTCCCCAGCGGGAGAGTCGCGACTCCAGTCCGGACACCTTAACCTCGGAGGAGGTGCGGAAGCTGGATAAGATGGCCGAGGATTCGGACCGGCGCCACACGGAGCTCATGAGCGTGGTGGGGCGCATGCCTGAGGCCATCGAGTCGCTGGCGACCAGTGTGCGCGAGTTCGGGGCAGCAACTGCCGCGAGTGGCGGCATGCTGACTGATGCCTTCAAGACCCTGGCGGATGTGATGCGGGCGCACACCAGGACAACAGGGGCACTCACTGCTGCCACACGCGCTGTCTCAGGCAGGCATCGCCAGGGCAGCCGCCGCGCTGGACCATCCCAGCAAGCCGCCCCTCGGCTGATTGTTGCGGATCCTGCAGTGCGGGCCCGGCCGAGTGCCACCGCGCCACAGCACCAGCCAGCGCATCCCAGACGCCAGCTGGCCCACATTGCGCCATCCGTCGCCGCCATTCCCCCACTGGGGCATCAAGGGCAAGCGGCTGCAGCTGATGGTGGCCAGGCTCAGGTGCGCCACTCAGCAGACGGCCCCTCGAGGCCCAAACGCCGTGTAGGCCGCCCCCCAGCGGCATCTGGCGGAAGGGCATCTGAGCCTCAGGCGCCTTCCCCCAGCCTCGCAGCAGCCACTGGGCAGAGCTTGCGAAGGAGCAGCAGGCCGGGCAGGGGAGGCAAAAGGCTGGGCAAGGTCTCGCCCTCACGGGCCACTCAGTAGAGGGTGTGGCCAGCTTTCCTTTTATATGGCGGTGGCCATCTTTATTTTGCCCATGGTTGTGTTGTTGGAGGGCTTATTTTTTGCGTTAGGCCGACGTTGAGGCCCGGTTTGAAGAAAGGTGGAGTGACTCCTCCCCAGTTTGTGGGAGTGAGTCGTTTGTTGGGCTTTTTGTGGGGCCCGTTTATAGTTTTTGGGGATTCATGTGGGAAGGGCTTTTCATTTTTGTGTAATAAAAAATTATCTTTATTCATGCAGTCTCCATGGTTGTTCTTCTTAGTATTTGTTGACTTCGCCGGCTGAGGGCTTGCGGAGCGGCTGCATTCATCTTCCCTCATGGCCCCTGGCCATTCCCTGACAAGGGGCTTAGAAGTACCGTGTAATAAGGTGGCGTCATGCGGCCCTTGGCCCTGGTCGCTCCCTCCTGGGAACGTACTCCTGCTCCTCCTCCTCCTCCTCCTCATGCTCCTCCTGCTCCTCCTCCTGAGGTGCTGGTCCAACGTCAGGTGGCAGTGCCTGAGTCCTGCGGATAGCCAGGTTGTGTAGCATGCAGCAAACCACCACAAATTGGGAGACCCGGTCCGGCGAATACTGGAGAGCTCCTCCGGAGTGATCAAGGCAGCGGAACCACTGCTTGAGGACCCCAATAGTTTGCTCGATGATGTTGCGGGTGGTTTGATGGCTCTCGTTGTAGGCCTCTTCAGCAGCGGTCCTGGGCGCGCGGAGCGGGGTCATGAGCCAGGTGCACAAAGGATAGCCTTTGTCCCCGAGTAGCCATCCTCTTGGGGGAGGCTGTGCCTGGAACATGTCATGCACAGTACTCTGCCGCAGGATAAAGGCATCGTGGCTGCTGCCTGGGAAGCTGGCATTGACTGCCATGATGCGCTGCTTGTGGTCACACACCAGCTGCACATTCAGAGAATGGTAGCCCTTCCTGTTGCGATACTGCTCGCCATGCTCCAGAGGGGCCCGCAAAGCCACATGCGTACAGTCAATGGCGCCCTGCACCAAGGGGAATTCCCCAAGTCTGGAAAATCCCAATGCGCGCTGATGCTGGCTCTCCAGGGCCATGGGGAAGGAGATGAATTGGCTTCTCCTTCTGAACAGTGCTTTGGTCACCTGGCGGATGCAGCGATGCGCGCCGTACTGGGAGATGTTTGCTATGTCCCCAGCAGCGTATTGGAAGGAGCCGGTGGCATAGAAGTTCAATGCCACCGTCACCTTCACTTCCACCGACAGAGACGTCCTGCACCTGAGCTTTGGCCGCAGATCTCGGCGAAGCAGGTGGCAGATCTCTGCAATCACCTCCTTTCGGAATCGGAGCCTTTTAACACATCGCGCGGCACTCATGTTTAGGTAGGAGCGCTGCTGGCGGTATAGCCTGACTGGGTAAGGCCTACTTGGCCGACGCCTGTAGCCCCCTCTGCCTCTAGCCAGGGCTGCCCCTCTCACAATGCGTCTGCGAGCCCTACGGACATGGAGCTGCAGCTCCGCGTTGGCACCCCATGCAACCCCCATCAAATCCTGGCAAACACTCAAATTTCCAAAAGGCCACTTGCAGCGCTCTGGCCTGAGTCCAAAAATACCTGAGCTCTTGCTGCTTGAAACCAGTTAGCTATCCTCCTTGTTGTGTCTCCAGAAATGCGTTGCACAAGAGTGTTTTCTGAAAAAAGGCTGGCCTTTACACTGGAGAGCACGTCCCCTTTAATTTGCGCCCCCCGGGGCCCGCGCTGGTTGTGTTGCGTTCCTTTTTCCAAACGCTCCGGCCGCCAGCCGCACAATGGGGCGGTCCGACTGAAGTTTGGAATCGGGGCGGCCAAAGGGCGTTGCATGAGGATGTGACGTCATTTTCTGCGCGCGCATCCGGGCGGGCGCTAAACTTTGCGCCGGCGCTAACGGGCAACTTAATTTGGGGCGGGGCGCAAACTGCGCTGCGCATGGGCGCTACACGCATAGTGCCCGAAAATCACTTCTCTTAAGGCGCTAACTGCTGGCGCTAGCAACTGAAAATCTAGCCCATGGTGTTTTATAATAATAGGATTGTTATACCACACAAGACACAATGGTCTAGAAATTGGATAAGGCCCAAAAATGGGCACAGGCAGTTTGAAGCGCAATGTGCCCACGTCCGTTCAAAGTGGTGCAGGCAACACGCAAAATTCATGCTGCCTGCTCATTATAATGATTGGAGCGCTGAGCTCAGTGCTAAAGGTGCTGCTGATTGGCTGAGAGCTGAACGGAGGGCCAATATCGGGTGCAGACTACTGGCCAATAAAGTTTGGCCTAGGCTCCCTGCACTATTTAAAGGGGAGGTGCTTTGTTGCAGAAGCAACTCATGGTCATTGTGGAGAAAGCCATGGCCCAACAGCCAAGGGAAAGGGCAAGAAGATTTTCTGATGCGGCACTGGAGGCCTTGGTCCTGGGGGTTCAAAGACACTGTCAGGTCCTCTGCCCGTAGGGGGACAGGAGGCCTTCAAGGCAGAACATCAGAAGGCTGTGGGAGGAGATCGCCGAAGCCGTCACACACTCATCACTGCTGCAAGACCCACACCCACATCTCACACCTTACACACACTGCCAGCTATTCAACCTAGGCAGGCACATCACCCAAACACATTGTACCACACTCACTGACACACTTCCTGCTCCCTTGCAGGCAAAGGTGGCGCATAACCGCCAGGAGTAGACAGATGAAGGGGAAGCTCGTCTCCAGAACCTGACAGAGCAAGAGCAAGGAGTTCTAGACATCATTCGAGGGGCAGTCACAAAGGCCGTGGCAAGTGGGGAAGTTGAAAGCATTACTGATGATGACAGTATGCTCATACCTAATTCTAATTCTCACATCCCACTTTCCCCTTATCCCACAATCTCTTCTCACTTACAAGCTGCTGATGGTGTAAGCATGCACATCTTGCTTTCCCCCCTCCTCTCACCACAACCCGACCTTGTGCCTTTCTCCTTTCAGATACCCAAGAACTCCCTGCTCTGAGGCTGCAGGTCTGGTTACAGGAGGTGGCAGAGTTCTGTGACCACCTCCTTGTGAAACAGAGCCTACGAATACACTACTCCTGGGTAAATGTAGGTAGGAGACATGCTCTTGGAAGACCCTAGCTAGGTCAGGCCTCCTGCTGAGAACCCTCCTGCCCCTCCTCCTCCTCCCTCTGCGAGCATCTTGTCCTCTTCTTTGCTGCCTCCGCTCCATCTCCCTGCCATACCCGAGCACGAGGGGCACTGCATGTAGAGCCCGCATGACTGGGAGCAAGTGGTGTGAGCCTTTAAATGAGAAGCAAGGCGTTCTCCACTTGCAGCAACACTCCCTGTCAGCTCAGCAACTTCAGATAACTGTAGAAAGCTCCAAACAGTCGCACAAACTTACACAGAGCCAGTAGAAATGAAAAAGCAAGTCAGCTGCCAGTTGTTGATGACCCCTTTAATTAGCACTGCTGGGGGGGTCCTTCCTGCTGCTGAACACATTGGCCCAGAAATTCAGGTCTCCACGGGTGAGTACGCACGGGGTACTCACCCGTAAGCCCAATGGAGGTGCCGGTTTCCTGCATGCACTGTGTATGCACGGGAAACCGGCACTTCCGTTCCTCTGAACGAAGGGGTTCAGAGGTCGAACGCGTGTGCGGGGGAGGCTGCGCGTGTGCATCGATCTTCGTTTTTTTTTACACGTTTTCCTGGGAGGGTAAGCCTGCAGAAGTTAGACATGTAAAAAGCAGGCATAAGGCCTGCTTTTTACTAGGTAAATGGTGAATTAATTAAAATTAAAACATTTTTTCCACAGGTTTATTATTTTTAAATACTTTAAAACAAGGTAAGTTTATTTTTAGCCCCGTTAGAAAATAAAATTATTTTTTTCAAAAATTTAAATTATTGTTTAAAATGGTTATTTCATGTAATTTATAGTTTATTTAAAAAATGTGATTTAAAAAAAAATTATTTGACGATTTAGTGTTGTTTTGGGGCCGTAGTATTTATAAGTCTTGACAGCACTTCCTGTCAGACTTATGAATGGAGCATTCCCTGCTCCAATTGGCTCCCCATGGCCCACGTGATCCCAGGGGACGCATCGAACTAACTGTGCCCCTGGGATACACAAGCACTGTGCGCCGGCAGCTGGACCAGGCCCCAGATCGGAATTCCATGGGAGCCCACAGCTCAACAGCCGGCACGCAAGGTAAGTGCAGATTGGGGGCTTGCACCCACGGGAAGCCCCCGACCCGATTTTCTGGGCCATTGTCAGCTGGTCATGTTTAGGAGAGGGCAATAAATGGAGCGGCAACATCCAAATGGCAGGTCGCACGTCAAATCAGCATTGCACACGCATTGACATCATGATCGGCCTCATTTCCATTTTTGCAGTGAGCACAGGCAATGAAAGCGCTGCCGACCTGTCCATAATGGCGACTGCCGCCATTTTTTCTTTCAAACTGGCCTTAATGGTTGGAGATGAAGGCTTCAATTTCATGGCCAAGATATTATTATCAGAGCCATTCATTTATGTTGGATGAATAATTAAAATTGTGTTTTATTGCATGATGTTGTGGTAATTTAATAAATCTTTTGGGGATCAAATTTGATGAATTGGTCTATTTTTTCATGTAAATCAAAGGATTTATTTATATTTATTTGATGATTTACTTTTTTTTCCTTTTTTAAGGATAAAGGATACACATCAAGATGGGAGACAAAATGCACTAGGGAAGAGGTAGGTACCTAAGGCCTGAAATTCCATGGTCTTTTTTTGGGCAGAAGTGGGTTAGTTCCGGCAGAGGGGGCTGGAACTTCAAGCATCAGTCAGATATGCCTCAGTTAAATCTGTCTGAATACACGCTAACCTCTGGTAGAAGTTGCTGCTAACAAAAAGCGTGCCTGTCCCAAAGTGGACAAGGATAATGAGGGCAAAAGCTGCTTTCCCAGAAATTCCACCATTTACACCAGAATTGCATCTGATTTAACTTGAGCCTGTAGAAAAGAGAGATACATTACCCGTAATACTTATTCAATCAAGAAATGGCTGAGTTCACGGGCTTTGACTGTCCGCAGACTTTGTCTGAGTCCTAGGAGAAGTCTTCAGAAGGCTGTATCATTACTTCGGGGATGCACCCAGAGCTTCTTTAAAGACAGCGGGCTAGATTTTCAGTTGCTTGCGCCAGCAGTTAGCGCCTTAAGAGAAGTGATTTTCGGGCGCTATGCGTGTAGCGCCCGGGCGCAGCGCAGTTTGCACCCCGCCCCAAATTAAGTTGCCCGTTAGCGCTGGCGCAAAGTTTAGCGGCCGCCCGGATGCGCGCGCAGAAAATGACGTCACATCCTCGTGCAACGCCCTTTGGCCGCCCCGAATCCAAACTTCAGTCGGACCGCCCCATTGTGCGGCTGGCGTCCAAAGCGTTTGTAAAATGGAACGCAACACACCCTGGGGAGCGCAAATTAAAGGGCACTCCTCCTGCACTATAAAAGGCAATCTGCATGTGTTGTGTGGAAGGATCCAGTGTGTTGTTTCCGGCCACCACCACCACCACCACCTCCTCCTCCTCCTCCTCCTCCTCCTCCTCCTCCTCCTCCTCCTCCACCTCCTGTTTCCCCCCCAGACTCTGCCTTTGAAAACACATGCACCCTTCCCCTTTAAGAGCTCACTGGCACCAGAGTGTCTGCCGTGCGCTGCGCCCGAGCTCGGGTGTTGCGCTCTGCACCGCCGGCTTAGCGCCTAAAGATAGTAGTGGAACGCCTCTTTTAGCGCTCCACCAACCTCTTAGGGCGAAGAGCCACTGAATTTCCGGCAACGGGGCGCTACTTTGGGGCGGGCGCTAACTTCGGGCGGGCGCTAAGGTTAGCGCCCCAAAACTGTCTATACTGAAAATCTAGCCCAGCAGGTTTTATATCTAATATAGTTACATTTACTCATGGCATATATAATTTTTAATGTTTAATTATGTTAGAAGCCTTGTTTTAAGTCTGCAATTGTAAGACTGAGGGTAATTAAGAAAATAAATTAATAAGATTACATATAAACCAATCAGCTGGAAAGAATTGAATTGAATTGCATATTAGTCAATCAACTGCAAGAAATTGGGATATAAGAAATCTGCAACTGGAAGATTTTGAATGTAAGAACTTTGCATATATCAAAGTGTGATTCTGAGTTTGAATGTGCTGGTGTGACACAGGGAGTGTGACAAAACCAAGTTGACAAACCACTTCTAACATAAGATAGATAGATAGATAGATAGATAGATAGATAGATCTGTGCCTTTTAAGCTTGTTCGAGAAAATGATACTTTTACAATTTTCCTGTCCTCTCATTATTTGGAATCACAAATAATCAATTAGCTAAGAAATGCTAATGAGTGTTTAGGAGAGAGCTACACAGGTGGAGTGCTGTAATTTTGGGGATTGGCTAATGCCAGAAACCGTTATAGCAAAGCTGAAGCAGAAATGAAAATTGAACAAGAAAGTGTATCAGAAACTTCAATTCCCTTCTGGCTTTCTGCTATCTTACAGATTTATGCATAACATTCAGAATTATTATTTAGTATTTTGTGGATGTGTCTGTAAATATCAAAGTTCAAAAGACTGATTGTGCACTGTAAGTTATATCAGTGAAAGGGTATTTAAACTAATGGCCAGAAAATCACGTGCAGTGTGCCCCCCACCCCCCCTGGATTTCTATTCGGGGTTGTCATTGGCATGGCTTCTCATCAGCAATGCAAAGCCAACATATATAAAAACAAATATATCCGAGTCTAACCTAATCTCAGGATTGAGCTTCATTCTGGTGGTGCATGACATAATTTGAACTATTCAATTAGATTACTGCTTTTTAATCACTTTCAGGTAACAGTTTATACAAAAAATAATATAGAGCAAATTTACTTCTCAGTCATTTATTGAAGATTAAATTTAGAAATCTCACAATGATCACATCACAAGTGTAATCTTTCAGTAATGATGTTATCATGAATCAACTAAATTCATTCAGAGTCTCCCATCACACCTATTGTTAATAAACAGTCTCCTACCACATCACAATGAATCAGCATTCATTTTTAGGATTAAAATAACACTGTTTGAAAATGGATAAATAGATGAGATGGGGAACACAATGAAAGTAGTCGCATCTTTGGTTCAGATGAGATAAACTGCTTGAATATCACTTTCAGACGTTTGTAAAGCCATCTGAACTGGTCGATGAGACTATTTTCTCCCAATCAACCTTGCTCAACCATTATTTTCTGCTTAATGCATTATCTGCATGATACTAATTTAGTTCAGATAGAAATTAAAATTGTAAAAAGTCATATTTGAATACAATAGTAGATCAAATGCAAGAAGTAAAACATTTTACACAATGAGGATTTCAACTGCTAAATTTTGCTTACCTATTCAGCAGAACCAATAACAACACAGGACACTGCGTTCAGAAGTAGCAGACTGTCAGTGGCTCACAGCACAAACACAGCATTTCAGGCATGCTCGGTGAAAATAAATGTTCAGATATTACTGAATGATCACTGACTGTTTACAGTTGCATGCTTTTCTTTACAAGCTTAAGCTGTTGCCAGTGTTCAGGTTTTATCAAAACCAATACTGAAGTTTCTTTTATAAACTTTGCCTATCAGAAACATTTATGATATGCTGATTATATTTATCTTTTATTTGCACAAATTTATTCCACAGAATCCCTGTCTTTGTGTACAGTCCTGTAATTGAGACTGATATCTAAAGTTCAGCAATATGGCTGACCAAAACAAACATGGACCAAATTGAATAAATAAGAACAGAACATGCTGGAAAAACATGCCAGATCCATCAGCCCCTGTAAAGAGAAAAGACAGATGAATATTTCAGACCCTTTGGGCTGAATTTTGATACTGGAGGCGTGTAGGAGGCGGGACTACGACTTTCAGGGTTGTAGTCCCGTCTCCATCGAGTTGTGGCCAACCCACGCGATTTTCACTTGATTGACCTTGTTGAGCCCGCCCAGCGGGCTCAGCAGGCCAATTAAGGGCCACCCGGCAACAGGTGACGTCATAGATTGACATTTCTTCTGTCAAGAGCTTTTGACAGATGAAATATCAGTGTTTGACAGCTCTTTGAAGCTGTCAAACACTGACAATCTGTACTCCAAGTTAATTCCTTCCTCTCAGGCTGATTTAGAGATCTCTCCAGAACAGAAAGCTGAATGCTGCAACTTTTGACAGCTCGCGGCCATTCTGCTTTCTGTGCCGGTGAGATGAGGGACTCCCGAGACCTGAAGGAAGGAAGGCTGTAAAGGTAAGTAAAGGTAAATAAAACTTCTTTAAAACTTTACACACACCAAACACACTTGCCTCTGCACTCATGCACCCATCACTCACCTGAACACCGGACATCTTGAAGCCTCCAAGCCCTTCAGCCCGATGGTCCGCCTCGCTAACTTGGTGTGGTTTGGAGCTGTTGGGAATCGCACACTTCAGCAATAAAAATAGGGATTAGGCTAAAAACAACCTGTTAACTACCTGTTAACAGGCAGTTAATTGGTACTAATCCTGTAAGATTCGCAAAATTTGAACATTGTCCTATAAGGGTCTATTGGCAGAAGAGGCCTTAATTTTAAAGACTGTTTTAAAAGAAGCCCAGAAAAAGGGGCATACAAAATGGCCACCAGACCCCGTGACCAGCTTTTTGGGACACTTTAAAATGGTTCCTGCAGTCCCCAGACAGCCTTTGTGGATTCAGCCCACAGTAAGTTCTGGAAGGCCGTTTCGGAGAAAACGAAACCAGACAGAACCACATACATATGGATTGGATGCAGATCCAGTCAGATCGGCCTGTAGATAAAGGCCATCTAGATGTTTACCCAGACAAAGGAAAACAGTTTCAAATTCATAGGGGGAACATCAAGAACCGTTAAAGACATCAAGAGGACATTAAAAACAATACAGGGCCATTCCAGACCAGAGGTGGCCGTTACCGGCCATCCCAAAGTAGTTTAAAACATAATAACTACCACGCTGTGCTACAAGCCCGCCAAAAGTTAAACAAAGACTAATCTTGATCTGGCGGGAGATAAAAGGCCCCTTTTTAGAAGTATATCTGGGGACCCGGGGTAGCGATCGAGAGAATCACGTTCTGAGGATCTTGGGCTTCATCATCTTTGCATCGTGAGCCATCGAAAAACGCAGCCCTTTTCGGTATCGGTACGGAGTTCGAGTGGAGACGACAGAGGATCGAGGTTCGAGATGGGAGGTCGAGTCAGCATCTAGCCCCGGGGTAACTGTCGGGAGATTATCGACCAACCCCGGGACGCTGACAAAGATAGGTGAAACCTATATGAAAACGGTGAACCAACTGGGCTGTGCGACGAAACCCATGCAAAAATGGTAAAACAGTTGGTTTCTCTCCGCACTGACTTCCAGGCCTGCTGACATCTAGCCTGTCCGTGATCTTCACCTCGAGGGAGAAGAAGGTGTGTCGCAGCCCGCTGCGTTCTGCTGACCACGTGGAGACAGGACGCCTGAAAGGATCAAAACGCAGACCTTTTTCAAAACTCTATAGTTTCCAACTGGATTGGTGAGCATGTTTCTGGCCCCTCATAATCTGATCTAGATAGGCTTAGGGGGTGGGCATTTAAGGGGTAATTTTAACAATGAGTTGTCCCTCGATGTTCCGTGTGATTCCCTATTTCGTGATGACTTTTGTAAAGTATAATATGCCTGTATATATCTTAGCCAGTATTACGTCCGTGAATGATTGAGACACGGACAGCAGGAGTTGAACAAAACAGGTCTTTACTGATGGAAGTCAATAGTGAAACTGAAAACAACAGAGGCTCACTAGCGCCTTTTATACAGGGGTGGTCACTGCCGGTACTGCAGTCTGAGACCAGTTATTCTCTTAAAGGTACATACACAACAATTCCTCCCCTTTTAGATAAACAATACATAACATTCATTTAACAACTAAATGATAACTAATTATAATCACAATTACGGTTGCTAGATACATTGGTTAAGTTTAAGCAATTATAAGTTCAGTCTTTGAGGAGACTTCCTGATTCTGTCTGGATAACGCCTCTTTGGGGTATCAGGTTGTTCTGGCAATGTTGAGTCGGGATCAATGTCGTTGTTTGGTTCACCTGCTTCCAATATTACCGGTTCTGCGGTAGCTGCAATTGGAATGTTGATTTCATTACCAGGTGTATCAGATCATGGTGTGGAGTTGACGTTTTCCAGTGACTCTAGAATCCGGTCAGCATGGCATCTAACAATGCTCTCCCCAACGTCCACGGTATACATGAGAGGTCCTTGCTGTGTACAAATCGTTCCTGGCTGCCATTTATCAGTGCGGTAGTCCCGGGCCAAAACTGGTTGACCTATCTTAAAACTCCTGGTCGGCCTTTCATTCATATTCTGAAACTGCCTGTTCTCCACATCTCTTCGGACGTTTGGCTTAACCAAATCCAAGCGGCATCGTAGTCTTCGATTAAAGAACATCATGGCTGGAGTTTGGTTGGTAACTGCATGTGTCGCATTCTGGTAGGCAAACAAGAAGTTGTCCACCTTGTGTTGTAGGGGTATATCTTCATTACACATTGCCTTGATAGCCTTCTTGAATGTTTGGACAAACCTCTCGGCCAATCCATTAGTGGCTGGATGATATGGGGCAGATGTGTAATGCTTAACACCATTGTTCTTTAAGAACCTCCGGAACTCTTCAGCCACAAACTGTGGTCCATTGTCAGAGCAAATCTGTTCAGGCAGCCCATTCCTGGCGAACATGGTTCGTAAAACTGTGATAGTTTTTTCCGTGGTGGTTGAGGACATTTTTATTATCTCTGGCCACTTTGAATGTGCATCCACCGCAATTAAAAACATCGAGTCCATGAAGGGACCAGCAAAATCAATGTGCACCCTTTGCCATGGAGATGAGGGCCACTCCCATAGATGCAGAGGAGCTTGTGGTGGGGCGTTTTGGACCTTCTGGCATCCTGCACAGCTCTTGGTCATCTCTTCGATTTCTCTATCGATTCCCGGCCACCACACAAACGCTCTGGCTAAGTTCTTCATTTTTACCCCACTCAGATGACCCTCATGAAGCTCATTGAGCACTCTATCCATCAACTTAGGTGGAATTACTACTCTGGATCCACACATCAAGGTTCCTCTGCACACTGACAGCTGTTCTCTTCTCGGCGAGAGTGCTGGCAGCAGTGGTTCGCCATGTGCTGGCCATCCCTTCACCGTTAAATCATAGACCCGTGATAGTGTCGGGTCATTCCGTGTTTCCTTTTCTATGTTTGCATTCGTCACAGGGAGACATTCGACTATGGTCGAGTGGAATAACTCCATTGGAGCCACTGCAAGGTCTTCTTCTTCCACCGCCGGCAACGGTAGGCGTGACAATCCATCAGCATTTCCATGCTGTTTAGTTCCTTTGTACTCGATGTCATATTGGTGTGCCCCTAGGAAAAGGGACCACCTCTGCAGCCGTTGTGCTGTCATTATCGGTACTCCCTTCTGAGGGTTGAAAATGGAGACAAGAGGTTGATGATCGGTTAGTAGAGTAAATTTTTGACCATGCAGGTAGTGATTGAACTTCTTCACCCCCCACACTAGGCTGAGGGCCTCTCTGTCAATCTGGGCGTAGTTACGCTCGGCAGAAGTTAACGAGCATGACGCAAAAGCTATCGGCCTCTCTAAACCATCAAGGGATTTATGTGACAGTACCGCCCCAATGCCGTAAGGAGACGTATCACACGCCAGTCTGATCGGCAGTGCTGGGTTGTAGTGAGCCAATACTTCCCTTGAAGTGATTAAGTCCTTACTCTTCTGAAAGGCCCGCTTACAATCATTGCCCCATTTCCATGCTACCCCCGTTCGTAGCAGGGCGTTCAGTGGGTGCAGAATTGTCGACAAATTCAGCAAAAACTTATGGTAGTAATTCACCAATCCGAGGAATGACCTCAGTTGCAACACATTTTCAGGCGCTGGGGCCTTAACAACCGCTTCAATTTTGTCAGGGGACTTATGTAACCCCTCTTCATCAATCACGTGGCCACAATACGATACCTGTTTCTTAAAAAATTCGCACTTGGGGTGGTTGGCTCGCAACCCATGTTCCCGTAGTCTAGTGAGCACCTGTTCTAGGTTGTTAAGGTGTTCACTGTCATCTTCACCTGTCACAAGGATGTCGTCCAAGTAACACTGAGTT
This sequence comes from Somniosus microcephalus, assembly GCF_052327205.1. Lineage (NCBI taxonomy): Eukaryota > Metazoa > Chordata > Chondrichthyes > Squaliformes > Somniosidae > Somniosus > Somniosus microcephalus. Next base: position 169,611,920 of record NC_140993.1, on the reverse strand, counting down.
CCCGGAATCCCTTGCAGGACTTGTTCCATCGCTCTTTGCCATATCGCCGGAGCCGATGCTACTCCGAATACCAATTGATGATACTGGTAAAGACCTTTGTGAGTGTTTATCGTGAGATACTTCCTAGAGGACTCTTCAACCTCCATCTGCAAATATGCTTGTGCTAGGTCAATTTTAGTAAAACGCTTCCCTCCAGACAGTGAGGCAAAGATGTCTTCTATCCTTGGAAGAGGATATTGTACTGTGTGAAGGACTGGGTTCACCGTCACCTTGAAATCCCCACAGATGCGAATCTTCCTTGGCTCCCCGGACTTATTGCTTAACGTTTTATTCATGACAGGAATGATGGGTGTCGCCCACTCGCTCCAGTCGACCTTAGACAACACGCCTGCCTTCTCCAGATTCTCCAGTTCTGCCTCGACGGCTGGGCGAATTACATATGGTACCGGTCTTGCTTTGAAAAACTTGTGAACTGCATTCTCTTCTATTTTTATCGAGGCGGTTACGCCTTTAAGCGTGCCCAGTTCTTGTTGAAATACCTCTTTGGCGTTAGCTAAGATTGTTGACAATCATCCAGGAGTGACGTCTTCATCTTTTTTACCGTCCACCGTCATTGCATGAATGGAGTGCCAATCTAAGTTTATCTTCCTGATCCATTCCCGTCCCAGTAACGGTGGTCCACCATTTGGCAGTATGTAGAGATACAATTTCCATATTTTCTTGCCGTTGTATTCGACAGGCACCCTTATTTTTCCTCTGGGGTATACTTTTTGCCCCGTATACGTTGTCAAGACGATGGATGTCTCTCTCAAGGGTATGTGTGAAAATAGCCGCTCGTAGTCTCGTCGATTCATGACGGTTAGCGCTGATCCTGTATCCAATTCCATTTTAACTTGGGACCCTGCTATCGTGAGGGTGACCCAAATGGTTCGGTGATCCTCTTTTGTGATTACATTGTGAAGTTTGAGACAGCTTAGTCTCCTGTTCCCGGATTCACTATCGCTCATCTGGTCTTCGGAACTACTGTCCGTCATCTTTTGTACTTTCTTGTACGGTTCCTTAGTAGCCTTTTTGTTGTCACTGGTCTTCTTCCCAGACCTGCAAACTCGTGCAATGTATCCCATCTTCCCACATTGCCTGCATATTTTGTCTTTGGACCAGCAGTCCTTCTGGTCATGGTTATTTCTGCCGCAGCGATAACATTTTGCAAATCCTCGTGTCATTTCGTGGGTGCCGTATTCCTGTGGTTTTTGTTGAATTTCTGCAGCTCCCCTGGCTGCTGCTTCATACGATACTGCCACGCTGAAAGCCTTATCTAGCGTCAGCTCTTTCTCTGAGAGTAACTTCTTCTGTGTTCCTTCACTCAGGAGTCCACAGACAAATTTGTCCCGTAGGGTATCTGCCAGTCCTGCTCCGAACTGGCAGTGCTTTGATAGCTTGCGTAGTTCCGTAAGGTACTCAGCATTGCTCTCATCTTTATGCTGAGTTCTCCTGTGGAACTTAAATCTTTCTGCTATCAACAGCGGTGCAGGGTTTAGGTGTTCCTGTAGGACAGCAACAATTTCGTTAAAACTCTTCGCCTTCGGTTTGGCTGGAGTAATCAGGTCCCGCAATAGGCCGTACGTTCTGGCGCCCATTAAGTTTAGCAATATCGATGCCTTTTTCTGCTCCGCTATTTCATTTGCCTCGAAATATACCTTGACTCTTTCCACATACGTGGTCCAGTCCTCTATTGTATTATCAAAAGCAGTGATACAGCCAGTCTTCGGCATCTTGCAAATCTAAAATGGCGCCTCCCGCGCTTTGCCTTCTTTCCTGATTTAACAAAATGGCTCCTCCCGCGCTTTGCCTTCTTCCCCGCTGTTGTTAGCGCTGCTTTCCGCGGTTCCCGTTGCAACCTGCAGCTCCTCGCGGTTTCTTGCGCGTTTAATATTTTTAAAAAATTATTTTCCTGTCGTGGAACAACCCTGTGGGACTCTTGCCTCCCTCTTCGCGGGTCTATACGCAGCCCGGCTTCGTAGCACCGGCCGCGCCCTGTGTGCTCCACCCTCTCTCTCTCTTCTTCCCGACAACGCTGCTCGGCCCCGTTGCAAACCACCCTCTCGAGTTCGTGACCGCCGCAGCCCAGGAAGGATCAGTGCACTACCTGCCACCAGCCCGATTAGCTGAAGCACCGTCGACAATAACCAGGCCCCACTTCCGACAGCTTCTCCAGCAATCTTCAACTTCGCAAACACAGGGGCGGATGCCCACGGTCGACGCCCGTTTCTACTGCCTCTTACTTTCTTTTCTTTCTGGCCTCGACCTCTGCTCACTTCGCTGTAGGAATGGATCCCAGGAGGTGGTGCAGACTGTAGGTAGGTTCGTATCTGCTTGTCGCCAGTATTACGCCCGTGAATGATTGAGACACGGACAGCAGGAGTTGAACAAAACAGGTCTTTACTGATGGAAGTCAATAGTGAAGCTGAAAACAACAGAGGCTCACTAGCGCCTTTTATACAGGGGTGGTCACTGCCGGTACTGCAGTCTGAGACCAGTTATTCTCTTAAAGGTACATACACAACAGCCAGTACTGTATTATGATTTGTTTTTCCCTCCCATGTACCTTATTGGCTTGCAGTTTGATTTGTTCCTTTATGCAATAAAATTTCATTTTGTTTTTCATTAAACCTGGTCTATAGAGTATTCTCTGCATTGTAGTTCCTGCCTCAAAGTCCAGTGTATAGAATCTAAGGGGGAGTGGGTCGAACCACTCAAAAGCTTACTGTGCAAGAGAGAGAGGCCTCTGGAGAGAGAGAGAGAGACCTCTGCGATCTAAGAAAACCCCTTACAGAAAATGGCGACCGCGGGAGGACACTGGCAGCAGGATTGCAATGTATTAGACCCAGGTTTGAATGGACAAAATGTTATGGATGAGAGGATAGCAGATTATGTCTTTGGAAAGGTAAATCTCACTAAACAGTGGATTTCCGATCTCTTACGGGATGGGCATCCGGTAGATGCAGCCATCAGGTGGACAGAGAGCAAAGAACATAAGAAGTCAGTCGAGAAGGCAGTGTGGCTGATGTGCTACAAAAGACAAGTCCAGATTTTGGACAGAGTCGTTGCAGTGCAGGCAGCCAAGATCACAACCCAGGCAGCAGAGATAGAGGAAAAGGCCATGGGTGGGGAAAAACTCATCACAGCGCTTCAAGCGCTGAATCAGGGACGCCAAGTTGTAGCCAGCCAACATCAGGCTAGAATAGAGTACCTGGAATTTGGAAAAACATGACAATACATCTGCAATTTCCTCACCTATTTCTTTGGGGTGGACCCTGGGGTGGAAAAGTCTTAGATCAGTGGAGGTGCGTGAAACTTTTGCAAAGGTAAGTGTGGAATGTCATTTGGAGAGGCCTAGAGTGAAATATTGGCTCCTGGGTGAAGAAGTCTTTTGTGCCTGTAATAAGACAGCTGAAGCACTGGCAATGCTACTGAATTGATCAGTACTTGATAAAGATTAAGAATAGACTTCTGGAGGATAGATGAAATGTAAAGAGACTGATCTGTACTAGGCAGCAATAAATATGGTTGGGTTGTTAGGAGAAGTAGAACTGGATATCTTAATCTGTTGTATTAAGGGTTAAAACAGGACATTATAGACAGGAATAGCAGTACACATTTTGGGAATGGAGATGCTCGGTTTGATTGTGGCACGGCAGTTCATGGATCTGGTTCACTAATTTGATTAAAACAGAACTAAAGTACTGAACCTTTTATAATCTTCTCATCCTTACTCTTAACAGCTGTAATATTTCATGTACAGTATATAGACAAGATCTAGTGAAGGGCTCAAGCAATGAAAAAGAAAAGTCATTCAAATTTCAGACAATTCCAACTTCAAAAACATTTAGAATATAATGCTTATTTAATTGCTGACTTACAATTGTTTCTGGGCTATAATGATGTTATCAGGTGGGTGTAATGGCCAAAGCAAATTCAAAGAGTGTGGTATAATGACATCATTGGCTTAGCAATAGGTAATGATATATTAGGACACCAGCCGCTTGAGCATCAGGGAACAACCACAAGGCATTAACTTGGCAATGGAACAAGCCTTACTGCAGCCTGGCACGAGGCCAACTTGTTGTACTTTGCATTAGCCCAGTCATTGCATTGCAGTCAAAAGTTAATCAGCGACTGGGGACAGAATAGCTCCTTGATGTGTCAGTATTTCCATTGTTGTAATTTGTTGCTTGTGTAATGGAACATTTCCACTAAGCATCACACAGCGATCATTTGATTCAGTTTAAATGTACAGTACAATAAAACCTGTCTTAAAGATCCAAAATTCTGCAAATCTGGGTCACACCGTGGGCAAGTGGGAACACAACTTGGCGACCAACCTTGTTAATATCGAATCCCTGTCCCTTTTTCTGTCCAGAGCAAATTCCAGCAGTGATGGTGGCAGGTGCATTACATACCCACCCTAAAATTATAATGTATTATAATGCCATTTAGGCTCTAGCAGCACAGAGTGCAAGGGATGCCTGCATCTGTCTGGTGTACAGCATTGTTAAAGGCATTAGGGGGATGACATAAAAAATTTAAAAGGTTGCTTTCCTGAAAGCAACTGATTGTTGAGTGACCCCAGGTTTCAAACTTGAATCCATGGGGGTTGCAGATGTTCACTCTAACCCCAGAGCCACAAGCCCTCCAACTGAATTTCTGCGCCTATCTGTGTGGGCAAACAACCAGTTTTTAGAGACCTTTTGGGCAATTTCCAGGTGTCAGTCACAAGGACCTTGAACAGAAAGTGAATTTAAGAACATGCAGGAGGGTTGTTGTTTTTTCACTTTTTTTTCTGCCAATTCTCTTCCCTCCCTTCCTGATGGCATGAACTTCTTGCTGGGACTGTTTGCTTTCCAGTGCGTCACTCAAGTGGCTCTTTGTCATGTGGGAACTTTGACAGTTTCTTATGTGGATTTAATCTATTGTGGGGCATCACAGCCAAACCTGACCCTGTCCTCAGTGACATCCACAGATGTGGTTTTCTATTTGTTGCTGGATACCAATTAGGAGCAGGAACCCAGGCTGATTTTCTCTCCCCTAATCTAATGGTGCTCAGGCCAGCTGTACCATCCACACTACTGAACCAACTGAGAAAAACAATATCACCACAGACTGCCTTTCAATTTCTGGTAGTTTCTCGGTTTGTATGACTCAGGTATTCATTGGATAATATGGTGAGTGACTGGGATACCCCTTTACAATTTCTACAGGGCATCCTTAGCGATAGCTGTTACACTACCTACAAGGCACAAGTCAGGAGTGTGATGGAATACAGTCCACTCGCCTGGTTGAGTGCAGCTGGAACAACACTAAAGAAGTTCAACAATATCCAGACAAAGCAGTGCACTTGATTGGCACCCCATCCACTCCCTCCACCACCAGTGTACCATGGCTACAGTGTGTATTATCTACAAGATGCACTGCAGCAACTCACCAAGGCTTCTCCAGCAGCACCTCCCAAACCCGAAGGACAAGGGCTGTAGCTACATGGAAACACAATCACCTCCAAGTTCCTCTCCAAGTTACACACCATCCTGACTTGGACATATATCGCTGTTCTTTCATTAATGCTGGGTCATAATCATGGGAAACTCTACCTAACAGCACTCTGGGAGCACGTTCACCACATGGACTGCAGCAGTTCAAGAAGAGAGTCACCACCACTTTCTCAAGAGCAACTAGAGATGGGCCATGAATTTAGTGAACTAATTTATGTGGAGCCACAATTACAGGCTAGTACAGGAAACTCTTGTTTAAACGGCAGCTATCCGGAAATTCTCCATTAACTGGCAAAATTCATACTCCGAAAACAACACCTCAATAACCGGAAATGTTGCCGAGTCCGAGCCTCCCGCGGTGACTGAGTTAGTCAGTGGGGATAGTTCTCCAAACTGCCACTACTCGGCTTCTTGGTGCTGTCGGAAGTCCGAACACCTCAATAACAGGAGTCTGACTCTCCCGCGCTGCCGGTAGTCTCTTCCGATCCGTCATTTTTCTGCATGTCTCCCGTTTACTGTATAAGTTTTGTTTTACTGTTAAGTAATTAAAGAGTTATGGATTACCCTCAACTGGCAGTACTGTACTTAATCAAGCATCTTCCACCATCCATTTAACACAACATTCTGTAAGTGAGTACCCAATTACTGTATATTGCACATTTCTTGATTTTTTTATTTTTGTTTGTTAAAAATAGATAACCCTCTCCATCATCCGGAATTTTTAATCAACTGGCACCATCCCAGTTCCATCGGTGCCGGATACCAAAGAGTTTCCTGTACTTCAATAAGCAGCAAATAAGCTATGGACTTCGACAAGAAATAAACTAGTAGCCAATCCAGATTGTACTAATCAGAAGCTTTATAGCTGTAATTCAGAAACCATATGAAAAACATTGAGGTGTCAATTATTGTTTAAGAGGTACAGGAAACTCTCTTTTTACTGGCACCTAAATAACTGGAAATCTCTCTTAACCGGCAAAATTCAGGAGTAGGTTCAGGTAAATTTTACTTCATATTAGTGGCTGTGTAACCGGGGTTCCTGGACCTGTGGCTGTGTAACTGGGGTTCCTGCACCTGTTGCCATGCAACAGGGACGCCTGGATCTGTGCCCGTGTACGGGGCTCTCATACCTTAGTAAGTATACCTCTCTGAAATCCGGATTTTTTGATCAACCGGCACCACGCCGGTCCCGTCGGTGCCGGATAAAGAAGAGTTTCCTGTACTAAGAGGCAGCAGCATTCACCTCCAATGTACATAGAGAGGTGCAGAGACCATTCATAAAAAAAACAAAAACAGCAACTTGCATTTACAAGCACCATTAATATAGAAATTGACACTGAACCAAAGATGGAGATATTGGGGGGGAATTTTAACCCCAAAAAACAGGTGGGTTGGGGTGGGGTGGGAGATTAAAGTGTTAAAAAACGGAATCCCGACCACAACCCACCTCCAACCCACCCACTTCCGGTTTTAACGGAGGCGGGACAGAGGGTGGGGGGGTGGGGTGGATGGGAAAGGGGGTGGTGGGGAGTGAGCAGCCAACCCACTCCCAGGTAGCGGGTAGTTCATTTAAATATTATAATGAGACTGGTGTGCCTCAGATTTAACCAACATTGTAAATTTAACTCTGGCTGCTCGGGTTCCGCAGGCCTCGGGGAAGCCGCCAGCTAAAGTAAGGCAAGGACTACTGGATCCAGGCAATAAGTGCTTTTACACTTACCTCCTGGATCCAGCGTCCCTGCCTCACCCACAGCCCCGCGATCGGACACCCCCAACGAGGCCTCCGATCCCCCCCAACGAGGCCTCCGATCCCCCCCAACGAGGCCTCCGATCCCCCCCAACGAGGCCTCCGATCCCCCCCAACGAGGCCTCCGATTCCCCCCAACGAGGCCTCCGATCCCCCCCAACGAGGCCTCCGATTCCCCCCAACGAGGCCTCCGATCCCCCCCAACGAGGCCTCCGATTCCCCCCAACGAGGCCTCCGATCCCCCCCAACGAGGCCTCCGATCCCCCCCAACGAGGCCTCCGATTCCCCCCAATGAGGCCTCCGATCCCCCCCAACGAGGCCTCCGATTCCCCCCAACGAGGCCTCCGATCCCCCCCAACGAGGCCTCCGATCCCCCCCAACGAGGCCTCCGATCCCCCCCAACGAGGCCTCCGATTCCCCCCAACGAGGCCTCCGATCCCCTCCAACGAGGCCTCCGATCCCCCCCAACGAGGCCTCCGATTCCCCCCAACGAGGCCTCCGATTCCCCCCAACGAGGCCTCCGATCCCCCCCAACGAGGCCTCCGATCCCCCCCAACGAGGCCTCCGATCCCCCCCAACGAGGCCTCCGATTCCCCCCAACGAGGCCTCCGATCCCCCCCAACGAGGCCTCCGATCCCCCCCAACGAGGCCTCCGATTCCCCCCAACGAGGCCTCCGATTCCCCCCAACGAGGCCTCCGATCCCCCCCAACGAGGCCTCCGATCCCCCCCAACGAGGCCTCCGATCCCCCCCAACGAGGCCTCCGATCCCCCCCAACGAGGCCTCCGACGCCCCCCAACGAGGCCTCCGACTCACCCCCAACGAGGCCTCCGACTCCCCCCAACGAGGCCTCCAACACCCCCCAACGAGGCCTCCGATTCCCCCCAACGAGGCCTCCAACACCCCCCAACGAGGCCTCTGACTCCCCCCAACGAGGCCTCTGATTCCCCCCCAACAAGGCCTCCGATTCCCCCCCAACGAGGCCTCCGACTCCCCCCAACGAGGCCTCCGATCCCTCCCAACGAGACCTCCGATCCCCCCCAATGAGACCTCCGATCCCCCCTAATGTGGCCTTGATCCCCCCAACGAGGCCTCCGCTCACCTTCCTGGACTCCCCCCCCCCCGCCCACCCCACCGATGACCCTCAGGCCGACCCCACTCCCCTCTCCCCCTTGACCGATGATCCTCAGGCCGACCCCGCTCCTCTTTATTCAAGAAGGGTAGCAGGGATAAACCAGGGAATTACAGGCCAGTGAGTCTAACATCTGTGGTGGGGAAATTATTGGAAAAAATTCTGAGGGACAAAATTAATCTCCACTTGGAGAGGCAAGGATTAATCGGGGATAGTCAGCATGGCTTTGTTAAGGGTAAATCATGTCTAACAAATCTGATCGAATTTTTCGAGGGGGTGACTAGTGGGGTGGATGAGGGAAATGCTGTGGATGTGGTGTACATGGACTTCAGTAAAGCTTTTGACAAAGTCCCGCATAGGAGACTGGTCAAGAAGGTAAGAGCCCATGGGATCCAGGGTGCCTTGGCGCGTTGGATCCTAAACTGGCTGAGTGGCAGGAGGCAGAGGGTGATGGTCGAAGGTTGCTTTTGTGACTGGAAGCCTGTGTCCAGTGGGGTACCTCAGGGATCGGTGCTGGGTCCCTTATTGTTTGTGATCTACATAAATGATTTGGATGAAAATGTAAAAGGTATGATCAGTAAGTTCGCAGATGACACGAAAATTGGTGGGGTGGTAAATTGCGAGGAGGAAAGCCTCCGGCTACAGGACGATATAAACGGGTTGGTCAGATGGGCGGAAAAGTGGCAAATGGAATTTAACCCTGAAAAGTGCGAGGTGATGCATTTTGGACGGACAAATAAGGCAAGGGAATACACAATGAGTGGTAGGACCCTAGGAAGTACAGAGGGTCAGAGGGACCTTGGTGTACATGTACATAGATCCCTGAAGGCAGCGGAGCAGGTAGATAAGGTGGTTAAAAAGGCATATGGGATACTTGCCTTCATTAGCCGTGGCATAGAACATAAGAGCAGGGAGGTTATGATGGAGCTGTACAAAACGCTGGTGAGGCCACAGCTGGAGTACTGTGTGCAGATCTGGTCACCTCACTATAGGAAGGATGTGATTGCTTTGGAGAGGGTGCAGAGAAGATTCACCAGGATGTTACCTGGGATGGAGCGCCTCAGCTATGAAGAGAGGCTGGACAGGCTGGAGTTGTTTTCCTTGGAGCAGAGAAGGCTGAGGGGGGACCTGATTGAGGTGTACAAAATAATGAGGGGCATAGATAGGGTAGATAAAGAGGAACTTTTCCCCTTAGTGGGGGGGTCAATAACAAGGGGGCATAGATTCAGGGTAAGGGGCAGGAGATTTAGAGGGGATTTGAGGAGGAACTTTTTCACCCAGAGGGTGGTTGGAATGTGGAACTCAATGCCTGAAAGGGTGGTGGAGGCAGGAACCCTCACAACATTCAAGAAGCATTTGGATGAGCACTTGAAATGCCATTGCATACAAGGCTATGGACCAAATGCTGGAAAATGGGATTAGACTGGACAGGGATGGATGGGCGGCGCAGACACGATGGGCCGAAGGGCCTCTTTCTGTGCTGTAAAACTCTATGACTCTATGACTATGACTCTCCCCCACCCCGATCGATAATCCTCAGGCCGGCCCCGTACCTCTCTCCCCCTGACCGATGATCCTCAGGCCGGCCCCGTACCTCTCTCCCCCTGACCGATGATCCTCAGACCGGCCCCACTCCTCTCTCCCCCTTGACCGATGATCTCAGGCCGACCCCGCTCCTCTCTCCCCCTTGACCGATGATCCTCAGGCCGACCCCGGACCTCTCTCCCCTCCCACCGATGATCCTCAGGCCGGCCCTGCTCCTCTCTCCCCCTGACCGATGATGCTCAGGCTGGCCCCGTACCTCTCTCCCCCTGACCGATGATCCTCAGGCCAGCCCCGCTCCTCTCTCTCCCCCTGACCGATGATCCTCAGGCCGGCCCCGTACCTCTCTCCCCCTGATCGATGATCCTCAGGCTGGCCCCGTACCTCTCTCCCCCTGACCGATGATCCTCAGGCTGGCCCTGCTCCTCTCTCCCCCTTGACCGATGATCCTCAGGCTGGCCCCGCTCCTCTCTCCCCCCCCTGACCGATGATCCTCAGGCCAGCCCCGCTCCTCTTTCCCCCTTGACCGATGATCCTCAGGCCGGCCCCGCTCCTCTTTCCCCTCTGACCGATGATCCTCAGGCCGGCCCCGCTCCTCTCCCCCCACCGATCGATGATCATCAGGCCGGCCCCGCTCCTCTCTCCCCCTGACCGATGATTCTCAGGACGGCCCCACTCCTCTCTCCCCCTTGACCGATGATCCTCAGGCCGGCCCCGCTCCTCTCCCTCACCCCTGACCAATGATCCTCAGGCCGGCACTGCTCCTCTCCCTCATCCCTGATCGATGATCCTCAGGCCGGCCCCGCTCCTCTCCCTCACCCCTGATCAATGATCCTCAGGCCGGCCCCGCTCCTCTCTCCCCCCCTGACCGATGATCCTCAGGCTGGCCCCGCTCCTCTCTCCCCCTTGACCGATGATCCTCAGGCCGGCCCCGCTCCTCTCTCCCCCCCTGACCGATGATCCTCAGGCTGGCCCCGCTCCTCTCTCCCCCTTGACCGATGATCCTCAGGCCGGCCCCGCTCCTCTCTCCTCCCCTGATCGATGATCCTCAGGCCGGCCCCACTCCTCTCTCCCCCTTGACCGATGATCCTCAGGCCGGCCCCGCTCCTCTCTCCCCCTTGACCAATGATCCTCAGGCCGGCCCCGCTCCTCTTTCCCCCTTGACCGATGATCCTCAGGCCGGCCCCGCTCCTCTCCCTCACCCCTGATCGATGATCCTCAGGCCGGCCCCACTCCTCTCTCTCCCCCCGATGCTCCAGCCCTGATCTTCTCTCTCTCTCCCAGGATGTTGTCTCCCTCTACCCCCCCTCCCCGCTGATGCTCTGACCCCAATGTTCTCTCACTCCCCTCAGATGCTCCGACCCCGATCCTCTCTCCCTCCCCTCCGATGCTTCGGAGTCCAGCACCGATATACACTCCCTCCCCCACCCCGATCCTCCTCCGGCCCATGACCACCCCCCGCGGACCCACCCGATCCCTCCCTCCCTCCTTTCAGCGACCTAGTGACGTAGGCCTACCTGCCCACTGCCAGCCAGCCTCTCAATCTGGCTTGCTGCGGGCAGGAAACAGAGATTTGAAATACAAATCAGACCCTGCTGTTAAATTCAGCAAGGCCTGCATGAAACCCATTCTCCCAGGTTTCCCGACCGCTTCCTAGCCACGCCCCCCCAAACCCCACCCTCGCTCCCTATCCACCTCCCGATTAAAATTCCGGCCATTCTCTTTTTTATTAGGAGGAGTGACTAAAAGCTTGGTCAAAGAGGTGGTTTTTAAGGATGGTTTTAAAAGAGGAGAGGCAGGTGGAGAGGGAGGTGGGGAAGTATAGGGGTGGGAAGGAGATGGGTTGATCTCACCCTTATTGGTGCTCTCAATCACACTGTCGGATCCAATACAATTGGCACTCTTTTGAGGAATGCAGGTTTTGAAATTGGGTAGCTGAACATTTGACTGCTATTTTTGAATACACTACTTAAAAAGAACATTAATGCATTTGATAGGAGTTTGAGAAGAATAGGAGTGATGATTTGGAACTTAAGCCAGGGATTTTCCTCTTCAGGAGGATGGGAATTCCATTTGCTTGACAGATGCGTCTTTCCCTGGCAAATTTCCCGGAGCCAGCCAAATTTACATATTTTTGACAGGCTCCCATTGAGGTTTCTGTCTGCACCATGGAGCATGCTGGGAGAAGGGTGGAGTGCAGAAAATCCCCACAGCTGCGAGACTCTGGTGCTTCCAGCAGTTTTAAAGGGACCATGTTTCTCTGGAATGTAACCTGACAGAGATATAAGAAATTGCACTATCAGATCTAAATCTGCGAATTTCTTTGCTAAATTATCTCTGGAGCTGGTGCGTGAATTTTGTAGAACCTTCTGTTTTTGGAAACTGTACCTGTGATTACTCACCCCCTTCAGGATATCAAACAGGTTGGATAGAGTCCCTGAAAGTGCGAACTTACATGTTGGAAGGAGCTGGTTTGATGGAACTAATGGTCTTTTGTTATTCCATAGCTATGTTTTTACAGCTATAAGCAATCCTAAATTTGGTTTATTCTGCCTAAGGATTGTAAGACTTTGAGGCTGCGATTTTACTAATAGAGGCGGATTGGGTGTGAGTCAGGTGGTCGGCGGGTCCCGCTCCCGCCTCCACTGTCAGGCGGGATAAATTTGCGATTTTGCCCTAATTGGGCAATTGATTCCCTGCGTGTGCGCTCCCCTGGCCCAATTAAGCTTTTGGGTCTGAAACTCGCCTCCGCTGACGTCATTTATCCAGCTGCTTTTAAGGGCTCCAAGCACCCTTGGTTCATTTTTTCCCCATGTACTTCCAGAGTGACTACTTTGCTAATTGTTTGATACACCTGAAATGTCGAGCTCAAGGCCCAAAACCTCACCTGGCTTCGATGACGATTCCCTCCATGCTCTGGTGGAGGGAGCCAGAGCACAAAAGGAGATGCTCTTTCCTTTGGGAGGAAAAAACCTCCTCAGCAGACCAAAGCTGTGTGGCTGCAACTGGCACAGGAGGTAAGCTCCAGATCGTTGTGCAGCAGAACCTGGCTGCAGTGCCGAAAGAGGTTCAATGACCTTGTCCGCACAGGAAAAGTGAGTAGACCATCACCTTTACCCTCATTTTGCTCCCCATCTCCTCTCAGCACCAGCACTCTGCATTGTCAACCTACTCCTACACATCCCACTTTATCCTTACATCCCTTGCACCCTTAACCATCCCTCTCTCTCTATGTACACAATCACTTCACTGTTCGACTATGCTGCCCTCACACTATTACTGATGTAATGACAACAACTAACAACACACAGGGAGGACCCTTGGTATTGGGACATCACTCCATCTTTGTCTCCTTCTAAGCATCTATGCTATGGATTCTGTACACTCATTCCATCATTCTCACTCAAACCCCACTTGTGTCCCTCATTGCAGGAAAAGAGTGCCCACAATAAGAGGGGAAGGGCGAAGTCAGGAGGAGGGCCACCCTTAATAGTCCATCTCGCCAGTGCTGAGGAGGTGGCCCTAGAAATTATTGGAGCCGAGAAGGATCTGGAAGTGGGGGACAGACAGACGGGCGCATCAGAGCAAGCTGGTGACAGAATAGTTTTGCATCTCTCTCATTGACATTGCATGAGTGACTGATATGGCTTCTGATGCTCATCTGCACAATTCCAGTGCATGCTACATTAATATCACATGTCTAACTCATGCCTTTACTCCCCCACTGTTATGTATTGTGTGTTCTATTGTGTGTTCTCCTCCCACCTGTGGTGGCGCTGTCACAGGAGATAAATGGTTGGGTATTCTCTCGGTTAAGTTTAACTCTCTTTGTTCGGAACTTGCCATAACTTCCTTTCCTTCCAATAAAGCACGTCATGTTTGAATCTCTGAGTTCTGAGTCCTAAATTGTGTCTAGGTAGAAAGGTACCGACACAACAAGTGGCAACGAGGATGGGATGAATCTGCGTACGTTACGGGTGCAGTGAGTAAACAGAAAATTTAATTTGAAACATGAGATGGCTACTATATTAGGAAACATCGGTGATTTTGATGAAAATGTGGAGCAATGGAGCGCATATACAGAACGTTTTGACTATTTTGTATTGGCAAATGCGGTGGCAAATGAAAAGGTCGTGCCTACCTTTTTGAGTGTAGTCGGGCCGAAGACTTTCAATTTACTTCGCAGCCTCGTGCAGCCAGATAAGCCAGGAACTAAAACATATAAGCAACTAGTGGAAATTCTTGGAGCACATTTTTCACCAAAACCTCTGGTTATTGCTGAGAGATTTAGATTTCACAAACAGAATCAAGAGGAGGGGGAATCAGTGACGATGTTTATTGCTGCTTTAAAAAGGTTGTCGGAACACTGCCAGTTCAAGGAGGTGCTGAATGACACCATTAGAGAAAGACTTGTGTGTGGTCTGCAAAATGCAGCCACACTGAAGCGTCTTCTTACTGAGGACAACCTTACTCTTGAAAAGGCCATTGAAGTTAGTGTCTCCATGGAGATGGTGGAAAAGGAGGCTCACCAGTTGAGTTCAACAGGGAGAGTTCACAAGGTGTCGTCTGAGCCTAAAGGTGCGCGGAACGGCACATGTTACCGTTGTGGGAAAACGGGCCATCACGCTAATGACTGCTGGTGTACGGAGCTGGAATGCTGAAATTGTGGCAAAAAGGGTCACATTGAACGTGCCTGTAGAGGTAAAAAAAGAACAGACAGAGCTGGGAAGCATGGAAGCAAAATATCTGTATTTGGACAAGAGAGGAAAAAGAGTGTTCATTCAGTGCAGTATGATGGAACAAGCAAAACAGAGGGAAGCGACACCTCTGAGGAGGAAGAGGTGCATACACTGACGGTTGCAGGTGGTTCAAATGGCTACTGGGTTTCACCACTGGTGGAGGGACAATCAGTGCGGATGGAGGTGGACACAGGCGCGGCTGTGTCCCTTGTTTCAGACACTGTCTACAACAAAATGCTAAAGCATCTTACACTTCAGCCAACAAACATTGTGTTAAAGACGTATACCGGCGAACCTGTGGCCATGAGAGGCGTAATTGAGGTGACAGTTAAATTGAACGGACAGACTGCAAAACTGCCACTATATGTGGTAAAGGGAAATTACCCATCGCTACTGGGACGTGCGTGGCTAGAGAAAATCACGCTGGACTGGCCTGCAGTCCGCATGATGTCAAAAGGGGAGTCAGGTCTGACTGCAGTGTTAAACAAACATGCAGAACTCTTCAATGAGGAACTTGGGAGCATGAAAAAGATTAGCGTGAGACTGGACATTAAACCTGACAGCAAGCCGAAGTTTCACAAAGCCCGACCTGTACCCTATGCAATTAGGCCAAAAGTTGAGGCTAACTTGGAGGCCTTAGTCGAGAATGGAGTCCTGGAGCCTGTGAGCATGAGCAAATGGGCCACACCCATTGTTCCTATCCTGAAAAAGGATGGATCTGTTCGAATCTGTGGGGATTTTAAAGTGACTATTAACCCGGTGCTGTCTGTGGAACAGTACCCTCTTCCCCTCATTGATGATCTTTTTACGGGCCTGGCCGGAGGGCAAAAGTTCAGCAAAATAGACTTATGCCAGGCTTATCTACAAATGCATGTCGATGACAAATCAAAGGAGCTGCTGATAATTGTGACACACAAGGGGCTATGCAGGTACGGCCGCCTTCCGTTTGGAATTACGTCGGCCCCTGCTCTATTCCAAAGGGCAATGGATCAGATTTTGAGTGGACTGCCAGGAGTCCAGTGCTACCTGGAAGACATCCTTGTCACTGGGACAAATGAGGAGGATCATCTTCTGAACTTGGATGCGACACTACAACGACTGAAAGAGTACGGACTCCGAGTTCGTAAAGACAAATGTGAATTCTTTCAGTCTTCAGTTGAGTACCTGGGGCATGTGATTGACGCTACTGGCCTGCATAAGGCGCCGCCAAAGGCCAAGGCGATCGTGGAGGCCCCAGCACCCCAGAATGTGAGCCAGTTACGTTCATTTCTGGGGCTACTTAACTACTATGGGAAGTTTATTCCAGACTTAGCAACATTGCTGAAGCCGTTACATCAGTTGCTATGTCAAGGCAAAACATGGAAATGGACTGAACTGTGCAACGAAGCTTTCGCCCAAGCAAAGAAAGCATTGCTGAATTCGGAGGTCCTGACACACTTCGACCCAAAGCTACCCGTGCAGCTAGCATGTGATGCATCACCATATGGTGTGGGAGCAGTCATATCCCACATCATGCCTTCGGGTGAAGAGAAACCTATCGCCTTTGCATCACGCACCTTGAATAAGGCCGAGAGTAACTATGCGCAGATCGAGCGCAAGACCTTGGGAATCGTTTTTGGAATTCGAAAATTTCATCAGTACCTGTTTGGGAGAAGGTTTACACTCCTGACAGACAACCGTCCATTGACTTCAATCTTCGGGCCCCACACCGGAATTCCGTCTCTCGCTGCAAGCAGGATGCAAAGGTGGGCTTTACTGTTGTCAGGACACACATACGACATCAAATATCGCAAATCAGACTTGCACGGCAACGCAGACGGTCTTTTGAGGCTACCCTTGCCTGTTACTCCCCCAGAGCCTCGTCAGATAGACATCTTCTACTTTAGACAAGTGGAGGGAGCACCTGTCACTGCAGTTCAGGTGCGAAGGTACACCCGCAACGATCCAGTCCTGTCTGAGGTAATGGATGATGTCATTCGAGGGAGAGCGATAGGAGATTCTCCTAGTTTGAAACCTTACGTTTCAAAAAGAAATGAGCTCTCCGTCCAGGCAGGTTGTCTTCTTTGGCGACGCCATGTCATCATTCCGTCACCTCTGAGGGAACCTATACTGCAACAACTTCATACAGGCCACAGTGGGATGGTTCGGATGAAGGAAATGGCAAGAAGCTACTTCTGGTGGCCAGGTCTCGATGGGAATATTGAGGAGAAAGCCAAAACATGTTCCCCATGTCAAAGGGTCCGGAATGTTCCACAGCTGGCAACCCTACACCCCTGGGATTGGCCTGCAGAAGTGTGGCAGCGAGTACATGTGGACTTCGCCAGTCCTTTCGAAGGGAAGATGTTTATGGTGGTTGTGGACGCTCGTAGCAAGTGGCTGGAGGTCGCTGTGATGAGGTCTACCACGGCAGAGAAAACAATTGAGAAACTTGGTGAGATGTTCAGCCGTTATGGCTCACCGGAACAACTCGTAAGTGACAATGGTCCACAATTTGTATCACAGGAGTTTGCAACCTTCCTGCATGTGAATGGTGTCCAACACATCAGGTCTGCGCCCTATCATCCCTCTACTAATGGCCTGGCAGAAAGGTTCATGCAAACTTTGAAGCACGCCTTGAAGGCATCGCAAGGTCAGGGCTCAATCCACCAACGTCTGAACAGCTTCCTGTTGTCCTACAGGAACGAGCCGCATGCCACAACCAAAACTTCCCCCGCTTCGCTCATGATGAAGAGGCAGTTGCGGACAAGTTTTGACTTACTCAAACCTCCAAGGGCAGAGCAGGTTGTCCATCGTCAACAACAAGCTCAAGTTGAAAAGAGAGAGAAAAGAGCCAAGGAGAAACGGTTTCATCCGGGAGAGCACGTCCTAGCTCGAAACTACAACACTGGACCGAAATGGGTTCCTGCTACGGTGATCGCGCAGATGGGCCCTGTGTCTTACATGGTTGAGACTGCTGAGGACGTCATCTGGAGAAGACACACAGATCAACTGTTGCTAGGAGCAGAGACAGCCACAGAGGCTCCAATGGCTGGTTGGCCTGAACTGTTTCCGAATGATACCGCAAACCAGCATCCTTTGCCACAGTGCTCTTCTCCAACACAGGAAGTCAAAGAGACTGTTCCACCTGTGCAAACTCCTGACTTTCAACTGACACAGGCACCTTCTCCATCCAGGCCTGTGTCAATGCCTACTGTGGAAGCCAGCGATGACCGCTGGTATCCTGTCAGAGAGCGGCGGCCTCCAAGACGCTTGGATCTGTAGGCTTAGTGACTTACCCACAAGACTGGGGCAGAATAAACCCCAGGGTAAAGTCAGGGTTTGAGGCAGTCTACCTCTACCCTAGGTTAGTTGAGTGTATTGAAAGTAACTTACCTATTGAGGAATAATGTGGACCTTCCATTTAAGAGGGGAGGAAATGTTATGTATTGTGTGTTCTCCTCCCACCTGTGGTGGCGCTGTCACAGGAGGTAAATGGTTGGGTATTCTCTCGGTTAAGTTTAGCTCTCTTTGTTCGGAACTTGCCATAACTTCCTTTCCTTCCAATAAAGCACTTCATGTTTGAATCTCTGAGTTCTGAGTCCTAAATTGTGTCTAGGTAGAAAGGTACCGACACAACAAGTAAATAGTTTTGCATCTCTCTCATTGACATTGCATGAGTGACTGATATGGCTTCTGATGCTCATCTGCACAATTCCATTGCATGCTACATTAATATCACATGTCTAACTCATGCCTTTACTCCCCCACCCTCCCCACTGTCCAGGGGGAAGAGCCAGAGCCAAAAGACTCCTCAGAGGAATTTGCAACATCTGAGGGCGCAGCATCAGCAGAATTAAGTCCTCCCAGCACCAGCGCAGGAACGCACACCTCGGTGGGACCTTCGGGAGATAGAGTAGTGTTGTCACCTGGTGTATCACAGCTCACAAGTGAGCATCAGCTAATGGTGGAGACTGGGACAGCAGTGGAGAATCCTCATTGGAGGGCGCAGGGCGCTCCCAGCTCTGCTCAGCTGTATGTGGACCCTGTGCCTCCGGGTCCATCCAGAAAGAGAGCGGTGCTGGAACTCCAGAAACAAATGCAGGAGTCTCTGGCAGGTTTTTGTCTCCAGGGTTACTGCGAGTGTGGAGAGGATGGAGGTGTCCATGTCTAACATGAGCAGTTGTGGAGGCAATGGCACATGAACGCACCACCACGGAAAGGGTGGCAACCTCCGTGGAAAGGCTGGCTACGGCCATGGAGGAAATAAGTCACCAGAGTCTGGAAAACATGGTGAATGTTCAGAATAGACTGACATCTCCGGAGGAGCGATGGGCAGCTGTTGAGCAGAGAAACCAGAGCTTCATGGAAGTCCTCTGGAGTAGGACTGCCACTGCAGATATGGGTCCTCATGGCCCCCCTGAAGTGCAGAAAGGTGCTGTCAAGCCACTTGCTAGCTCTGAAGTGGGGCTGACCCATGAGAGGGATGTTGGTGGCAGGCAACAAGGAGGTGGGGGTTCCTCTCCAAGCGCTCACACTCCCAAGCCACTGAGTAGCCCTCGAACAGAGCCCCACCAGCATCCTCGCCCAACTTTCTCAGCGCCATTCACAACTCCACAGAAAAAAATAATGAAGCAGTCCATGTCCGCATGCAACAGGACCTGGACGACGTTCAGGCTTGGGCTGATAAGTAGCAGGTAACATTCGCGCCATAGAAGTGCCAGGCAATGACTATCTCCAACAAGCGAGAGTCTAACACCACCCCTTGACATTCAATGGCATTACCATCACCGAATCCCCCACAATCAACATCCTGGGGGGTCACCATTAACCAGAAACTTAACTGGACCAGCCACATAAATACTGTGGCAACAAGAGCAGGTCAGAGGCTAGGTATTCTGTGGCGAGTATCTCACCTCCTGACTCCCCAAAGCCTTTCCACCATCTACAAGGCACAACTCAGGAGTGTGATGGAATACTCTCCACTTGGCTGGATGAGTGCAGCTCCAACAACACTCAAGAAGCTCAACACCATCCAGGTCAAAACAACCTGCTTGATTGGCACCCCATCCACCACCTTAAACATTCACTCCCTCCACCACTGGTGTACCGTGGCTGCAGTGTGTACCATCTACAAGATACACTGCAGCAACTTGCCAAGCCTTCTTCGGCAGCACCTCCCAAACGCACAACCTCTTCCACCTAGAAGGACAAGGGCAGCGGGCACATGGGAACACCACCACCTCCAGGTTTCCCTCCAAGTCACACACCATACTGACTTAGACGTATATCGCCGTTCCTTCATCGTCGCTGGATCAAAACCCTGGAACTCCCTACCTAACAGCACTGTGGGAGTACCTTCACCACACAGACTGCAGCGGTTCAAGAAGGCGGCTCACCACCACCTTCTCAAGGGCAGCTAGGGATGGGCAATAAATGCTGGCATTGCCAGTGACGCCTGAATCCCATAAACGAATTAAAAAAAACTGAGATGGGCGTCTCAGCCCCTGCACAGCCACAGGAGAGCAGACTGTTGCTGAGCCCTCACAGGCTCGCAAACCCACAGGATGCCCGCCAAAGGTGTCGAAGCAGGAGCAGCATGAAAGTGAGCAAGGGGCCTCCACATCTGCTGAAGCCTCAGGGGAGGCACCACGTAGGAGCACGTCTTTTGTTTTCTTTAATGTTTGACATCGTCACCCTTTTGTGATTGGATTAAACAGAATTGATGGCAAACAGTCGAAGTTCTGGCCTATGTGATCTCGGAAATGGAAGTTCCACATTGAGGGCTCAATGCGACTTGCATTTGTAATGATGTTGGTCAGAGTGATAAGACCCCACACGTTCTTGTACATTGTGTATGGTGTGCCAGCCACATTTGTTTGATTTGTCTGCTTAAGCGAATCTGGCAAAGATTAGTGCATAATAACAACAGAAAATGCTGGAAAAACTCAGCAGGTCAGGCAACATCCGCGGAGAGAAATTTGAGTTGACGTTTCGGGTCGAACCCTTCTTCAAAACTGGAAAGAAAATAAAATAGATCGAAGGCAGGGCTGCGATCGGACAAAAGAAGTGAAAGAGACAAAAGTAGTAGAAGAGACAATAAAAGGTATTCGAAGCCAGATGAGATGGTAATAGGCTGAGATTAGGTGTGAAGTGTACTGGCAGGGCAAGAGATAGCTGCCAGGTGGGAGAGTGAAACAAAAGGAAAGCGGGGGGGGGGCGGAAAGGAGTGGAAAAATTACAAGTAAAAAGTAATAGGGGCCGAGGTTATGATCTGAAATTGTTGAACTCGATATTGAGTCCAGAAGGCTGCAAAGTGCCTAATCGGAAGATGAGGTGCTGTTCCTCGAGTTTACGTTGAGCTTCCGTGGAACAACACAAGAGGCCAAGAATGGTGAGGTCCAAGTGGGAATGGAGCGGTGAATTAAAATGACAGGCGACCGGAAGATGGGGGTCACCCTTACGGACTGAACGGAGGTGTTCCGCAAAGCGGTCATCCAATCTGCGTTTGGTCTCCCCAATGTAGAGGAGACCACATCGTGAGCAGCGAATACAGTATACTAGATTGCGAGAAGTACAAGTAAATCGCTGCTTCACCTGGAAGGGGTGTTTGGGGCCCTGGATAGTGGGAAGGGGGGAGGTATAGGGGCAGGTGTTACATCTCCTCCGCTTGCACGGGAAGGTGCCAGGTGAAGGGGAAGGGCTGTTTGGGGTGATAGAGGAGTGGACTAGGGTGTCTCGGAGGGAGCGGTCCCTATGGAATGCTGAAAGGGGAGGGGAAGATACGTTTGGTGGTGGGATCACTTTGGAGGTAGCGGAAATGCCGGAGGATGATCCGTTGAATGTGGAGGCTGGTGGGGTGAAAGGTGAGGACAAGGGGAACCCTATCGTGGTTCCGGGAGGGAGGGGCAGGGGTGAGGGCAGAAGTGCGGGAGATAGAACTGACACGGTCGAGGGCCGTGTCAACTACGGTAGAGGGGAATCCTCGGTTGTCGAAAAAGGAAGACATGTCTGACGCACTGGTGTGGAAGGTGGCATCGTCGGAGCAGATATGGCAGAGATGGAGAAACTGGGAGAATGGAATAGAGTCCTTACAGGAAGCGGGGTGGGAGGAAGTGTAGTCCAGGTAGCTGTGGGAGTCAGTGGGCTTGTAGTGAATATTGGTCGATAACCTATCCCCAGAGATGGAGACGGAGAAGTCGAGGAAGGGAAGGGAAAAGTCAGAGATGGACCATGTGAAGGTGAGGGAAGGGTGGAAATTGGAGGCAAAGTGAATGAAATTGTCTAGTGCGGGGCGAGAGCAGGAAACGGCACTGATACAGTCATCAATGTATCGGTAAAAGAGGTGAGGGAGGGTACCCGAGTAGGACTGGAACAAAGAATGTTCCACATAGCCCATGAAAAGGCAGGCATAGCTAGGACCCATGCGGGTACCCATGGCAACACCTTTGATTTGGAGGAAATGAGTGGAGTTAAAGGAGAAGCTGTTCAATGTGAGAACAAGTTCAGCCAGGCGGAGGAGGGTGGTGGTGGATGGGGACTGGTCGGGCCTCTGTTCAAGGAAGAAGTGGAGTGCCCTCAGGCCATCCTGGTGGGGGATGGAGGTGTAAAGGGATTGTACGTCCATGGTGAAAAGGAAGCGGTTTGGGCCAGGAAACTGGAAACTGTTAAAGTGGCGGAGGGTGTCCAAAGAGTCGTGGATGTAGGTGGGAAGAGACTGGAGAAGGGGAGAAAAGCTGGAGTCAAGATAGGAAGAGATAAGTTCCGTGGGGCAAGAACAGGCTGAAACGATGGGTCTACCAGGGCAGTCCTGTTTGTGGATCTTGGGAAGGAGGTAGAAGCGGGCTGTGCAGGGTTGGGGAACTATGAGGATGGTGGCAGCGGGGGGAAGATCTCCAGAGGAGATGAGGTCAGTGACAGTCTTGGAAACGGTGGTTTGATGTTCGGTAGTGGGGTCATGGTCCAGGTGGAGGTAGGAGGAGGTGTCGGAGAGTTGGCGTTCAGCTTCCGCTAGGTAGAGGTCAGCTCGCCAAACAACAACAGCACCACCCTTGTCAGTGGGTTTAATGACAAGGTCGGGGTTGGATCTGAGAGAATGGAGTGCTGCAAGTTCAGAGGGAGGTAGGTTGGAGTGAGTGAGGGGAGCAGAGAAATGGAGACGGCCGATGTCACGGCGGCAGTTAGCGATGAAAAGATCTAGAGAGGGTAAGAGGCCAGGGGGAGGGGTCCAGGTAGAACGGGAATTCTGCAAGCGGGAGAAAGGGTCAGTTGTGCGGGGGGAAGACTCCTGGCCAAAGAAGCGGGCACGGAGATGAAGGCGGCGGAAAAAGAGCTCAACATCGTGCCGAGCTCGAAATTCTGAGGTGGGGGCGTAAGGGGATGAAGCTCAGGCCTTTGCTGAGGACTGATCGTTCGGGTTCAGAGAGTGGAAGGTCAGAGGGGATGGTGAAAACGCGGCAGGGGGTGAGATTGGGAGAAGGGGGGTCAGAGGAAAGTGAAGGGGAAGAAGGTTCCAGAGGGGCGTTGGTGTCCAAGAGCTGATGAAGCTTGCGATCCTTGACATCGGAAAGGATCCCTTGCATCACGGGCAGCAATGTGCTCATGTGCTGCTGGAACTGGCGCATCCGCCTCCGCAAGGTTTTCTTCCTCCTCCTCCTCGTCCTCCTCATCTGAGGAGGCTATGCGCTGAGCCACTTGCTCCTCAGGCAGCTGCAAGCCACGATGCTGTGTGATGTTGTGTAGTGCCCAGCAGACCACGATGATTCTGGAGACCCTGGCTGCTGAATACTGTAGGGCTCCACCTGATCTATCAAGGCATCTGAATCGCATCTTCAGCAAACCAATGGTTTGCTCAATAATGGATCTGGTGGAAATGTGGCTGGCATTGTAGCGCTCCTCAGCTTTGTTCGATGGCTTCCTCAATGGCGTCATCAGCCACATCTTCAGGGGATAGCCCTTGTCTCCAAGTAGCCATCTGGAAAGTTGGTTTGGCGGAATGAAGAACGGAGGCACTCTAGACTGGCGGAGGATGTACGAGTCATGACAACTGCCAGGGTACTTCACGGAAACATGCAAAATATCCTTCCTGTGGTTACACACCAGCTGCACTTTGAGGGGGTGGAAGTCCTTGTAGCTGACAAAAACAGCTGGGTTGTGATGGAGTGCCCTAAGGGCCACACGCGTGCAGTCTACGATGCCCTGCACCCTTGGCAAGCCTGCCATATTTGCAAAGTCAACCGCACGCACGGTTACACTTGTTTGATCCATGGAGAAGTGTATGTAATTGGGTGCCTTGGCAAAGAGGGCATCGGTTACCTGCATGATGCAGGTATGTGTGGCCGACTGGGCGAGGCCGCTGATGTCTGCTGATGAGCCCTGGAAGGACCCTGAAGCAAAAAAATTGAGGAGGGTGGTGACTTTGACAGTCACTGGTAAGGGGTGTCCACCCGCTCCTCTGGGCTCCAGGTGTTGGTGCAAAATAGGATTACACCGGCAGTTAACAACCAGTTAACTGCCTTAAGGGCCTATCCCACCACTTGGTGGCGGGACCGAACGGGAGTCTGCGAGCCCGCCTTTGGCAAAGTTGCACAGAGGCGGGTTGACGGCGGGATCGGAACCCTCCGGCATTTTTAGCCATTTTACCACCTGACCCGCCTCCAAACCCGCCTCCTCAGGGCTGGCAAAATCGAGCCCTGAATCTTTGTAAGTTTAGACCACTTATATTCCATTTGTTATTGTTGTCGCCACACTTCCACTTTTTTTCCCTTTCCTTATAAATCTTGCAATACAAAATAAAGTTTCCTATGAAACACTAAATAACATTTTTAATTAAATCAAACCTTCATATTTGTCAGATAGGTATATAATGGGTAATTTTACAAGTTTCCACTCCTAGCAGGAAGCCTCACTAGACGTGAGCACAGAATCATCCTGTCTCCATCATTTCCTCTTGTCTAGGAAGGTTCCATGCCAGGAGCCTCAACTCACAAAATTAACCCGATAAAATAGACCAAAAACAAATATGGTAAACATATGTAACAACATTATGCAAATACTCATGCTACTTGTACAGGGAACTAAACAAAGAAAATCAGTGTGCCGTATCAACATTTAATACTCCCCCCACACATCGGAAACAATATGGGGCTGAAATTGGTCTTTGGCGGTGGCGCGAATGGGCGATAGCAAATCAGCAACCCGTCTGATATTCTCTTCCAATGAAATCAATCCCAGAAGTTAAACACAAACTACAAAAATAAAATACCTGCAACACAATTTGATTTATTTTTAAATGCTTTAAACCTGGTCACCTCAGGGGAGATTCTGTGATCCAGTACTCTCAGTGGGAAGCTCCACTTACAGACAGTGCATTCAGGCTGGCAATCTCTGATGTTCACAGACTGCGGACCTGCGATTTCTTGAGATGTGCATCCTGTGAGTGCTACACCTTGCTGGGAGCAGCAGATCACAGAATCAGCCCCCTTTATTTTTCTTTATTCCCCTGTTCTGCTAGCGAAAGCTGAAAATCTATTCATCGTCAGCTGAAGGCCCTTTTGGAATGTGCCACACGGGTGCAGTCATCAGCATGCAGAGGTTCTTGTATAATTCAGAGACCTTACTCTATGCTTGCAACCTTGATAGATCAAACAGTTTCCCCATTGTGCGGATTTATATCCCAACTCTTACCCGTGAATCTCTGGTTGCATCTTCCAGCATAGGCGCGTAAAGGCGTGCAAATAGAACAAGGCCCAGTACACATGGTTGTTTCATACCATTCAAAACAGGGAATGATTCGGACAAATAGAACAAGGCCCAGTACACATGGTTGTTTCATACCATTCAAAACAGGGAATGATTCGGACAGATTACTGTCAATTCACACTGTCATGCATCCCATCATGCAACTGTTTCAGAACTGGCAAGAATGTCGCTGGACAAGCAAATTTTCTCACAAGTTTCCAAAGTCTGGGCCGGCTGACAGTGTTGAAAGTTTTCGTCAAGTCAACAAATGCCATACATAGGCCTCAATTTAGCTGCCTGCATTTCTCCTGAATTTGGCAAGCAATGAAGATCATTGTCGGTGGAACTTCAGCTAACCCTAAAACTGCATTGCAATTCTGGAAAGCTCCTATCCACTTTATTTAGGAGCAGGCGATCGGGAAGAATCTGACTCAGAATCTTGCCAGCTATAGATAGAAGTGGATCACAGTCAGACCTCTCTCCTTTGCTCTTTTATATCACGATGATGGTTGCATCCTTTTCACCCTCTTCACCCACGACTGTGTGGCTGTTAATGGTTCCAACACCATCATCAAGTTCGCAGATGACACCACGGTAGTAGGCCAGATCACCAACAACGATGAGTCAGCTTACAGGGAGGAGGTCCAGCATCTCGTGAAGTGGTGCGCCGACAACAACCTGGCCCTTAACACCAAGAAAACAAAGGAAATAATCGTGGACTTCAGGAAGTCCAAAGGTGGAAGTCACACCCCCATCCACATCAATGGGGTGGAGGTGGAAAGGGTGGCCAGCTTTAAGTTCCTCGGAGTCCACATCACGGAAGACCTCTCCTGGTCCCTCAACACCTCCTCTCTGGTGAAGAAGGCCCAGCAGCGCCTATATTTCTTGAGGAGGCTGAAGGGATGTAATCTGTCACCCCCGATCCTCTCTAACTTCTACCGCTGCACTATAGAGAGCATCCTGACAAACTGTATCACGGTATGGTACGGCAGCTGTAGCTCCCATGACCGGAAAGCCCTGCAGCAGGTAGTCAAAACTGCCCAACGCATTACCGGCACCCGGCTACCGACCATAGAACATATATATCAGAAACGCTGCCTACGGAGGGCACGGTCCATCATCAAAGACCCTACCCACCCCAGCCACAGTCTGTTCGCCCTCCTACCATCTGGAAGACGCTACAGATGCATTCGCACCCGTACGACCAGATTTAGGAACAGCTTCTTTCCCAGGGCTGTCATCCAACTGAACTCCACAAATAAACACTAAAGCCTGCACATTTGCCGATGCACTTTATTATGGTCATATTTATGCTAATATATATGTACAAATGTATGTTGAAATGTTTAAGTGTCCTAATCCAAATTGTACACTCTCGGGAGCTGCAAGCCTACATTTCGTTGCACTGCACTTGTGCACTAACAATGACAATAAAAGTTGATTTGATTGATTTGATTGATTTGATCCTTTAGTTCCTGTGGGACCTTCTCCTCTCTCCAGATTAGGCAGAACAGCTTGTGCAGGTGCTCAGTAAGAGCTCTACATTCAATCTGTCCAGGAAAGCCATCATCATCTGATGATGGATATAGTTGCAGCTTCTGTTATCAGCTACGAGCTGACTATCAGTCTAAAGAAGACTAAAGTAATGTATCAATCAGCTCCTGGAAAGTCATATGTTGGACCGTTGATCACTATTGGTGAAACTGAATTGGATGCAGTGAAGGAGTGCACCTATCTTGGGAGTATATTATCTGATAATACAAGGATCGATAACAAGTGGCTCACACACACAGAGCAAGTGTGGCCTTTGGTAGACTATCCAAGCCGGTGCCTTATAGATATCTGGTGGATGGCAGAAGAAAATAGGGAGGACAACAAAAGCATTACAAAGGCAGACTGAAGATTCAAGTGAAGCAATGCCCTGACCAACGATAGGCAGCACTGAAGTGAAAGTAGGAGTGAAGGGCTTTGAGCTACAAAGCTGTGGCTCAGTGGGTAGCATTTTCACCTCTGAGTCAGAAGGTTGTGAGTTCAAGTCACACTTCAGTGACGTGAACACATAATCTAGGCTGCCACTCCAGTGCAGTATTGAGGGAATGCTGTGCTGTTGGAGGTTAAACCAAGGCCCGTCTTCTCTCTCAGGTGGGTGTAAAAGATTTCAAGGCACTGTTTTGAAGAAGAGCAGGAGAGTTATTCCCGGTGTCCTGGCCAATATTTATCCTTCAACCAACATCACAAAAACAGATTATCTGGTCATTATCACATTGCTGTTTGTGGGAGCTTGCTGTGTGCAAATTGGCTGCCGTGTTTCCTACATTACAACAGTGACTACACTTCAAAAGTATTTCATTGGTTGTAAAGTGCTTTGGGATGTTCTAAAATCATGAAAGGCACTTTATAAATGCAAATCTTTCTTTCTTACAATGCTGTGCCAGTGTGGAGGCAAGGCGCAGAAGATGGAAGAATCTGAACATCAGAGGGATCAACAAGGGAACCCACAGGAACACAATTATGTGAGACTTATCTTCCTTATTCACATTCTCTTATTTTTTATTCTAATTCTGTTATAACATTAAAAATGTTCTTAAAATATTTTCTTCAATCATTTTCTTTTTCTTCCTAGCCCTCATTTCCAAATCTGAGAATCTATTTAAAATTTGCTTTAGTTGCCTGAAATCTGGTTTCCAAACCAAAGCTCTCGTGCTATTGGTTGGCATGATTGCATCATAAATATGACCCTGTCAATCTCTGATGTGTAAAAATGCATCAAAATAAGAGGGGCTCAGATGAACAAGTCAACTCACTGGCAGCTCATTGACTCCAACAGCTGTTGAACTAAAGGGTTAATTCAAACCAGCAAGCAGCAAAGTAAACACATTTGTCTTCAGTTGTCCCTTTGGCAGAGTAGTATGCTATTTGTGCCAGCAGAAAATTGGACCCTGCCACTTCTCTTTGGTCCTCATTCTATTTGTACCAATGGTTTGGATTGCACTAGATTTTGCTGTAGACAATAATGTTATTAAAGCAAAGGAATGCATTACGCAGGATTGTATTGTTATCAGGAATGAACAATGTTTTCTGTTCAATTTTGAAACACTTACCCTTGGACCGAAAACCTCAGTTTCACCTTGTCTTGTACCTAGCAGATTGGATAAAAGCAGTTGATTCCCACAACAATAAACTTTAAAGAAGCTTTTGGGCTAAAAATTCGGTTGCGTAGCGCTCATTGTTTGGGCGCTACGGGTGCCGTTTTGGGTTGAAAATGGCGTCTGAGCAGCACATGGTCACTTCTGATGAGGGGAGCAGTGGACGCCATTTTGGTGAGGGCGTTAGAATTGGCACTGGGATCGTGCGTCAGAAGTATGCAGAGTACGCAGATCGTGATGTCAATCAGCGTGCTATACTGACCTGACGCCACGCTGCCATTTTCGATCTCAACACTGGAGCTAACGCCCTCTCTTAACCTCTATAAGCGGTTTTGATCCTAGCCCAATTGCTAGACGGACGGTTCGAATCGCACCCGCCTTACAAAAGTTCTATACCCGGGAATTATTATTCAGAGCATAAATGGAATAAGTCACGGTCAGGAATGCTTTGGTGAAAAATCAGACTTATATTTATTTGGTCCAACATACACTGGCTAAAACATGCACTACTAAACAAAATCACTGTCTCTGTGGAGAATAAGATCCAGGTTACAAACAACATACATACAGTATACACCTGGGGACTATAACATGCAGTAATTCCCTTGTTGCTATGGTGGACTCTAACTCCACCCCTACCAATGAATTACCTAGTCGCATAAGCCCCTTCGCCTGGCTGAAGCAAATGAAGCTCCCACCCCAGAATAGCCCATTAACTTCACTTCTGAGAAAAACCCTGAGCCCTTACACCTCACCCAGCTTGCCTGGGATATCTGGTTACTGGCTTGGGACACTCGAGACCATGCTTACCACCACACACAGTTGGTCTTGATCGCTCCGCTCAGCGGCTTCTTCCTCTGGTACTTGTTAGGTCGATCTTGGTGGAGCGAGAGCGAGAGAGAGAATGGTGGAAAAGGATCTATCTTTATAGGAGTCTTGCTACCCCTATCTTTCCCACCAATCTTTAAAATCCTTTTGTTTCTAAGCACTTCGGTGCATAATCAGTGATGGGTCATCATCAGACCCATGAGTATTCCGTGATTGGACTAATGGCCCTAAGTCTGGGACATATCTTCGGTCTTTGTGTTGGGAAAAACTGGCTCCTCTTCGATTGGCTGAGGCTAGTGGGTTAATTGTTCTGCTTCTCTTCTGAGATGGAGGTGAGAAGTGCTTTTGCATATTAGAGTGGCTTTCTAATAGGTTCAAGTTTAACGGGTGCCTCAGGGTCCTCAGCCCCTTCGTCAATGGCCCCCTTTCCTTTTTCCAGGACTGTCGGGCGAACCCATACATTCTGGATGACTGACAGTTCTTTTGTCACAGCCAACTGCCATGCGTTCTCTGGAGTTTTAACAAACCAGTTTTTTCACGTATCTGCACAGGGCGATCCCATCACAGGGAAAATACCCTCAGAAAAAATCTCATAAAGTCCACAAAATATTCTCGACTGAGTCCATTCTTCAAACAGAGACTTTCCCGATCTCTTCAGTCCCCCGTTTGA
Source organism: Somniosus microcephalus (assembly GCF_052327205.1). Classification (NCBI taxonomy): domain Eukaryota; kingdom Metazoa; phylum Chordata; class Chondrichthyes; order Squaliformes; family Somniosidae; genus Somniosus; species Somniosus microcephalus. The sequence goes on along the minus strand of NC_140993.1, from coordinate 169,581,855 downwards.
TGCTTTTCTTTCCACAAAGCATCACTCAACGAGAGAGCAAAAGCCAAAGTCTCCCACAAGTGAAGCTGTTTCCCTGATTTTACGTTTAAACCCCAAAACTGTACCCCTTACTGCATGTCATAGTTCCCTTCTACCAAGTCAAAACATCAGCGAAACGGCTTCTTAACACATTCAAACGGCGGGGTTCCAATTCCCACCAACAAACTTCAAGTCAAAATACAGAACATTAATAAGATCCACAGGACGTTCCCAAAAAGTCACCGTGCACATCACAGTACAGCATTGACAGGTGGTAACACATTACAAAAATGCAACAGCGCACATCGCGCAATACAGAGTGTAAAACTACAACCAGCATACAATACACTTGCATTAGAACTTTGGTACATTACAAGTTTTGGCAGGGAGAAACCATCATCAACATAACTCAATTACACCTTTCCAGATCGATCTAACACTCCTTGCCACCGCGCTCGGAGCATCTGGCTCCGTCGCCTGCAGCTGGTGTAAAACAAGTAGCTTACAAGCAACAATTGTATGATAACTAATGCATGGGAACAGATGCGGACCCAGGGAGGAATCTCTATACTCAGACCGATGTCCCACCAATCCCTTTGATCTCCTCCCCCCACTTCTACTGTCTTTTGCTCTGAAGTGCAAAAATGTTTCTGGGAGAGTTTAATGGTCTTTGTTAACTCAGTAAGGTGTTCCAGCAGAAAAGGAATCGGGTACCCAAAATGCTCCACATAGTCCTGGAGACACGTGAAGGTGTTGTTCACAGTGAGGTGAATGGTCGAGGGTTCGGGGATGGGAGAAACTCGCTCTTGTGCCACTTGAACCTCAGCCTTGGGTTTGAAGCAAAAACTGCTCTCACTCACTGTAATGTATGTACCTTTAAGGGGGGAACTACTTTTTACAGCTCATGTATACTGCAGTACCGGCAGTGACCACACCTGTATATAACGCTGAGTAGTAATCTGTACAGATCAGTTGCAGTCTGAGCCACGTTGAGTAAACACCTATTGTACTGTTCTCCGCAGTCTGTGTCTTCTTATACACGGACGTAACAGACACCACATGTCCTGGATGTCCCACTCCCTACGTATTCGATCTGTGGAGGTACGTGATCTGGTGCCATCACTTCCATGGTGCAATTGATAGGTTCCATGCCTGCAGAAGCAAACCCCATTCTGGTCGCGCAAAAGCATTCAAGTGCTGGAGACACAGTTTTTGTGTGCCTCTCCAGCTCTGCAATGACCTCTGTAGGATTCGCAAAATTGGACTTTGTATTAATAAGGGTCAAATGGCAGAAGAGGCCATGATTTTAAAGACTGTTTTAAAAGAAGCCCAGAAAAGGGGCATACAAAATGGCCACCATACCATGTGACCAGCTTCTTGGGACACATTAAAATGGTTCCTGCGCAACCTCAGACAGCTTTGTGGATTCAACCCACAGCAAGTTCTGGAAGCCGTTTCTGAGAGAACGAAACCAGACCCACACGTATGCATATGGATTAGATGCAGATCCAGTCAAGATCGGCCTGGAGACAGGGGCCATCTAAATTTTGACCCAGACAAAAGGGGACAATTTCATATTCATGAGAACAGCACCCAAGACTAGATAATGAGATCAGCAGGACATTAAAAACAATGAAGGTAATTCCAGACCAGAGATGGGCCTTTACCGGCCATTCAAAACATTTTAAAATATAATAACTACCCCGCTGTGCTCCCAGCCCGCCAAAAGTTAAACAAAGACTAACCTGATTTTGGGCGGGAGACGGAAGTTTCTGGGAGAAAGGTATGTCTGGAAGACTTTTGGGCAGTTGGAGAGACGAGTTTGAATCCGGACACTCAGAAGAAGAAGCAGGCACTCGGAGGAGGAAGAAGAACCAAGCCAACATCAAGAAGGCCGTCTCGAAGCCGGCGTCCCGCCCCGGGGAAACACATCGTGAGATCATCGACCATCCCCGGGCCGTTGCCGGAACGAGAGGCCATCGACCCAACTTGGGAGAAGAAACAAGAAAAATAAAAACCCCAAGAGAAGAAACCTTCCAGCCACCCCGGTTGGAAGGAGAAGAGATAAAAACAAACTGAAGAAGCGATGGGAGCCAGCCCAAGGCTCCTCTAACCAGGGTCGAGCCGACGATCCTCGACCCCGCCGACATCCAGGCCCACTGGTGTCCAGCCACTCCCGACCTCCACCTCAGGAGAGAGGTGTGGCGTAGCTCGCAGGGGCTCCACGATCCATGTGGAAACAGAAAGCCTGAAAGGATCAAACACAGACTGGTTCAAAACCTTGCACTTCCTAGTGGGATTGGTGAGCATGTTTCTGGCCCTTCACAATCAGATCTAGATAGGTTTAATAAGGGGGTGGATTTAAGGGTACAATTAACATGAGTTGTTGTCCCTCGATGTTCCGTGTGTTTCCTTATTTCATGATGATCTCTGTAGAGTATAAGATGCCTGTATTTGCTTTAGTTAGTACTGTGTCGTTATGATGTGTTTGTGTTTTTCCCTCCCATGTACTCTCTTATCTGCTTGCATTTGATTTGATATTTTCCTTATGCAATAAAATTTCATTTTGTTTCATCAAACTTGGACTACAAGAGTTTTCTCTACATTGTAGTTCCTGCCCCAAAGTCCAGAGTATAGAATCTAAGGGGCGAGTGGGTCGAACCACTCAAGGTTTTACTGTGCAAGAGAGAGAGGCCTCTAGAGAGAGAAACCTCAGGGACATCTCTCGAGGAAAACCCCTTACAGAAAATGGCGACCGTGGCAGGACTCTGGCAGCAGGATTGCAATGTAGTAGATCCAAGTTTGAATGGTTGAAATGCAATGGATGAGAGGATAGCGGATTATGTCTTTGGCAAGGTAAATCTCACTAAACAGTGGATTTCCGATCTCTTGCTAGATGGGCGTCCGGTGGACGCAGCCATCAGGTGGACAGAGAGCAAAGAGCATAAGAAATCAGTCGAGAAGGCAGTGTGGCTGATGTGTTACAAGAAGCAGGTCCAGATCTTGGACTGGGTCGTTGCAGCACAGGCAGCCAGGATCACAACCCAGGCAGCAGAGATAGAGGAAAAGGCCATGGGAGGGGAAAAACTCATCACAGTGCTTCACGCGCTGAATCAGGAATGCCAAGTGGAAGCTAGTCAACATCAGGCCAGGATAGAGTACCTGGAGTGCCAGGTTACTGAGGCAAAGATCAATGAAATGAGGATACGGGAGAAAAACGCCCGCCTCGAACAACTGCTAAGAGCGCAGGAGGAGAGATTAGTGAAGGTTAAGACAGCTTACAAGCTAGCCCTCGAGCACGGGTTTGAGAGCACAGACCACGGCCCCTGCCAAAAGGCCATAGAGGACCTAAGAACGGCCCTGGTAAAGGCAAAAGGCATGGTGTGTCTCATCAGCCCGAAAGCTAGTCACATGGACTTTTTAAAGGAATCAAAACAGCCGATTCCAGCTGAGGTAATTGTGGTACCAGCCACCGAGCCCTCAGCACCACCGAGCTATAGTGAGACTTGGCCGGAAAAACAGGGGGTAGTGAAAGAGGAGGTAGCCGAGGTGGAGTGTGAGGAAGAACCACTGGTAGCAAAGCCGGGACCGGCACCAATGTGTCCCGCTCGGCACCAGAGGTTCGGTCCCAACGCTGCCGATGGCAATATCGGACCCCACCAGAACCAACTCGTGGTGCCCTACGCTGGCCCACAATTAAGGTCCATGGTGAGCCACCTTGCACGACTCACAGTAAAGGGAGATCCCTCGCTTCATTTCAGGGAGATAGAGGAAAAAGCAGCCATTAATGACTGTGATGATCAGGAACAGGTGAAACTGTTGCTTTTCTCCTTGGATTGCACAATCCTTCAGTGCCTCTCAGAGGATAGTAAGAGGGGACAGAAAGGGTATGCAGATCTCAGGGAGGAAGTTTTAGAAGTAATGGGAGTGGACGACGGTAGTCCGTTCGACCGTGTGGAAGGGACCGTGCAGCTATCTGGAGAACCCCCACAGGTTTTCGCAGAAAGGCTGTGGCCAGTGTATCGACGCAGCTGTCCGGGCATGCCTGAACAGGCTGTAATGAGCGACGAACAGCGGGTTCATTGGCTCCGTTGCTTGATTACCAACAGCTTGCCAGAGATATGGGCCCTAGCCAGATCTTGGTTTGATCCCCAAGGTCCCGGCGTCATGGAGGAGACGGTACTCCGTCAGCTAAATGTGGCGTACAAGAATTGTAGAGGTCAGGAACCACCTCCCCAGAAGGGAAAGGTGCATGAGGCAAAACCCGCAGCCCCAAGCAAGAAGGAGTGGCGTCAGGAGGGGAATTGCCCTGTCCAAGCCAAGCTCAATTGCTACGGGTGTGGGAAGGATGGACATTGGCGCAAGGACTGTAGAAATCCGTGGAAGGATAATAAAGGGAGATTTCCCGCAGCCCAAGCCCAGGCCCAGACCGCCGCCCCAGCACCAGCCCAAACCCAAGCCGTAGCTCCTGCCCCAGTACAAGGAGCTGGTGCAGTTATGGATCCCGCTGCGATTGAATCGATTATAGAGACAATGCGGTCTCTGATGATTTCGCAGGGGAAAGTAGCCGTCACCACTGGTCTTGTCGTGCCCGAAACCCCACCCGCTGTGCCCAAATGACTAGAGCCGGTGCAGCCCATTTACTTGTGTGCGCTGCGATATGATAAATGGAGGCGACCCCTCGTGGAGATGGAAGTGCAGGAGGTAAAAGGGACCTATTTGTTGGATACGGGGGCATCGTGCACCGTGATCCACACAGATAACCCCACCACCTCGCCTCTGTCCACCGGGGTTCCATATATTCTGTCGGGCTTCACAGGCAAGGAACAGGCTGGCGCACATTCCATTCCCCTCTCCATTCATTTAGGACCACTCCGCACCAAGTGGAGGTGTATACTGATGAAGTGGGAGGTGGAGAATGGGAAAGGGATCCTCGGGTCCGATTTCTTGGTCGAACACGGGATCCTCGTGGACCTAAGAAACCATTGTCTTTGGGGAGCGGCTAAGGGTGAGCCGGGCAAGGTAGTCGTCATCCCAGGGGAAGGAGAAAGAGGGACCCTGTGTACCGTGAAGCCAAAAGAGGGCTACGACCTCGAGCTCATGGTCACGGGCGTCCCACAAGATTTGCAGGCATTCATGTGCGACCACCTGACGACGTTTGCCACTCACAAGCACGATTGCGGGAGGGTCACCGGGTTTGAGGTCAGAGTAGACGGAGACCCCATGGCCCGACCCCAAAAACAGTACAACTTCCCCTGGGAAGCGGAGCCCGACATGGAGACAGCAATATCTTCACTGGTGCAGCAGGGCGTGTTGAGACCGACAGTCACCCATGTGAACTCTCCGTTATGGCCGGTGAGGAAGCTGGACGATTCCTGGAGAGCCACGGTGGACTACAGAGTTCTCAATAGCAACATCCCAGCCTGCGCGCCGACAGTAGCAGCAGTTGCCGACCTGATAGGAAGTATTCCAGCCTCCGCGACCACGTTCACGGTACTGGATATTTCTAATGGGTTTTGGTCCATCCCTTTAAGGAGGGAGGATCAGTACAAGTTTGCCTTTACGTTTAAAGGGCAACAGTACACCTGGAACTGCTTGCCACAGGGTTTCCACAACAGCCCCAGCATATTCCATCAATGCATGGCAGGGAGTTTAAAAGAGTTCAGCCAGCCCAATCAGCTAGTGCAGTATGTGGACGACCTGCTCCTGTTCGCAGACTCAAGAGAGGAGCATGGCCCACTATTGGCCGAGTTATTGGTGCTGTTAGGAAGAAAGGGTTTCAAAGTAAACCCAAAAAAGGCACGGATCGGCCAGCAGGAAGTGAAATTCCTGGGTCTGACCATCCGCGCCGGTGAGAGAGCCATAGATAAGGCCGGACGGGAATCGGTACAAGATCTATTGATCCCCACCACTGGAGCCCAGGAGTGGGAAGTAGGAGATAAGGTCATGGTAGGAGACTCTGCCCAAGTGGGGAGTTCAAAGCCACTGTACAGGGGACCCTACAAGATTGTAAGCAAAGCCAGCCCCATGGTATATGCAGTGAAGTTGCCCTGGCGCACTAAATGGTTTCACATCAACCAGTGCAAACTGTTTAAACCGGGTGCAAGAGCATCAGCAACCGAAGCCAGGTCTGAGGGTAAAGATCCTCAGCCTGAGGCGCGCGATGAGTCACAGACCACACAAGCTGGCGTTGTAGCCTGCTTGGAAGGAGAAGCTGTCCCGCCCACCTGGGGGGAGCTTTCCCCGATGGCCTGGGACTCGGACGAGGAGGGGCCCGAACAACAAGGTCCTGCCCTCGACACGATTCTGGAGGAGGTGGAGTCGGAGGACGGAGGTCACGCCCTCGACTCAAGCGTGGGGGAGGTAGAAATTGGGGGCGGAGTTCCTCCACCTGTAGGAACAGGTGAGGAGGAGTTGTCTGCCACAGACCCAAATCCCGAAGGGGCAGAGCCTGAGGGGAGGGAGCCGAAGCCTGCAGTCGTGGAAGAGCCACGGGCTGTGAGAGCTAAAGTCCCACCCGAAGGTCCACTCGCCAAGGGAGCCTGCCCAAATCCCAAAGGGGCTGAGCCTGAGGGAAGGGAGCTGAAGCCCACAGTCGTGGAAGAGCCACGGGCTATGAGAGCTAAGGTCCCACCCGAAGGTCCACTCGCTAAGGGAGCCACGCCCAAAGTATCTTTTCGCAGGTCGACTCGAACGCCTCAGCCTGTAAAACCTTGGCCCGATTCCCCCGCCCCCAGTAGACGTCGACTTCAGAAATCCATGAAAAAAACACAGTCCCCGTTTAACAGCAAAAGGCTGCGGGGAACCTGAGCCACAGGTCACTGCAGCCCCGCCACAGGGAGCGGCGAGCTGCAGTCCAATCAGGGATTAGGCAAGCCGCCCAGGGACAGGCGGCGCTGTACATAAGTTAAGTTTAGTTTAAGTTTAAGGTGTGTAAATATATTAAGGGGATTAGAGTTTAAGTAGTTTTAAATCTGCCCAGTATGCGTGTTGTTTTGGATCGAGGTCGAAAGACCCGATCATGCTGTCACCTAAGCCAGAATCTCTCGGGAGCCTGGCTATATTGTTTGATTTATTGCAGGAACCAGGAGAAAGATGAGAGGGATCCTCGTCGCGTTCATGACGATCGGGTGAAGCTGGGCCTATCGGGGCCGCAATAAGGACTCTACCATCTATGGGTGCTCTGGAAACAGAGGCCCCATCGCGACTGACGGAACCGGCTCACGGGACGCTGAAGAGACTGCTGCCTACTTCCATGAAGGGAGATGGCCAGGCTGGCTGGGGTCGAACTCTACTGAATACTCCAGCCAAACGGGGTTTGCGTACAGAGAAATGTCTCTGATGTGCCCCAGGGTGCGGATCATTGCACCCAGGATCAGCGTCACCGTGGGCAAGAAGATTGGCTTGAACTGTTTGGGACATGTACCTTTGGACCGTTGGTGGTGGCTGCGCAAGTTGAGCAGCACCATGAAGAATTCCACTGTGGAGTGGGAGAGACTGGGTAATAACATCCATCGGACAATAACGGGAACTCACGGGGGGTTGAGTGTCTGTTGGGACAAATGGTGGGAACCAGATGAGGGGATCTACATCTGTATGTGGGGTTCAGAACGCGCTTGCCCCACAGGCGTCTCCATCTTTTTCCAAAGACAGTGGCAGGATGCTGGACAAGGAATGAGGTGGGACGTCAGCACACGGGCGTGCGGAGTCCCATACTCTCAGATCCCAGTAAACGCCACGGAGCTCATTACCCGACCCCGCAAGCGCCTGCCCACAGTTCCAGTAGCTAAAGCCCTCAAGGAAGCATACCCCACCACAACAAAGGGACCCGGGAACGGATTGGTATTGGTACCCACAGGTCAGGTACTGTACCAAGGGGTCCACTACGCGGTGGCTTCGGTGATTTTAAACCTCACCGAGGTACGATTGCCAGTGTGGTGCCCCAGGGAAACGGAGCAATTATACCAGGTCCTGTTAACAAACATGTTTAAACAGTTTTACGAATTCGACTTTGCCGATGTCGACAGAGCCAAATTGTACACCAAACCACATGAGGTCTTGGACAGAGTGGGGAGACAAAGGAGGGGTGCAGTAAATGAAATTTTCACAGCTTTTAATACAGGAACTTCCGTCATCAACACACTGGATGATGTGGAGCTGCAAACCCAGATCAATGGTTTGAAAACACAGTTAAGAAAGATACTGACTGATGAGAATAAAGTAGTGGGTTCTGAGTTACATGAGGACCAGGCCATGACACTACACTTAAAAGAGATAATCGCTGAGCTGGAGTAACACGCCAGAACGGTAAATGCCCTCATTAGGGAGGATCGGAATGCGTCCGATTAGGCTGCGCAGAACGAAGCTTGTGTGCTGTATGGGGCGTGGTTACTGGGTGAGGGCCGCAGTAATCTGGAGGATTTAAAGCAAGGTTTAGTCCCCTCCTGGATCAGCAACAAGCACCTCGTAGCCCTCCACCCTTTTGAGAATACATTGAGTCTGTGCCAGCTCAGACTAGCTTCAGAGGCCTACCCAGTCCCAGTGGACTGTGGACGGTCTAATCACACCATTATGGGTATAGTGGTAAGAATGCCGGTGATGGGAAAGACAGCCAAACCCGCCCCGGTATACAGGGTGGAGAACATTGGAGTCATTCAGGGGGGTGCACACATCCGCTACACAGGGGTCCCACCTTATGTCATTCGATGGGAGCATGCAATGATGGGTACTGACCTCTCAGGGTGCCGGAGCCGGGGAGCACACATCATCCTGTGTCCCCAGCACTTGAATGCCCATTCAAAACCACAGTGCGGGTTCAGAACTGCTGGCGCAAAGCCTATAAATTGCATCATGGAGGCAATGGCAGAAGGCCATGTGCCCCCGCAGGTGGCATATATAGGAGGTGGGACATACTGTGTCACCACTGCAGCGCCCCACTACCAGCATGGACAGCACGGTTGGTGTCCGGTTAGTGACAGCAGCTTCTGTTTCAAGCCCAGGGCAGAAGTTCAAGTGGCCCAAGAGCGAATTGTCCCCATTCCTGAACCTTCCACTGTTCACATCACTGTGAAAGAGAATTTCACCGATCTGCAGTGATTCGTTGCACATTTTGGATATATCCCTGAACACCTCACCAAGATATTAAAAGCCGTTGTTGTTTCGCAGAAACACTTCTACACACTGGAGCAGAAGACTTTAGAGATAGGGGCAGACATATTGGACATAGTGACCCCACCGTGGTGGGACCTGTTCACTAATATAGAAGTCCCTTCCTGGATTAGGATAGCTTCCCACATTCTTGTAGTGTGCCAGGTTGTCATTGTAGTTTATTTACTGTTTGTACACTGTAAAAAGGTCAAACATTCGCAAAAGTATGAGAATAGAGGGGAATGGAGGGAGCATTATGTGCGGGTCGAAGAAGAGACACCCGTTTAGATTTTTGCTGCTTTGTATAAAGTTAAAGTTTTCCCTCCCTCCTCTGTATGATTTTTATGTATTCATGTGCATTTTGAATTTGTCGTGTGTGTACTTTATTTTATTATTGAAGTCTTATTAGATGTGATGTTATTATTAAAAGGTAATGTGTATGCACCAGATGGTGTAGGGGTATAAGGACCCCCTCCATGCCTGGAAGTAAGTTGTTAGATTTTTAACTCCAAGGTATTGCCATCTATAGATGCTTAATGTACACTAGATTTTTCTGAAATGGGAAATGCATGTGTCGTGGGGTCATAGATAGGTAAATACTGGGGATGGTTAGCTTGTGGAAAGTAAGAAAATTTTGCTCACCCAGAATTATGATACTTCAAGCAAGTTACAGTATCATCAGGGGGGAGTGTAGGATTCGCAAAATTGGACATTGTATTAATAAGGGTCAAATGGCAAAAGAGGCCATGATTTTAAAGACTGTTTGAAAAGAAGCCCAGAAAAGGGGGCATACAAAATGGCCACCATACCATGTGACCAGCTTCTTGGGACACTTTAAAATGGTTCCTGCGCAACCTCAGACAGCTTTGTGGATTCAACCCACAGCAAGTTCTGGAAGCCGTTTCTGAGAGAGCGAAACCAGACCCACACGTATGCATATGGATTAGATGCAGATCCAGTCAAGATCGGCCTGGAGACAGAGGCCATCTAAATGTTGACCCAGACAAAAGGGGACAATTTCATATTCATGAGAACAGCACCCAGGACTAGATAACGAGATCAGCAGGACATTAAAAACAATGAAGGTAATTCCAGACCAGAGATGGGCCTTTACCGGCCGTTCAAAACAGTAAAAAATATAATAACTACCCCGCTGTGCTCCCAGCCTGTCAAAACATAAACAAAGACTAACCTGATTTTGGGCGGGAGACGGAAGTTTCTGGGAGAAAGGTATATCTGGAAGACTTTTGGGCAGTTGGAGAGACGAGTTTGAATCCGGACACTCAGAAGAAGAAGCAGGCACTCGGAGGAGGAAGAAGAACCAAGCCAACATCAAGAAGGCCGTCTCGAAGCCGGCGTCCCGCCCCGGGGAAACACATCGTGAGATCATCGACCATCCCCGGGCCGTTGCCGGAACGAGAGGCCATCGACCCAACTTGGGAGAAGAAACAAAAAAAATAAAAACCCCAAGAGAAGAAACCTTCCAGCCACCCCGGTTGGAAGGAGAAGAGATAAAAACAAACTGAAGAAGCGATGGGAGCCAGCCCAAGGCTCCTCTAACCAGGGTCGAGCTGACGATCCTCGACCCCGCCGACATCCAGGCCCGCTGGTGTCCAGCCGCCCCCGACCTCCACCTCAGGAGAGAGGTGTGGCGCAGCTCGCAGGGGCTCCACGATCCACGTGGAAACGGAAAGCCTGAAAGGATCAAACACAGACTGGTTCAAAACCTTGCACTTCCTCGTGGGATTGGTGAGCATGTTTCTGGCCCTTCACAATCAGATCTAGATAGGTTTAATAAGGGAGTGGATTTAAGGGTACAATTAACATGAGTTGTTGACCCTCGATGTTCCGTGTGTTTCCTTATTTCATGATGATCTCTGTAGAGTATAAGATGCCTGTATTTGCTTTAGTTAGTACTGTGTCGTTATGATGTGTTTGTGTTTTTCCCTCCCATGTACTCTCTTATCTGCTTGCATTTGATTTGATATTTTCCTTATGCAATAAAATTTCATTTTGTTTCATCAAACTTGGACTACAAGAGTTTTCTCTACATTGTAGTTCCTGCTCCAAAGTCCAGAGTATAGAATCTAAGGGGCGAGTGGGTCGAACCACTCAAGGTTTTACTGTGCAAGAGAGAGAGGCCTCTAGAGAGAGAAACCTCAGGGACATCTCTCGAGGAAAACCCCTTACACCTCCTTTAAATGAACGGTCATTGCCTGGTCCTCATGAAGCTCTGAACCCACCACTGTATTCTCTTCCCCTAGAATCTTACGCAGTTGGTTCTTTAACCCACTGTTCTGCATATGGAGTTGTGCATCATCCATACCATTAACAATACCCGTTCCTGTGCTGAACGCTGTGGCTACATCGTTCCAGGTCCCTCTTCTCTGCCTCCTGGACCCCACACTATCCCCAACATTCAGATTATAAAGCTATTCATTCTCTACATTTCCATTGTCCAGTTCATAAAATTCCTGAAACATTGCTTTTAACAGAGCTTCATAAAGCTTCTCCTTCTTCCTTGGACACCGCACAGGCAGATGGACTTCAGTCAGGTTCAGGATCACGGATGCCACGGCGTAGTGCATGTTCTGAAACAACACTTTGTCAGTAGGAATTAACACCAACCCATTCCCCAGACCCCTGGTGGTGGTGGGACACCCATCTACAGTCATCTGTACCGTCGGGGCTCTGGGCAGGGGCTTCCTGTTGTATGCGATGAGCTCTGTGGCATTGATGATGCTCGGGGGTTTTGGGATCACACAGGAGTCCACACTCTGATCCCAACCAATCCCACCCCCGGTGTCCTGCCATTGCCTGCTAAACGCGATCGACACACCCGCTGGGCAGATCTTTTCCGACCCCCACATACACACATAAATCCCTTCCTCAGATCCCCACCACTTATCCCAACACACATTCACTCCTCCCTGAGAACCCGTGATCGTCAGATACATGTCATTACTTAGTCTTTCCCAGTCAGCTGTCTGGTCCCCTCTATCCACGCTCAGTTTCCTGAGCCACCACCACCTTCCCAGTGGAATGTGTCCCCTACAGCTAAGGCACACCCGTTTACCCTCTGTTACCCTAACCCGGGAGGTGGTAACCCCTATTCTCGGGCATGGGATAGATGCTTCACCATAGCTGAACTTGTCATGGCTGGAATGCCGGGTGGAATTCGATCCCAGCCATCCAGGCCATCTTCGCTCATGGAGATAAACGCTCACCCCATCCTTCGAGCCACCTCCAGTGGTCACGGTCGGTCCATCTCCGCCGGTGCAGCCAAAGACAACCGATTCCTTGGTGTCGTCCCTGTGACTCGTGCTGGCTTCAATCATGATGATCAGGACTACCATGGCTGACTTCACCTTGTTCTTAGGTGTTCCCTGAAAACACACAGAATGCAACGTTGTCCTTGGGTGATGCCTCACCTTTCCAGATGCAGTTACACACGATTACATTTGGTATCCACAGCATACACATAAATCCAAACTATACAGACAAGCTAAGGCAACAGACAAGAGAGAAAGAAGTTATGTACAGCGCCACCCGTCTCCGGGTGGCCACACTAGGTCTCCTCGACCCTGGACCTCTTACGACTCAGGCTTCCTTCGTTCACCGGTGTGTAAGGAGGCGTCCACGGCACCCTCGGCCGTGGGATCCTGGCACTCCTTCTCACTCCTGCCCCCACAGGCGGAACGACTGGTCCCTCTGTGATCTCCTCACAGTCCCAGATTAGGGGCTAGAGGCCCACACCTGTAGCGCAGCTCACCATTCTCTGCTGTTTCCTCCTCTTATCAGCTCTTTCCCCAGGGTTGAAAGCTTGCACTGATTGATATGGAACCACTTAGTGCGTCGGGGCATTTTGACCGCATATACCATCGGACTGGCCGTATCCACGATACTGTACGGTCCCATGTATAGCGGTTCAATAGTCCCTACCCTGGCGAAGTTTCTAACCATTACTTGATCTCCGACCTTCCACTCGTGGTGCCTCTGAGGCTCAAGCAATAAACGATTTCTACGATGTTGCTTCCCCATGTTACTGGCAGCCTGCCAATGGATCTGTCTGAGATGCTCAAGCAAATTCTTAACAAACCTGTCCCGGTTTATCTCTCTCAACTTATCTTCCGTGTGAACTGGGGCCAGTACATGGCTAGGCGTTCTCATGACCCTGCCAGTCACGAGCTCATGCGGGGAATACCCTGTGCTTCTAGACGGGCTGGCTCGGAGCCCCATCAGAACTAACGGCAAGACCTCCGCCCATTTTCTAGGCGAGTCTCCCGTCTCCTTCCGTAACCTTTCCTTGATGGTCCTATTCATCCGCTCCACAATCCCCGATGACTGCGGGTTGTGTGCGACGTGCCATTTACCCTCTACACCTAGCATTTTCAGAGTCGCCTGCATGACTGCCCCTGTGAAGTGACTCCCCTGATCGGACTCCACATATCTCCTCACCTAGAGAACACTTCTCTCAATAGAATCCTTGCGGTCCCCAAAGCTGTGGCTGTTCAGCATGGGAAGGCTTCTACCCATTTAGAGAACACATCCACTAGGACCAGGCAGTATTTGTAATCCCCCTGTGCGGTGGGCAGCAGTCCAATATAATCGACCTGTATGGACTGCCATGGTCCCTCCACTCTCCTAGTGTGTCCCATGGATACCTTCCTTTTCTGGGCGTCAGGGTTGTTTGCAGCACACATCAAGCAATTCGCGCAGAAGTCACGGACGTCCTCCCTCAGTTGCGGCCACCATCCTGCCTGTTCCACCCGTTGCCAGGTGGTCTCCGGCCTGGGGTGCCCTGCTCCTGGACCCTCGTGGGCCAACTGAAGGAATTCTTTCCGGTGTTGCTGCGGAACTACCCACTGTTCCCCTCTGAAAACCATCCCTTCCTTTACCGTAATACCTGCCACTCCGTATGGACCCGATACCCTATCTCCCTTAGCCAGCGTCTCCAGAACAGTCTTTAGGGCAGGATCCTGTGCCTGGACCATCTATAGGTCCAGGGCCAATGCTACCCCTGCATTCCCTTGGGTCCCACCTCTGTCTCTGATCGCTGCTACCAGACTCAACCCATATGGATCCCAAAACATGCCCATTCGAGCACCCTCTTTGGCCAGCACGTTGGCCTGCTGATTGCCCTCCGCATGGGGTTCTGTCTTAGAATGGGCCTTGACTTTGTGGATATAGAAATCCCCCTGGGTTCCTATCGATGTTATGATCTGTTGCAACAATGGCTTGGTTCCTAGGGAGTTCCCGTCTGCAGATGTGAACCCGTGACGAGACCAAATGGCTAAATATTCTGTACACGAATTGCAAGTAAACATGCTGTCCGAGCAAATCATGTAGGGTGTAGGGAACTCTTTGGGGTGGGTAACCACATACACCACCACCGACAGTTCAGTGTGCTGGGCGCTCATGGTGCTCGGGAGTTTAATGGCCTTGGCAATGCCTGCCTTTGGGTCAAAAATCCCGCATCCAGTGAGTCGCTCCCCGGCCACCACTGTACTGGACCCATCTACATAGATCTCGCGGCCCGTGGGATGGATCCCAGCCCGAAACCCTAAGTCTACGTCCCATACCCCTTTAACAGAACATTTGTGGGCCAACCCTGGGTAGATCAAATTTGCGGCGAGCTTGGGCTCACAGAGGCCTTTCACACTCAAATTCATCTGAGAGAGCAATAAAGTCCAGCGAGCAATGTGTGCACTGCTCACTGTGCCGTCCTTTATCCTCCCATCCAGAAGCATCTGAGTTGGGCGTATGATGGGGTTAAGAGAGTTATCAGAGATGCCCCCGTGAAGATTTGTGATCTCCTCACGGCCCAATGTGTGGCAAGCAGGTGCCTCTCACAATTGGAGTACCCCCTCTCTACATCTGTGAGGATTCTTGATGATTATACCACAGACCTCAGCTTGCCATGCTGTAGGGGGTTTCTCTTGCTCTTTCTGGTCTCCTGCCAGGCTTCGTGCAATAATTACCCTTGAGTGGTTCGACCCACTCCCCCCTACGGTTCTAGACCTTGGACTTAGGTGCAGAGAACAGTAGTGCAGAGAAAGAACTCAATAGACCAGGTTGAATAGCACGAAATGGATGCTTTTATTTTTAAACAGTTTGAAGCATTACAAAATACATGTCATAGGCACAGATTAAAGTTACTACAATCATGCACAAATTTATGAACTTGACTCTATGGAAATGGGGAACACACGGCACATCGAAAAAGGGGAAACACATTACGATTTCCCTTAACTCCCTCCCCTATACCTAAACTAGGTTTCGACCTGGGGAACTTGGGATCATGCTCACCACTCTCGAAATCGCGAGAAAGGGGGTTCGCAGCCTTTTTGGCACCGCTTTCCGTCGTCACGTGGATTTGGAAACTTCTGGCGCAGTCGATATTCTCTCCTCCCTCGAGGCGGTGGGGTAGACCCAGCCTCGATGAGCGCTCGTTAAGGTTGAGATCCACTAAGTCAATTTGGGTTCATGGAGCAGACCCAGATGCAGGCTATGCACTTGGGAGAATCTTGTGGCATCGATCGCCGGTTCTCCAGAGGGTTTCTTCTCTGTCGGCCTGGGTCGTCGATGATCTCCCGACCCCAGTACCCGGGCCACCCTCGTCGTCTTCTCGTCGTGGCCGAGCCTTGTTTGGCTGAACACCGACCACGTTGTCCTTTTACCGAAACCGTCCGTCTTTAAAAAAAAACGAAAACGTTTTCATCGATCTGCCGAAGTGGAAGAGGCGCCGATCCGGGCACCGTCCGCCCTTCGTTCGTTCCTCGTAGAAGAAAGTTCTTGAAGAAATGGAAGCCTGAAGTCGCCCAACAAGAAGCCGTGACAGTGAAGAAGAAGTTGTTCAAGTAACCCGGAGTCCGAAGTAACTTAGATGGACTTTCAATCCATAGTTATACTCTTTTGGGACAGTCTTATCTCCCGCCAAATCATAGTCCTGTCTTTGTATTAATTTTGGCGGGCAGAAATCTCTGCAGGGGCGCTTTGTCTTGTAACGGAGCCGGTGATAACTTAAACTGGCCTTCCTGGCCGATAATGTCTTTCAATGTCTTTTGCATTGTCACCGTGGCTCGGTTCGCATATTGATCAGTCCAGACATTTTCCTTGATGGCTGCTAAACGGTTTTTCCTTTGTACGATAAATGGGTATAAGTGTTTTTACATTGTCCGCCCATATCTTGATGGGCCCCATCCTGTACTTATAATCCATTGAATATGTATGCTGTTGCCCTGAGTTTCGGTTCCCAGAGACTGGCTTTCGTGGGCTCACTGTCTTCAATCCACAAGCCTGTCTGGCTTGCAGTAACAGAAATAAAATGGTTCATAAACTGATCACGGGGCCTGGCGGCCATTTTGTATGCCCTTTTATCAAAGGTTTTTCTGTGCAAGCTTACTTTGGTCAATAAACAGTCTTATTTTATCCAGTTTTCTTGCGTGATTTTTGCTGAAAATTGCGAATCTTACAGGCCCCCCTGTGATACTGATAGCTTGCTTAAAGTATCAATAATCCTTGATGAGCAAATTTTCCCTGATTCCCCACATCCAAACATTCCTGGCACTTAACTATCTATGCCCCTCACGACACATGCAGTTCCCATTTCCGGAGAAAATGAAAATTACCTCATGCACATTTGGAATCATAGACAGCAAAACTTAAACTATAACATCTTCACCTGTCAGATGGGCAGGGGTTGATACCCTTTTGCGCCATCTGCATGCATCTTTTATTAATCCAAAAAACTTACTAACAACTAATAACATAACCATACTTATTTCCTTATAACCCAAAACAATCAAAAAAAAAAAAAAAAAAAAAAAAATTTTAAATGGAGGGACGCTTAATCTTATACTAGCAGCTTAGAGTGGGGTATCTGCTTCCCCCATCTGCACATAGCGTTCTCTCCATTCTCCTGTGTTCTCGTGCCTCTGGAGGCGTTTGCCTCTTTTGCAATGCACGAAGAGCAAAAATATCACAATCAAAACCTGACATACTACTAGGATATGGGATGCTATTCTAATCCAGGCGGGGACCTCTATGTTGGTGAACAAGTCCCACCATGGTGGGATGGTTATGTCCAATATGTCTTTTCCTATCTCTAAAGTCTTCTGCTCCAGTGTATAGAAATGTTTCTGCGAAACTATAACGGCTTTAAAACCTTGGTGAGGTGTTCGGGAAGAGGGGGAATGACATAACCAAAATGCGCGACAAATCGTTGTAAGTCTGTGAAATTCTCTTTGATAGTGATGTGTACAGTGGAGGGCGCAGGAATGGGAACAATTCGTTGTTGTGCCACTTGAACCTCGGCCCTGGGTTTGAAACAGAAACTGCTATCACCGACCGAACACCACTCGTGTTGTCCATATCGGTACTGAGGCGCTGCAGTGGTGACGCAGTATATCCCACCCCCGATATATGCTACCTGTGGGGGCACATGGTCCTCTGCCATTGCCTCCATGGTGCAATTCACCGGCTTCGCGCTAGCGGTTCTGAACCCGCACTGTGGTTTCAAAAAGGCATTCAAGTGCTGGGGACACAGGATGATGTGTGCTCCCCGGCTCCGACATCCCGAGAGGTCGGTGCCTGTCATCGTACGCTCCCATCTGATGACGTAAGGCGGGACCACTGCGTAACGAATGTGTGCGCCCCCCTGAATGACTCCAATGTTCTCTACTCTGTATACCGGGGCGGGCTTTGCTGCGGGACCCAACACCGGCATTCTTACTACTATTCCCATAATAGTGTGATTCGAATGTCCGCAGTCCACTGGAACTGGGTATGCTTCTGCGGCTAGTCTGAGCTGGCACGGGCTTAATGCATTCTCAAAAGGGTGGAGCGCTTGCAAGTGCTTGTTGCTGATCCAGGACGGGACCAAACCCTGTTTTAAATCCTCAAGATTACTGCGGCCCTCGCCCAATAACCACGCCCCGTACAGCACACAGGCCTCGTTTTGCGCAGCTTGATCGGACGCATTCCGATCCTCCTTAATGAGTGCATTTACCGTTCTCGCGTGTTTCTCCAGCTCAGCAATTATGTCCTTAAAGTGTAGTGTCATGGCCTGGTCCTCATGCAACTCAGAACCCACGACCTTGTTTTCGTCTGTCAATATGTTCCTTAACTGGGCTTTTAAACCGTTGATCTGTGTCTGCAGTTCCACGTTATCTAGAGCGTTGACAACAGATGTCCCGGTATTAAAAGCAGTGAATATGTCATTTACAGTACCCCTTCTTTGCCTCCCGACTCGATCCAAAACTTCTGGCGGTGTGGTGTATAATTTGTCTCTGTCGATGTCGGCAAAGTCAAATTCGTAAAATTGTCTAAACATACTGGTTAACAGGACCTGGTATAATTGTTCCGTTTCTTTGGGACACCACTCCGGCAATCTTACCTCAGTGAGATTTAAAATCACTGAGGCCACCGCGTAGTGTACCCCTTGGTACAGCACCTGACCGGTGGGTACCAATACTAAACCGTTCCCGGGTCCCTTGGTGGTGGTTGGGCACCCTCCTTTCTGGGCTAGTGCTACCGGAAGCGTGGGCAGGGGCTTGCGTGGGCGGGTGATGAGTTCAGTGGCGTTCACCGGAATAGGGGAGTATGGGGCTCCGCACGCTCGAGTGCTAACATCCCATCTCATCCCCTTCCCTTCATCCTGCCACTGCCTCTGGAAGAAGATGGACACGCCCTTGGGGCAGACGCGTCTCGAACCCCACATACAGACATATATTCCCTCATCCGGTTCCCACCATTTGTCCCAACACACACGTAATTGTCCGTGAGTTCCCGTAATAGTCCGATGGGTATTATTACCCAGTCGCTCCCACTCGACCGTAGAGTTTCTCATGTCCTTTCCCAGCTTTCGTAGCCACCACCATCGCCTTGGTGGTACGTTCCCATTGCACACCAGACAAATCCTCTTTCCCACGGTGACGCTGACTCTGGGCGCTAGGATCCTCACTCGAGGGCACGTTAATGAAGTCTCTTGGTAGGCAAAACCGAAATTGCTGGAATATTCCGTAGAATTCGTTCCCAGCCAACCTGGCCATCTCCCTTGGTGGAAGTAGGTGGCGGTTTCCTCTACCTCTCGCTCCCCCGTCCCATCCGTTGCGATGGGGGCCGTGTCCCCGGAGCACCCGAAAATGATGACGTCCTTGGTGCGGCCTCGGTAGGCCCACCCGCACCCGATCGCCATGAACGCGACGACAATCCTTTCCATCGTATCCCAGGTTTCTGTAACCAACAAAATGATGTAGCCGGGCTCCCGATAGGTGCTGGCCTAAATTAATTGGACGCGCGGGTTCCTGGACCCCGCTCCCTAACAAACACACATACCGGGCAGACTTCAAAATTGTACTCTTAACACCATATACTTTACATTCCTTAAACTATGACCATAATTACCTATCTTAACTTATGTACAGCGCCGCCCTCCGTGGGGCGGCTTTCCGAATCCCTGTGAGGTCGGTCGTGTGCCACACCCTGTGGTGGGGCTGCATTGATCTTTGGCCTTGATCCCCCGCAGCCTGTCGCTGCTGAACGGGGATCATGTCTTCCTGGGGCTGCTTTAAACCGTGGTTGGGGAGGATGGGGAGAATCTGGCCAAAATTTTCTGGGCTGGGGCGCTCGAGCTGACCTACGAGGGGCTGCTTTGGGTTGGGCTCCCGGGGCCGATGGACCTGGGGTCGTGACTGTTACCGTCACAGCCTGTGGTTCCTCCACAGCTGCCGGCTCCAGCTCCCCTTCCTCAGGCTCCGCCCCCCCGGGGTCGGGATCTGTGGCTTCCGACTCCACCTCACCTGTCCCTACAGGTAACGAGTCTCCGCCCCCACTCCCTACCTCCCCCAAGCTTGAGTCGAGGGCGGGACTGCCGTCCTCTGACTCTTCCTCCTCCGTGATTGGGTCTAAAGCGAGGTTGAGCTGTTCGGGCTCTCCCCTGCCTAAATCCCATTCAAAAAATGAGACCTCCCACTCCAATGGGATGGCCTCTCCCTTCACGCAGGCTACTGCTCCAGCCTGTGTGGTCTGTGACTCTGTTACAGGCTGAGGATCTTTGTTCTCAGACCTGGTCCCCTTTGGTGGCCCTGGTGTACCCGGTTTAAACAGTTTACACTGGTTGATGTGAAACCATTTGGTACGTCGGGGCGTCTTCACTGCATAAACCATGGGGCTGGCTTTGTCTACAATGCTGTATGGCCCCATGTACAGTGGTTCAAAACTCCCTACCCTGGCGTAGTTTCGGACCATGACCTGGTCCCCGACTACCCACTCTTGTTGTTTCCGAGGTTCCAACAACAGTTTATTTCCCTGGTGCTGTCTTCCCATGTTCCCAGCCGCCTGCCCATAAATCTGTCTCAGGCGCTCCAAGAGGGTTTGGGCGAATTTGTCCCGTTTCACCTCTCGGAGCTGGCCCTCAGTGAGCACCGGGGCTAGCACATGGGTGGGTGTTCGCATGATCCTTCCAGTCATTAACTCGTGCGGGGAATACCCCGTGCTTTTGGACTGGCTGGCTCGGATCCCCATGAGGACTAAAGGCAGGACCTCTGCCCATTTCTGGGGCGAGCCCATTGTCTCTTTCCTCAGCTTTTCCTTGAGGGTCCGATTCATACGCTCAACAATCCCGGATGACTGGGGATTGTATGCTACGTGCCACTTTCCCTCAATGCCCAAGAGCCTGAGGGCGTTCTGCATTACTTGACCGGTGAACTGACTCCCTTGGTCGGACTCTACAAAACGGGGGAGTCCCCACCGTGAGAACACTTCCCGAATCAAGATCTTAGCAGTACCCAGTGCTGTAGCTGTTCTGCACGGGAAGGCTTCTACCCATTTGGTGAACACATCTACCAGGACAAGGCAGTACTTATAGCCTCCCTGGGCGGCGGGCAGGGGCCCTATGTAGTCGACCTGAATCGACTGCCATGGTCCCTCTACCCTCCTGATGTGCCCCATGGGCACCTTCCTTTTGTGGGGGTCTGGGTTGTTAGCAGCACACACAAGACAGCTTGCGCAGAACTCGCGGACATCGTCCCGAAGTCCCGGCCACCATCCCGCCTGTTCCACCCGTTGCCAGGTGACCTCAGGTCCGGGGTGTCCCGCTCCTGGACCCTCGTGGGCCAATTGCAGGAATTCCCTTCGGTGCTGCTGCGGCACAACCCACTGCTCCTTTCGGAACAGCATACCTTCTTTGACTGTGAGGGCTGCCGTACTGTACGGACCTTCTACCTGTTTGCCCTCTGTGATGGCTTTTAGGACTGCTTTTAGGGCGGGATCCAGGGTTTGGACGGTCTTTAGGTCTGGGGGCGGTGTCACCCCTGTGTTCCCGGGAATTCCCTCCCTGCCTTGGATCGCCGCCACGGGTCCGGGTTCGTATGGGTCCCAGAGAATGCCGCTGCGGGCACCCTCCCTGGCTAGCGCATCCGCCTGCTGGTTGCCCTGACTGCGGGGTTCTGTAATGGAGTGAGCCTTCACCTTATGGATGAACACCTCTCCTTTCTCCCCCACAGCTGCTAGGATCTTCTCCAGCAAGGGCTTAACTGTTAAAGGCCGCCCGTCCGCGGAGGTGTACCCGCGTCGGGACCAGATGGCGAGGTACTCCGTACACGAATTGCACGTGAACATGCTGTCTGAGCAAATCGTGTATGGGGTTGGGAAAATCTCGGGGTGGGTAACCACGTACGCCACCGCGGACAGTTCAGCCTGCTGCGCGCTCATAGTGCTGGGGAGCTTAATTGCCAGGGCAATGTTTGCCGCAGGGTCATAAACTCCACACCCTGTGAGTCGCTTGCCGTCAGCTACAGTGCTAGAACCGTCTACGTAGATCTCGCGGCCCGTGGGATGTATCCCGGCCCGTAAACCTATGTTAACTTCCCATACCCCTTCTACGGAACATTGATGGGCTGTCCCGGGATATGCCATATTGGCTGCGAGCCTTGGCGCGCAGAGGCCTTTAACTTTGAGATCCATCTGGGAAAGGAGGAGGGTCCAGCGCGCAATCCGAGCGCTGCTTACGGTCCCATCCTTAATCCTCCCGTCCAGAAGCATCTTCGTGGGGGTGTGATGGGTGAGGAGCGTAATGGGAGAGGTCCCTGTGAAGATCACTGATCTGTTCACAGCCCAATGCGTGGCCAGGAGATGCCGTTCGCAATTGGAGAAACTCCTCTCCACATCCGTGAGCACCCTGGAGGAATAAACTACTGGTCTTAGCTTGCCGTGCCGCTCTTGGAGCAGTACTGCGCTCAGGCTGTCCCCACTAGCGGCTACCTCCAGAAAGAACTCCTCTCCCCCATCTATGGCCCCTAGGGCTGGCGCGGTCTGCAGATCTCTTTTCAACTTCTCGAATGCTGCCTGGCACCCCTCGTCCCAAGACCACTCGACTCCCTTGTGTAAGAGTCGAAGTAGCGGGGCCGCTGTGGCAGCATAGTCCTCGATGAAATCTCTGCGGTACCCGGTCAATCCCAAAAAGGACCTTACACCCGTTACTGTGTTGAGAATCGGCAGATCTTGTATAGATTCCCGTCTGGCCTTATCTATGGCTCTTTCCCCAGCGCGGATGGCCAGACCCAGGAATTTAACTTCCTGCTGGCCGATCTGGGCTTTCTTTGGGTTTACTTTGAAACCCTTCCTTTCTAACAGTTCCAACAATTCGGCTAACAGTGGGCCGTGCTGCTCCCTTGTATCTGTGAACAGGAGTAAGTCGTCCACATACTGCACTATCTGGTTGGGCTGGCTGAACTCTTTCAAACTCCCCGCCATACACTGATGGAAAATGCTGGGGCTGTTGTGAAAACCCTGTGGTAAGCAGTTCCAGGTGTACTGTTGCCCTTTGAAAGTAAAGGCAAACTTGTACTGGTCCTCCCGCCGCAGCGGAATGGACCAAAAACCGTTCGAGATGTCCAGCACCGTGAATGTGGTCGCCGATGCTGGAATACTCCCTATTAAGTCTGCAACTGCTGCTACCGTGGGCGCGCAGGCTGGGATATTACTATTGAGGACTCTATAGTCCACCGTGGCTCTCCACGAATTGTCCGGTTTCTTTACCGGCCATAATGGGGAGTTCACGTGGGTGGCTATCGTCCTCAATACGCCCTGCTGTACCAATGAAGATATTGCTGTCTCCATGTCGGGTTCTGCCTCCTTGGGGAAATTATACTGCTTTTGGGGTCGGATCATGGGGTCCCCGTCTACGCTGACTTCGAACCCAGTGACTCTCCCGCAGTCGTGCTTGTGGGTGGCGAACGCGGTCAGATTTTCTGACACACGCGCCTGCAAGTCCGTTGGGACGTTTGTTATCATGAGCTCGAGATCGTAACCTCCTGATGGCTTCATAGTGCACAGGGCCCCCTTTTCTTCCTTCCCCGGGATTACGACTACCTTACCTAAACCGCCCTCGGCTCCCCAGAGACAGTGATTTCTCAGGTCCACGAGGATCCCGTGTTCCACCAAGAAATCAGCCCCGAGGATGCCTTTCCCCCCCCCCTCTTTCCACTTCAATAGGATGCACGTCCATGTGGTGTGGAGCGCTCCCAACTGAATGGAGAGCGGGAGGGAGTGCGCGCCAGCCTGTGCTCTACCCGTGAAACCCGCTACTAAATATGGAGCCTGGGCGGACAGAGGTGAGGCAAAAGGTTTGTCCGTGTGGATCAAGGTACACGAAGCTCCTGTATCCAACAGGTAACTACCCCTTTGTTTCTCCACCTCCATCTCCACCACAGGTCTTCTCCAAGCGTCATAGCGGAGCAGACACAAGCGGGCGTCAGTCATTTAGGTGTTTCGGCTGGGGTCTCGGGGGCGATAGGGCTGTTAGCAACCGCTACCTTCCCCTGCCAGGTCATCAGAGACCGCATAGTCTCCAAGACTGACTCGATCGCAGCGGGGTCCACAACCGCACCACCCCCTTCATTCGGGGCAAAGGCTACGGTTGGGTTCTGGACTGGTGTTGGGGCAGCGGCCTGCACTTGTGGTTGTGCTGGTGTTGGGGAAACTCTCGGGCCGTTGGCGACTCGGGCTTGGGCTCGATCTTGGGCTGCGGCGAACGCTCTCTCCCTCTTATCCTTCCAAGGATTCCTACAGTCCTTGCGCCAATGACCCTCCTTCCCACACCCGTAACAACTGCTATTTGCTTGGGGATGGCGATTTCCCTCCTGACGCCATTCCTTTTTAGCAGAGGCTGCGGGTCTCACCTCATGCACCTTTCCTTTCACAACAGGCGTTTTCTTGCCCTTGTTGTTTCTATAACTGATCGTGAGCTGATCTAGTACTACTTCCTCCGTGGAGCGGGCGTTAGTGGGGTCAAACCATGCTTTGGCCTGTTCCTTCACTACTGGCAGGCAACCTGCTACCAGGCACCGAAGCCAGTGAGCCCTTTGTTCGCCATCCAGCCCGGCCCGGGCCGGCCCGCCCGGGCAGCTGCGCCGATACACTGGCCACAACCTGTCGGCGAAAACCCGTGGGGGTTCTCCCTCTAGCTGCACTGTCTTTTCTAAACGGAGGAACGGAGTTCCGTCCCCCTCTCCCATGATCTCCAGAATCTCATCCCGTAGCAACTCATAGTCCCTGTGCCCTCTCTTGCTCTCGTCAGGGAGACACTGGAGGAGCGAACTGTCCAGGGAGAACAGCAGCATTTTAGACTGTTCAACCCCGTCGCAGTCATTGACTGCTGCGGTCTGCTCCACGTCCCTGAAATGCACGGAGGGATCTCCTGACTCGGAGAGTTTTGGGATGTGACTTATCATCTCTCTTAGCTGTCGTGCGCTATGAGGCATTATGATCTGACTCTCAAGGGGTCCGTCATCGCCATTTTCTTCATTTGGACCGATCCTCCGGTGTCTCGTTGGACACATTGGCGCCGACCCCGACTCTACTGTCTGGGGTTGCTCTACCTCAGGGCTCTCTTCCTCTACCGTCTCCGTCTCCTGTCCCGGAGTCCAAGACTCCTCATAGGCAGGAGGCGCAGAAGGTTCGGGGGTTGGTACCCCAACTGCCTCTTGTGGAATCGGTCTTTTGGATTCCTTGGCTAGCAACAGCTGACTCGCTGGTGGATTTATGAGACACACCAACCCGTTTGCCTTCGCTAGGGCCTTTCTCAGGTCCTCTAGCTCCCGGCGGCAAGTGCTGTGGTCGGTGTTCTCAGATCTATCCTCCATGGCCATTTTATATGCTGCCCTGGCTCCCAGGAGCTTTTCCTCTTGGGCATCTACTTGTTTGGCTAGACGGGAACACCTCTCTCTCATTCTACCTTCACTGGCCTTGGCCTCAACGACCTGACATTTTAAATATTCTACCCGGGTTTCGTGGCAGCGAATTACAGAGCGGCGTTCCTGGTTCAGCGCGTCAAGCGATTCAATCAGTTTTTGACCTCCCGCAACCTTTTCCTCCACGCCTTTAAGCAAGCCGTTGATCTGGACTGTCTGTGCTGCAACTACCTGGTCCAAAAGCTGGACTTGCTTCTTGTAGCACATCAGCCAGACCGCCTTTTCTACAGATTTCTTATGCTCTCTACCCGCTGTCCACTTGATGGCTGCGTCTAGCGGGCGCCTATCCCTTAGTAGATCAGATATCCATTGTTTTGTGAGGTTGACTTTTCCGAAAACATAATCTGCTATTCTTTCATCCATCACATTTCGTTTATTCAGATCTTGATCTAACACACTACTTTCCTGCTGCCAAGGTCCTGCCGCGGTCGCCATTTCTGTAGGGGGTTTCTCTTGCTCTTTCTGGTCTCCTGCCAGGCTTCGTGCAATAATTACCCTTGAGTGGTTCGACCCACTCCCCCCTACGGTTCTAGACCTTGGACTTAGGTGCAGAGAACAGTAGTGCAGAGAAAGAACTCAATAGACCAGGTTGAATAGCACGAAATGGATGCTTTTATTTTTAAACAGTTTGAAGCATTACAAAATACATGTCATAGGCACAGATTAAAGTTACTACAATCATGCACAAATTTATGAACTTGACTCTATGGAAATGGGGAACACACGGCACATCGAAAAAGGGGAAACACATTACGATTTCCCTTAACTCCCTCCCCTATACCTAAACTAGGTTTCGACCTGGGGAACTTGGGATCATGCTCACCACTCTCGAAATCGCGAGAAAGGGGGTTCGCAGCCTTTTTGGCACCGCTTTCCGTCGTCACGTGGATTTGGAAACTTCTGGCGCAGTCGATATTCTCTCCTCCCTCGAGGCGGTGGGGTAGACCCAGCCTCGATGAGCGCTCGTTAAGGTTGAGATCCACTAAGTCAATTTGGGTTCATGGAGCAGACCCAGATGCAGGCTATGCACTTGGGAGAATCTTGTGGCATCGATCGCCGGTTCTCCAGAGGGTTTCTTCTCCGTCGGCCTGGGTCGTCGATGATCTCCCGACCCCAGTACCCGGGCCACCCTCGTCGTCTTCTCGTCGTGGCCGAGCCTTGTTTGGCTGAACACCGACCATGTTGTCCTTTTACCGAAACCGTCCGTCTTTAAAAAAAAACGAAAACGTTTTCATCGATCTGCCGAAGTGGAAGAGGCGCCGATCCGGGCACCGTCCGCCCTTCGTTCGTTCCTCGTAGAAGAAAGTTCTTGAAGAAATGGAAGCCTGAAGTCGCCCAACAAGAAGCCGTGACAGTGAAGAAGAAGTTGTTCAAGTAACCCGGAGTCCGAAGTAACTTAGATGGACTTTCAATCCATAGTTATACTCTTTTGGGACAGTCTTATCTCCCGCCAAATCATAGTCCTGTCTTTGTATTAATTTTGGCGGGCAGAAATCTCTGCAGGGGCGCTTTGTCTTGTAACGGAGCCGGTGATAACTTAAACTGGCCTTCCTGGCCGATAATGTCTTTCAATGTCTTTTGCATTGTCACCGTGGCTCGGTTCGCATATTGATCGGTCCGGACATTTTCCTTGATGGCTGCTAAACGGTTTTTCCTTTGTACGATAAATGGGTATAAGTGTTTTTACATTGTCCGCCCATATCTTGATGGGCCCCATCCTGTACTTATAATCCATTGAATATGTATGCTGTTGCCCTGAGTTTCGGTTCCCAGAGACTGGCTTTCGTGGGCTCACTGTCTTCAATCCACAAGCCTGTCTGGCTTGCAGTAACAGAAATAAAATGGTTCATAAACTGATCACGGGGCCTGGCGGCCATTTTGTATGCCCTTTTATCAAAGGTTTTTCTGTGCAAGCTTACTTTGGTCAATAAACAGTCTTATTTTATCCAGTTTTCTTGCGTGATTTTTGCTGAAAATTGCGAATCTTACAATGCCACTCCTGGAGCAGCACTGTGCTCAAACTGTCCCCTGTGGCAGCTACCTCCAAAAAGAACTCCTTTCCCCCATCAATCACTCCTAAAGCCGGTGCGGTCTGCAGATCTCTTTTCAGACTACTAAAAGCTGCCATGCAGTCCTCCTTATCTCCCTCCTGCTCTTTCTCATCTACCTGGGCCATTCCCGGAGCTACCAAGCAGACCATCCCTTTGGCCTTAGATAGAGCATCGGTCAAATTCCAGATCTGCTCCTGGCAAGGACCATGATTACCCGTATCAAACCCTCCAGCGCTGGCGACTCTGTAAGTCACCTGAATATCCTTCAACTGCTCTCCCAGCACCTTTACCTCACTCGACAAGCGAGCGTTCTCCTCCCTAACCATCCTCTCGTTCCCCTTTGCCTCCGTTACCTGGCATTGCAGGAACTCCTTATGGTTCCGGAAGGTTTCCTCCTGGCTTATTCTTCCCTGCTTCTCATTCCTTAGCTCCGTGCATAACCTGCTCCCTACTACTGCCCCTGCGTCTGACTGTGCCTCGGACTCCCTGAGCTCTGCCTCTAACTTAGCAACCTGCTTATCTAGCAGTTGGACTTGTCTTTGTAGACAGACGAGCCATATCGCCTTTTCAATGCTGTGCCTATGCTCCTTGCCCTCCGTCCATTCTGCCGCTGCATCCACCAGGCGCTCAGCATGCAACAAGCCTAGCACCCACTTCTTAGTGATGTTAACCTTCTTAAACACATATGAAGAAATCCTTTCCTCCATTTGGGATCTTTCGCCAGAAGCGCTGTCCATGACTGATTTACACTCCTTTAACCCAGGTCCTGCCGCTGGCCGCCAAGAGATGTAAGCGGTTTTGATCCTAGCCCAATTGCTAGACGGACGGTTCGAATCGTCCCCGCCTTACAAAAGTTCTATACCCGGGAATTATTATTCCGAGTGTAAATGGAATAAGTCACGGACAGGAATGCTTTGGTGAAAAATCAGACATTTTTATTTGGTCCAACATACACTGGCTAAAATATGCACTACTAAACAAAATCACTGTCTCTGTGGAGAATAAGATCCAGGTTACAAACAACATAGATACAGTATACACCTGGGGACTATAACAAGCAGTAATTCCCTTGTTGCTATGGTGAACTCTAACTCCACCCCTACCAACGAATTACCTAGTCGCATAAGCCCCTTCGCCTGGCTGAACCAAAACGAAGCTTCCACCCCGGAATAACCCAAAAACTTCACTTCTGAGAAAAACCCTGAGCCCTTACACCTCACCGAGCTCGCCTGGGATATCTGGTTACCGGCTTGGGACACTCGAGACCATGCTTACCACCACACACAGTCGGTTTCGATCACTCTGCTCAGCAGCTTCTTCCTCTGGTACTTGTTAGGTCGATCTTGGTGGAGCGAGAGAGCGAGAGAGAGAAAGAATGGTGGAAAAGGATCTATCTTTATAGGAGTCTTGCTACCCCTATCTTTCCCGCCAATCTTTAAAATCCTTTTGTTTCTAAGCACTTCGGTGCTTAATCAGTGATGGGTCATCATCGGACTCATGAATATTCCGTGATTGGACTAATGGCCCTAAGTCTGGGACATATCTTTGTTCTTTGTGTTGGGAAAAACTGGCTCCTCTTCGGCTGGCTAGGCTAGTGGGTTCATTGTTCTGCTTCTCTTCTGAGATGGAGGTGAGAAGTGCTTTTGCATATTAGAGTGGCTTTTTAATAGGTTCAAGTTTAACGGGTGCCTCAGGGTCCTCAGCCCCTTCGTCAATGGCCCCCCTTCCTTTTTCCAGGACTGTCGGGCGAACCATACATTCTGGATGACTGACAGTTATTTTGTCACAGCCAACTGCCATGCGTTCTCTGCAGTTTTAACAAACCAATTTTTTTCACATATCTGCACAGGGCGATCCTATCCCAGGGAAAATACCCTCAGAAAAATCCCATAAAATCCACAAAATATTCTCGACTGAGTCCATTCTTTAAACAGAGACTTTGCGATTTCTTCACCTCACAGTCAAACATGAGTTCAGCAGCAGGAAAGACCCCCACCTACTTACTGATCATCACCTACTTACTGGTTAGTTGCTGATTGATTGCTACTAGCTGGTGCTTGTAATGTATGTACCTTTAAGGGGAGAACTACTTTTTACAGCTCCTGTATACTGTAGTACCGGCAGTGACCACACCTGCATATAAACCCTGAGTAGTTCTAGAGTAACTCTCATTCACTAAACACCTGTTGAATCATTCCTGCAGTCTGTTGTCTGATTACTGAAGGACACAACATTAAGATACATGGACCTAACATTGGCGACGAGCAGACTCGAACCTACCTGCAACTCTGCATCACCTCCCAGGGATTCGCTCCTGGAGAACAGTGGAAGAAGGTCGAGTCCAGAAGCACGGGCGTCAATCACGGGCAACCGCCCAGTCATCCAGTGGAGATTTGAGCATCGCAGGGGAGGCTGTCGAGAGCCAGGCTTGGCTTTCCAGTCACGGTGGTCTAGCGAAATGGGCTGGCAACAGGTACTGCGCAGACCCTTCCCGGACAGCGACGGGCTAGAGCCCGACCGAGCGGCACAGAAAGAGGCCGAGCAGCGTCGACGGGGGAGAGAGAGAGGGCAGAGCGCACAGGGCGCAGCTGGTGTTCAGGACCGAGCGGCGTCAATGGGGGAGAGAGGCGAGAGAGAGCAGAGCGCAGCTGGTGTTCAAGGGCCGAGCAGCGTCAACGGGGGAGAGAGGCGTGCAGGAAAACGCGCAGAGCGCAGCCGGTGTTCAAGGGCCGAGCAGCGTCAACTGGGGTGAGAGGCGTGCAGGAAAACGCGAGGCGCTGCCATTGCCATGAGGACTGCAGAGAACGGCGTTGGCAGCAGCGCAGGAGCAGCGCACGAAACCCACAGGGCGTCGCCATTTGCCACGAGGACCGCCGAGAGCGGCGTTGGCAGCAGCGCGGGAGACGCCATTTTAAGCCGCAGCGGGGAAGAAAGGAAAGCGCGGGAGACACCATTTTAAGCCAGTCTAACCACACCCAAAAATGCCGAAGAGTGGCAGTATCACAGCGTTCGACAATGAAGTCGAAGATTGGATGACATATGTCGAACGCATAGCTGTATACTGCAAGGCGAATGAAGTGCCAGATGACAAGAAAGCGCTGGTATTGTTGAATTCAATGGGTGCCAAAACGTATGGCTTACTACGAAACCTAGTAACCCCAGAGAAGCCAGTAGAAAAGGATTTTGAAAACATAGTGTCAATCCTACAGGACCACTTAAACCCCACACCGCTGCTGATAGCAGAAAGATTTAAGTTTCACAAAAGGAACCAGCATAAAGATGAAAGTAATGCTGAGTATTTAACGGAACTGCACAAGCTATCGAAACACTGCCAGTTTGGAACGGGACTAGCAGATACTTTAAGGGACAAGTTTGTGTGTGGGTTTCAAAGTGAAGGAACCCAGAAACGGCTTCTATCAGAAAAGGATCTTACGCTGGACAAGGCTTTCAGCATTGCAGTATCACACGAAGCAGCAGCACGGGGCGCTGCAGAGATACAATGGAGACCGCAAGAATATGGCACAAATGAAATGTCATACGGAACAGTGAAGTGCTATCGCTGTGGCAGAACAACACACGACCATAATGACTGCTGGTTCAAGGACAAAGTGTGCAGACAGTGTGGAAAATTAGGACACATAGCAAGAGTCTGCAGGTTGGGAAAGAAAACCAGCAGCAAGAAATCTCCACAGGAGAAGTACAAGAAGGTACATAAGGTGACGGAGAGTAGTTCAGACGAACAGAAGAGTGATACAGACTCCGGAAGCAAGGAGCTGGGTTGTCTGAAACTACATAATGTGATCAAAATGGAGGATCACCAAACTATCTGGGTCACGCTCAAGATAGCAGGAGTCCAAGTGAAAATGGAATTGGACACAGGATCAGCCCTAACAGTTATAAACCGAAGGGACTACAAGCGGCTATACTCACATATACACTTGAGAGATATAAAGATTGTCTTGAAGATGTACACGGGGCAAAAAGTCTACCCCAAAGGAAAAATAAGGGTGAACGTTATATATAACGGCAAGGAAACACCATAAATGGACCTATATGTATTGCCAGATGGAGGACCACCACTACTAGGACGTGAATGGATCCGGAAGATACAGCTAGATTGGCATTCCATACAGACACTGACTGTGGCTGACAAAAAGGTTGACGACATCACACCTGGGCAACTGTCAAAGATCCTGTTGTGTCCGTGTGTTGACTGAGACACTGAAGACAGGAGTTGGTTTCACAGGTGTTTACTAAACAAAGTCTGGAGGGGAACTAACTGATACAACACAATATACAGGCTTATATAGCCCGAGTGGCCATTACCGGCATTAAAGTACACATGGGGCTCTTAAAGGCACATACACTACAATTCCTCCCCTTTTAGCCAACCAGTACATAATATTTTAAGTAATCATTAATTACATGTTACAAGAAAAATAATCTACACATTGCGGCAGTTAATTAATTATAAGTCAGTCTCTCTGGAGGCTTCCTGACTCGGTCCGGATAACGCCTCGGTGGTGTAGTAGTTTCTGGTGGTGTAGTAGGTTCTTTTGGCAAGGCTGATTCGGCTTGAATGCCAGTGTCGGGTTCATCGGGTTCCAGTATCACCGGATCGGAGGTAGATATGGGTATCTCTACTTCATCATTAGGCGTATAGAGTTGTGGTGCAGGTTGTCCCTTTTCGGATGCCTCTATGATTTGGTCAGCATGGTGCCTTATTATGCTTTCTCCGATGTCTACGGTATACATCAGTGGTCCTAGTCGTGTGCAGATAGTTCCAGGCTGCCATTTCTCGGTACAGTAGTCCCGGGCCAAAACTTGTTGACCATCTGGAAGGTTCTAGTTGGCCTTTCATTCATGCCTTGAAATTGCCGGTTCTCCACGTCCCTTCTGATGTTTGGCTTGAACAAATCCAGCCGGCATCTTAGATTTCTATTGAAGAACATCATGGCGGGAGTTTGGTTTGTAACCATATGTGTTGCATTCCTGTATGCGAACAAGAAGTTATCCACCTTGTGCTGAAGTTTTATGTCTTCATTACTCATGGCCTTTATGGCCTTCTTGAAGGTCTGGACAAACCTTTCAGCCAATCCATTGGTGGTGGGATGGTATGGGGTGGACGTGTAATGCTTAACCCCATTGTTTTTTAAGAACTTCCTGAATTCTTCGGACACAAATTGCGATCCATTACCAGAACAGATCTGTTCCGGCAGCCCATTCCTGGCAAATATGGTCCTTAATACTGTGATGGTTTTTCCCGTGGCGGTGGAGGACATCTTTATTACCTCCGGCCATTTGGAGTGTGCATCAACCGCGATTAAGAACATTGAGTCCATAAATGGACCAGCAAAGTCGATGTGTACCCTTTGCCATGGGGATGAGGGCCACTCCCATGGATGTAGAGGGGCTTCTGGTGGAGCGTTTTGGACCTTCTGGCATCCTAGGCAGCTCTTGGTCATTTCTTCGATGTCTCCATCGATACCTGGCCACCATACAAATGCCCTGGCTAGGTTCTTCATTTTCACTCCACCCAGATGCCCCTCGTGAAGCTCCTTTAGCACTTTATCCTGGAGTTTGGGTGGAATCACCACTCTGGATCCACACATCAAGTTTCCTCGGCACACTGACAGCTGTTCTCTTCTTTGCGAGAATGCTGGCAACAGTGGCTCGCCATGTGCTGGCCATCCCTTCACTGTTAAATCGTAGACTTGTGAGAGAGTCGGGTCATTTCTAGTTTCCCTTTCAATGGCAGAATTTGTTACTGGTAGACATTCGACTATGGTGGAGTGGAAAATCTCCACTGGGTCTATGGTAGGTGCTTCTTCTACCATTGGCAACGGTAGGCGCGATAACCCGTCAGCATTCCCATGCTGTTTTGATCCTTTGTATTCTATGTTGTATTGGTGTGCCCCTAGAAAAAGGGACCACCTCTGTAGCCTTTGCGCTGTCATAATGGGAACACCCTTTTTAGGGTTGAATATGGAGATGAGTGGTTGATGGTCAGTTAACAAGGTAAATTTTTGTCTGTGTAGGTAATGGTTGAATTTCTTCACTCCCCATACCAGGCTGAGTGCTTCCCTGTCGATTTGGGCATAGTTACGCTCAGCTGAGTTCAATGAGCGTGACGCAAAAGCTATCGGCTGTTCCGATCCATCAGGGAATTTATGCGATAATACTGCCCCTACACCGTAAGGGGATGCATCGCACGCCAGTCTGATTGGCAGTGATGGGTTGTAATGAGCCAAAACTTCTTTGGACGTGATTAAGTCTTTGCATTTATGGAAGGCACGTTTACAGTCTTCGCTCCATTTCCAAATTACTCCTGTTTGTAGCAGTTCGTTAAGAGGGTGTAGAAGAGTTGATAAGTTCGGTAAAAATTTATGATAGTAATTTATTAATCCCAGGAACGACCTTAATTGTGAAACATTTTCAGGTGCTGGGGCTTTTATGACCGCTTCAATTTTTTTCAGGTGACTTATGCAACCCTTCCTTATTAATTATGTGGCCACAATATGATATTTGATTCTGGAAAAATTCGCACTTGGGGCGATTTGCTCGTAGGCCCCGTTCTCTCAGCCTAGTGAGCACCTGCTCCAAATTGGCAAGGTGCTCATTGTCGTTTTCTCCTGTTACAAGGATGTCGTCTAGGTAGCATTGAGTCCCCGGAATCCCTTGGAGGACTTGCTCCATAGCTCTTTGCCAGATAGCTGGAGCGGATGCTACTCCGAAAACCAGTCGATTGTACTGGTACAGGCCTTTGTGTGTATTTATCGTGAGATACTTTTTAGAGGCCTCTTCAACCTCCATCTGTAGATATGCCTGTGCCAATTCAATTTTGGTGAAACGTTTCCCTCCGGATAGTGAGGCGAAAATATCTTCTATCCTCGGAAGAGGATACTGTACCGTGTGAAGGACCGGGCTTACAGTCACCTTGAAGTCTCCACAGATGCGAATTTTTCTCTGTTCTTCAGATTTATCATTATTCAACGTTTTCTTCATGACCGGGACGATGGGCGTTGCCCACTCGCTCCAATCTATTTTGGATAATACGCCTGCCTTTTCCAAATTCTCCAGCTCTGCCTCGACTGCTGGACGAATTGCGTATGGCACCGGTCTTGCCTTAAAAAACTTGGGAATTGCCGCATCTTCCACTTTTATTGAGGCGGTGAGGCCTTTCAAGGTTCCTAGTTTCTCTTGAAACACTTCCTTGGCGTTGGCCAAGATGTCTTTTAATCGTTCAGGTATGACGTCATCGTCATTTTTTTCCTTACTGGTCACCGTCAGTGCCTGAATGGAGTGCCAGTCTAAACGTATTTTCCTGATCCATTCATGTCCCAACAGCGGTGGACCACCATCTTGTAGAACGTATAAATACAACTTCTGTACTTCCTTGCCGTTGTATATAACAGGCACCCTTATTTTTCCTTCGGGGTATACTTTCTGCCCCGTATATGTTTTCAAGATAATGGGTGTGTCTTTTAAAGGTATATGCGGAAATAGCCGCTCGTAATCCCGTCGATTTATGATGGTCAGAGCTGATCCTGTATCTAGCTCCATTTTAACTGGGGACCCTGCTATTGTGAGGGTAACCCAAATGGTCTGGTAATCTTCTTTGGCAATTACATTATGTAATTTGAGAGAGCTTAGTCTCTTGTTTCCGGAGTCGCTATCGCTCTTCTGGTCTTCGGAGCTACTGTCCGTCATCATTTGTACCTTTCTGTGCTTTTCCTTATTGATTTTTTTCTGTTAGTGGATTTTTTGTTTCCAGATCGGCATACACGTGTAATGTGTCCCATCTTTCCGCATTGCCTGCATGCTTTGTCCTTGAACCAGCAGTCCCTCTGGTCATGGGTCGATCTGCCGCAGCGATAACATCTCTCGAAACCCCGTGTCATTTCATGGGTGCCGAAGTCCTGTGGCTTTTGCTGTATCTCTGCAGCTCCTCTTGTACTGAAAGCCTTGTCCAGTGTCAAATCTTTCTCAGAAAGTAGCCTTTTTTGCGTTCCTTCACTTAGGAGACCGCAGACGAATTTGTCTCGTAGAGAATCTGCCCCGAATTGGCAGTGTAGGGTATCAACAATCTCCTTAAAATTCTTGCCCATCGGTTCGGCTGGAGTGATTAAGTTTCGTAACAGCTTGTATGTCTTTGCGCCCATTAGATTTAGAAGTACTGAAGCTTTTTTTTCATCTTCTATTCCATTTGCGGTGCAATATACCTCCACTCTTTCCAGATATGTGGTCCAATCCTCTATCTTGTTATCAAAAGCATCAATATTGCCAGACTTAGGCATCCTAGAAAAAAAAATGGCGCTTCCCGCGCTTTTCTTTCTTTTCTGCAGAAAAGATATGGCGCTTCCCCGCCGCTGCTGCCGATGACAATGCTGTTTCCCGTGGTTTCCGTTCTTTTTATTTATTTATTTACAGTTGGAGACTCGTTCCCACTGGACTCTCTCTCTAGGCCTGAACGCCGACCTGCTTGCAGCGCCGGCCATCTCCCGAGTGCTCCCTCCCCGCCTGTTACTGCTTGCCTCCGCTTTCGCTGCTTGGCCTAGCTGCAGAGCCAGCCGCTGGAGCCCCAGCCCGACGCCCAGGAAGGATTATTGCAGTACCTGCCACCAGCTTGGCTAGCTGGTGAAACCACAGCTTTTTCTTTTTCTTGATTTCTTTTCAACTTTGGACACCAGAGGAATCAATGTCCTTGAGGTGCTGCCGAATTGCAGGTAAGTCCGTTTCCAATTCGTTGCCACTGTTGTGTCTGTGTGTTCATTGAGACACTGAAGACAGGAGTTGGTTTCACAGGTGTTTACTAAACAAAGTCTGGAGGGGAACTAACTGATACAACACAATATACAGGCTTATATAGCCCGAGTGGCCATTACCGGCATTACAGTACACATGGGGCTCTTAAAGGCACATACACTACAGATCCTAACTGACACGAAAGAAGTGTTCCAGCAAGGACTCGGAACACTAAAAGGCATGACAGCGATGATTAAAATTGAAGAAAACGCAAGCCCAAAATTTTTTAAGGCCAGACCGGTGCCTTATGCGATCCGCCCAGCCGTCGAAGCAGAGCTGGAGAGTCTGGAATGTTCAGGTGTACTGTCCAAGGTAGACTGGAGCGAGTGGGCTACACCCATCGTCCCTGTGATGAAAAAGTCGTTGAGCAGCACGCCTGGGGAACCAAGGAAGGTTCGCATCTGTGGGGACTTTAAGGTAACAGTGAACCCGGTACTTCACACCGTACAATATCCACTTCCGCGGATTGAAGATATTTTCGCCTCGCAATCTGGAGGGAAACGCTTCACTAAGATTGATCTGGCCCAGGCGTATCTGCAAATGGAGGTAGAAGAAGCATCAAAAAAATACCTCACAATCAACACCCATAAAGGTGTCGACCAATACAACCAGCTGGTATTCGGGGTAGCATCAGCTCCGGCTATTTGGCAGAGGGCAATGGAACAAGTCCTGCAAGGGATCCCAGGGACCCAGTGTTATTTGGATGCCATCCTGGTCACGGGCGAAAATGACAGTGATCACCTTGCCAACCTGGAGCAGGAGCTCACTAGATTGCAGGAATATGGGCTCCGAGCTAACCGCCCCAAATGCGAGTATTTTAGAAAACAGATCTCATATTGTGGCCACGTTATCGATAAAGAGGGGTTACGTAAGTCCCCAGAGAAGATTGAGGCAGTAGTCAAGGCTCCAGCACCGGAAAATGTGTCACAACTGAGGTCGTTCCTCGGGCTGGTAAACTACTACCATAAGTTCTTGCCAAATTTGTCTACAATACTACACCCACTGAACACCCTACTGCAAACTGGGGTGCCATGGAAGTGGAGTGACGAATGTAGACGAGCTTTCCAGAAGAGCAAAACACTAATCACATCGAAAGAGGTATTGGCCCATTACAACCCGGCATTACCAATTCGTTTGGCATGTGATGCGTCACCATACGGCATTGGAGCGGTGCTGTTGCACAAATTCTCGGACGGCTCAGAGAGGCCAATAGCCTTTGCGTCACGATCACTAACCTCAGCCGAGCGTAACTACGCCCAGATTGACAGGGAGGCCCTCAGCCTAGTGTGGGGAGTGAAAAAGTTCAATCACTATCTGCTCGGGCAGAAGTTCACCTTGCTGACTGACCACCAACCACTTGTCTCCATCTTTAATCCAAAGAAGGGCGTTCCGGTGATGACAGCGCAACGGCTACAAAGATGGTCCCTTTTTCTAGGGGCGCACCAATATGAAATCGAGTATAAGGGCACGAAACAGCATGGAAACGCTGATGGGCTATCACGCCTGCCACTGCCTACTGCAGAGGAAGCACCAGCAGTGGATCCTGTCGAAATATTTCATTCGACTATAATTGAATGCTTGCCAGTAACTAACGCTGGTATAGAGAAGGAGACCCGAAATGACCCGACACTGTCTCGGGTATATGATTTGACGGTGAAGGGATGGCCAGCACATGGCGACTCACTGTTGCCAGCATTCTCATCCAGAAGAGAACAGCTGTCAGTATGCCAGGGGACCTTGATGTGTGGATCCCGAGTGGTAATTCCACCCAAGTTAAGGGAGAGAGTGCTCAATGAGCTTCACGAAGGTCATCTGGGAGGGGTGAAAATGAACAGCCTTGCTAGGGCTTATGTGTGGTGGCCGGGGATTGATCAGCAAATCGAGGACCTGACAAAGAGCTGCTCAGGATGCCAGAATTTCCAAAATGCACCACCACATGCCCCTCTACACCCATGGGAGTGCACCTCATCTCCATGGCAATGGGTGCATATTGATTTTGCTGGTCCATTCATGGACTCAATGTTTTTAATAGCCGTGGATGCGCACTCGAAATGGCCTGAGGTGATCAAAATGTCCTCCACGGAGAAAACTATTGCAGTCCTACGGACCATTTTTGCCAGGAACGGCTTGCCAGAGCAGATTTGCTCTGATAACGGACCACAGTTTGTGTCCAAAGAGTTTTGAAGATTTATGAAAAGGAATGGGGTAAGGCATTACACATCATCCAGCCACAAATGGATTGGCTGAGAGGTTCGTACAAACCTTTAAAAAGGCAATAAAGGCTATGTACAATGACAACATTCCGCTGCAGCACAAGGTGGACAATTTCCTGTTCGCCTACCGGAATGCGACACATGCAGTCACCAACCAGGCCCCAGCCATGATGTTCTTTAACCGAAGGTTAAGATCTCACCTGGATTTGCTCAGACCAAACGTACGAAGAGATGTTGAGAGTAAGCAATTCCAGCACATCCATGAGAAGCCAACAAGGAGCTTCAATGTAGGGCAACCAGTCTTGGCCCGCGACTACCGAACAGAAAAATGGCAGCCAGGAACGATATGCACACGGCAGGGTCCACTAATGTACACAGTGGACGTTGGGGAGAGCATCGTGAGACGCCATGCTGACCAGATCCTAGAGTCACAGGAACAAGTGAACCCCATGCCTCGCCCATACATACCTGGTGATGAACCCGACGTACAGGTAGCATCTACCCCAGAAACAGTAGCATCGGAAGCTGATGAACCAACCGACGACAGGGGGCCAGAATCGCCTCCACACCAAGAGCAAGACACTCGGGAAAGGCGCTATCCAGGAAGGATCAGGAAGCCTCCCCAAAGACTGAATTTATAAATAGACTATTTTCAGCTAATGTTGCATGTTAAAAGTGTTAATTGTAATTAGTTTGATATTTAATTGTTAAATGAGTGTTATGGTACTGTTAATCTAAAAGGGGAGGAATTGTAATGTATGTACCTTTAAGGGGAGAACTACTTTTTACAGCTCCTGTATACTGTAGTACCGGCAGTGACCACACCTGTATATAAACCCTGAGTAGTGATCTGTACAGTTAGTTCTAGAGTAACTCTCATTCAGTAAACACCTGTTGAATCGTTCCTGCAGTCTGTTGTCTGATTATTGAAGGATACAACATTAAGATACACGGATCTAACAGTGCTGGCTTTGTAGAAGTGTTTGGTGCTTTCTAGATTTTTTAAAATATGCCTAAAGCCTACAAGGAGTGGTGTGGTACGTGCTCAAGGACTTTGTACTGACTTGCAATGGGTCTGCTCAGACCAGTTGCTCCCCGACATGGGTGCAGTAGTTTGTATCCCCCTTGGCCTGCAGCATGACAGGGAGAATGTGCGGAGGTGAAACAGAGCAGGACAAGCTGCTAGAAGTGGCAGAAGAAGGAGGGGCAGAAGGAATTTCAGCAGGAGGTCAAATCCACCCAGGGTCTTCAGGATGCAGTTCTCCTACCTCAACCTCAGCGAGGAACAGTGCATTCGACATCTCCGTTTTAATAAGGAGGTGCTCACTGAAATCTGACACCTGCTGCAGGCAGACCTGCAGCCTCAGTCCAGGGCGAGGACGGCATTGCCAGAGGCTGTAAAGGTAACTGTGGCCTTGCACTTCTTCACGTCAGACCCCTTGAATACATTTCATTCTCTCTTGCTAAAGAAAAGCAGGCGGAGCGAGCACACGGCTTTGCCATGATAGCAGACTTCCCCATAGTGTATGGTGCGATTGACTACACACAAGTTGCTTTCTGGGTGCTGCATCTCAATTTGGAATGTATCGCAAACAGAAGGGATTTCACTCCCTCAATATCCAGCTGGTGTGTGACCATACTCAGTGCATCATGCAGGTCAATGGTCGGTACACTGGCAGCAGTCGTGATGCCTTCATTCTGCAGCTGTCCATTGTACCATCAGCATTTTAGCCACCACAACAAACCAGAGGGTCGTTACTGGATGACAAGGGCTATCCGCTGACCACCTGGCTCATGACTCCACATACATGTGAGCAGCATGCATACATTGATAGCCATGTTGCCACACGGAATCTGTTGGAGCAGACCATTGGCATCCTTAAACAACGCTTCTGCTGCCTGGACTGCTCTGGAGGAGCCTGCAGTACTTGCCAGAGCATGTCTCAAAATTCGTTGTGGTCTCCTGCACGGTCCACAACCTCGCCATCATGAGGGCACAGCTCTTGCCACCAGGCATACTGCGACCAGCTGAGGAGGAAGAGGAGGAAGCAGAAGAGGAGGAGGAGGAAAGGAGGAGGCAACCCAGACAGCCCCTTTCTGCCTGGACTGTCCATGATTGACTCATCCGACTGCAATACCAGTAAACACAACTCCAATTCCCCATTCACCAATAGTCCCACACCTTCCCTTCCCTCCTTTACTGACCATCACAGTGTCCTTTTGGCCACAAAGCTACAATAAAAGCCACCATAAAATAAACATTCCAAACCAATTTTATGAATCAAGCAATTACAATATTTCATTCAAGAGTCAACTAATCACCCTGGTGCATTCCCGTAGTACCTGTCTTCAGTGTGCCTTTGCCTGTCCTAGTACTCTTATGCAGTGCTACCCCAGTGGCTGCAGCATGGCTGGTGGAAGGCTGCTGACTATCAGTGGGGGAGACTGCAGATGACCTTGGAGGACGACCTCGAGTAGCTCTCGGCCTAGAAGGCCTGGCTTCAGACTGCACCATCTCAGTATTGCTGGCAGCAGTCTGGGCTGGCTGGCTAACAGGCAAAAGTATGGACACTGGCGGAGTGGCAGTGGCGGGAGGACGAATGCTGTCATCCTGAGAGAGGACAGCAGGTTTATGCTCCATGGAGCCACTGCCACTCCCCTGGGGCGGCGCCTCAGCAATCTTAGTACAGGAAACTTTCTGGTATCTGGCACTGACGGGACCGAGCTGGTGCCGTACCATCAAAACTGCCATAGAAACCAGTGTTAATGTTAAAACATACGGAGCTTTTGAGCTCCGTGTGAATCAACAAACCCTGTTGCTTAGCAACAGCTTCAAAACAGTCAGCTGCAGCTTAAAAGCGTCTCTGTAGCTAAGCAACAGCTTCAGCTAGACCTTGCAGAGCCTGACTGGAAAAAAAAAGCAACGAGAAGTAAAAAAACTTATAGGAAACGGCTCCTGAATTTTGCCGGTAGATAGAGCTTTCCGGACATTTAACCTCAGGTTAAACGAAAGTTTCCTGTAATCTGTTGGAGGACAGATTGCTGGACTGATGTGATGCCCTGCAAACCCCTTTAAACGCTGGTAACCACAGCCATGATGGCAGCAGTCTGTGCTTGCGGGGCAGCAAGCTGAGCTTGCATGACTTCAGTCTGATGGCAACAGTCTGAGCTTCCATTGCAGCACTCAGGCAATGGGTGGCTTCTGCTTGTGCTACAATGGAAGCTGAGACTCGGCCATCAGATGCTGCATGATGGTTGGGCCTACAAGTGCGCTAATGGATCTGCCCACACTTTCCAAGCTTTGCATAAAGCCTTGTGCCAGGTTAGACCTTGACTCCTCCATGCTCCTTGACATTGCATTCAGGCTTTCTGGCTGGCCTGCCAATGCACCAAGCATTTTGTTGTGCATATCCATCAGCTTTGTTCTGTAGGTCGCCCCATTTAAATCCTCATCTGAGTCCTGTGCAGCAGAACATGTGTGCAACCTCGCCCTCTAGGGAGCTGGCAATCACACTACTCTTTCCCCCTGCCCTGGCCATAGCCCTCTCATGCCCGGTGACTCACCATGTGCTGATCCCACCCCCAAGCTACCCTCTAAAGTCCGTGCAGTGCCAGTAACTGAGCTGGTGGCTGTGAGTGTCAGATTGAGTGATGGTGTTTCTTCTTCATCATCACTCTCCTCTTCCTCTTCCTCCACTGCCTGGCCAGGTTAGATTTCTTGGGTGTTTGAAATTAGAAAGGCGCAAAGGTAGGTTTGAGGTGATGGTGGGGCAGTGGGGAGAGCAAGAGGTGCGTGCAGCTTGTAAGTCAGGAGAGATTGTGGGATGAGGGGGAACTGGGATGTGAGAAGAAGGATTAGGGCATACCGTCATGTTCAATAGTTTCAGCGTCACCACTGGCCGCAGCCTCCGTCACTCCAATTGTGCCAAGTACCTCAAGCGGGGTCAGGATTTGGAGGTGTGCCTGTCTCCCTCTGGTTAGTTGCCACTTCCTACAGTTGTGTGCCACCTTGTCTTGCAAGAGAGAAGGGAGTGTGTCAGTGAGTGTGGTGCAGTGTGTTTGGCTGATGTGGTTGTCATTGTTGAATAGCTATAAGTGTGTGCGAGCTGTGAGATGTGGGTGTGAGGCTTGCAGCAGTGGTAAGTGTGTGAGGGTGAGATGGAGCATAGGAATATGAGGTATGAGTCGTGATTGATAGAGATTGTTGGTAGGTGAGTGATGGGGTGTGGTGAATTGAGCAGTGTACGAGGCTAGTGGTGCAGTTTGTGGGATATGGCATTTGAAGATGAATTCACTGACTTTGACCACTCATGTGAGGTCATTAAACTTCTTACAGCACTGTATCCGGATCCTCGGGGCAACATTGTTGGCATTGACCTCTGTGGCTATCTGCTCCCACTGCCTTTGCAATGTCTGTCTGGAGGGCCTCCTGGCCCCCTGTGGAAACAGAAGCTCTCTCCTCCTCTCCACCTCCTGCAATAAGCCTCCAGTGCTGTGTCTGAGAAACTTAGAGCCTTTTCCCTGGCCTGATGTACCATTGCTGAATATTTCCCAGTTGAAACTGCTTTCTGGAATGAATTCCAGCATCTGGTGTCGTCAAACTATACCCCCCCCCCTTCAAGAAGTGCAGGCTAGCTTTAATTGACGCTAGCCTCGCACAAACTTGGGCCCCCTGCTGAGAATGCAACCAATCAGCAGTGCATTTAGCGCTGGGCTGCATGTCACGATCATTTTAATTAGCAGGTAGCATGAAGTTTACATGCTTCCTGCATTAGTTTGAATGGGCGTGGGTTAATTGCACATCGTGATCCCTGCTCCCATTTTCGCGGGCAATTGAATTGATTCTTAAAGATGGTCGTGAGATTCTTGCTGTGGTTAAAGCTGCTGCTAAACACAAAAGTGAAACCTTTATGCAAATTCATGCTGGCCATTCATAACCCTATATAACTAGAGTGTAGTACTTTTTATTATGATTGTTTCCTTCTCACATTACCCTACATATCATGGATCTTCTGATCAGATGTGCCAGTAGTGCAGGCACCTCTGGTTGGAGAAGCAGGTGAGTGGCCACAAATCTGTTCCCTGCCCTTTATGTACTGTGTGATTTCCCTGCAGCATTAAAAATAGACTCAGAGTGCTCTTGCACAAGGCATGTAAGAATCTCCTTAAGTCCCTGAAGTCCATGGAATTTCAAGTAATTAGCTGTCAGCTGCAATTCCACATATTTTATTTGTTGGAAATACACCGATAGCTTTTCAGCTCCATATAAAATGAGCAACGGAGAGAAGGCACAATCTGGCCTTTGAGTTGGATCCTCAATGATGTGCTGTATTGTTTCCTGTTGCAGTTTGTTTATTGGTGCATTTTTACTGTTGCATTACTTTTTCCCCATCTGGCTATCCCATTACATTATTGCTGCCAGCTGCAATTTCAGTTGCTGCAATCCAAGGATGGAAAATCCTCTTGCACTCAGAGATTTCTGAAAGGAAGATGAGTTTCTGCAGGTGAGATTACATTAGAGGCGTTCTGTTTGCACCTACCTTTACCCCAGCAGCCAGTACTGTAAACCTTGGCAGAGCCAGCTAGTATATCAGGAGACCTGTCTTTACCATCTGCACATCACATGGGGGGGAGGCAGTGACTGAATTATGCGAGCTCCTCTAGCTGGATATATATTGACCACAGGAATTGCTCTGCTGGTCACTGTGAAGGTGCATTTTTGCCAAATAAATCAGTACAGGAAACTTTGGTTTATCCGGAGTTTGTAT
The DNA here is from genome assembly GCF_052327205.1 of Somniosus microcephalus. Classification (NCBI taxonomy): domain Eukaryota; kingdom Metazoa; phylum Chordata; class Chondrichthyes; order Squaliformes; family Somniosidae; genus Somniosus; species Somniosus microcephalus. The sequence continues at coordinate 169,537,600 of NC_140993.1, read as the reverse complement.
GTCTGGAAACCTCGATCTAACGGCAGAAATCAGCAGTCGTTTTGGTTAGGTTTTTTTTCTTCTCCTAGCATTTTTTTAACAGCCAGGCTCTGGAAAGCATCTCTGTAGCTTAGCAACAGCTTCAGAGGCACTTCCAAGGTACGGGCCGAGTGTTTACAAGCTGTTGCTAAGCAACAGTGTTTGTTGTCAGATACGGAGATGAAAACCTCCGTATCCTTCAACATTAGCGTTGGTCTATCCGGAAGTTTTGATAGATCGGCAGCAGCTCGGTCCCGTCGGTGCCGGATATCACGAAGTTTCCTGTATGTTGTGTTTATGATACATCCGTGACAGGAACACTTTTTCCCTTTTGCCACTTTCCCCATGGAACGATGATGGCAGTAGTTTTACCAGGAGCCAAGTTGTTCTGAAGTATGTGACATCATAAATGACATGCATATGGTCATTCTAGTCCCTACTAACAACTCCATGTTGTTCATGAACATAAATCGATTTCATTCAACTAATGTGCAGATGGTATGTGAATATGGGTATTAAATAATGCAGGTTAATGCCTGATACTCTAGTAAGAGGCATGATGCCTTCATTTTATGATCATCCATATTGCCACTATTATTTGAAGCAGCAGTGAACTAGACATTTGTTTCTGGATGTCTATGGGCACTCTTGTAATGGTGCTGCCCCTCTACCTCTTTGTACTAGGTCAGGGAATGGCCCTGTAACTGCGAATGCCACATCTGATATTGTAGTGGCTGCTTAGTTGTACCTGCTATCTGACCCTTGTGTCTATTCAAGAAAGGAGGGAGACAGAAAACAGGGAACTATATACCAGTTCGCTTGAAATCAGTTGTAGGGAAAGTGCTAGAAGCTATTATTAGGGACGTGGTAACAGGGCACTTAGAGCAGGCTCGATGGGCCGAAATGGCCTCTATCTGCACTGTGGGTTTAAAAAAAAAAAAAAAAAAAATCATGATATGATTGGGCAGAGTCAACACGGATTTATGAAAGGGAAATCATGTTTGACAAATCTGGTAGAGTTTTTTGAGGTTGTAACTAGCAGGGTAGATAAGGGGGAACCAGTGGATGTAATGCATTTAGATTTTCAAAAAGCATTCGATAAGGTGCCACACAAGAGATTATTACACAAAACTATAGCTCATGGGATTGGGGGTAATATATTAGCATGAATTGAGGATTGGTTAACAGACAGAAAACAGAGAGTAAGAATAAACGGGTCATTTTCAGGTTGGCAGGCTGTAACTAGTGGGGTGCCGCAAGGATCAGTGATCGGGCCTCAGCTACTTACAATTTATCTTAATGACATAGATAAAGGAACTGAGTGTAACGCATCCAAGGTTGGTGATGATACAAAGCTAGGTGGGAAAGTAAGTTGTGAGGAGGACATAAAAAGGCTGCAAAGGGATTTTCGATAGGTTAAGTGAATGAGCAAGAACTTGGCAGATGGAATATATTGTGGAGAAATGTGAAGTTATCCACTGTGGTAGGAAAAATAGAAAAGCAGAATATTTTTTAAATGGTGAGAGATTGGGAAATGTTGGTATTTAGAGGGATGTGAGTTTCCATATACACGAATCACAGAAAGTTAACATGCAGGTACAGCAAGCAATTAGGAAAGCAAATGGTATGTTAGCCTTTATTACAAAAGGATTGGAGTATAAGAGTAAAGGGGGGAGAAATTCGGTGGAGCCGCAAACGGGGCGCCCAGCTCGCCTGGGCGCCGGAATTACCGCTGCGATCGGAGCAGTTGTGACCGCCAGAAATTCAGCTTGTGTGCCCCAAGAGGGACACAGGGCGCTGCTCGAGGCGCTCCGCGTCCCTCTTAGGGCGCTGAAACTGAATATCGCAATGCAACATGCCGCAGCGCCACATGCTGCGGCACGGCGCGCTGCGGCACTGCAGGCCTTCCTCCCATTCTTAAGGGGGAGGGGCCTGCACCAGCACGATCAGAGATTGTGAGTGCTGGCAAAAGAGCCTGGCACCGAGGAGAAGTGCCGGGCTCTCGGAAAACAGCCGGCACTGCCGTGGGGGGAGATCAGGAGGCAGGGGACGGAGGTGCTGGCAGGCGGCCGCCAAAAAAAATGGCCGCCCCGCACCTCCACCTTAATTTGCGCCACTCCTGCCACAGGTAGGCCCCATGAACTGGCCGCGATTTGCGAACGGCGCTACAGAGGCGGGCGCTACCAAATATCATGATCGGGGCAGTAGCGGGCGCAGTGCAACAGGCTAACGCCGCCATTAGCGCCCCAGCTAAATATCATGGGAGGCGTGGCCAGTGGCGCTAAAGCCACTGACTGCCCTCTTTAGGCGCTAACTGGTGGCGCAGCCCACCGAATTTCTAGGCCAAGAAGTCTTACTGCAATTACATAGGGGCCTTGGTGATACCATACCTGGAGTACTGTGTACAATTTTGGTCTCCTTACCTAAGGAAGGATATACTTGCCTTAGATGGGAGTGCAACAAAGGCTCACTCGACTGGTTCCTGGATTGTCCTATAAGGAGAGTTTGAGTAGACTAGGCCTATATATTTCCTCGAGTTTAGAAGAATGAGAGGTGATCTCATGACAGGGTAAATACTGGGAGGATGTTTTCCCCTTGCTGGGGAATCTAGAACTAGGGATCACAATCTCAGAATAAAAGTTTGGCCATTTAGGACTGTGATGAGGAGAAATTTCTTCACTCAAAGGGGTTGTAAATCTTTGGAATTCTCTACCCCAGTGGGCTACGGATGCTCAGTCATTGAGTATATTCAAGACAGAGATCAATAAGATATTTTGATATTATGGGAATAGTGTGGGTAGGTGGAGTTGAGGTCAAAGATCATGATCTTGTTGAATGGCAGAGCAGGCTCTAAATGCTGAATGGCCTATTCCTGCTCCTATTTCTTATGTTCACAGATATGGCATTGCCTTGAGATGCAGGAATTTCCTCTTGCCATGCCCCAGCTGCTGCATACTCACTATTTTTTTTTTATTCATTAATGGGATGTGAGTGTTGCTGGCAAGCCCAGCATTTATTTCCCTAATTACCCTTAGCTGAGTGGCTTACTGGGCCATTACAGAGGGCGGTTAAGAGTCAACCACATTGCGGGAGTCACCTATAGGCCAGACCAGCAGATTTCCTTCTCTGAAGGACATTAGTGAACCAGATGGGTTTTTACAACAATCTGGTCGTACAATGTCCACCATTACTGATGCTAGCTTTTTATTCCAGACCGAGCGTTCTTGAACAGGGATCCCCTGGCCCATTAGCTCCGTTGCCTGGTGGCGAACAGCTTGCCACAGGTCCGGGCCAAGGCAGAAGCCTGGTTCGACCCCAAAGATCCCCAGACCACCGAACTCACGGTAATTAGGCAGCTCACTGTGGCCTATAAAAACGGTAGGGGAGCCGATGCACACCCACCCAAGGGTAAGTTGCATGAGGTAAAACCTGGACCGGGTAGGAAAGAGTGGCACCAGGAAGGGAGTAACCCCCCCAACACAAAGACCAATTGTTATGGGTGTGGGAAGGATTGTCACTGGCGGAAGGAGTGCAAAAACCCTTGGAAAGATAACAAGGGAAAGCATCCCACAGCCCCAGCCCAAAAGGCGGGGGTAGGGACCCCTTCCGCAGAGGTCGAGTCACTTTTGGATGCCATGAGGTCCTTACTGACTGGCCAGGGGAGAGTAGCAGCCGACACCGGTGCTCTCACCCCGTCCGCCCCATCCAACCCACAGCCGTGACTAGAGCCAACGCAACCTGTTTATCTGTGTTCTCTCCGGTATGATGAGTGGAAAAGACCCCTTTTGGAGATGGAGGTGGAGAAGATGATGAGGACCTATCTGTTAGACACGGGGGCATCATGCACTGTGGTCTACTCAGCTAACCCCACCACCTCACCTCTCTCCAGCAGGGTCCCATACATTCTATCGGGGTTCATGGGTAGGGAACAGGCTGGCTCGTTTTCCATCCCACTCGCCATTCGGTTAGGACCGCTCCGCTCCAAGTGGACGTGTTTCCTGATGAAATGGGACATGGAGGGTGGAAGAGGGGTCCTAGGAGCTGACTTTATCGTAGGCCACGGGATCCTAGTGGATTTGAGGAATCACTGCCTTTGGGGGGCAGGTAGAATAAAGAACGGAGATGTAGTAGTAATCCCAGGAAAGGAAGGGAAGGGGACCCTCTGCACCATGAAGCCCAAAGAGGATTATAACCTCAGGCTCATGGTCAGCAACACCCCACCAGAGCTCCAGGCATTCGTGCAGGCCCACCTGGCCACATTTGCCACCCACAAACACGACTGCGGGAGGGTCACGGGGTTTGAGGTCAGCGTAGACGGGGACCACATGGCCCGACCACAGAAACAGTATAACTTCCCCAGGGAAGCAGAACCGGACATGGAAGCAGCCATGTCCTCGTTAGTGCAGCAGGGAGTTCTGAGACCGAGAGCTGCCCACGTGAATTCTCCGTTATGGCCGGTCAGAAAGCCGGACAATTCTTGGAGGGCCACGGTGGACTATCGAGTGCTCAATAGCAGCATCCCAGCCAGCGCACCCACAGTAGCAGCAGTTTCCGACCTCATCGGGAGTATTCCAGCATCCGCGACCACTTTCACGGTGCTGGATATTTCCAATAGGTTTTGGTCCATCCCTGTAAGGAGGGAGGATCAGTACAAGTTTGCCTTTACGTTTAAAGGGCAACAGTACACGTGGAACTGTTTGCCGCAGGGCTTCCACAACAGCCCCAGCATTTTCCTTCAGTGCATGGCCAACAGTTTGAAGGATTTTAGCCAGCCCAGACAGTTGGTTCAATATGTTGATGACCTGCTCCTGTTCACTGATTCGAAAGAGGAGCATGGCCCACTATTGGCCGAACTGCTGGAGCTGCTTGGGCAGAAGGGTTTCAAGGTGAATCCCAAGAATGCGCAGATCGGCCAGCAGGAGGTGAAATTCCTCGGTCTGACCATGCGTGCTGGAGAAAGGGCCATAGATAAGGGTAGGAGGGAGGCGGTACAAGATCTACCGGTCCCTAACACAGTAACGGGTGTGAGGTCGTTTCTAGGGCTAACCGGGTACTGTAGAGACTTTATTGAGGACTATGCAGCCACCGCAGCCCCTCTGCTCCGACTCCTACACAAGGGAGTGGAGTGGCTTTGGGATGAGGGTTGCCAGGCAGCATTTGTCAGGCTCAAGAAAGACTTGCAGGCCGCGCCAGCTTTAGGGGCCATAGATGGGGGGAAAGAGTTTTTCCTGGAGGTAGCAGCCAGCGGGGACAGCCTGAGTGCTGTGCTGCTCCAAGAATGGCACGGCCGGCTGCAGCTGGTGGTCTACTCCTCCAGGATACTCACAGATGTGGAAAGGAGCTATTCCATCTGTGAGCGGCATCTTTTGGCCACACATTGGGCTGTGAAAAGATCACTGATCTTCACAGGCACCTCTCCCATCACCCTCCTCACCCATCACACACCCACCCAGATGCTTCTGGATGGGAGGATCAAGGATGGGACAGTGAGCAGTGCCCGCATTGCTTGCTGGACCTTGCTCCTCTCGCAGATGGATCTGAAGGTGAAGGGTCTCTGTGAGCCAAATCCCGCAGCCAACATGGTATATCCTGGAACAGCCCACCGGCGTTCCATTGAAGGGGTTTGGGAAGTTAACATAGGTTTACGGGCCGGGATACATCCCACAGGCCGCGAGATCTACGTAGACGGTTCCAGCACGGCATCTGCTGGCGAGCGACTCACGGGGTGTGGGTTTATGACCCAGCGGCAAACATTGCCCTGACGATTAAGCTCCCCAGCACCATGAGCGCCTAGCAGGCTGAACTGTCCGCGGTGGTGTACGTTGTTACACACCCCGAAATCTTCCCCACTTCCTGCACGATTTGCTCGGACAGCATGTTCATGTGCAATTCGTGTACGGAGTACCTGGCCATCTGGTCCCGCCGCGGATACACCTCCGCTGACGGGAGACCCCGCACAGTAAAACCCCTGCTGGAAAAGATCCTGACAGCAGTGGGGGAGGAAGGGGAGGTTTTCGTCCACAAGGTGAAAGCCCATTCCTCCACAGAACCCCACGGCCAAGGCAACCAGCAGGCTGAATTTCTCACCAAGGAGGGTGCCCGCACAGGCACTTTCTGGGACCCATTTGGGTCCAGACCCATGGCGGTGGTCAGAGGCAGGGACGGGACCCAAGGGAGTGTAGGGGTAGCGTTAGCCCCGGACCTTAAGACGGTCCAAGCCCAAAACCCCGTCCTCAAAGCAGTCCTCAGCGCTGTAGCAGAGGGAAAGGGAATAGAAGGTCCGTACGGCACAGTGACCCTCTCTGTTAAAGAGGGTATGCTGTTCCGGGGGGAACAGTGGGTCGTGCCGCAGCAGCACCGGAGGGAATTCCTTCAACTGGCCCATGAGGGTCCAGGAGCGGGATACCCCGGGCCTGATACCACCTGGCAATGGGTGGAACAGGCGGGATGGTGGCCGGGACTCAGGGACGATGTCCGCGAGTTCTGTGCAGGCTGTCTTGTGTGCGCTGCGAACAACCCTGACCCCCACAAAAGGAAGGTACCTATGGGACACGTCAGGAGGGTAGAGGGACCATGGTAGTCGATACAGGTCGACTACATCGGGCACCTGCCCACCGCCCAGGGAGGCTATAAGTACTGTCTAGTCCTTGTGGACTTGTTTACCAAGTGGGTAGAGGCCTTTCCCTGCAGAACTGCCACAGCTCTGGGTACTGCCAGGATCCTGGTCCGGGAAGTGTTCTCGAGGTGGGGACTACCACAGTATGTGGAGTCCGACCAAGGGAGTCACTTCACCGGACAGGTGATGCAGAACACCCTGATGCTGCTAGGCATTGAAGGGAAATGGCACGTGGCCCACAACCCCCAGTCATCGGGGATTGTAGAACGCATGAATCGGACACTCAAGGAAGGTTAAGGATGGGGATGGTGGACTCGCCCCGTAAATGGGCCGAGGTCCTACCATTGGTTTTGATGGGGATCCGGGCCAGCCAGTCTAAAAGCACGGGGTAATCCCTGTACGAGCTAATGACTGGCAGGGTTATACGGACCCCCACCCATGTACTAGCCCCGGTGCTCACGGAGGGTCAGCTCAGAGAGGTCAACCGGGACAGGTTCGCCCGAAACCTCTTTGAGCACCTGAAGCAGGCCCATGAGCGGGCGGCTGGGAACATGGGGAGGCAGCATCGGAGTAACCGATTGCTGCTCAAACCGAGAAAGCACCACGAGTGGGAGGTAGGAGGTCAGGTCATGGTAAGAAACTATGCCCGAGTAGGGAGTTTGGAGCCATTGTACATGGGTCCCTACAGTATTGAAGATAAAGCCAGCCCCATGGTTTACGCCATGAAGATGCCCTGGCGTACAAAATGGTTTCATATCAACCGGTGTAAGCTGTTTACGCCTGAAAGGGGAAAACAGCCAGTTGGTCAAGCCTGAGGGAGCAGCGGTTCGGGTTAAAGGCCCAGTGGCCAAAAAAGCCCCGCCCGTCAAGGCCCCCAGAAGGTCCCCATGGACGCCCCAGCCGAGAAAGCCATGGTCACCAGCCCTCCAGTTACCAAGGGCCGTCCCTCGAGTCAGGGAAGGGTCCAAGGACAGAGGTCCTCAGCCAGCAGCCACAGGCTGCGAGGGACCAAAAGTGAAGGACGGTGCGGTCACGCCGGGGGTAGTGGCGAGCCGCAGTCCGACCAGGGATTAGCCTGGCGGCGCGGAGACGGGCGGCGGATGCGTATAGTTTAGTTTAAGTTTTGGTTAGTGTTTATTGTTAAGTTTAATTGTTCAACTTAGGCTTGGGTGTTTTAGTTTAAGTTAAATAAGGTGTTGGGTAGTTTTAAGTAAGCAGTCTGCTAAGAGTGTGTTTATTTGGGGTCGAGGTCGCGGGACCCGACCATGCTTCACCAAGCCAGAGAATCTCTTGGGGACCTGGCTGCATGTTTTTGTATCTTTTGCAGAAAGATTTTCAGGATGAAGGGGATCGTGATCCTATTTGCCCTGATTGGGATGAGCATCGAAAGACGGGGCGACGTCCAGGACTCCCACATTTCCGGGTGCTCGGGAGACAAGGCGCACACAGCGATCGATGGGAGCGGTGAACGGGATGCGGAGGAGACCGCCGTCTACTTCCACAGTTAAAGAAGATATTATGAGAACAAGGTACTGGGCTCAGAGTTGCATGAGGACCAGGCCATGACGGTCCATTTAAAGGAGATCATAGCCGGTTGGAAAAGCACGCCAAGATGGTAAATGCTCTCATAAGGGAGGACAGAAATGCTTCTGACCAGGCTGCGCAGAATGAGGTGTGCATGTTATATGGGGCGGGGTTACTGGGCGAGGGCCGCAGTAATCTGGAGGATTTAAAACAGGGTTTAGTTCCCTCCTGGATTAGCAACAAGCACCTCGCAGTCCTCCACCCTTTTGAGAATGCATTAAGCCCATGCCAACTCCAACTAGCCTCCGAAGCCTATCCAGCCCCCGTGGATTTTGGGCGGTCCAACCACACAATCATGGGAGTAGTAGTTAGGATGCCGGTCATGGGTAGAACAGCCTGACCCACGCCGGTATACTGGGTGGAGAACATTGCAGTCATTCAAGGGGGTGCACACATTCGTTTCACAGCGGTCCCGCCTTATGTCATAAAGTGGGAGCACGCTATGACAGGTACTGACCTCTCAGGGTGCCGGAGCCGGGGAGCACACATAATCCTGTGTCCCCAGCACTTGAATGCCTATTCGAAACCACAGTGTGGGTTCAGAGCTGCTGGCGCAAAACCTATAAATTGTACCATGGAGGCAATGGCACAAGGCCATGTTCCCCCGCAGGTAGCATACATAGGAGGTGGGACATATTGTGTCACCACCGGCGCGTCCCACTACCAGCACGGTCAGCATAGCTGGTGTTCGGTCAGTGAAAGCAGCTTCTGTTTTAAACCCGAGGCAGAAGTTCAAGTGGCCCAGGAGCGAATTGTCCCCATTCCTGAACCCTCCACTGTTCACCTCACTGTGAAGGAGAATTTTACGGATTTGCAAAAGTACGTAGCCCACTTTGGCTATGAAATTCCCCCTCTCCCTGAACACCTTACCAAAATACTCAAAGCCATCATAGTTTCGCAGAAACATTTTTACACTCTAGAGCAGAAAACAGTAGAGATAGGGACTAAGATATTGGATATTGTGATTCCACCCTGGTGGGACATTTTCAATAACATAGAGGTCCCTTCGTGGATCAGACTGGCTTCCCACATTCTCGTGGTTTGCCAGTTAGGGGTCGTGTTGTATCTGGTTTACATTCAATGTAAGGGAAAAGGTCAGTTGTTAGAATTCCGTAACCAGAGGATCTGGAAGGAACATTATGTAAAGGTGGAGGGACATACGCCTGTTTAAGTCTTTTTCCTTGTATTTTGATTAAAGGCTTTTTTTTGTGTTTAGTTATTTTTAATAAAGGTTTTTCTGTTGTTTTTTTGCGACGCGGTTAATAAAGATGTATGTGTACCAAGTGGTGCAGGGGTGTTGGACCCCTCCATGCTTGGATGTGTGTAAAGTCTGTAGTTTTACTCTCTGTATGCTGATGTACACTACATTTTCGCGGAATGGGAAGTGCATGTGTCGTGGGTATATTAGATAGGTAATTACAGGGGAAGGTTGACTATGGAGGGTCAGAAATTTTTTGCTCACCTTGTAAAAGTATGATACTTCAAGCAAGTTTTAGTATCACCCGGGGAATGTAAGATTCACAACATTTCTACAATTCCCCAAAGGTTATTAATAAGAGAAGGGATCTTGCATGGACATTTTAATGAAAAAGGGTACCCAAAATGGCGTCTGCGCCTCGTGGCAGAAAGTCTGTGAGATTTTTAAAACTTGGACTCTGCGGCACAGGCAGCCCATGGAGAAATCGAAACCAATGCTGCAGTTTCTGTGGAGAGAGACTTTGCATTTTGAAAACCAAACAGGACTTTGAATTATGTATTAGACCAAATCGGAGACAGATCAAACACAGTTAGGCCTATAGTTATGGCCATCAAGCAGTTTGCATAAATAATCGGGAACGGCTTAAGGAAGCCATCGAGGCCGGACAGGCCCATTAAGATGTATTAATAACAAAACAAGTCAATTATCAGGCCAGTAGATGCGATTGCCAGCCATCTAAAAACAGTTAGAGTAGATTGCTACCGTTATTTAAAATAGCCCGCCAAGATTGGAACAAAGAACTAACCTGATTTGGTGTGCAGATAAGGGCCATCCAAAGGAGTATAATTGTAGGCCCACCGGCAACCTTCTCTCTCTGCTCTCAGCCTTTGCTCCGGCTCCGGCCCCTCACCCTCATGGCTACTGCTCTTCCCCCATCCCGCGCTTACTGCCCGGCCACTGCCCGTGCCTTCCCCATTCCAATAGGGACGCCCGGCATTGCGCCAGGCGGACACGGACAAACCAGGCCAGGCCAGGCGGGACGCGACGAGGCGAGGTGGTGAAGAAGACGAATGGAAAGACGATTGAAGAAAAGCTTCGAATAATCGAGCCTTCAGTCCAGCTGACCTGTGACTATCTTCATGCAAACTCCAGCTGCCGGCCGAGGAAGAGGAACCATCATCCCTGCGAGGTAAAGTACCCAAGCAGAGACTTTAACTTTGGGGTACTTGTACCTGGACAACGCCCTTGCAGCACCCCGAGTCCACGTGACAATGGCAGGCTCCAGAGAGCACAAAGAGCGAACCCCAAAGCCCACCGCTGTTTTGAATTCAGCAGATCTTTTGGATTGGTGAGCATGAATTCTGACCCCTCATAGCTTAATCTAGTTAGGTATAGGGGGTGGGATAAGGATAAGGGGATTGTTAAGATAGTTTGTTTTCCCTCGATGTGCCGTGTGTTCCCCATTCCCTGTATAAGTAGAGTTATTTTGTATTTTGCCTGTAAAAGTGTTTACTAGTAACTTTTTCATAAGATTGTGTTAATTTCCTCTTCAATAAAAATCTTAGCTCTTGCTTACATCCAACCACCTGTCTACTCGAGTCTCTTCTGTATCACCACCTTGTACCTAAGTCCGGTGTCTAGAACCCAGGGGCGTGGGAGCGATTCGAACTGCTCATAAACAGTCAGAGGCATAACTGAATGGGCGTACACGCCACCCCACACCACCCACGCCCACACCTTAACCAAGACTCTGTCTTCGATGTGAGTGTCCTCAACTCCATCCCGCAGCATGCTACCCGCCACCATCTCAGCACAACCCCAACTCGGCATGAGGTTGAAAAGGCCATCCGACAACTGAAGAACAACAAGGCCTCAGGAGCAGATGGAATCCCTGCCGAGGCATGGCAGAGAAGCACTACTGGTGCGAATTCATGAACTAATTTCTCTTATCTGGAAGGCGGAGAGCATGCTAGGGAATCTCAGAGATGCCGTAATTGTGACCATCTTCAAGAAAGGTGACAAGTCTGATTGTGGTAATTACAGAGGAGTTTCCCTGCTGTCAGGGAAAGTCATTGCAAGAATCCTCCTCAATCACCTTCTCCCAGTGGCCGAAGAGCTCTTCCTAGAGTCGCAATGCCGATTCCGCCTACTAAGGGGCACAATGGACATGATCGTTACCGCACTTCAATTACAAGAGAAATGCAGGGAACAGCACCAACCATTGTACATGGCCTTCTTTGATCTCACAAAGGCCTTCGACACTCAACCGTGAGGGATTATGGAGTGTCCTCCTCAAATTCGGCTGCCCTCAAAAGTTTGTCACCATCCTCCGCCTGCTTCATGACGACATGCAAGCCGTGATCCTGACCAACGGTTCCACCACAGACCCAATTGACGTACGAACTGGGGTCAAGCAAGGCTGTGTCATCGCACTAACGCTCTTCTCGATCTTCCTTGCTGCAATGCATCACCTCACCCTCAGTAAGCTCCCCGCTGGAGTGGAGCTAATTTACAGAACAAACGGGAAACTGTTCAACCTTCGTCGCCTCCAGTCGAGATCCAAGGTCGCTCCATCCTCTGTCGTCGAATTACAGTATGCAGACGACGCTTGCATCTGCACTCACTCGGAGGTCAAACTCCAAACCATCGTCAACACCTTCGCTGAAGCGTGCGAGAGCATGGGCCTTACACTAAACATCCGTAAGACAAAGGTCCTCTACCAACCTGCCCCTTGTAATGTATGTAATGTATATATACCTTAAGGGAGAGAACTACCTTTTACAGCTCCTGTATACTGTAGTACCGGCAGTGACCACACCTGTATATAAACCATGAGTAGTGATCTGTACAGATAGTTCTAGAGTAACCCTCATTCAGTAAACACCTGTTGAATCGTTCCCTGCAGTCTGTTGTCTGATTATTGAAGGACACAACATTAAGATACACGGACATAACATTGGCGACGAGGCAGATTCGAACCTACCTGCAACTCTGCATCACCTCCCAGGGATTCGCTCCTGGAGAACAGTGGAAGAAGGTCGAGTCCAGAAGCACGGGCGTCGACCACGGGCAACCGCTCAGTCATCCAGCGGAGATTTGAGCATCACAGGGGAGGCTGTCGAGAGCCAGGCTTGGCTTTCCAGTCACGGTGGTCCAGCGAAACGGGCTGGCAACAGGTACTGCACAGACCCTTCCCGGACAGCGGCGGGCTAGAGCCCGACCGAGCGGCACAGAAAAAGGCCGAGCAGCGTCGACGGGGGAGAGAGAGAGGGCAGAGCGCACAGGGTGCAGCTGGTGTTCAGGACCGAGCGGCGTCAACGGGGAAGAGAGACGAGAGAGAGCAGAGTGCAGCCGGTGTTCAAGGGCCGAGCAGCGTCAACGGGGGAGAGAGGCGTGGAGGAAAACGCGAGGCGCTGCCATTGCCACGAGGACCGCAGAGAGCGGCGTTGGCAGCAGCGCAAGAGCAGCGCACGAAACCCACAGGGTGTCGCCATTTGCCACGAGGACCGCCGAGAGCGGCGTTGGCAGCAGCGCGGGAGACGCCATTTTAAGCTGCAGCAGGGAAGAAAGGAAAGCGCGGGAGACGCCATTTTAAGCCAGTCTAACCACACCTAAAAATGCCGAAGAGTGGCAGTATCACAGCGTTCGACAATGAAATCGAAGATTGGACGACACATGTCGAACGCATAGAAGTATACTGCAAGGCGAATGAAGTGCCAGATGACAAGAAAGCGCTGGTATTGTTGAATTCAATGGGTGCAAAAACATATGGCTTACTACGAAACCTAGTAACCCCAGAGAAGCCAGTAGAAAAGGATTTTGAAAACATAGTGTCAATCCTACAGGACCACTTAAACCCCACACTGCTGCTGATAGCAGAAAGATTTAAGTTTCACAAAAGGAACCAGCATAAAGATGAAAGTAATGCTGAGTATTTAACGGAACTGTGCAAGCTATCGAAACACTGCCAGTTTGGAACGGGACTAGCAGATACTTTAAGGGACAAGTTTGTGAGTGGGCTTCAAAGTGAAGGAACCCAGAAACGGCTTCTATCAGAAAAGGATCTTACGCTGGACAAGGCTTTCAGCATTGCGTATCACATGAAGCAGCAGCACGGGGCGCTGCAGAGATACAACGGAGACCGCAAGAATATGGCACAAATGGAATGTCATACGGAACAGTGAAGTGCTATCGCTGCGGCAGAACAACACACGACCATAATGATTGCTGGTTCAAGGACAAAGTGTGCAGACAGTGTGGAAAAGTAGGACACATAGCAAGAGTCTGCAGGTTGGGAAAGAAAACCAGCAGCAAGAAATCTCCACAGGAGAAGTACAAGAAGGTACATAAGGTGACGGAAAGCAGTTCAGACGAACAGAAGAGTGATACAGACTCCGGAAGCAAGGAGCTGGGTTGTCTGAAACTACATAATGTGATCAAAACGGAGGATCACCAAACTATCTGGGTCACGCTCAAGATAGCAGGAGTCCAAGTGAAAATGGAATTGGACACAGGATCAGCCCTAACAGTCATAAACCGAAGGGACTACAAGCGGCTATTCTCACATATACCCTTGAGAGATACAAAGTTTGTCTTGAAGACGTACACGGGGCAAAAAGTCTACCTCAAAGGAAAAATAAGGGTGAACGTTATATATAACGGCAAGGAAACACCAAAAATGGACCTATATGTATTGCCAGATGGAGGACCACCACTACTAGGAGGTGAATGGATCCGGAAGATACAGCTAGATTGGCATTCCATACAGGCACTGACTGTGGCTGACAAAAGGGATGATGACTCCACACCTGGGCGACTGTCAAAGATCCTAACTGACGTGAAAGAAGTGTTCCAGCAAGGACTCGGAACACTAAAAGGCATGACAGCGATGATTAAAATTGAAGAAAATGCAAGCCCAAAATTTTTTAAGGCCAGACCGATACCTTATGCGATCCGCCCAGCCGTCGAAGCAGAGGTGGAGAGTCTGGAACGTTCAGGTGTACTGTCCAAGGTAGACTGGAGCGAGTGGGCTACACCCATCGTCCCTGTGATGAAAAAGTCGTTGAGCAGCACGCCTGGGGAACCAAGGAAGGTTCGCATCTGTGGGGACTTTAAGGTAACAGTGAACCCGATCCTTCACACCGTACAATATCCACTTCCGCGGATTGAAGATATTTTCGCCTCGCTATCTGGAGGGAAACGCTTCACTAAGATTGATCTGGCCCAGGCGTATCTGCAAATGGAGGTAGAAGAAGCATCAAAAAAATACGTCACAATCAACACCCATAAAAGTCTCTACCAATACAATCGGCTGGTATTCGGGGTAGCATCAGCTCCGGCTATTTGGCAGAGGGCAATGGAACAAGTCCTGCAAGGGATCCCAGGGACCCAGTGTTATTTGGACGACATCCTGGTCACGGGCGAAAATGACAGTGATCACCTTGCCAACCTGGAGCAGGTGCTCACTAAATTGCAGGAATATGGGCTCCGAGCTAACCGCCCCAAATGCGAGTTTTTTAGAAAGCAGATCTCGTATTGTGGGCACGTTATCGATAAAGAGGGGTTACATAAGTCCCCAGAGAAGATTGAGGCAGTAGTCAAGGCTCCAGCACCAGAAAATGTGTCACAACTGAGGTCGTTACTCGGGTTGGTAAACTACTACCATAAGTTCTTGCCAAATTTGTCTACAATACTACACCCACTGAACACCCTACTGCAAACTGGGGTGCCATGGAAGTGGAGTGACGAATGTAGACGAGCTTTCCAGAAGAGCAAAACACTAATCACATCGAAAGAGGTATTGGCCCATTACAACCCGGCATTACCAATTCGGTTGGCATGTGATGCGTCACCCTACGGTATTGGAGCGGCGCTGTCGCACAATTTCTCGGACGGCTCAGAGAGGCCAATAGCCTTTGCGTCATGATCACTAACCTCAGCCGAGCGTAACTACGCCCAGATTGACAGGGAGGTCCTCAGCCTAGTGTGGGGAGTGAAAAAGTTCAATCACTATCTGCACGGGCAGAAGTTCACCTTGCTGACTGACCACCAACAACTTGTCTCCATCTTTAATCCAAAGAAGGGCGTTCCGGTGATGACTGCGCAACGGCTACAAAGATGGTCCCTTTTTCTAGGGGCGCACCAATATGAAATCGAGTATAAGGGCACGAAACAGCATGGAAACGCTGATGGGCTATCACGCCTGCCACTGCCTACTGCAGAGGAAGCACCAGCAGTGGATCCTGTCAAAATATTTCATTCGACTATAATTGAATGATTGCCTGTAACTAACGCTGGTATAGAGAAGGAGACCCAAAATGACCCGACACTGTCTCGGGTATATGATTTGACAGTGAAGGGATGGCCAGCACATGGCGACTCACTGTTGCCAGCATTCTCATCCAGAAGAGAACAGCTGTCAGTATGCCAGGGGACCTTGATGTGTGGATCTCGAGTGGTAATTCCACCCAAGTTAAGGGAGAGAGTGCTCAATGAGCTTCACGAAGGTCATCTGGGAGGGGTGAAAATAAAAAGCCTTGCTAGGGATTATGTGTGGTGGCCGGGGATCGATCAGCAAATCGAGGACCTGACAAAGAGCTGCTCAGGATGCCAGAAGGTCCAAAATGCACCACCACATGCCCCTCTACACCCATGGGAGTGCACCTCATCTCCATGGCAACGGGTGCATATTGATTTTGCTGGTCCATTCATGGACTCAATGTTTTTAATAGCCGTGGATGCGCACTCGAAATGGCCTGAGGTGATCAAAATGTCCTCTACCACCACGGAGAAAACTATTGCAGCCCTACGGACCATTTTTGCCAGGAACGGCTTGCCAGAGCAGATTTGCTCTGATAACGGACCACAGTTTGTGTCCGAAGAGTTTCGAAGATTTATGAAAAGGAATGGGGTAAGGCATTACACATCCGCCCCGTATCATCCAGCCACAAATGGATTGGCTGAGAGGTTCATAGAAACCTTTAAAAAAGCAGTAAAGGCCATGTGCGATGACGACATTCCACTGCAGCATAAGGTGGACAATTTCCTGTTAGCCTACAGAAATGCAACACATGCAGTCACCAACCAGGCCCCGGCCATGATGTTCTTTAACCGAAGGTTGAGATCTCGTCTGGATTTGCTCAGACCAAATGTACGAAGAGATGTTGAGAGTAAGCAATTCCAGCACATCAATGAGAAGCCGACAAGGAGCTTCAATGTAGGGCAACCAGTCTTGGCCCGCGACTACCGAACAGAGAAATGGCAACCAGGAACGATATGCACACGGCAGGGGCCACTAATGTACACAGTGGACGTTGGGGAGAACATTGTGAGACGCCACGCTGACCAGATCCTAGAGTCACAGGAATGAGTCAACCCCATGTCTCGGCCATACGTACCTGGTGAGGAACCCGACGTACAGGTCGCACCTACCTCAGAAAGAATAGTATTGGAAGCTGATGAATCAACTGGCGACAGGGTGCTAGAATCGCCTCCGCACCAAGAGCGAGACACTCGGGAAAGGTGTTATCCAGAAAGAATCAGGAAGCCTCCCCAGAGACTGAATATATGAATGGACTATTTTCATATAACATTGTATATTAAAAATGTTAATTGTTAAATGAGTATTATGGTACTGTTAATCTAAAAGGGGAGGAATTGTAATGTATGTAATGTATATATACCTTAAGGGAGAGAACTACTTTTTACAGCTCCTGTATACTGTAGTACCGGCAGTGACCACACCTGTATATAAACCCTGAATAGTGATCTTCACAATTAGTTCTGGAGTAACCCTCATTCAGTAAACACCTGTTGAATCATTCCCTGCAGTCTGTTGTCTGATTATTGAGGGACACAACATTAAGGTACACGGACATAACACCCCTGCCACACAGTACTGCCCTCCGATTATCAAAATCCACAACACGGTCTTGGACAACGTGGACCACTTTCCATACCTCAGGAGCCTACTGGCAACAAGGGCAGACATCGATGACGAAGTCCAACACCGCCTTCAGTGTGCCAGTGCAGTCTTCGGTCGCCTGAGGGAGAGAGTGTTTGATGACCAGGACCTCAACCCGGCACTAAGCTCATGGTCTACAGAGCAGCAGTGATACCCACCCTCCTGTATGCCTCAGAGACATGGACCATGTACATCAGGCACCTCAAAGCACTGGAGAGGTACCACCAATGCTGCCTCCGCAAGATCCTGCAAATCCATTGGCAGGATAGGTGCACCAACGTCAGTATTCTCGCTCAGGCCAACATCCCCAGCATCGAAGCTTTGACCGTGCTCGATCAGCTCCAATGGACGGGTCACATCGTCCGCATGCCCGATATGAGACTCCCAAAACAAGCGCTCTTCTTGGTGCTCCAGCAGGGCAAGAGAGCCCCAGGTGGACAGAGGAAACACTTCACGGACACCCTCAAAGCCTCCTTGAAAAAGTGCAACATCCCCACTGACACCTGGGAATCCCTGGCCCAAGACTGCACAAAGTGGAGAAGAAGCATCCGAGAAGGCGCCGACCACCTCGAGTCTCTTCGCCGGGAGCAAGCGGAAGCCAAGCGCAGGCAGCGCAAGGAGCGCATGTCAACCCAAGCACCGTCTGCCCCACCTGTGACAGAGACTGTAGGTCCCGCATTGGCCTCATCAGTCACCTGAGAAATCATTTTTAATGTGGAAGCAAGTCATCCTCGGTTCTGAGGGACTGCCTAAGAAGGAAGGATTTACAAAAACATGCTATGTGAAAAATGTCTGCCAGATTTGCCCACATAACAAGTCACTACACTTTACTGTGATTCATTATTTGTGAAGAGCTTTGAGATGGTTCTAAAAGACGTGGGGGTGGAAATTTAACCCCCAAGGAGGGGTGGGTTGTGGTTGGTTGGGAAGGTAAAAAAAATGTTAAATTTCAAACCTAAACCCAACCCCAACCCGCCTCCAACCCCAACCCCAAACCGCCTCCAACCCCAACCCCAACCCCAACCCCAACTCGCCTCCAACCCCAACCCCAAACCGCCTCCAACCCGAACCCCGACCCCAACCCGCCTCCAACCCCAACCCAAACCCCCTCCAACCCGCCTCCAACCTCAACCCCAACCCCAACCCGCCTCCAACCCCAACCCCAACCCGCCTCCAACCCCAACCCCAACCCCAACCCTAACCCACCTCCAATCCCAACCCCAACCCCAACCCCAACCCACCTCCAACCCCAACTCCAACACGAACCCCAACCCCAACCCGCCTCCAACCTCAACCCCCTCCAACCTGCCTCCAACCCGCCTCCAACCCCAACCCCAACCCGCCTCCAACCCCAACCCCAACCCCAACCCGCCTCCAACCCAAACCCCAACCCCAACCCACCTCCAACCCCAACCCCAACCCCAACCCGCCTCCAACCTCAACCCCCCTCCAACCCCAACCCCAACCCCAACCCACCTCCAACCCCAACCCCAACCCCAACCCCAACACACCTCCAACCACAAACCCAACCCCAACCCCAACCTGCCTCCAACCTCAACCCCCCTCCAACCTCAACCCCAACCCCAACCCGCCTCCATCCCCAACCCCAACCCCAACCCACCTCCAGCCCCAACCCCAGCCCCAACCCCAACCCCAACCCGCCTCCAACCTCAACCCCCCTCCAACCCCAACCCCAACCCGCCTCCAACCCCAACCTCAACCCCAACCCACCTCCAACCCCAACCCCAACCCCAATACCAACCTGCCTCCAACCTCAACCCCCCTCCAACCTCAACCCCAACCCCAACCCACCTCCAACCCCAACCCCAACCCCAAACCGCCTCCAACCCGCCTCCAACCCCAACCACAACCCCAACCCCAACCCGCCTCCAACCTGAACCCCAACCCACCTCCAACCTGAACCCCAACCCGTCTCCAACCTGAACCCCAACCCGCCTCCGACCTGAACCGCAACCCGCCTCCAACCTGAACCCCAACCCGCCTCCAACCCCAACCCCAACCCGCCTCCAACCCCAACACCAACCCCAACCTGCCTCCAACCCCAACCATCCTCCAACCCCAACCCGCCTCCAACCCCAACCCAACCCCAACCTGCCTCCAACCCAAACTCAACCCCAACCCCCCTCCATCCCAACCCCAACCCCAACCCGCCTCCAACCCCAACCCCAACCCCAACCCCAATCCGCCTCCAACCCGAACCCCAACCTGCCTCCAACCTGAACCCCAACCCGCCTTCAACCCCAACCCCAACCCGCCTCCAACCCCAACCCCAACCCGCCTCCAACCCCAACCCCAACCCCAACCCCAACCCGCCTCCAACCCCAACCCCAAACCGCCTCCAACCCCAACCCCAACTCGCCTCCAACCCCAACCCCAAACCGCCTCCAACCCGAACCCCGACCCCAACCCGCCTCCAACCCCAACCCCAACCCTAACTCCCCTCCAACCCCAACCCAAACCCCCTCCAACCCGCCTCCAACCTCAACCCCAACCCCAACCCGCCTCCAACCCCAACCCCAACCCGCCTCCAACCCCAACCCCAACCCTAACCCACCTCCAATCCCAACCCCAACCCCAACCCCAACCCCAACCCACCTCCAACCCCAACTCCAACACGAACCCCAACCCCAACCCGCCTCCAACCTCAACCCCCCTCCAACCTGCCTCCAACCCGCCTCCAACCCCAACCCCAACCCGCCTCCAACCCCAACCCCAACCCCAACACGTCTCCAACCCCAACCCCAACCCGCCTCCAACCCAAACCCCAACCCCAACCCACCTCCAACCCCAACCCCAACCCCAACCCCAACCCGCCTCCAACCTCAACCCCCCTCCAACCCCAACCCCAACCCCAACCCCAACCCACCTCCAACCCCAACCCCAACCCCAACCCCAACACACCTCCAACCCCAAATCCAACCCCAACCCCAACCTGCCTCCAACCTCAACCCCCCTCCAACCTCAACCCCAACCCCAACCCGCCTCCATCCCCAACCCCAACCCCAACCCACCTCCAACCCCAACCCCAGCCCCAACCCCAACCCCAACCCGCCTCCAACCTCAACCCCCCTCCAACCCCAACCCCAACCCGCCTCCAACCCCAACCTCAACCCCAACCCACCTCCAACCCCAACCCCAACCCCAATACCAACCTGCCTCCAACCTCAACCCCCCTCCAACCTCAACCCCAACCCCAACCCACCTCCAACCCCAACCCCAACCCCAAACCGCCTCCAACCCGCCTCCAACCCCAACCACAACCCCAACCCCAACCCGCCTCCAACCTGAACCCCAACCCACCTCCAACCTGAACCCCAACCCATCTCCAACCTGAACCCCAACCCGCCTCCGACCTGAACCGCAACCCGTCTCCAACCTGAACCCCAACCCGCCTCCGACCTGAACCGCAACCCGCCTCCGACCTGAACCGCAACCCGCCTCCAACCTGAACCCCAACCCACCTCCAACCCTAACCCCAACCCGCCTCCAACCCCAACACCAACCCCAACCTGCCTCCAACCCCAACCATCCTCCAACCCCAACCCGCCTCCAACCCCAACCCAACCCCAACCTGCCTCCAACCCCAACCATCCTCCAACCCCAACCCGCCTCCAACCCCAACCCAACCCCAACCTGCCTCCAACCCAAACTCAACCCCAACCCCCCTCCATCCCAACCCCAACCCCAACCCCAACCCGCCTCCAACCCCAACCCCAACCCCAACCCCAATCCGCCTCCAACCCAAACCCCAACCTGCCTCCAACCTGAACCCCAACCCGCCTTCAACCCCAACCCGCCTCCAACCCCAACCCCAACCCGCCTCCAACCCCAACCCCAACCCCAACCCCAACCCCAATCCGCCTCCAACCCGAACCCCAACCCGCCTTCAACCCCAACCCCAACCCGCCTCCAACCCCAACCCCAACCCGCCTCCAACCCCAACCCCAACCCGCCTCCAACCCCAACCCCAACCCGCCTCCAACCCCAACCCCAACCCGCCTCCAACCCCAACCCGCCTCCAACCCCAACCCGCCTCCAACCCGCCCACTTCCAGTTTTAATGTAGGCAGTTGGGTGGCAGGCAACCAACCCGCTTTCAGGAGGTGCATCCGCCACTTAAATCTTTTAAGAAGGCTGTGTACCTCCATTTTAGCAGCATTTTTATTTTTAACTCATGGAACCTGGGATTCCCAGGCCTCGGGAATCACAGCTCATAAAAGGCAAGAAGGGTCGGATCCATGAGGTAAGTGCATTTACAGCACTGTTTGTGGGCCAGGAGGAGCAGAAGTGCTTCTTTCAGGCCCAACAAGCTTACCTCCACACGATCGGCCCCTGCGATCGGCCTCCCCCCACCTCCCCCCCATGATGTCTGATTCACCCCCACCCACCGCGATGTCTGAACCTCCGGAGTGTCTGACCCCCACCCTCAACCGGGCCTTTTTGATTTGCATAAAACTGCATCAGTACAATTAGCAGAAGGATCAGATTTTCTGCTATCTACCTATAAGCAGATTTAGAAATCTGTAACATTGATACCGTCCCCCCAAGGGCTCGGGTCACATACAGATAGACAGCTGCACTTTTACTCTCTAGCATCATGGTCATCAGTATTAAAAAGAAAGAAAGACTAGCATTTATATAGCGCCTTTCACTACCACCGGATGTCTCAAAGCGCTTTACAGTCAATTAAGTGCTTTTGAAGTGGAGTCACTGTTGTAATGTGGGAAATATGGCAGCCAATTTGCGCACAGCAAGCTCCCACAAACAGCAATGTGATACTGACCAGATAATTTGTTTTTTTGTTGTGTTGGTTGAGGGATAAATATTGGCCAGGACACCGGGGATGACTCCCCTGCTCTTCTTCAAAATAGTGCCATGGGACCTTTGACGTCCACCTGAGAGAGCAGACAGGGCCTCGGTTTAACGCCTCATCTGAAAGATGGCACCTCCGATAGTGCAGCACTCCCTCAGCACTGCACTGGAGTGTCAGCCTAGCTTTACGTGCTCAAGTCCCTGGAGTGGGACTGGAACCCACAACCTTCTGACTTCAGAGCCGAGTGGTGCTACCAACTTTTTTTAAATTTTATTATTAATATACTTTATTGAACATTAAGAACATTTACAACATCGTGATCATTTCATTGTATCATACAATTCCATTCTGCCGCTCTGCACAGCCATTCCGCCACCACGTTTTAACATCAAAACCTGAAGTTTAATTTGTCTCCTGTAACATATATTAATCGATTGTACTTTAAAAATTGATTGTAAAATACTATCTTTAAATTCCTTTCTGAATAAAACATCCACAGAGCCTTATAATGATCTTTTAGTTTATATTTAAAATACTCTTTTAGATTGATTCTCCTCCCCTTAAAAAACAGAGCATTCCTTCTTTGCACAATCACGAATCTAGCCAAACTGAACATTAAATTAACTGCCGTTCCACTAGGCTCGGGCAGACTCTCCTGCAATCCCCATCTCAAAATTGAGTCACACGGGATTCCCATTCTCGCTCTTCGGTCCCCACCCAGCAAAGAAACTTCACGCAACTGTCGAACCTAGTACTTAAAATTATTTAACTGCGGACATAACACCAATAAATGGGACAGAGTCACATCCCATGTCCCACACACTGGGCAAGTTGCCCCCTCCACTCGCCCAATCTTGCACAAGACCGTCATGGTGAAAATCCGCTTATGAGACAATTTGAAAGCCAGTTCAATCCACTCTGGACATTTAAAATTTACCCACACTCCCTGCCAAATCCTGTTGAAGTCCAGCTGTGGGTATATACTCTGCCAAAACTCCTGACCAGCAGGTGTCTTGAATCTCCATTCTCTAAATACCTCATAGAAATCTCGAGTATTACAGTTGTCAAATTGGACCAACTCTCCCCCTTTCTCCAGCAGAAAGCTTGGAAAAGCAGGATGCATTTTACTTCCTTTGGAGATTTCCGCATTTATTTCTTCCATCCAATCCTGTGACATTGCCCTCACAACCTTCTCATACATGATCCCTATTGCTTTTTCCTCTACCTCCTGATCCTCCTCCCACACCATGTCCCTCACTATCGTTTCCGGCAACCAACCTGGAATTACCTCGTATAATACATCTTTCACACATATACCAGCTTTTATAAAAGCTTGATCAAATAAAACCTCTCCTTCAATGTTGGCCCACCTGTTCAAAAATAAGGGCTGTTCTAAAAATTCCTCAGCCCCCTTGGGCATAAACTGCACACTTTTTATAAATTGGGCCCAAGTCTCTACAACCCCCTTATAAAACCTAGGGAGAAGTTTAATCGATTTCAAAAACATATTATTGTATTCCATATAAAATATCCCCTATCCCACTTCGTTTTTAAAAATGCTCAAAACAACTCTTCCAAAAACTTGTATTTGACTTCTGAAGAAATCTCTTCACCCATTTGATTCCAAAGGATTTTTTCTTCAAATCAATATCTGGGAAATTGAGTCCTCCCTGATTTATCCGTCCAATGATGGTATTGTAAGGCAGCAAGGCTGGTTTCCCTTCCAATAAAAACCTCACACAAGCCTCTCGGATGGACTTTACTGCCCACTCAGGAATATCCTCCACCGTCAATAAGTACCATAGCTTAGATAGCAGGAGAGCAGACACCACTGTCGCTCTTCCTTGCACTTTCAACCACCTTCTTTCCCATCTTCCCAAAATCTTATTAATTTTCATAACCTTCGGTTCCTAATTTAATTGATCCACTTCATCCCTGTCTTCCTTGCACCCCATATGCACCCCCAGAACTTCCAAAACCTCCACCACCTTAAAGGGACATTCCCCCAATCCTTCCCCCCTACTCTTTCCTGCAACCAGGCATTGGGACTTACTATAATTCACCCTGGCTCCTGAAGCTCTACAATATTCCTCCACTACACCCATAGCTTTCCTCACTGACTCCCCATTTCTCAATCTGCATATTGGTGTATCACCGACACCAGCCCAGAACTGGGAACCACAATCCCAACTACACCTTGTTTCTTTCGCATCATGTAACCTAATGGCTCTGCTACCAATGTGTACAACAATGGGGACAGAGGACAACCCTGTCTCACTGAGTTCTGTATCGGAAAATAGTTGGATAAAAAACCATTACATTTAACACAGCTAAATATGTTTGAATAAAAAATCCTTATCCACTCAATTAAATTTTCCCCGAAACCAAATGCTTCCAAAACCTTCAATAAAAAGTCATGAGAGACCTTATCAAAGGCTTTCTCTTGATCTATCTTTAATACATAAGCCTCCCTCCCACTCTCTTCCATGAGCTCTATCGCGTCTCGGGTTGAGACCACAGAGTCTGCGATGTCCCAGCCTATGACTCCATAGGACTGAGAGGGCAAAACTATCTGCGGCAACACCTCCTTCAAACGATTTGCCATAAGCCTCGCCAAGATCTTATAATCCACATTTGATAATGAGATGGGCCTCCAATTCATCAGATCCCTTCTATCCCCTTTATTATTGACACCTCTCCTCAATTTTAATTTCCTTAAAAACTTCTAACAGCAATGGACTTAGAATCTCAAAAAATTCTTTATAAAATTCTGCACTTTGTCCATCAGACCCTGGGCTTTCCCTCCCCCCCTTCATTCCACTTATTGCTACTTTTATTTCCGCTAATCCTACTTCTTTGTCACACATGCTTCTCTCATCCTCCTTTAAACCCTCTTCAATAAAAGCACTAACCTTCTCCATCGCCAAATTGGAAGTGTCTTCTTTTGTATATAACTCTTGATAAAAGCTGCTAGCCGCCTCTAAAATCTCCCCACTTTCATGAATGATCTTCTCCCCAGCCTTCAACTCTCCAATTAATGATAATCTCTGTCGCCGCTTCTCTTGCTCTAGAAAATATCTAGTGCATCTTTCGCCTTCCAATGCACCTCTAGCCTTTGCACAGAGAATGGCGCCCTTCCATTTTTCAGCTTGCAATAATTCCCACTCTTCCTTTAGCACCCGAAACTTAGTCTCAGCTCCCTTATCCCCTCCGTCAGCTGCTTTACAGACATCCTTAAACCTTTTGTTTATATTCTCTTCTCGACGCCGGTTAGCTGCCACTCTCTTTTTCCCATAACGTACCGAAAAAACTTTTACCTCATATTTGAAATTGTCCCATCAAACTCTTCTTTCTTTCAAGAGCAAAGGTTCCTTCTGAGCATTCTTTATTATATTTAAAATCCCTTCTTTATAAGCAATTTCTTTCAGGTATTGATTGTTTAAAATCCACACGCCTGAACCGATCTTAACTCTGCTGTTCCTAATTCTAAGAACCAAAGCCGAGTGATCACTAAAAAATACTTTTTTTACAATAAATCTCCATCAGCTCAGAACTTAACCCTTCCCAAATTAACAAAAAATCTATTCGGCTCTGTTTTAAAACATCACCCACCCAACCTGTTCTGGAGAACTCCCTTTTTATGGGGTACCGGTCCCTCCATAAGTCTCTCAAATTTAAATTTGCCATCATTTTTACAATCATCCCTCTGGAGTTATCATCCTTAAAGGTCATCTGGGCTGAAATGTCCATCCGAGATAAAAATACATTAAAATCCTCCACTATACAAGGATTTTCCACCTCTGCCACTTCAGTGAACACCCCCCAAAAAAACTTGCGACGCTTGCAATGGTCGTTCGGTGCATAGATATTAATGAGATCGCAATTAAATTCCTCCATTTTTACCCTTAGCCGTAAAAATCTCCCCTTAGTGTCCTTGTCCAGCAAGGCAACGTTCTCTTTTATGGACAGACTCACCAAAACAGCCACAACTCTACGGTTATTGTTTGCACAACTTGCAAACACCTCTCCCTTCCAAACCTTCTGAACTCTTTCTAGGATATCCTCATCCCAAAAGGTTTCTTGCAGACACAACGGGCTGGATTTTGTCATTGGGGCGGGCTGGGGTCGTGTCATCCGCTTTTCGTGTTATCAACCCGATTCCAAAATCGATGTCGGAGATTGATGCGATTTTCACATAATTGGGCAATTGAGTTCCAGCGTGTGGGAATCCATGGTCCAATTAGTTTTTTCAGTCTGAAACTCACCTCCGATGATGTCATCATTGCTGCTGCATTTAAGGTCTGCAAGAAGCCTTGCTTCTTCTGCAGACTACCAAACTTTTAGCCTTTCATGTTAGAGGGACCTGAAGACAGAATGAGGAGCGGGAGATCTAAGTCTGCTCTCAGGTTTGATGACGTCACCCTGCAAGCTTTGGTGGAGGGAGCAAGAGCTAGTAAGGAAGTGCTCTTCCTTTCTTCAGGGAGGAAGAAGCCTCCCCAGCAAACGAAGGCTGTGTGGGTCCAGGTGGCCCAGGAAGTGAACTCGTTGTCCCTCATCCGCAGAACCTGGCTTCAGTGCAGGAAGAGGTTTCATGGCCTTCTGCACACTGGAAAAGTGAGTATGACTTTGCCATCACCCTCAATCTGATCCCCATTGCCTCTCCTCACCAGCACTCAGTTTTAGCAACCTCTTCCTCCACATCCCACTTGACACTGACATCCCTGCACCCTTACCCATTCCCTCTCTCTCTATGGTCACATTCACCTGACTATTCGACTATGCAGTCCTCACACTCCCTATCACTGTGATGCTATTAAAACAACTTACAAAACACAGGGAGGGCCCTTGGTCTTGCCAACTCACTCCATCTTTGTCTCCTTCTAAGCATCTATGCTATGGATTCTCTACACTCCTTCATTCTCACTCAAACTCCACTTGTCTCCCTCATTGCAGGAAAAGAGAGCTCACAATAAAAGGGAAAGAGCCAGGACAGGGGGAGGGCCACCATCAGTAGCCCATCTCACCCCTTGGGAGGAGATGGTCCTGGAGATTGTGGGACTGGAGGACGATGCGCAAGTGGGGGATGGACAGACGAGTGCATCAGAGAAAGCTGGTGACAGAATAGTTTTTCATCTCTCTCATTGACATTGCATGAGTCGCTGATAATGATTCTGAAGCTCTAACAGATGGACTTATGATCATCTGCAATATGCAATGTGCATGTAACCTTGGCCTCACATAAGAACATAAGAAATATGAGCAGGAGTAGGCCAATCAGCCCCTCGAGCCTGCTCCGCCATTCAATAAAATCATGGCTGATCTGATCCTAACCGCCAATCCACTATCACAGAACCATCTCCTGAATCTAACAGAATTAGACACACGAAATAGGAGCAGGATCAGGCTACACGGCCCCTGGGCCCGCTCCGCTACCCACAGGGCCATGACCGATCCGAACCTAGACTGATTTCCAAATTCCTGCCCGCTCCCCATAAACCTTAATTCCCTTTACTTCTAGGAAACTGTCTATTTCTGTTTTAAATTTATGTAATGATGTAGCTTCTACAGCTTTTTGGGGCAGCATATTCCATGGACCTACCACCCTCTGAGTGAAGTAGTTCCTCCTCATCTCAGTTTTGAAAGAGCAGCCCCTTATTCTAAGACTATGCCCCCTAGTTCTAGTTTCACCCATCATCGGGAACATCCTCCCCGCATCCACCCGATCCAACCCCTTCACAATCTTATATGTTTCAATAAGATCGCCTCTCATTCTTCTGAACTCCAATGAGTAGAGTCCCAATCTACTCAACCTCTCCTCATATGTCCATCCCCTCATCCCCGGGATTAACCGAGTGAACCTTCTTTGTACTGACTTAAGTATGGACACCAAAACTGTACGCAGTATTCCAGGTGCGGTCTCACCAATACCTTGTACAACTGAAGCAATACCTCCCTATTTTTATATTCTATCCCCCTAGCAATGAAAGCCAACATTCCATTGGCCTTCTTAATCACTTGCTGCACCTGCATACTAACCTTTTGAGTTTCGTGCACCAGGACCCCCAGATCCCTTTGTACTTCAGTACTTTCCAGTTTCTTGCCATTAAGATAATAACTTGCTCTACGATTTTTCCTGCCAAAGTGCATAACCTCACACTTTCC
This sequence comes from Somniosus microcephalus, assembly GCF_052327205.1. Taxonomy (NCBI): domain Eukaryota; kingdom Metazoa; phylum Chordata; class Chondrichthyes; order Squaliformes; family Somniosidae; genus Somniosus; species Somniosus microcephalus. Next base: position 169,509,226 of record NC_140993.1, on the reverse strand, counting down.
AGTATTGTATTCCATCTGCCAAATCTCTGCCCACTTACTTAGCCTGTCTATGTCCCCTTGCAGGTTTTTTATGCCCTCCTCACTCACTACTTTCTGTAATGATATCAGCAAATAGTGATGATATTTGTCTGTGTTTGATTACTTATGCCTTACAGCATATTTGTTTGTGTTTTTGATTACTTGTGCCTGACCAGCAGAGGTCATGTGAGAGACAAGCAGTCCAGAGGAGTTTTACTTTCAGTTTCATTCTAGATGCATCACAGCATAGTGTGTTCTGTAAAAAGCTGTAGAAAGTCTTGAACAAGACTTTAGATTAAACAACATTCTCTTTCAGAAATTAGTCTTTATTGAACCCAAAAAGAAATCAAAACATGATGTCAGAAGTGGCTGAAAGAGGAAAAATCTGAAGTTAGCAACTTGATGGGACAGTGAAAGCAGTTGTGGCAAGTAAGCGAAATCAGCTCTCCACATATTAGCAAGCCAGAAGAGAACATCGTTGCTTACCATTAGAGAATAGCTAACGAAGTGAAAAAATGGAAGGTTTACTCCCACCGGCGACGCTTCAATAGACAGGTAATGTGGCTGAAAATTGGAGAAGTTTCAAACAACATTTAGAGTTGTATTTAGCGGCAATCGGAGCTGACGAGAAAAGTGATAAACAAAAATCGTCCGTGTTCTTACATGTCGTGGGTGATGCAGCGCTGGAGGTATATAATAATTTCATATTTGCTGTTGATGGAGACAAAATGAAGCTAGATAAAATAATGGAACAGCTTGAGGCCTACTGCATACCTAAACGCAACGTGACCTTTGAGAGGCACAAATTTTTCACATGTGTACAGAAAATCGGCGAGACTATTGATCAGTATGTGACTGAACTGAGAAACCGGAGCAAATCGTGTGAATTTGGGGGACTCACAGACTCGCTGATAAAAGACAGACTGGTGTGTGGTATTCCAGATAATGGTCTAAGGGAAAGGCTGCTAAGAGAGCAAGATCTAGACCTGGGAAAAGCCATAGCATTGTGTAGGGCTACAGAGACTGTGAAGTTGCAGGCAAAGGAGCTGTTCAGTGACAGTAGCTGCAACGTGGATGCAGTGAGAAAGAACGGATACAAACCGTTTAACAAAGAGAGCGCCAATGTGAAAAAAGAGACATGGCCAGCAAACGAAAATGAAAGAGACAATCGGAAGTCATGTAGTCGATGCGGTACACAGCATCCACCAAGAAAGTGTCCAGCATATGGTAAAACATGCAATAGATGCAACAAAAACAACCATTATGCCCGTTGCTGTAAGAACCAAGCGCAACAAAGCAAGGTCCATACAGTAGATGAAAGCGAGATAGAGGAATTCAATGTAGATGTTGTGTCTGAAAACAAAAAAGAAAGAGACTGGATGTTGACACTAAAAGTGAACGACATACACATTCCATTTAAATTGGATACTGGAGCACAAGTTAATGTGATATCAGAGACCGATTTTAAGAGAATTAGACCCAGACCAAAGTTACATGGAATACAAGTGAAAGTGACCGGATACTCAGGTACTGATATACCAGTGAAAGGAAAATGCATTGTCAAAGTAACACACAAGGACAGAGAGCACACGCTAGCATTAATCGTGGTGCCAAAGGAGGTGCAAGCCATACTAGGTTTAAAAGCCTGTGAGAGACTGAACCTGGTAAAGAGAGTCCTCGTTGTGGAAAGCGAAGGAGAGACAGTCTATGATGAACTCATGAAAGAGTACAAAGACCTATTTAAGGGTCTAGGCTGCATTCCAGGAGAACACACGATCAGAGTAGATAAAAGTATGACACCGGTCATACATCCATGCAGAAAAGTTCCGTTTGCTCTTCAAAAGCAACTGAAGGCAGAGTTGGACAGGATGGAAAGCCTGAACGTGATTCAGAAGATAGATGAGCCAACTGAGTGGGTGAGTTCCCTCGTCGTAGTGGACAAAAAGAATGGAAAGCTCAGAATTTGCCTGGATCCAAGAGATCTAAACAGAGCAATAAAGAGAGAGCACTTCAAGCTTCCTACACGTGAGGAAATCATGGCACAGTTTGCAAATGCAAAATATTTCAGCAAGTTAGATGCGTCCTCAGGATTTTGGCAGATGAAGCTGGACGAAGCAAGTTCAAGACTGTGCACGTTCAACACTCCATTTGGCAGATACAGATTCCTAAGGTTACCATTTGGCATTGCCTCAGCTCCTGAAGTGTATCACAAGACTATCCATATGATCTATGAGCACCTGGAGGGAGTTGATACATCAATGGATGACATCATAGTATGGGGAACCACGAGAACTGAGCATGACGAGAGACTGAAAAAAGTGCTCCAAGCAACAAGGAAAACAAACCTGAAGCTGAATAGAGAGAAATGCCAGCTCGGGGTGACAGAACTGACATTCGTGGGAGATATCCTTAGCAGTGAGGGCATCAGACCAGATCCCAGAAAGGTGTCCGCCATTGAGAATATGCCAAGGCCACAATGCAAAAAGGACGTGCAGAGGTTTAATGGAATGATCAACTACATGGGTAAATTCATATCCAACCTCTCAGAAAAAATAGCGCCACTGAGAAGACTAACTAAAAAGAACATAGAATGGGAATGGAATCATGAGCATGAGAAGTCATGGAGCGATCTAAAGAAACTGCTCACAGAGGAACCAGTTCTGAGGTTTTATGACCCAGCGAGACCCATCAAGATATCATCAGATGCATCACAGAGTGGGCTCGGTGCCGTTCTTCTGCAACAATATGACTACTGGCAACCTATTGCATATGCATCGCGCTCAATGACAGACGCGGAGATGCGATATGCTCAAATAGAAAAGGAGCTGCTCAGCATCACATACGCCTGTGAAAGATTTCACCAGTTTGTGGCAGGACAAGCAATCAGTGTAGAGACTGACCATAAGCCCTTGATTGCATTGTTCCAAAAGCCACTGAATAGCTGTCCGCTTAGAATACAAAGAATGATGATCAGGCTGCAACACTATACACTGAATGTTGCGTACACACCGGGTAAGCTGATGTATACAGCAGACACGTTGTCCAGAGCTGTTGACCCAAGTGAGCCCGCAAACACCACAATGGATGAAAAAGTGAACGCCTACGTGGACATGATCACAAGTGCACTGCCCATAGCAGATGCAAAAATGGAGCTCATAAAGACTGAGACAAACAAAGATGAAACAATGAGACGACTGAGAAAAAGCATCTTGGATGGATGGCCCAACATGAAGCAAGACTGCTCACCTCATATAGCAGAGTACTGGAACTGCAGGGTGGAACTATCAGTGGTCGAAGACATCATCTACAAAGGAAGTAAAATAGTTATCCCAAAGAGTCTGAGAAGAGAGATGCTAAAAAAGATCCATGGAGGACATCTGGGAATCGAAAAGTGTAAGAAAAGAGCACGAGAGGTGATGTACTGGCCACGAATCAACCAAGATGTGACAAATGAGGTGTCAAACTGCACAATATGCCTGAAATATCGAGCAAGCAATCCGGTAGAACCACTAAAGCCACACCCAGCACCAGACAGACCTTACCAGAAGGTAGGCGCTGACCTATTCATATGTCAAGGGAAGGACTATCTTGTCGTCACAGACTATTACTCCCTGTATCCAGAGGTTTGTAGACCACACCACCACTGCAGAAGCTGTGATAAGAAGTATGAAAGCCATATTCTCCAGACATGGCGTGGCAAGCGAGGTCTTCACAGACAACGGACCCCAGTTTAACAATGCAAATTTCCGACACTTTGCCAAAGAGTGGGACTTTGTCCACACAACGTCAAGTCCTCACTATCCACAGTCCAATGGACTAGTGGAAAAATCGGTCCAGACAGTGAAAAGACTGATGTACAAGGCAAAAGACAGTGGAACTGACTTCTACCAAAGCATGCTTGTATACCGCACAACGCCGCTCGAGTGTGGTATGTCACCAGCCCAACTCCTGATGGGACGTCGGCTAAGGTCAAACCTACCCATCCCGGAGAACCTCCTGAAAACAAAAGAGGGGGAGAAAGTGAGGAAGTTCAAAGAGCAACAGAAAGAAAAGCAAAAGTACTACTATGACAGAGGAACACAAAACCTACCTGAACTCCACACTGGTGACCAAGTAAGGTTGAAAGACAAAACAAACACATGGACTCAGAAGGGAACTGTCCTGAGTGAAGTTCAACCAAGATCATACACCATTCAGACAGATGAGCGTGCTGTTCTGAGAAGAAATCGTCGAGATCTTCTCATGGGACCAGCCACAGCAGGTCAAGAGACTGATACTGGTGAACAACCTGATCACACAGCTGAGAACCAATCATCTGAGGCAACAACTCAGATTCAAGGACAATCAATCAGAAAATCCTCAAGACACGTGAAGCCTCCTGAGAGACTCATTGAGCAAATTTAAGGACTATTGTTAAAGAAGGAAGTAATGTTATCTTATTTTTTCTTCAAGTTCTAGTGTATTGACATATTTCATGTGAACACACAAAGCAAGGGTAAAAAACCTTGATCATGATAATGATAATGTAAGTTCATTAAATGTTGTTAGTTAAAAGTAAAATACTTTTGTTTTAAGAAAGGGAGATGTAATGATATCAGCAAATAGTGATGATATTTGTCTGTGTTTGATTACTTATGCCTTACAGCATATTTGTCTGTGTTTTTGATTACTTGTGCCTGACCAGCAGAGGTCACGTGAGAGACAAGCAGTCCAGAGGAGTTTTACTTTCAGTTTCATTCTAGATGCATCACAGCATAGTGTGTTCTGTAAAAAGCTGTAGAAAGTCTTGAACAAGACTTTAGATTAAACAACATTCTCTTTCAGAAATGAGTCTTTATTGAACCCAAAAAGAAATCAAAACACTTTCCCTCCCATCTTAGTATCATCTGCAAACTTTGATATGTTACACTCGGTCCCCTCCTCCAAATCATTAACATAGATTGTAAAGAGTTGGGGACCCAGCACTGACCCCTGCGGAACACCACTAGTTACTGATTGCCAGTCTGGGAATGAACCATTTATCCCAACTCTCTGCCTTCTGTTAGATAGCCAATCCTCTATCCATGCCAGAATATTACCCTCAATCCCGTGATTTTTTATCTTAAGCAATAATCTTCTGTGTGGCACCTTGTCAAATGCCTTTTGGGAGTCTAAATACACTACGTCCGCTGGTTCCCCTTTATCCACCCTTTATGTTACTTCCTCAGAGAACTCCAGCAAATTTGTCAAACATGACTTCCCCTTCATAAAACCATGCTGACTTTGTCCTATTAAATTATGATTATCCAAATGTCCTGCTACTGTCTCCTTAATAATGGACTCCAAAATTTTACCTACCACAGATATTAGGCTAACCGGTCTATAGTTTCCAGCCTTCTGTCTACTGACTCTTTCCTTTACTGCCCCACAGGACCATCGCAAGCACCTGTCCCCACTATCCAGGAGGAACAGCCTGAGTCTCCAGACTCCTCAGAGGAAGCTGCAACCTCTGAGGGCACAGCGTCAGCAGAATTCAGCCAACCCAGCACCAGCGCAGACACTCACACCTTGGTGGGTCCATCGCGAGATAGAGTAGTGTTGTCACCTGGTGTATCACAGCTCACAAGTGAGCATCAGCAGATTGTGGAGACAGGGACAGCAGTGGAGAGTCCTAGTAGGAGGGCGCAGGACTCTCCCAGCTCGGCTCAGCTGCATGTCGACCCTCTGCCTCCGGGTCCATCCAGAAGAACGGCGGTGCTGAAACTCCAGGAACAGGTGCAGGAGTCTCTGGCAGGATTTGTCTCCAGGGTCGCTGCGACTGTGGAGCGAATGGAAGAGTCCATCACGAACATGAGCAGAGGCTTTGTGGAGTCATTGGCGCATGAACGCAGCACTACGGAAAGGATGGCAACCTCCATGGAAAGTCTGGCTATGGCCATGGAGGCAGTAAGTCGCCGGAGTGAGGCAAACATGGTGAGTGCTCAGAATAGACTGACATCTCTGGAGGAGCGATGATCAGCTATTGAACAGAGAAACCAGAGCTTCATAGAAGTCCTTCTGAATAGGACTGCCAGTGCAGATACGGGTCCCCATGGCCCCCCAATGTGCAGCAAGGTACTCTCAAGCCACTTGCAAGTGCTGAGGTGGACCTGACCCGTGAGAGGGAAGTTTCTGGCAGACATCAAGGAAGTGGGGGCTCCTCTCCAAGCGCTCACACTTCCATGCCACTGCAGAGCCCTTGGTCAGAGCCCCACTAGAGTCCCCACCCAACTGAAATCGGCGTCTCAACCCCTGCACAGCCGCAGGAGCAGCAGACTGTTGACGAGCCCTCACAGGTTCGCAACCCCAGAGGATGCCCGCCAAAGGTGTCAAGACAGGAGCAGCAAGAAAGTGAGCAAGGGGCCTCCACATCTGCTGATGCCACAGGGGAAGCACCAGGTAGGGGCACGCCGAAGAGAAAGATACTGCACAAATAGTCACAAGGGTAGTCACTTGGGTGAAATGTTGTGTTTATTTTTAAATGCCATCAGTGGGTTATTGTAAATTAAATTTCTGATGGCAACTGTTGCAGTTGTGGCATGTGTCATTTTGCAAATTGGACTTCCACATTGACGGCTTAGGATTGCTTGCAATTGTCAGTATTGTGGTCAGAGTGCTAGGAATCCTCTTGTTCTTGGCCATTGTCGATGCTCTGGTAAGAAGCTGCGAGGCAAAAGTGCTTGATTGGCTAGGCTAAGCAAGTCTGGCCAGGATGAGTGCATTCCTTGCATCCCGGGTAGCAATGTGGTCGCGCACTGGCGCCTTCTGGCCTGTGCAGATTCAGGTGGGTGTGCATCAGCTTGGCGCTCCTGTTGTTGCTGCTGCTGTTGGTGGTGCTGTTGTTCATGGTTCTGCTGCTGCCACGGCTGGTCTTCGTCCAAATCTGATGTCCAGGAGGAAAGGAAATAAATGGTTCCCATGCTTCTGGTATATGCCTCAGTTGAGGAAGCGCTCAGTTAAGGTGGGGAGAGGGGTTTCCCAGGAGGTCACACTGGAGATGGGTGTCAGGCTCCAAACTTCCACAGCTATGGTTATGCCTGCTAAAAGTTCCCCAAACCTGAGACAACAAAGTCCTACCACCTGCAAATGATTACTGATCAAATCTCCTTTTTAATGGTGGAGCTGCAGCTGATAGTCAGCAATCCAACTGTGCTCCCACCAGGTTTCACCTCTATACTGTTGAAAATGTCCCACCAGGGTGGAATCACAATGTCCAATATCTTAGCCCCTATCTCTACTGTTTTCTGCTCCAGAGTGTAAAAATGTTTCTGTGAAACTATAACTGCTTTGAGTATTTTGGTAAGGTGTTCTGGGAGAGGGGGGATTTCATAGCCGAAATGCGCTACATACTTCTGCAGGTTGGTGAAATTCTCCTTTACAGTGAGGTGAACAGTGGAGGGTTCAGGAATGGGGACAATTCGTTCCTGGGCCACTTGAACTTCTGCCTCGGGTTTAAAGCAGAAACTGCTGTCACTTACCGGACACCAGCTGTGCTGTCCATGCTGGTAGTGGGGCGCACCTGTGGTGACACAATATGTCCCACCTCCTATATATGCTACCTGTGGGGGAACATGGCCCTGTGCCATTGCAACCATGGTACAATTTATAGGTTCTGCGCCAACAGCTTTAAACCTGCACTGTGGTTTTGAATAGGCGTTCAAGTGCTGGGGACACAGTGTGCTCCCTGGCTCCGGCACCCCGAGACCTGTCATAGCGTGCTCCCACTTTATGACGTAAGGTGGGACCGCTGTGAAACAAAGGTGTGCACCCCCTTGAATGACTCCAATGTTCTCTACCCAGTATACCAGTGCGGGTTGGGCTGTCCTACCCATAACCGGCATTCTTACTACTACCCCCATGATGGTGTGGTTAGAGCACCCACAATCCACTGGGACTGGGTAGGCCGCCGAAGCTAGCCAGAGTTGGCACGGGCTTAATGCATTCTCAAATGGATGGAGGGCTGCGAGGTGTTTGTTGCTGATCTAGGAGGGGACTAAACCCTGTTTTAAATCCTCCAGATTACTGCGGCCCTCACCCAGCAACCACGCCCCGTACAGCACGCACACCTCGTTCAGTGCAGCCTGGTCAGAAGTGTAATGATATGCAGTAACATGTCATTCTAGAATGGTACACTAGGTGTAGCTGTATGTTTTAGTAATGGGCTACATCTATATGGGTTGTCTTGTTTAACACGAGGCACGGGTGGAGAGAGTCAACATGGCTACTGTATACAAGTCAACATGGCTGAATAAATGACTAGCACAAGCTAGCTGTTCATAATAAAAACGTCTATTTATTTATGAACATAACATGGTACTGTAGTGTATGTACCTTTAAGGGGAGAACTACTTTTTACAGCTCCTGTATACTGTAGTACCGGCAGTGACCACACCTGTATATAAACCCTGAGTAGGGATTTGTACTGTTAGTTTTAGAGTAACCCTCATCCAGTAAACACTGTTGATTGTTCCTCTGCAGTCTCTGTCTAGTTATTGAAGGACACCATACATCAAGATTCACGGATTTAACATTGGCGACGAGTCGATTCGAACCTACCTGCAACTCTGCAGAAGAAGGCCGATTCCAGGGGCACGGGCGTCGACCATCCGGCGGAGACTCCAGCGAGATGGGCTGGCAGATAGTACGGCACAGACCCTTCCCAGACGGCGGCGGCTGGAGACGACCGACGGCACAGGGGAAGGCCGAGCAGCGTCGATGGTGTAAGAAAGAGGGTAAAGAGCACAGGGTGCAGCCGGGGTTGAAGACCGAGTGGCGTCGATGGAAAAAAAAAGATAGAGAGGGTAGAGCGCACGGGGCACAGCCGGGGTTCAGGACCGAGTGGCGTCAACGAGAGAGGCGTGCAGGAAAACGCGCAGAGCGTGGCCGGTGTTCAAGGGCTGAGCAGCGTCTGCGGGGAAAGTAAGGAAAGCGCGGGAGACGCCATTTGAGCCGCAGCGGAGAAGAAGGGAGAGCGCGGGAGGCGCCATTTTTGAGCCGCAGTGGAGACGAAGGGAGAGCGCGGGTGACGCAATTTTTGAGCCGCAGCGGAGAAGAAAGGGACGCGCGGGAGATGCCATTTTGAGCCAGCGGAGAAGAAGGGAGAGCGCGGGAGACGCCATTTTGAGCCGGTCTAACCACACCAAAAATTTTTTTTTTTAAATGCCGAAGAGTGGCAGTATCACAGCGTTCGACAATGAAGTGGAAGATTGGACGACATATGTCGAACTCATTGAAGTATACTGCAAGGCGAATGAAGTGCCAGATGACAAGAAAGCGCTGGTATTGTTGAATTCAATGGGTGCAAAAACGTATGGCTTACTGCGAAACCTAGTTATCCCAGAGAAACCAGCGGAAAAGAATTTTGAAAAGATAGTGTCAATCCTACGGGACCACTTAAACCCCACACCGCTGCTGATAGCAGAAAGATTTAAGTTTCACAAAAGGAACCAACATAAAGATGAAAGTAATGCTGAGTATTTAACAGAACTGCGCAAGCTATCGAAACACTGCCAGTTTGGAACGGGACTAGCAGATACTTTAAGGGACAAGTTTGTGTATGGGCTTCAAAGTGAAGGAACCCAGAAACGGCTTCTATTAGAAAAGGATCTTACGCTGGACAAGGCTTTCAACATGGCAGTATCACACGAAGCAGTAGCACGGGGCACGGCTGAGATACAACGGAGACCGCAAGAATATGGCACAAATGAAATGTCATATGGAACAGTGAAGTGCTATCGCTGCGGCAGAACAACACACAACCATAAGGATTGCTGGTTCAAGGACCAAGTGTGCAGACAGTGTAGAAAAGTAGGACACATAGCAAGAGTCTGCAGGTCAGAAAAGAAAACCAGCAGCAAGAAATCTCCACAGCAGAAGTACAAGAAGGTACATAAGGTGACGGAGAGTAGTTCAGACGAACAGAAAAGGGATACAGACTCCGGAAGCAAGGAGTTGGGCTGTCTGAAACTACATAATGTGATCAAAACGGAGGATCACCAAACTATCTGGGTCACGCTCAAGATAGCTGGAGTCCAAGTGAAAATGGAATTGGACACAGGATCAGCCCTAACAGTCATAAACCGAAGGGACTACAAGTGGCTATTCTCACATATTGAGAGATACAGAGATCATCTTGAAGACGTACACGGGGCAAAAAGTCTACCCCAAAGGAAAAATAAGGGTGAACGTTATATATAACGGCAAGGAAACACCAAAAATGGACCTATATGTATTGCCAGAGGGAGGACCACCACTACTAGGACGTGAATGGATCTGGAAGATACAGCTAGATTGGCATTCCATACAAGCACTGACTGTAGATGCCAAAAAGGATGACGACGTCACACCTGGACGACTGTCAAAAATGCTAACTGACGCACAAGAAGTGTTCCAGGAGGAACTCGGAACACTAAAAGGCATAACAGCGATGATCAAAATAGAGGAAAATGCAAGCCCAAAGTTTTTTAAGGCCAGACCGGTGCCTTATGCGATCCGCCCAGCCGTCGAAGCAGAGCTGGAAGGTTTGGAACGTTCAGGAGTACTGTCCAAAGTGGACTGGAGCGAGTGGGCTACACTCATCGTTCCTGTAATGAAGAGGTCATTGAGTAATATGCCTGCGGAACCAAAGAAGGTTCACATCTGAAAGAACTTTAAGGTGACAGTGAACCCAGTCCTTCACACGGTACAGTATCCGCTTCCGCAGATTGAAGATATTTTCACCTCGCTATCTGGAGGGAAACGCTTCACTAAGATTGATCTCGTCCAGGCGTACCTGCAAATGGAGGTAGAAGAAGCCTCGAAACAGTACCTCACGATCAACACTCATAAAGGTCTCTACCAATACAATCGGCTGGTGTTCGGGGTAGCATCAGCTCCGGCTATTTGGCAAAGGGCAATGGATCAAGTCCTGCAAGGGATTCCAGGGACCCAGTGTTATTTGGATGACATCCTGGTCACGGGCGAAAATGACAGTGATCACCTCGCCAACCTGGAGCAGGTGCTCACTAGATTGAAGGAATATGGGCTCCGAGCTAATCGCCACAAATGCGAGTTTTTCCAGAAGCAGATCTCGTATTGTGGCCACGTTATTGATGAAGAGGGGTTACATAAGTCCCCTGAAAAGATTGAGGCAGTAGTCAAGGCTCCAGCACCGGAAAATGTGTCACAACTGAGGTCGTTCCTCGGGCTGGTGAACTACTACCATAAGATCTTGCCAAATTTGTCTACAGTACTACACCCACTGAACACCCTACTGCAAACGGGGGTACCATGGAAGTGGAATGACGAATGTAAACGAGCTTTCCAGAAGAGCAAAGAATTGATCACATCAAAAGAGGTGTTGGCTCATTTCAACCCAGCACTACCAATTAGGTTGGCGTGTGATGCATCACCCTATGGCATTGGAGTGGTGCTGTCACACAAATTCTCGGACGGCTCAGAGAGGCCAATAGCCTTTGCGTCACGATCACTAACCTCAGCCGAGCGTAACTACGCCCAGATTGACAGGGAGGCCCTCAGCCTAGTGTGGGGAGTGAAAAAGTTCAACCACTATCTGCACGGGCAGAAGTTCACCTTGCTGACTGACCATGAACCACTTGTCTCCATCTTTAATCCAAAGAAGGGCGTTCCGGTGATGACTGCGCAACGGCTACAAAGAGGGTCCCTTTTTCTAGGGGCGAACCAATATGAAATCGAGTATAAGGGCACGAAACAGCATGGAAACGCTGATGGGCTATCACACCTGCCACTGCCTACTGCGGAGGAAGCACCAGCAGTGGACCCTGTCGAAATATTTCATTTGACTATAATTGAACGCTTGCCTGTAACTAACGCTGATATAGAGAAGGAGACCCGAAATGACCCGACACTGTCTCGGGTATATGACTTGACAGTGAAGGGATGGCCAACACATGGCGACTCACTGTTGCCAGCATTCTCATCCAGAAGAGAACAGCTGTCAGTATGCCAGGGGACTTTGATGTGTGGATCCCGAGTGGTAATTCCACCCAAGTTAAGGGAGAGAGTGCTCAATGAGCTTTACGAAAGCCATCTGGGAGGGGTGAAAATGAATAGCCTTGCTAGGGCTTATGTGTGGTGGCCGGGGATCGATCAGCAAATCGAGGACCTGACAAAGAGCTGCTCAGGATGCCAGAAGGTCCAAAATGCACTACCACATGCCCCTCTACACCCATGGGAGTGGCCCTCATCTCCATGGCAACGGGTGCATATTGATTTTGCTGGTCCATTCATGGACTCAATGTTTTTAATAGCCGTGGATGCGCACTCGAAATGGCCTGAGGTGATCAAAATGTTCTCCACCACCACGGAGAAAACTATTGCAGTCCTACGGACCATATTTGCCAGGAACGGCTTGCCAGAGCAGATTTGCTCTGATAACGGACCACAGTTTGTGTCCGAGGAGTTTTGAAGATTTATGAAGAGGAATGGGGTAAAGCATTACACATCCGCCCCATATCATCCAGCCACAAATGGATTAGCTGAGAGCTTCGTAGAAACATTTAAGAAAGCAGTAAGGGCCATGTGCGATGACGACATTCCACTGCAGCACATGGTGGACAATTTCCTGTTAGCTTACAGAAATGCGACACATGCAGTCACCAACCAGACCCCGGCCATGATGTTCTTTAACTGAAGGTTGAGATCTCGTATGGATTTGCTCAGACCAAATGTACGAAGAGATGTTGAGAATAAGCAATTCCAGCACATCAATGAGAAGCTGACAAGGAGCTTCAATGTAGGGCAACCAGTCTTGGCCCGCGACTACCGAACAGAGAAATGGCAACCAGGAACGATATGCACACGGCAGGGGCCACTAATGTACACAGTGGATGTTGGGGAGAACATTGTGAGACGCCATGTTGACCAGATCCTAGAGTCACAGGAACGAGTCAACCCCATGTCTCGCCCATACGTACCTGGTGATGAACCCGACATACCGTTAGCATGTACCCCAGAAACAGTAGCATCGGAAGCTGATGAACCAACCGACGACAGGGGGCCAGAATCGCCTCAGCACCAAGAGCAAGATACTCAGGAAAGGCGCTATCCAGAAAGGATCAGGAAGCCTCCCCAAAGACTGAATTTATAAATAGACTATTTTCAGTTAATGTTGCATGTTAAAAGTGTTAATTGTAATTAATTGATATTTAATTGTTAAATGAATGTTATGGTACTGTTAATCTAAAAGGGGAGGAATTGTAGTGTATGTACCTTTAAGGGGAGAACTACTTTTTACAGCTCCTGTATACTGTAGTACCGGCAGTGACCACACCTGTATATAAACCCTGAGTAGGGATTTGTACTGTTAGTTTAGAGTAACCCTCATCCAGTAAACACCGTTGATTGTTCCTCTGCAGTCTCTGTCTATTTATTGAAGGACACCATACATCAAGATTCACGGATTTAACAGGTACCAGGAGTGGTAATATCTGCTGAATATTGTGATATGCGACATGGAGAATTTGAAGCCACCGGAGGGTTTGAAACTCACGGGGAATGTCGACTGCAATTGGCGGACTTTCAAACAACAATTCGAACTCTACATTGCCGCCATCGGGTTCGGTACAAAGCGAGATGCAAGGAAAATAGCGTTGCTGCTCATGGTTGCAGGCCCGCAGGCAATAGAGGTATTTAATACATTTGTATTTGATCAAGAGGAGGACAGAGAAAAAATGGACGACGTGCTAAAGAAGTTTGATACACATTGTTCTCCCAAAAAGAACGAGACCTATGAGAGGTACGTGTTCTGTTCACGGACACAGCAGCAAAATGAGACTTTTGATAGCTTTGTGACCGATCTGAAACTGAAAGCACAGACATGTAATTTCTCTGAACTGAAATCATCCATGATTCGTGACCAGATTGTGTTTTGTATTCATGATAAAAAGGTCAGGGAACGTCTGGTGAGAGAAACCTAACTGACATTGGAGGATGCTGTGAAAATATGCCATGCCAGTGAACTAGCTCAGCAGCACGCAAAGACTTTCAGTGAAATTAATAATGGTGCGACTGTAGTGAGTGACAGTGCAGTAGTCGGTGCTGTGTCCTGCAAGGGGAAGAAACGTGGGCAGAACAGGAATGCAAAGCAATCGGAGGATGGAACTTTCAATTGTAAACACTGTGGTTACCAGCACCAGTCAAGACAATGCCCAGCGTTTGGGAAAATGTGCACAAAATGTAATGGAAAGAATCACTTTGCCAAACAATGCTTTTCAAAAGTAAAAACAAAGAAAGAACATAAAGTTAATGCAGTAAAAGAGGACACTGATTTAAGTGAGACATTTTTTGTAGGAATGGTGTCATGTGACAATATAGAAAAAGATACAGAAAATGTGCAGCCCTCAGGAATGGACAATGCTGAACATAAAGTTAATGCAATAAAAGAGGACAAATGGATGATGCCACTGCAGGTAAATGGAGCATTAGTTACATTGAAACTAGACACTGGGGCAAAAGCAAACCTCGGCCCACTTTCTAGGCGAGTCCACTGTCTCTTTCCTCAACCTTTCCTTTAGGGTCCTATTCATTCTTTCCACAATCCCTGATGACTGTGGGTTGTGGGCCACGTGCCACTTCCCCTCGATGCCTAGCAGCATAAGGGTATTCTGCATTACCTGTCCGGTAAAGTGACTCCTGTTGTATCTACGCTTTAATGTGTTCAATCAAGCATGTAGATACGTCGAATTAAATCAGAGTCAAGCAGACAGGCTTATAATTGCGATGTTCACTTTATTGCGTAAAATGGCCGACTGCCGTTTTCCCGGGTAATTCCCATAATGCAATGCACATTACATTACCGTATTGACTGGTGTCAAACTCGCAATCAATACACGACATCCCCCTTTTCCTTGGAAACAAACTTGCAGTTTACAAACAGTTGCTTACAATAACACTGCATAACTTATTTGGTTTATAAACTTTTTACAAACTTGTGTCTTACCACACAACTAAATAATTCCCAGGTTTAAACATTTAACATCACCCATGCAGTTCTCGCACAGTTTATGTTGTGACATAATCAGACAGTCTTTGGGGTTTTCTTTTAACCCTTTGAGGTCTGGCTGTATTGGGTATGTCTGACATGTTGGTGTCAGTGGGTATTACCTGTGTCACAGTGGTATGTGTGTCAGGGTCTACTATACTGTCCTCAGTCCCTTGTGTTTCCTCCTGCTCATGGAGTGTCTCCTTTGGTCCATTGGTTCTGTATTTCTTCACAAACGTAGTGTTTCTCGAGTAGCGTGCTCCGTCTGGAGATTCTACTACTACTTGACTCCCTGCTTTACTCAAAACTTTGTGGGGTGTGGCATTAAAAGGAGTGGTGAACTTGTCCACTTTGTCCTGCCATACCAGCACCATGTTGCCAACTTCCACCTCTGAGTATTGTGTTCTCCGCTGTTCATCTGCGTACAGTTTGGACTTGCCTTTTTGTTCTGCATCCCGGTCACGTACTTCCATGTCTGTGCGCAACTCTGTGATGTCTGGCAGCTTTCCTCTCATTTTCCATTTAAAGAGCAGCTCTGCCGGGCTCTTTCCTGTCGTGGCATGGTCAATGCTCCTGTACACAGTCACATATTTTCTAAGTTCACGTTTCCAATCTAGTCCTTCTGACTGAGCAATTCTGATTCTCTTCATCAGCGATGCATTCTGGCGCTCAACTTCTCCGTTAGCCTGAGCCCATTTTGCTGTCGTTTTCAGGTGTTTGATCCCGTTGTTTTCACAGTATTCTTTGAATAATTCAGATCTGAATTGGGGACCATTATCAGATTTGCAGGTGATTGGCAAACCATGATGGCTGAAGATTGACTCTAAACTATCAATAACCTTCTCTGTTGTTGTGGAGATCATGATGTCATATTCATAGTAGCGACTATAATAATCAACTGCCACAAGAATGGAGTGGTTGGATGGCAAGGGTCCCAGTAAGTCTATAGCTACATCCTGCCAGGGGCCCTCCGGTAATGGTGTTGGTCTCAACAGTTCAGGTGGGTCGGGCCTGGCTACTATCTGACAGCCGTGGCACGCTTTACAGTGTTTTTCAGCTGCCTTGTCCATGCCAGGCCACCAAACCTTGGTTCTGAGATGTTGTTTTGTTCCAACTATTCCCAAGTGTCCTTCATGTGCTAACACCAGGGCTCGTGCGTGTAACACTGTGGGTAGCACGATGCGTGTTCCCCGAAGAACTAGGTACCCCACTACGCACAGCTCATTTGCAATTGCTGCATAAGCTTTACAGTTCTCAAAATGTCCGTTTGTAATTGCCTTCTGTACCTCAATCAGCTCTGGGTCGGTAGCAGAGGCTTCCTCCACCTCTCTAGTAGTGAGTGCTTTTGGTATCGCACTCACAGCTACAAATCTCACGTATTCATCTGAGCCATGAGAATGTCTCTCCTGTTTTGCTGTCTCCCCCAGCAAACGTGACAGTGGGTCTGCAATGTTTTGCTTGCCTGGAATGTGTATCACCTTAAAATCGTACGGTTGTAATCTAAGTACCCATCTCTCTATACGGGCACAGGGTTTAGAGTGTGGGCCGTATATCACTTGTAATGGCTTATGGTCAGTTACCAAGTTAAATTTTCAGCCATACACATATGGATGCAGCCTCTCACAAGCCCATACAAGAGCTAAGGCCTCTCTCTCTGTTTGAGAGTATTTCCTCTCACAGTCTGTTAAACTACGACTTACATAGCATATTGGCACCTCTTGTCCCTGTTGGTCCTGAACTAGTACTGCGCCTAAACCTACAGGACTGGCATCTGCTATCACCTTGGTTGATGCGTCCTTATCAAAATATGCTAAAGTGCCGGCTCTGGCCAACTCTTCCTTGAGTGCACTGAATGACTGTCTCTGTTGTGATCCAAATTTAAATGGTGTGTCTTTTCTTGTCAGGTGTCACAGTGGCTCTGATGGTGTTGCAAACTGCGGGATGAATCTGCTACTGTACCCAACGAGTCCCAAGAAACTCCTCACCTCTGTAGCATTCTCTGGTTCCCGAGCTTCTGCCACCACTTGCACTCTCTCTGCTGTTGGTCCGATGCCCTTTTCAGACAACAGGATTCCCATGAAAATCAATCGGTCCATGTTGAATTGGCACTTCTCTGAGTTTAGTGCCAGTCCACTTTCCATTAGTCTGGTCATGACAGCGTGCAGGCGTCTGTCGTGCGTTTCCTGGTCATGTGCATGCACGATAATGTCGTCTGAGATGTTTTCAATACCCTCTATTCCAGCTAAGGCATTAGCTATCTCGTGCTGATATTGCTTACTAGCTGAAGATACATCGAATATCAGCCTCTTGTACCTGTATACTCCGTTATGTACTGCAAACGTTGTGATCTCTCGTGACTCAGGGGTCAGTTCTAGCTGGTGATAACCCCATTTCAGGTCTAGCTTACTAAACACCGTCGAGCCGTTCATACCTTGGAGTATCTCATCAACGGTGGGGATTGGATATCGTTCCCTCACTATTGCCTGGTTTGCTCGTCTCATGTCCAGGCATAACCTTACATCCTTATCTGCTTTTGGTACAATAACCACAGGATTTACCCATGGGGTGGGACCAGTTACAGGTTCGATAATGTCCATGTCCCTCAATTGTTTTATTTTGGCCTCTACTGCCTCTACTGACCCACAGGCTTCACTTGTGGGTCGATATACAAACTGATCTGTTTTGTGTTCAGCCTTCCTACTCCCTGGAACACCTTTGGATACCGTTGTTCTAGTAGCTGTCTTACATCTACCACAGCTGAGACATCTGCGCCTATTTTTAAAACTCCCAGTTTCATGGCTGTCTCCCTTCCTAGCAACGGCTCACCATGGCCTTTAACCACAATGAACTCCGCCTGCTCAGTTCTCTTACCTGTTGTAATCCCACATGTGAATACACCTTTAACTGACAGTGGTTGGCTAGAAGCATAAGAGAATAACTTTCTCTCTATCTTAGGGACATGTGACTGACACTTAATGTGTTCTGACTTTAATCCTTCCCATGTATTTTCATCTATCACATTACTAGTTGCACCTGAATCAATTAACATTCTCAGGTTTACTCCCCCCACACAAAAGGTAAGTCTCTCTGTCACGTTATTGTCACACTGTGTTTCTTTGTACCCTTTGTGCGGCATACTTTGGAGAAATGATCCTTTCCCTTGCACTTATGACACGTTTGTCCGCGTGCAGGGCATTTCGGATCTCTGCCCATGTGGTCTGTGTGTCCACATCTGTAACATTTCCTTTCGTTCCTATCGCCATTTCCCTTTGGTTTCTCTGTCGAGCTTTTCGTATAATACCCTCCTTTCTGTGTAACACGATGAACAGTATCTGTCTCCGCCTTTCCTGTACATGACATGGCTGACATCTGCTCCTCGACGTTTTCACATTGTGAGGCCAATTGTAACGTGCGGGCGAGCGTTAGACCTTGCCCTTCCTCTAGCAATTTCCTCCGCACATAGGCTGACGTGCACCTACTCAGGATAGCATCTCTTATTTGGTTATCCGCATCCCCCCCAAAAGCACAGTCTTTAGCAGCCTGCCGCAAGCGAGTAGCAAATTGTTGCACAGTCTCACCTGTCTTCTGGGACAACTTATGAAAAGTCTGTCTAGCAAATGCTGCGTTGACCTGGGGCATGAAGTAGTGATTCAAAGCACTAACCGCCGCCGTGTAGTCTGCTGGCTCTCCTGTGTCGGTAGAGTCAAAAAGATGTGCTGGACATCTGGTCCTGCTAGGTGTAGAAGTAGAGCTCCTCTCCTCTGCTTTGTGGCACCTGTAGAGGTATCGTTGATAATGAGTCCTTTGCCGTCAGCATAAAGCTCAAAAGACGTTAACCACCTCGTCCATCTTGGACCCAACGTGGCTGGCTCGGCGAAGCATGCAAAATTTTGAATGCCGGTCTTCTCCATCTTAGCTCACTAAAACTTGGGCAACTACCTATCTAAAATGATTCCGTTCGTTATCCTCGTCGCCAATGTTGTATCTACGCTTTAATGCGTTCAATCAAGCATGTAGATACGTCGAATTAAATCAGAGTCAGGCAGACAGGCGATGTGCACTTTATTGCATAAAATGGCCGACTGCCGTTTTCCCGGGTAATTCCCATAATGCAATGCACATTACATTACCGTATTGACTGGTGTCAAACTCGCAATCAATACACGGCAACTCCCTTGGTCGGACTCCACATACTGTGGTAGCCCCCACCGCGAGAACACCTCCTGGACCAGGATCCTGGCAGCATCCAGAGCTGTGGCTGTTCTGCAGGGGAAGGCCTCTACCCATTTCGTGAACACATCTGCCAGGACTAGGCAGTACTTATAGCCTCCCTGGGGGGTGGGCAGGGGCCCGATGTAGTCGACCTGTATCGACTGCCATGGTCCCTCTACCCTCCTGATGTGTCCCATAGGTACCTTCCTTTATGGGGGTCAGGGTTATTAGCAGCGCACACCAGACAGCCGGCACAGAACTCGCGGACATCTTCCCTGAGTTCTGACCACCATCCCGCCTGTTCCACCCATTGCCAGGTGGTCTCAGGCCCGGGATGCCCCGCTCCTGGACCCTCATGGGCCAGATGAAGGAATTCCCTCCTTAGCTAGCATGTCAGCCTGCTGGTTGCCTTGACTGCGGGGTTCTGTGGAGGAATGGGCTTTCACCTTATGGATGAAAACCTCACCTTCCTCCCCCACTGCCGCTAGGATCTTTTCCAGCAGAGGTTTCACCATGAGGGTTCTCCCGTCGGCGGAGGTGTATCCGTGGCGGGACCAGATGGCCAGGTACTCCGTACACGAATTGCACGTGAACATGCTGTCTGAGCAAATCGTGTATGGGGTGGGGAAGATTTCGGGGTGTGTAACAACGTACACCACCGCGGACAGTTCAGCCTGCTGGGCGCTCATGGTGCTGGGGAGCTTAATCGCCAGGGCAATGTTTGCCGCCGGGTCATAAACTGCACACCCCATGAGGCGCTCGCCAGCAGATACCGTGCTGGAGTTGTCCACATAGATCTCACGGCCTGTGGGGTGTATCCCAGCCCGTAAACCTATGTCCACTTCCCAAACCCCTTCTATGGAACACCGGTGGGCTGTTCCAGGATATATCAGGTTGGCTACGAGCTTTGGCTCACAGAGACCCTTCACCTTGAGGCCCATCTGTGAGAGGAGCAGGGTCCAGCAAGCAATGCGGGCACTGCTCACCGTTCCATCCTTGATCCTCCCATCCAGGAGCATCTGGGTGGGTGTGTGATGGGTGAGGAGGGTGATGGGAGAGGTGCCTGTGAAGATCAGCGATCGTTTCACAGCCCAATGTGTGGCCAAAAGGTGCCTCTCACAGTTGGAGTAGCTCCTCTCCACATCCGTGAGTATCCTAGAGGAGTAGACCACTGGCCTCAGCCTGCCATGCCACTCTTGGAGCAACACAACACTCAGGCTGTCCCCGCTGGCTGCTACCTCCAGGAAAATCTCTTTCCCCCATCTATGGTCCCTAGAGCTGGTGAGGTCTGCAAGTCCTTCTTGAGCCTGACAAATGCTGCCTGGCAACCCTCATCCCAAGCCCACTCCACTCCCTTGTGTAGGAGTCGGAGCAGAGGGGCTGCTGTGGTTGCATAGTCTTCAATAAAGTCCTTGCAGTACCCGGTTAGCCCTAGAAACGACCTCACACCCGTGACTGTGTTGGGGACTGGTAACTCTTGTACCGCTTCTCTCCTAGCCTTATCAATGGCCCTTTCTCCAGCGCATACGGTCAGGCCTAGGAATTTCACCTCCTGCTGGCCGATCTGCGCTTTCTTGGGGTTCACTTTAAAGCCCTTTTGCCCGAGCAGCTCCAGCAGTTCGGCCAGCAGTGGGCCATGCACCTCTCTTGAATCGGTGAAGAGAAGCAGGTCATCCACATACTGTACCAACTGTCTGGGCTGACTGAAACCCTTTAAACTGTTTGCCATGCACTGATGGAAAATGCTGAGGCTGTTGTGGAAGCCCTGAGGCAAACAGTTCCACGTGTACTGTTGTCCTTTAAACATAAAGGCAAACTTGTACTGATCCTCCCTCCTTAAAGAGATG
Source organism: Somniosus microcephalus (assembly GCF_052327205.1). Taxonomy (NCBI): domain Eukaryota; kingdom Metazoa; phylum Chordata; class Chondrichthyes; order Squaliformes; family Somniosidae; genus Somniosus; species Somniosus microcephalus. The sequence continues at coordinate 169,488,130 of NC_140993.1, read as the reverse complement.
GACCAAAACCCGTTGGAAATATCCAGCACCGTGAAAGTGGTCGCGGATGCTGGGATACTTCCTGTCAGGTCGGCAACTGCTGCTACCGTGGGTTCACAGGCTGGGATGTTGCTGTTGAGCAATTGATAGTCCACCGTGGCCCTCCAGGAGTTGCCCGGCTTTCTAACCGGCCACAGTGGAGAGTTTATGTGGGTGGCTATCGGTCTCAGAATGCCCTGCTGTACTAAGGAGGACATGGCTGCTTCCATGTCTGGCTCCGCTTCCCTGGGGAAGTTATGCTGTTTCTGTGGTCGGGCCATGGGGTCCCTGTCTACGCTGACCTCAAACCCGTTGACCCTCCTGCAGTCGTGTTTGTGTGTGGCAAATGTGGCCAGGTGGGCCTGCACAAATGCCTGGAACTCCTTTGGGGTGTTACTGACCATGAGCTCGAGGTTATAACCCTCCTTGGCCTTCATGGTGCATAGGGTCTCCTTCCCATCTTTCCCTGGGATTACTACTACCTCGCTATCCTTTCCTGTACTAGCCCCCCATAGGCAATGATTTCTTAAATCGACCAGGATCCCGTGGCCTAAAATAAAGCCCACTCCCAGGACCACTCTTCAACCCTCCACTTCCCACTTCATCAGGACACAGGTCCACTTAGAGCGGAGCGGTCCTAAACGAATGGCGAGCGGGATGGAAAACGAGCCGGCCTGTTCTTTGCCTGTGAATCCCGACAGACTCTATGGGACCCCGTTAGATAGAGGCGAGGTGGTGTGGTTAGCTGAATGGACCATGGTGCATGATGCCCCCGTGTCCAACAGATACGTCCCCTTCACCCTTTCTACCTCCATCTCCACGAGGGGTCTCTTCCATTCATCGTACCGAAGGGAACACAGGTAAACAGGCTGCGCTGCCTCTAGTCAGGGCTGTGGGTTGGATGGGGCTGATGGAGTCAGAGCACCGGTAGCGGCTGCTACTCTCCCGTGGCCAGTCAATAAGGACCTCATGGTGTCCAAAAATGACTCGACCGCGGCGGGAGGGATTCCTGCTCTGCCTTTTGGGCTGGGGCTGTGGAATTCTTTCCCTTGTTGTCTTTCCAAGGGTTTTTGCACTACTTCCTCCAGTGACCATCCTTCCCACACCCGTAACAATTCATCTTTGTGCAAGAAGGGTTATTCCCTTCCTGATGCCACTCTTTCCTACCCTGTCCGGGTTTTACCTCATGCACCTTCTGTTAGATCCGTGATTCTGAGGATATACTGTTATTCAATAATCACACGGATGCTGTAACTTAACAATAAACAGGTCTTTACTGGAGGAGGGTAGCCTCAAGACTGGGGGTACAGAGGCATGCGCAAAGCTTATATACAGGTGTGGTCACTGCCGGTACTACAGTATACAGTAGCTGTAAAAGTAGTTCTGACTTAAAGGCACATACACTACAATTCCTCCCCTTTTAGATTAGTAGTACCCCTAATATTCAAATAACAATTAACACTTTAACATGTACATTAAACAACAATAGTCCATTTATAGATTCAGTCTTTGGGGCGGCTTCCTGACCCTTTTCGGATAGCGCCTTTCTGGAGGTTCTTGTTCTTGGTGCAGAGGCGATTCTGACCCCTTTTCATCGGGTAGTTCATCGGGTTCCACTGCTACTGGTTCTGAGGTAGATGCTACCGATATGTCGGGTTCATCCCCAGGTACTCGAGACATGCGGTTGACGCGTTCCTGTGACGCTAAGATCTGATCGACGTGGCGTCTCACAATGTTCTCCCCGACATCCACTGTGTACATTAATGACCCCTGCCTTGTGCATTTCGTTCCGGGTTGCCATTTCTCTGTTCGATAGTCACGGGCCAAGACTGGTTGCCCTACATTGAAGCTCCTTGTCGGCTTCTCATTGATGTGCTGGAATTGTTTGTCCTCAACATTTCTTCGCACATTTGGTCTGAGCAAGCCCAGACGAGATCTCAACCTTCGGTTAAAGAACATCATGGCCGGGGTCTGGTTGGTAACTGCATGTGTCGCGTTTCGGTAGGCTAATAAGAAATTGTCCATCTTATGCTGTAGTGGAATTTCATCGTCGCACATGGCCTTTATCGCCTTCTTAAAGGTTTGTACGAACCTCTCAGCCAATCCATTTGTGGCTGGATGATACGGGGCGGATGTGTAATGCCTTATCCCATTCCTTCTAATAAATTTTTAAAACTCGTCGGACACAAACTGTGGTCCATTATCAGAGCAAATCTGCTCTGGCAAACTGTTTCTGGCAAATATGGTCCGTAGGACTGCAATCGTTTTCTCTGTAGTGGTTGAAGACATTTTTATCACCTCAGGCCACTTTGAATGAGCACCCACTGCTATTAAGAACATGGAGTCCATGAATGGACCAGCGAAATCAATATGCACCCATTGCCATGGAGAGGAGGGCCACTCCCATGGGTGTAGAGGGGCATGTGGTGGTGCATTTTGGACCTTCTGGCATCCTAAGCAGCTCTTAGTTAGGTCTTCGATTTGTTGATCGATTCCCGGCCACCACACATAAGCCCTAGCAAGGCTTTCCATTTTCACTCCCCCCAGATGACCTTCATGTAGTTCATTTAGCACTCTCTCCCTTAACTTGGGTGGAATCACCACTCTGGATCCACACATCACTGTCCCCTGGCATACTGACAGCTGTTCTCTTCTGGATGAGAATGCTGGCAACAGTGAGTCGCCATGTGTTGGCCATCCCCTCACCGTCAAATCATATACCCGAGACAGCGTCGGATCATTGCGGGTCTCCTTCTCTATATCCGTGTTCGTTACTGGCAATATTTCAATTATTGATGAATAAAATATCTCGATAGGGTCCACTGCTGGTGCTTCCTCCACAGCAGGCAGTGGCAGGCGCGATAGCCCATCAGCGTTCCCATGCTGTTTCGTGCCTTTATATTCTATGTGATATTGGTGTGATCAATTCTTTACACTTCTGGAAAGCTCGTCTACGTTCGTCATCCCACTTCCATGGTACCCCTGTTTGCAGTAGGGTGTTCAGTGGGTGTAATACCGTGGACAAATTTGGTAAGAACTTGTGGTAGTAGTTTACCAGCCCAAGGAACGACCTCAGTTGTGACACATTTTCCGGTGCTGGAGCCTTGACTACTGCCTCAATCTTGTCAGGGGACTTATGTAACCCCTCTTCATCGATGACGTGGCCACAATACGACATCTGTTTCTGGAAAATCTCGCACTTGTGGCGATTAGCTCGTAGCCCATACTCCTTTAATCTGGTGAGCACCTTCTCCAAGTTGGCGAGGTGATCACTGTCATTTTCGCCCGTGACCAAGATGTCGTCCAAATAACACTGGGTCCCTGGAATCCCTTGCAGGACCTGATCCATCGCCCTTTGCCAGATAGCCGGAGCTGAGGCTACTCCGAACACCAGCCGGTTGTATTGATAGAGACCTGTATGAGTGTTAATCGTAAGGTATTGTTTCGAAGCTTCTTCTACCTCCATTTGCAAGTATGCCTGGGCTAGATCAAATTTGGTGAAGCGTTTACCTCCAGATAGCAAGTCGAAAATATCCTCAATTCGTGGAAGCGGATATTGTGCCGTGTGAAGTGCTGGGTTCACTGTCACCTTAAAATCCCCACAGATGTGGACCTTCTTTGGTTCCCCAGGCGTATTACTCAACGATCTCTTCATTACAGGAACGATGGGTGTAGCCCACTCACTCCAGTCCACTTTGGACAGTACTCCTGAACGTTCCAACCCTTCCAGCTCTGCTTCAACAGCTGGTCTGATCGCATAAGGCACTGGTCTGGCAATAAAAAACTTTGGGCTTGCATTTTCCTCTATTTTAATCGTTGCTGTTATGCCTTTTAATGTTCCTAGTCCCTCCTGGAACACTTCTTTTGCATCAGTTAGCATTTTTGACAGTCGCCCAGGTGTGACGTCGTCATTCTTTTTGGCCTCAACCTTCAGTGCCTGTATGGAATGCCAATCTAATTGTATCTTCCGGATCCATTCACGTCCTAGCAGTGGTGGTCCTCCATCTGGCAATACATATATATCCATTCTGGTATTTCCTGGCCTTTATATATCACTTTCACCCTTATTTTTCCTTTGGGGTAGACTTTTTGCCCCGTATACGTCTTCAAGACAATCTCTGTAGCTTTCAAGGGTAAACGTGAAAATAGCCACTTTTAGTCCCTTTGATTTATGACTGTTAGGGCTGATCCTGTGTCCAATTCCATTTTCACTTGGACTCCGTCTATCTTGAGTGTAACCCAGATAGTCTGGTGATTCTCCATTTTGGTTACCTTATATAGTTTCAGACAACCCAGCTCCTTGCTTCCGGAGTCTGTGTCACTTTTCTGTTCGTCTGAACCACTGTCCATCACCTGGTGTACCTTTTTGTACTTCTCCTGTGGAGATTTCTTACTGTTGGTTTTCTTCCCAGACCTGCAGACTCTTGCTATGTGTCCTGCTTTCCCACACTGTCTGCACACTTGGTCCTTGAACCAACAATCTTTCTGATCATGTGTTGTTCTGCCGCAGCGATAGCACTTCCCTTATCCATAGGACATTTCATTGGTGCCATATTCTTGCGGTCTCCGTTGTATCTCTGCAGCGCCCCTTGTGGCTGCTTCGTGTGATACTGCCATACTGAAAGCTTTGTCCAGTGTAAGATCCTTTTCTGATAGAAGCCATTTCCGGGTTCCTTCACTTTGTAGCCCACACACAAACTTGTCCCTTAACGTATCTGCTAGTCCCGCTCCAAACTGGCAGTGTTTCGATAGCTTGCGCAGTTCTGTTCGGTACTCAGCATTGCTTTCGTCTTTGTGTTGGTTCCTTTTATGGAACGTAAATCGTTCTGCTATCAGCAGCGGTGTGGGGTTTAAGTGGTCCTGTAGGATTTCTACTATGCTTTCAAAATTCTTGTTCACCGGCTTCTCTGGGGTTATTAGATTTCGCAGTAACCCATAAGTTTTTGCACCCATGGAATTTAACAAGACCAGTGCTTTATTAACATCTGGCACTTCATTCGCCCTGCAGTACACCTCAATACGTTCCACATATGTCGCCCAATCTTCGCCTTCATTGTCGAATGTAGAGATACTGCCACTCTTCGACATCCCTGGGTGTGAGTTAACTGTCAAAAATGGCGTCTCCCGCGCTTCCCCTTCTTCTCCGCTGGCACAAAATGGCGTCTCCCGCGCTTTCCTTCCTTCCCGCGCTCGCCCTTCTTCTCCGCTGCGGCTTCTAAAAATGGCGTCTCCCGCACTCTTCCTTCTTCTCCATGGCTCAATGGCGTCTCCCACGCTCTCCCTTCTTCTTCTCATGGACCCTGTTCAGCCCGTGAGCCCTGGCTGTGCTCTGCGCGTTCTTCTTTGTTTTAATTTTTTTTTTTATTTGATGCCGCTCGGTCTTGAACCCGACTGTTTCTTTACCCTCTCTCTCTCCGGTTTGTTTTCTTTTTCTTGACACCGCTCGGTGTTCAACCCCCGGCTGCGCCCTGCGCGCTTCACCCTCTGTCTTACCCCGTCGACGCTGCTCGGCTTTCTCTCCGCCGTCGGTCGGCTCCAGCCGCCGCTGCTCGGGAAGGGTCTGCGCTGGACCTGTCGTCAGTCTCTTGCTGATCGTCATGGCTGGGGAACCAAGCCCGGCTCTCCACAGCCTCCCCTGCGATGTTCACTCTCTGCCTGATGACTGGGCGGTTGCTCGTGGTCGACGCCCATGTTCCTGGCCTCGACTTTTTTTTTTTTGCAGGTAAATTCGAATCGACACTCGTCGCCACTGTTAGATCCGTGATTCTGAGGATATACTGTTATTCAATAATCACACAGATGCTGTAACTTAACAATAAACAGGTCTTTACTGGAGGAGGGTAGTCTCAAGACTGGGGGTAGAGAGGCATGCGCAAGCTTATATACAGGTGTGGTCACTGCCGGTACTACAGTATACAGGAGCTGTAAAAGTAGTTCTGACTTAAAGGCACATACACTACACCTTCCCCTTAGGTGGGTGTGCATCGGTTCCCCTACTGTTCTTATAGGCTAGGGTCAACTGTCTGATCACCGTAAGTTCGGTGGTCTGGGGATTCTTGGGGTCGAACCAGACTTCCGCCTTGGCCCGGACCTGTGGCAAGCTGTTTGCCACAATGCAACGGAGCCAATGGGCCAGTGGATCCCCGTTCAGGAACGCCCGGTTAGGTGCCCCCGGACAGACACTTTGGTACACCGGCCATAACCTGTCTGCGAAAGCATACGGGGTTTCCCCTGTGAGCTGGACGGTCTTCTCCACACGGGAGAACGGACTTCCCTCATTCATCCCCATGGCTTCCAGAACTTCATCCCTGAGCTCCTCATACCTGCACTGCCCCTTCTTACACTCATCAGAGAGGGATTGGAGGAGCCTACTCTCCAGGGAGAATAGCAGCATTTTGGTCTGCTTAGCGCCATCGCAGTCGTTGATGCTGGCTGCCTGCTCTACCTCCCTGAAGTGGATCGAGGGGTCCCCCTTTTCGGAGAGCTTTGGGATATGGCTCACCATAGCCCTAAGCTGTTGGGTGCTATAGGGTAATACGAACTGGTTTTGGAGGGGTCCCTCATCGTCGCCATTATCGGGTGGGCCGAACCTCCGATGCCGTGCTGGGCACATCGGTCCCGGCTCCGGCCTCCCTGGCGGGGGTTGCTCCACCTCCGCTCCCACCTCTGACTCCACCCCCTCTTCTGTCAGGCCTCGCTGAAACCTGGCGCTACGGGTGGTGGTCGTGAGACCTCCTGTTCCTCAACTGGGTCGTCCCTGGGCACTACCAGTGATGTTAGAACTGTCCTCCCCTCGTTCCCCATAAAATCCGCCTGGCCTGCCTTCGGGCTTATGAGGCACACCATGCCTTTTGCCTTCCTCAGGGCCAGGCTCAGATTTTCTATCTGCTCCTTGCAGGGGCCATGATCTGCATCTTCAAACCCCTGTTCGCTCGCTAACTTGTAAGCTGCCGTTACCTCTTTTGCTTTCTCCTCCTGTTCTCTTACTTGTCTTGCTAGGCGGGCGTTCTTTTCCCGCAACCTCAACTCATTACCCTTGGCTTCGGTGACTTGGCACTGTAGGTATTCCAACTTGGCCTAATGTTCTCCCATTAAATGTAACCTCTCCTGATTCAGGGCATGCAATGCTACCAGTAACTTTTCCCCTGCTAGAGCCTTGTCCTGGATCTCCAGGGCTGACTCCTTTAACTCGGCTGCCTGTGCTGCAACGAGCCTGTCCAAAAGCTGGACCTGCTTTTTGAAACACATCAGCCAGACTGCCTTCTCTAGGGATTTCTTGTGCTCCCTCCCTTCTGTCCACTTAGCTGCTGCATCTACCGGATGCCCAGCCCTTAACAGAGTGGTGATCCATTTCTTTGTGATATTCACCTTACTAAATACATAATCAGAAATCCTTTCCTCCATCATGGTTAGCTCATCCGAACCATTGTCTACTGTATCGCACCCCTGTTGCCGGAGTCCTGTCATGGTCACCATTTCTGTAGGGGGTGGCGTGCGCCCAGTTAGCTTTACCTTTGAGCGGTTCAAATCGCTCCCACACCCCTGGGTTCTAGACACCGGACCTAGGTACAGGCGGCGATACAGAAAATCGAGTAGACAAGTGGTTTGGTGCAAGAAAACCAAAATTTTATTAAAAGCAGAATAAAACACAATCTTATTGAGAATTACTGATATGAATACAGGCATAAACACTTACACTTATATGGGAATGGGGAACACACGGCACATCGAGGGAAAACAACTACATTAACAATCCCCTTATCCTTATCCCACCCCCTATACCTAACTAGATTAAGCTATGAGGGGCCAGGAACTCATGCTCACTATTCCAAAACCTGTTGCTTTAATGGGGTTGGGTTTTGAGGTCCACTCTTGCTGTCCTTTGGGATATCCCGTCTTCATGTGGTCTCAGGGCGCGGCGCTGAAGTTGTTTGTGCGAATCACCCTCCTTTTCCTCTGCCAATGTCGTCGTTGAGTCGAGTCTTCGTCTTCTTCTTCTTCCTCGGGCGGTTTAGTCGCTGATGGGGTTTTAAAACGGTTGCGGCTTGGTTGGCGGTTTACACTGTTAAACTGATTTTACTACCCATCCTTCGAACGCCAGTCAAACGCCAGCTTATAACTAGGCGTTTGGCCCCCAACGCGTCTTTCTGCTGCCCTTCTCTGCCCTTATCGGTTTACCGTATTCTTCGTCTCATTTCGTCTCATCTGCCCATTTGTGGCCTGTGTGTTTTTGAAATTGGGTCCGTTCTCCTCCCACTTTTGGCCCCGGTGTAATGGGCATCCGTGGTGTTGAGCGGTGCAGGGAGCGAGAAGAGAGCCCGCCATGAGGCCAGGGCACGAGAATGAGAGGCAGCAGGCCAAGGCCAAAGATGAGGGCAGGAGCAAGAGAGTGATCAGCACTGATGGGCCTACAATTATACCCATTCTTCATTCCTTATCTGCGCGCCAAATCAGGTCAGTCCTTTATCTAACTTTTGGCGGGCTCGTTTAAAATGATTACAGCCATTTACTTTAACGACTTCTGGAGTGGTTGTCTCCGGGTCTAATGGCCTTGATGTCCTGGTTGTTTGTCATGGATGAAACTTAATTGTCCCCATCCTGACTTGATGGCTACTGTGAGCTGTTACCAATTAAATATGCAGAAACCTAATGGCCTCGATTTTAGGCCCATTCTAGCTTGATCTTTTTCAAGGCAAATGAATGCATATTCTGTGTTTGCTTTAGCTGTCTGGCTCTCTCTTCACAGATTCCTGCATTTTAAGTTTCGTCTCCGGGGCCTGCCTGTCTGCAGGGCCTTGCTTTAAAAAAATCCTGTCGGTTTTGGTCACGAGGTTACAGAAGCCATTTTGGGTACCCTGTTTTTAATAACTTGTCCAAACAGGGTCCCTTGATCCATAATTTTGGGGAATGCGGGAATTTTGAGAACCCTACATCTACAACTCCAGCCGCATGTCCACCAGATCCATTATCGAGCAAACCATCGGCTTGCTGAAGATAGAAACATAGAAACATAGAAGATAGGAGCAGGAGTAGACCATTCCGCCCCTCGAGCCTGCTCCGCCATTCAATGCGATCATGGCTGATCATCCAAATTCAGTACCCCGTCCCTGCTTTGTCCTCATACCCCTTGATCCCTTTAGCCTTAAGAAATATATCCAACTCCTTCTTGAATATATTTAAAGAATTGGCCTCTACTGCCTTCTGTGGTAGAGAATTCCACAGGTTCACCACTCTCTGGGTGAAGAAATTCCTCCTTATCTCTGTCCTAAATGGCCTACCCCTTATCCTTAGACTGTGACCCCTGGTTCTGGACTCCCTGACCATCGGGAACATCCTTCCTGCATCTAGCTTGTCCAGTCCTGTTAGTATTTTATAAGTTTCAATGAGATCCCCTCTCATTCTTCTAAACTCCAGCGAGTACAAGCCCAATCGACCCAATCTCTCCTCATACGTCATTCCTGCCATCCCAGGTATCAGCCTGGTGAATCTTCGCTGAACTCCCTCCATGGCAAGAACATCCTTCCTCAGATAAGGCGACCAAAACTGCACACAATACTCCAGGTGCGGTCGCACCAAGGCCCTGTACAACTGCATCAAGACATCCTTGTTCCTGTACTCGAACACTCTCGCTACGAAGGCCAACATACCATTTGCCTTCTTAACCGCCTGCTGCACCTGCATGCTTACCTTCAGCGACTGGTGCACAAGGACACCCAGGTCTCGTTGCACTTCCCCTTCTCCCCATCTATTGCCATTCAGATAATAATCTGCCTTCCTGTTTTTGACACCAAAGTGGATAACCTCGCATTTATCCAGATTATATTGCATCTGCCATGCTTCTGCCCAATCACCCAACCTGTCCAAATCATACTGGAGTTTCTCGGCATCCTCCTTACAGCACACACTCCCACCCAGCTTTGTGTCATCTGCAAACTTGAAGATATTACATCCAATTCCCTCGTCTAGATCATTAATATATATTGTGAATAGCTGGGGTCCCAGGACCGATCCCTGCGGTACCCCACTAGTCACTGCCCGCCACTCAGAAGAAGACCCATTTATTCCAACTCTTTGCTTTCTGTCTGCCAACCAGTTCCCTATCCAAGTCAATACCTTGCCCCCAATCCCATGTGCCTTAACTTTACACGCTAATCTCTTATGCGGGACCTTATCGAAAGCCTTTTGGAAGTCCAAATACACCACATCTACTGGTTCTCCCTTATCAATTTTACCAGTTATGTCCTCCAAAAATTCCAGTAGATTAGTCAAGCACGACTAGGAAGATGCGCTTCAGATGCCTGGATAGATCAGGTGGAGCCCTGCAGTACTCAGCTGCTAAGGTCTCCAGAATCATCGTGGTTTGCTGTGCACTTCACAACATGGCACACCGTCGTGGCTTGCAGATTCCTGAAGGCCAAGTGGCTCCTCAGTTATCCTCCTCAGATGAGGAGGAGGAGGAGGAGGAGAGTGAAAACAAACATTTTGCAGAGGCCTATCAACCAGTGGCAGCAGTACGCAAGAACATAACTGCCCAGGATGCAAGGAATGCACTCATCTTTGCCAGATTTTCTTAGCCTAGCCACTCAAGGACTTTTGCCTCGCCTCTTCTTACCTGAGCATCAACAATGGCCAAGAACTTGCTGACTCCTAGCAATTTGACCACCATAATGACAATTCCAAGTAATCCAAAGCCCTCAATTTGAAAATCCCATTCGCGAAATGACACATGCCACAACTATAGCAGTAGCCATCAGATTTTTTATTTACATTATTGATCTGATGGCTTTTTCACATAAAACATCAAATTTCACCCAAGTGACTACCCTTGTGACTGTTTGTGCAGTATCTTTCTCTTATGCGTGCTACTACGTGATGCTTGCCCTGTGACTTCAGCAGATGTGGAGGCCCCTTGCTCACATTCCTGCTGCTCCTGTCTCAATACATTTGGTAGGCGCCCTCTGGGGTTCCAAACCTGTGAGGGCTCGTCAATAGTCTGCTGCTCCTGCGGCTGTGCAGGGGTTGAGACGCCGATCCCAGCTGGGTGTGGACTCTGGTGGGGCTCTGACCAAGGGCTCTGCAGTGGCATGGAATTGTGAGCGCTTGGAGAGGAGCCCCCACTTCCTCGATGTCTGCCACCAACTTCCCTCTCATGGGTCAGGTCCCCCTCAGCGCTTGCAAGTGGCTTGAGAGCACCTTGCTGCACATCAAGGGGGCCATGGGGACCCATATCTGCACTGGCAGTCCTACTCAGAAGGACTTTCATGAAGGTCTGGTTTTTCTGCTCAATAGATGCACATCGCTCCTCCAGAGATGTCATTCTATTCTGAGCACTCTTCATGTTTTCTGCACTCTGGCGACTTATCACCTCCATGGAGGTTGCCATCCTTTCCATGGTGATGCGTTCATGCACCAATGACTCCACAAAGGCTCTGCTCATGTTCGCTATGGATTCCTCCATTTGCTCCACACTCGCAGCGTCCCTGGAGACAAAACCTGCCAGAGACTCCTGCATCTGTTCCTGGAGTTCCAGCACTGCTGATCTTGTGGATGGACCCAGAGGCAGAGGGTCCATCCACAAGCTGGCAGAGTCCTGCGCCCTCTGATGAGGACTCTCCACTGCTGTCCCTGTCTCCACAATCTGCTGATGCTCACTTGTGACCTGTGATACACCAGGTGACAACACTAATCTATGTCCCGAAGATCCCACCGAGGTGTGAGTGTCTGCGCTGGTGCTGGGTGCGGTGAATTCTGCTGACACTGCACCCTCAGAAGTTGCAGCTTCCTCTGAGGAGTCTGGAAGCTCAGGCTCTTCCTCCTGGCTAGTGGGATCAGGGGCTCTCGATGGTCCTGCTCTCTATCCAGTTTCTGCGGTTGCCACTTGCAGCCACACAGTCTTGGTCTGCTGGGGAGGCTTCTTCCTCCCTGATGAAGGGAAGAGCACCTCCTTATGAGATCTAGCTCCCTCAACCAGAGCCTGCAGGGCAACATCGTCGAACCTGGGAGCAGCCCTAGGTCTGTCGCTGGCCACTGTGACTCCAGGTTCCTCTAACAGTAAAGGCCAAAAGGTTTGCAGCCTGCAGAAGAAGCAAGGCTTGTTGCAGACCTTAAATGCAGCAGCAATGATGATGTCATAAGATGCGACTTTCTGACTGGAAAAACTCATTTGCCAAGGGTTCCCACATGCTGGAACTCAATTGGACAATTAAGTGAAAACAGCATCAATCTCCCACATCGATTTATATTCATGTGGATAACACAAAATGCGGATTTCACGACACCAACCCGCCCATGAATGAAAATCCAGCCCATCATCTCCCATAGAGAGTCTTCTTGCTATCGCAGTTTCTCCCACAGTGCCGCTCCCTTCGACCTCATCTCCACCTCCACCTCTGGCCCTTGCTCCCTGATCCTTCTCTCTCAGGGACAATGGCCCACCTATATTGCTCCCTTCTGGCATCTTTGTCTCACCGCTCCTGTCCTGCTGCCCCTTTAAGGCTCCTGCCTCTTACACCCTCTCCTTGCCTTGCCCCCTCCTGCTCACCGAGATGTCCGACTCCCCATCTTTCTTTGGAGTACTTACATTTACCACACACCCCGCTCCCGCCTCCTCTCCCCCCACGGACACCAGATTCTTTAGAGAGAGTGGAACTGTATTAAGGCTTGAGTCTGCACTCGACCCTTGCTGCCCGCTGTTGTCTTTGTTCTTTTCCACTGTACTTGGTGTGTTTTCCACCATCTCCATCCTGTTCTCTGCTCCGCAATTTTCTGCCTCTTCCTGTGCTCTTTTCTCCTTCAATTTACCAGCTGTGTCCTCCGACTGCTCTGCTCCTCCGGCCATTCCACTCATACCTCCTGCTCCATCTCCCATCTCCTCGTCACTCATACAGCTTCCTTCTGCTTCGCACTCACAGCAGGTGGGGCCTTTGTGACACACCCCACAGCTCTCTGCCTTGCAGCTCCGGGCAATGTGTCCAGACTCGCCGCAATTATAACAGTACAAGTCTGGACAGTTTCTTACAAGATGGTCGTGTCCAAGACAATAATAACAAACCTTCACTTGGTTATCATGCAGTACTCGGAAGTACTGCACTCCTTCCATTGTCTTGAATTTCATGCTGTACGGTAATGACTTCACCCCCTCTGGAAACCACACCTTTATGTAACGGGTTCCACCTGCTACCTGTGTTCCTGGATAGTATCTCCTCTTTATTTCTGAGCAAATTCTAACGTCCCACAACTCCAACTTTTTGATTAGCACATTGTCCTCAATATAAACTGGCAAGTTTAAGAATGAGACAACCACCTCTTCCGAATATAGCAGAGATACCTCCAAGAACTTATTGCCAACTTTCAAACTGAGTAAAAGTCTTTCCACCTCCTCTCGGCCACTGACCGTCACCTCAAACCCAACATTCGGCTTTGGTCGGCAAGCAAAGCAGCTTTCCTTGCCACAGTCCTCTTGTACTGCTTGGATAATACCCCAAGCTCGTATCTCCTTATCCTCGCACTGAACCACCACCATGTTTTCTTTTCCAAACCTCCTGGGGTCCCGGCCCAAATCTTTGGGCCTTTTTCTTTCCCTTCCAACCACAGTTTCTCCCCTAATTAAATTCATCTTGGGAACACTGTCCTCTGAGGGGCCCGGCACTCCGGACCCCTCAGCAGCCATCTGACTGTTGTTTATGGGCCAAAAAGGCCCTAAAACCTGAAAACAAAAACCCACCACCAACTTTTTACAAACTCACTCCAACTCCCTGCTGCAACCAGGCAACTAGTAACACCTGCTCACTCCTAGCCCCTCCCACCTAGAGAGTGCTACCCACTGAGCTACAGCTGACACACATTGCAGAATGCCAAGTGGTTTAAATGACAGTAATTTGTTTTATGGACTGCACAATGAGGTAGATCACTCTAGAAATATGAAACATACCTCTCTCCTAAGTACCCACTCTTAAGCCAACCTGGCCACATGTAGGGAAAGGGAGTGAGCAAAAGAAAATGGTTGAACTTACTTTTATCCACAGCACGGTTTCCTATACTGCTTTTCCGAAAAGCAACAATCCGATAACAATGGCTTTAATTTTTCCCCATAGTGAAAATTCAGCAATAAGGTTGACAGACTTTGTGCACGTATCAACATCAATGACAGAGACGGGGAAAATCAAGTACAGTGCTTTGTGCTGTCGTTTCACAGTGTGTGCTCTCCACTTGTCTGGACTGTTTTTTGTTCAGTGCACAGCAGGAAAACACATTTTCTCTCAACCAGTTCTTCACAGGAATGTCTGGAATCTTCAAGTCACATGTGCTTGACATGTCACAAATAATCCCAGGTGGCACCTGTTTGCACTGCCTTTCCAGTCAGGAAATGAAGGAAAGAAACTGAAAACAAATTCAAGATAATCTGAACCTAATCAAACCAAAGAGGCAAAAGATTTGATTTTTAAACTTGAACCCGTCCAATATACATCAGTGCTTATCGGTAATTCATTTGAAAATAAATGACTAATTCAGACTGTAATGAGCGGGCACCTGTCTATGAACAGCTAAATCTAGAATTCATTATTGAACTGCTATCAGCTATTCTAAGCAATGTTGTTGCACGTGGGACATTGAGGAATTATATTTCAGTGATAATCCTTAACTAATACTGGCATCTTTCCTGTTGAGTTTGGGCCGAGTGCACGTGGCAATTTAAAAAAAATTAAATGCAACACTTCACCTTCAGAATGTTCTGCATTACCAGTTACCAGATTCTCTAGACACTGGGAAAACAATGCATGATTAATCATACATTATAATTAGCAAATCAGAAACATCAGACATGACATCATGGCTTGCCTTTGGATCCTAACCCCCAGGTCAGCATAACAGGATGGATATTCAGGCAGCTTGGTGTGTACAGAGAAACTAACTAATCAGAAAATGTGCTGCAAAACAGTTCTCTACTCTACAATCACTTTCATTGTATTTAAACTAAAAAAAATAGAGCAGATTTGTTTAAGTTAAAATGACTATTTATAATTTTATGAGATTGTCCGACTGGCCGAAAATCCTGAAGAACCCGCTAACCTCTACGTCTAAATTCCTGATGGGTGTTCCCATGCTACAAAGCTCTGCATCGGGAACATGAGTTTGTAAAATCTACCCTTGAGTCAAGACCAGTGACATACAGTTAAGCTGTATAAAAGTCATTATGATTGACAAATAATTGTCTTGGTGGCATCAAACTTGGCTCAGTGGTAGCATTCTTGCTGCTGAGTCAGAAAATCATGCGTTCAAGCCCCACTCCAGAGATTTGACTGCATAATCTAAACTGGCACTTCAGTGCAGTACTGAGGGAGTGCTACATTGTCTTTTGGATGAAACATTAAACCAAGGCCTTGCCTGGCTGCTCAGCTGGACGTAAAAGACCCCATAACACTTTTCAAAGAAGAGGAGGAGAGCTCTCCTCGTATTCTGCCCAACAATTATTCCTTAACCAACATCACCAGATACAAATTACCTGGTGATGAAATTCCTCCTCATCTTGGTCTTAAATGGCCGACCCTTATCCTGAGACTATGACCCCTAGTTCTAGACTCTCCAGCCAGGGGAAACAACCTCTCAGCATTTACCCTGTCAAGCCCCCTAAGAATTTTATACATTTCAACGAGATCACCTCTCATTCTTCTAAACTCCAGTGAATATAGGCCCAATCTACTCAATCTCTGCTCATATGACAACCCTCTCATCCCAGGAATCAATCTAGTGAACCTTAATTGCAACCCCTCTAAGGCAAGTATTTCCTTCCTTAGGTAAGGAGACCAAAACTGTACAGAGTACTCAAGGCATGGTCTCATCAAAGCACTACATAATTGGAGCAAGACTTCCTTACTCTTATACTCCACACCCCCTGCAACAAAGGCTAACATATTATTTGCTTTCTTAATTGCTTGCTGTATCTACATGTTAACTTTCTGTGATTCATGTACAAGGGCACCCAAATCTCTCTGAATACCAACATTTACTAGTCTTTCACCTTTTAAAAAATATTCTGCTTTTCTATTCTTCATACAAAGTGGATAATTTCACATTTCCCCACATTATACTCCATCTGCCACCTTGTTGCTCAATCACTTAACCTGTCTATATTCCTTTGCAACCTCTCTGCATCCTCCTCACAGCTTGCTTTCCCAACTATCTTTATATCGTCAGCAAATTTGGATACATTACACTCGGTCCCCTCATGTAAATCATTGACATAGCTTGTAAATAGCTGAGGCCCCAGCACTGATCCTTGTGGTACCCACTAGTTACAACCTGCCAACCCGAAAATGACCCATTTATTCCTACTCTCTTTTTTAGCCATTAGCCAATCCTCAATTTATGCTAATATATTACCACAATTCCATGAGCCCTGATCTTATGTAACAACCTCTTGTGTGGCGCCTTATCGAATGCCTTTTGAAAATCCAAATATACTACATCTACAGGTTCCCCCTTATCTACCCTGCAAGTTCAGAAAACTCCAATAGATTTGTCAAACACGATTTCCCTTTCATAAAACTGTGTTGATTATGCCTAATCATATTATGATTTTCTAGTTGCCCTGTTACCGTGTCCCTAATAATAGCTTCTAGTATTTTCTCTACTACTGATGTCAGGCTAACTGGCCTATAGGTCCCTGTTTTCTCTCTCCCTCATTTCTTGAATAATGGGACTGTTCTAGAATCTAGGGAATTCTGGAAGATCAAAACCAATGCATCCACTATCTCTGTAGCCACCTCTTTTAAAGCCCTAGGATGTAGGCCATCATGTCCCAGAGAATTGGCATAAATGGCCGTTTCACCATTTCTTTGGGGGTTTCTGCCAATCTTCTGGTGGGGTTACAACAGAAGCTCAGGACAACCCCTGTGGAAATTCTATCCCAAGATCACATAATTGTGCCCTTTAAAATGAAAATCACCATTACGCCAATCTATAGATTGTGAGCCCAATGCTATCCAAAAATTGTTTCGATTTTTATTGACCAAGTAGCTAATTTAGAAACACTTACAGCAGTTGTTACCTAAACTGAGAAAGAAACTTAGCATCCTGAAAATGAGTCCTTGTTTTTTCAGAATAGGTGTGTGCTGTCTTTGCCCTACTCCACATATACCTTTGAGTTGTGGTTTGTCCCATACATTAAATGGTGTTTCGCTTGTTTAAATGCTAACAATTCTGAGAGATCTATATAGAAGTGCTTCAGGAAATAAGAAAGTGCAAACGGATTTGGTGATTTTCTTTTAAATTGCATATTGTTGAAAGATGAAAATGTAACATGCTGAGAAATGCTCGCAATTGTTCAAATGTCCAATATATGATCAAGAACTGCAAAATGTAAAAGACACAAAAAGCCTTTCAGTTTGAGTCAGAATTAATGTTACCCCCAGTTGTGACTCAATATCTATTGCTGACAGGATATTGCTGAGAGCTGCTCTTTGGTTATAATAAGGATCCATACTGAGAACTGTGCTATGTCGATCATTTGCTGGTACCTTAGATAAAGACCTACGTATTTATCCTCCAAGAGAAGTCAAAGATGTGAGAGCACAGAACAACTTTCCCATGTATCAGTTCAGCCAAATAACCAATAAGCTGCCATCCCTCTCTTTACATGTATATTTGCACTGGCATGCATTGCCTTAGTACTTATGCAGCACCATTTGCAAAGGGTGGACAGAAAAATAATTATTAAACTCAATTTTATTTTTCAGAGATGAAACCTTTGCACAATCTAATATATTCTGTGGCTGTAGTGCATGAGAATTTGTGATGCTCAAGAAGCATTAAGTTATCAAGAATTTAGAATTAGCAATCACATTGTGACAAGAGAAGCAGCTCTCTATTTTATTTCCTACAGTATTAAAATGGCTAGAGTTAAAATTAAAGTTGTCCTTCATTATGCAATTTCAAAACAGAGTCCTGGAAATGAATTGTCTACAAGCTCAGGTTGACTAATCTGAAAATTAGTTTGGATACAATAGCCCCGATTCTACCTCAGGGCTGGAATTTGGGGGGTGGGGGCATCAAAGGCAGGCAGAAAACCACCCTGATCTTGTCAGCATGAGGCCCAGGCTATTTTAACTCCCAGGCCTCATCGGTATGCTACTGGTCAGATTCCCACACGAAACCAATGGGAAGCAGCAGCTGGCCAGTGGACGGAGCACAATGTTGGGCTGTAAAGGAAAAGCCATAATTCAGAAAGATACACCATCCTATGAACAGATTTCTGATATTATTAATACATGACATGCTGGGTTTAAAAGTCTAGAAAGTCTTGGCGACACAGGCTGTGTCAATGCAGGCTTCTGAGATAAAATGAAGTGTTAAAACAAGTAGTAAACACCACACAAGCTTTTGAAATGGGAATTGATTGTTAATACTAAGACAATGGCTCTATTGAAACAGCAAGTTGCAGCTTCCAGAATGTCTGCAGTTTGGAACCAGCACAATAGCTATGCCCAAGTAAAGTGTTAAAAACTGACACTTTGAACAGAAACACAGAATATTAAAAAACCATGTGCCTTTGATATAAGTAACATCAAATGAAAGACAGGAAACATAAGTCAGTAATATAACCAACTAAGGTGGCTAGGAAAACAAACACCCAAGTTGAAGTGTTTTTGATTTACATGTTGTAAAAGGTGCAAACAGAAAACTTTGAAAATATGACTTCAATAGATGACACCAAGCAATCACATGGTTTTTGTATTGAAAATGGAATAGTTAGTAGACACAATGGGCAGGATTTTCATTGGGCCGTGGAGGCGGGATTGGAGGCGTGTGGGGGGTTAAAATCCCAAAATCGGGGAGCATGAACCCATCCCGCCCCCAACCCGCCTCCATGCCAGTTTCAAAGGAGGCGGGTACCCGACCCGTACTGGGACCTGCCTCCCCGAGGGAGGAAGGGGATTAGTGCCAATTAACTGCCTGTTAACAGGTAGTTAACAGGCAGTTTTTAGCCTAATCCCTATTTTCATTGGTCAAATGTGGGATTCCCGACGGCTCCAAACCACGCCAAGTTAGCGAGGCGGGCCGTCGGGATGAAGGGCTTGGAGGGGTCGAGATGTCCGGTGTTCATGTGAGTGATGGGTGCATGAGTTCAGAAGTAAGTGTGTTTGGTGTGTGTAAAGTGTTTAAAGAAGTTTTATTTACCTTTACAGCCTTCCTTCCTTCAGGTCTCGGGAGTCCTTCATCTCACCGGCACAGAAAGCAGAATGGCCGTGAGCTGTCAAAAGTTCCAGCATTCAGCTTTCTGTTCTGGGGAGATCTCTAAATCATCCTGAGAGGAAGGAATTAACCTGGAGTACAGATTGTCAGTGTTTGACAGCTTCAAAGAGATGTCAAACGCTGATATTTCATCTGTCAAAAGCTCTTGACAGATGAAATATCAATCTGTGTCGTCACCTGTTGCCGGGTGGCCCTTAATTGGCCTGCTGAGCCCGCTAGGCGGGCTCAACAAGGTCAATCAAGTCAAAATCGCGTGGGTTGGCTAGAACTCGATGGAGGTGGGACTACAACCCCGAAAGTTGTAGTCCCACCTCCTACCCGCCTCCTCAATGAAAATCCAGCCCGACGTCTGCTTTCAAACAGCAGAGCTGATTTAGAAATTGAATGGAAGACCTTCGATAAAAATGACATCAAAGAGATAAATCTATTGTAGCCATTTTGATACGTTTTGAAACATCTAAACAACAGACTGCAAGCTAGCAGCTAAATTAACAGTAAGATAAAAAAGAGTCAACAGAAAGAATGACTAGAGATAATTAGCTTACATCAGCAGAAAACTTCAAAGGATAAACCACTAAAAAAAGGTATAAAAATAGAGCTTTTCAGATGGAAAGTCAGAAGTTGCTGGAAAGGGCAAGCGATTATCAACTTCAAAGGTATGCTCTGTAAGTTTTTAATTCTTTGAGTCTCGGGGATCAAAAAGGTACTTTTAATTTGATTTTGTGGATATTCTGGATTAAGAATAATAGAAATGTAAAAATGTACGAAGTTAAGATTTAAGAATAAGGATCTCTGAGAATAAGAAATGTAAGCTATTTGTATTTTGAACTGTTAAAGTTGCGATTGACTCAACAGCTGTTAACTCTATGTCGGCTCTTAAATAAATCTATATATTTTTAGAATTGTCTCAAGTAGTATTTCTGTAGCAAACTCACAAACTCAATTTCTGTACACGCTTTTGTAAGGAGCTGCAGAATTCTGGGGGTGGGGGGGGGGGGTTCCGGACCCTCATAATAGCCAGAAGGTTACAGTCTAGTTAAACTTATTAAAAGTGCTATCTGGAGGACGGTAACATCTTTACATCATTCCTTTCCTTTAGCGAGAGATAGCCTGGACCTTTAGGCCCAATTAAGCATCTTAGGGAATTCAGCTATCTCTAACTTTAGTTGAAGGTGAACGTCTGGGGAATACGCCTGGTCTGGGGTAGCCCAAAAAGGGCTAGGACTAGTTTATATCCCTTCAGGACAGCAGGAGGCCACCAATGGGGATCTGCAGGAAAGGGGTTTTGGGGGGGTTTCTATTGATCGGCGGGGACCAAGGGCGAGCCAGAGCAGGGGATGTCGAAACTTTCCTTGTGGGACACAAAGGAGCACTCCTGCTCCTCTCACCCTCACAAGGTAAGTTAGAAAAAGTTAAAAAGACTTATCTCTTTTGGGACCCTTCTGGCTCTGGTTTCTCTTGCCACTAGCTTTACCTGGCTGGAAAATGGTTTCTCCACTCAGGCCCATGGTTACAATAGCAGTCGAGTCCTGATGACATCAGCATTCCCCACCCCAAATGCAGCTTGTGGGTATTGATGGTACCTTTCTCTGACACGCCATGGAAAGAATAAAAAAGAAGATACAGAGAGAAGAGCATAAAGAAGAGTTCAAGGGAGAGAAGCAGCAGAGAAAAGAGACAGTAGCATTAGAGGAAAGACAGAAAGAAACAGCAACACAAAGACATGCGAGAGGAAGATAGCCTAGTACATATGATAAATAATAGTAAATGCCATCTGATTGTTGGTAGTCTCATGCAGGAAGGGAGATATAACCTTATAGCTGTACCATGGCCATTGTTTCTTGGTAATGTTGAAGATGGTTCTTGGTAGTTATGGTGGCCTTTAATATCCACTGGCATTAAAACTCATCCAATACTGGGTAGTGCAAGAATATGAGTTTATGCCCTCAGAAGTATTTGCTGATGCTCATGCTCTCTCAACTGTTAGTGATGCTGCAGTCCTTCAATGTCACTGTTCAAGTTGGCCATAATTTGTGCCAGCATTGGAAAACCTCTTGAGTACTGCTGCTGTGTCCCCAGATAACTTGACACTTGAGCTGACCAAGTGCTTGTTTTCTACTAGCGTTTTCCCATTAATTGGATTTCGGCATCAATCAATGCTGGCTCACTCTTGGTAGTCTCGGAGTTGGTGTTGAAATCCACTCGGCATTGCTACATCTAGCTTAGAATCCTAGAATCCTAGAAATTTACAGCACAGAAGGAAGCCATTTGTGCCGGCCGGCCGACAAAGAGCTATTCACCCTAATCCCACTTTCCAGCACTTAGTCCGTAGTCTTTTAGGTTACGGCACTTCAAGTGCATATCCAAGTACTTTTTAAATGTGATGAGAGTCTCTGCCTCTACCACCCTTTCAGGCAGTGAGTTTCAGACCCCCACCACCCTCTAAGTGAAAGAATTTCTCCTCAAATCCCCTCTCAACCTCCGACCAATTACTTTAAATCTATGCCCCCTGGTTATTGACCCTTCTGGTAAGGCCCCTCATAATTGTATACACCTCAATTAGGTCTCCCCTCAGCCTCCTCTGTTCCAAAGAAAACAACCCCAGCCTATCCAATCTTTCCTCATAGCTAAAATTCCCCAGCCCAGGCAACATCCTTGTAAATCTCCTCTGCACCCCCTCTAGTGCAATTACATCCTTCCTGTAATGTGGTGACCAGAATTGCACGCAGTATTCTCGCTGCGGCCTAACTAGTGTTTTATACAGTTCAAGCATAAGCTCCCTGCTCTTATATTCTATGCCTCGGCAAGTATCCCGTATGCCTTCTTAACCACCTTATCTACCTGTCCTGCTACCTTCAGGGATCTGTGGACATGCACTCCAAGGTCCCTCTGATCTTCTGCACTTCTCAGTGTCCTACCATTTATAATGTATTCCCTTGCCTTGTTAGCCCTCCCCAAATGCATTACCTCACACTTCTCCAGATTGAATTCCATTTGCTACTGTTCTGCCCACCTGACCAGTCCATTGATATCTTCCTGCAGTCTGCAGCTTTCTTCTTCATTATCAACCACACAGCCAATTTTTGTAACATCTGCAAACTTCTTAATCATACTTCCTACATTCAAGTCCAAATCATTGATATATACCACAAAAAGCAAAGGACCCAGTACTGAGCCCTGCTAATCCCCACTGGAAACAGCCTTCCAGTCACAAATGCACCCTTTGACCATTACCATTTGTTTCCTGCCTCTGAGCCAATTTTGGATACAACTTCCCGTGGTGTATGTAACCTGTTCCACCTTAAGAGAACTACCTTAAGAGATGTACTACTTTCTCTTGGCTGCTGTATACTGTAATACCGGTGGTGACCACACCGGTATATAAACGTTGTGTAGGGATTTGCTGGGCAGTTCAGCCCTGACCTCCAAATAGTAAAGACCTGTTAAAAGTTATTCTTGTGGTCTGTGTCCAGTGATTTATAATAAGCATAACTGGGACACACAGACTTAACACTTCCCACTTTGCCTTGGATCCCATGGGCTTTTACTTTCGTGACCAGTCTGCCATGCGGGACCTTATCAAAAGCCTTGCTAAAATCCATATAGATTACATCAAACGCACTACCCTCATCGAAACTCCTTGTTACCCCCTCAATACTTCCTTCTATTGTTTGTAGACTCAAGTTAAGTGCCGTCTGATCTGAACGAAGCTCACAGGTCTCCAATCTGTGGCATTTCCTTGATGGAATGGCTACAACTTTAGGCTTTACTGCAGAGGGATCATTTAAAAAATGTCCTCTTCTGGTTGGGAAGTCACAGGCAGCATGTGACCGAACTTCTGCTATGTGTGCCTAGAGAGCAAGGCACTACATTAGGAGCATGACTTCAACAAAATAGCCCTTAGACATTTCTCTCATGCTCAGTGCTAACAAGCACTTCCATAACCAAGCCCTAACTCCCTAGTGTGACCATACAAATTCAATGTCTGATATAGTAGCATTGTCCCGAAACCCTTACCATAAGTATTTAGTTTACTAGATATCATATGAGTCTTTGCACAATTTCCTAGATATTGGATAGTAGTGTAGGAATCAACGGATTCCTATCTAAATCACTGAGGTCGAGTCAGTTCAGTAAATTAACCAAATTTAATTAAACTGGTGAACAAAACAAAAACATGCAGGAGCAACAGCAAACAGGTCTATACAGTAGCTTGTTCCACGAGGTCTGAACCCAGAACCTCCCACCTCTGACGTCATGACGTCATCACGTTTCCCACCACTCGGGGCACCACGTGACCAACGTGATGACGTCATCGCGTTGTTTCAGGGTTTTTACAGAAAGCTTGTTTACACTCAGCAAACGGACATAGGTGCTGTAACATTGCTTTAAAGACAGTTATTCATTTGTACAGGAGTTCATTGGTGGTTTTACCACAGTAGAAGAATAAACATTTTATTGGACTGTTGCTTAGGGTTTAAACTGGAACAGGATTATCAAAATAACAAATAAGCGATAGCAAACGACAATATTGCATTTTTTTTAAAGAACTTTTAGTTCATGCTCCCACTTTGGACACAAAAATAACAAAATATGTGACAGTTCACTAGTTTGCTGATAATACTAAACCTACACTAACATCTGTACTGAAATTCTTAAACATGGGGATGCATAATAACTCACAAAGCTTCATGAGACCATCTCTGTATGAGCTGCAGTATAGTGATGCAAAAGAACTGAGGAGCAGGGACTCAATCTCAGGAGAAAATAGGGTGATTGACAAATAACTGTCATGCACATTTGAACACATCGGGCACGATTTTCCCATTGGAGGCGGGTTGGAAGCAGGTTTCGGATTGGATGGGTTCCAAACCCGCCTCCACTGTCAGGTGGGAAAAAATTGCGATTTTCCCCTAATTGGCCAGTTACTTTCAGAAGTATGGGTTCCCCTGGGCCAATTAGTGTTTTGGGACTGAAACTCACCTCTGCTGACGTCACTTATCCAGCTTCATTTAAGGGCTGCTTGCTGCCTTGGCTCTTCCACTGTTTTTTGGTTGATGCTGCACCACCTCCAAACTGTTATCTCCCTGAAGAATGGCCAGCTCCAAGGCAAGGGCCTCCCCGAGGTTCTTGGATGAGGTGCTGGGTATGCTGGTTGAGGGAGTGCGAGCCAGCAGAGAGGTGCTCTTCCCCTCATCTGGGAGGAAGAGGCCTCCCAAAGAAACCAAGGCTGTCTGAGTACAGCTGGCAAGGGATATAACCTCCAGATCAGTGTGCAGCAGTGCAGTAAAAGATTCAATGACCTTGTAAGGTCAGGCTAAGTGAGTATACCTTCAGCTTGACCCTCCTTCTGCTCCCTTTCTCCTCTCATCACCAGCACTCTGCATTGTCAACCTCCTCCTCTACATCCCACTTTACCCTTGCAGCCCTTGCACCCTTCACCATCCCTCTCACTCTATGAACCCAATCACTTCACTATTCGACTATGCTGCCCTCACACTCCCTTTCAATGTTATGCAATGACAACGACTAACAACGCACAGGGAGGACCCTTGGACATGGAACCTCACTCCATCTTTGTCTCCTTCTAAGCATCTATGTTCTGGACTCTGCACTCACTCCATCATTCTCACTCCAACTCCACTTGTCTCCCTCACTGCAGGAAAAGAGAGCCCACAATAGAAGGGAAAGGGCGAAGACAGGAGGAGGGCCACCTTCCCTAGCCATTCTCACCCAGGCTGAAGAGACGGCCCTGGACATCGCCGGCGCAGAGGTGGAGGTGGAAGTGGGGGACGGACAGATGGGCAAGGCAGAGCAAGCTGGTGACAGAATAGTTTTGCCTCTCTCTCATTTACCCTGCTTGAGTGACTGAAATGGCTGCTGGTGTACATTATTAGAATGCCACTTGAGCATCTGCACTATTGCATGTGCATGCCACACTTCCATCAAATGTCTAACCCATGCCTTTACTCCCCAACAGGACCATCCACGGAGCCCCACCCCACTGTCAACGAGGAAGAGGCTGAGCAGCAAGACTCCTCAGGGGAACCTGCAACCTCTGAGGACGCAGCGTCAGCAGAATTAAGCGCACCCAGCAGCAGCGCAGATATGCACAACTCGGTGGGACCTTTGGGACATAGAGTAGTGTTGTCACCATGTATCACACCTCACAGGTGAGCATCAGCAGGTGGTCAAGACAGGGACAGCAGTGGAGAGTCCTCGTCGGAGGTCGCAGGACTCTCCTAGCATTGCTCTGCTGCATGTGGACCCTGTGCCTCTGGGTCCATCGAGAAGGAGAGCGGTGCTGGAACTCCAGGAGCAGGTGCAGGAGTTTCTGACAGGTTTTGTCTCCAGGGTCACTGTGAGTGTGGAGAGGATGGAGGAGTCCAACTCTAACATGAGCAGTGCCTTTGTGGAGGCAATGGTGCATCAACGCACCACCACGGATAGGATGGCAACCTCCGTGGAAAGGCTGGCTACGGCCATGAAGGAAATAAGTCGCCAGAGTCAGGAAAACATGGTGAATGTTCAGAATAGACTGACATCTCTGGAGGAGTGATGGGCAGCGATTGAGCAGAGAAACCAAAGCTTCATGGAAGTCCTTTTGAGTAGGACTGCCAGTGCAGATACGGGCCCCCATGGCCCCCCTGATGTGCAGCAAGGTTCTCTCAAGCCATTTGCAAGCGCTGAGGTAGACCTGACCCATGAGAGGGAAGTTGGTGACAGAGTACAAGGAAGTGGGGGCTCCTCTCCAAGCACTCACACTTCCATGCCACTGCGTAGCCCTTGGTCAGAGCCCCACCAGAGTCCGTACCTAACTGAGATGGGCGTCTCAGCACCTGCACTGCCGCAGGATGAGCAGACATTTGGTGAGTCCTCTCAGAAACCCAGAGGATGCCCGCCAAAGGTATTGAAGCAGGAGCAGCATGAAAGTGAGCAAGGGGCCTCCAGTTCTGCTGAAGCCACAGGGGGAGCACCATGTAGGAGCACGCGTAAGAGAAAAATAAAGCACCATTAGTCATAGGGGTAGACACTTGGGTGATTGTTTCTGTTTATTGATGAAATGCCATCCCTGTCTGAATATATTAAAATGAGGTGATGGCAAACTGTTGGCATAATGGCATCTGTTATTTTGCCTTAGGCAGCTCTACATTGCGGGGTCCGCGACACTTGCATGGTCAGGTTGGTGGTCAGAATGAAAGGAGGCCAGAGAGACATGTCCATTTTCTATCATGTGTTAAGAAGGAGCCAAGCACATGTGCACATTGGGCAACCTATGCAAATCTGACCAGGATGAGTGCATCCCTTGCATCACGGGCAGCCATGTGCTCGCGTGCTGCTGCTGGTCGATACGCTGCTGCTCAGTCCTCCTCCTCCTCGTCCTCCTCCTCCTCTTCATCCTCCTCCTCCTCCTCCTCCTCATCTGAGGAGGCTATGAACTGAGCCATTTGCACATCAGGAAGTTGCAAGCCACGACGCTGTGCCATGTTGTGAAGTGCACAGCAGACCATGATCATTCTGGAGACCTTGGCTGCTGAATACTGCAGGGCTCCGCCTGATCTGTCAAGGCATCAGATTCACATCTTCAGCAATCCAATGGTTTGCTCGATGATGGACCTGGTCAAAATGTGGCTGGCGTTGTAGCTCTCTTCAGCCTCGTTAGCTGGCCTCCTATTCGGTGTCATTAGCCACTTCTTCAGGGGAAGCCCTTGTCACCAAGGACCCATCCGTTAAGTTGGTTTGGCGGATTGAAGAGCAGAGGAACACTAGAGTTCTGCAGGATGAACGAGTCATGGCAACTACCACAGAACTTGGTGCAAACATGCAACATCCCCTTCTTGTGGTTACACACCAGCTGTACGTTGAGGGAGTGGAAGCCCTTGCAGTTGACAAAGATAGCTGGTTTGTGGTGGGGTGCCCTAAGGGCCACATGTGTGCAGTCTATGATGCCCTGCACCATTGCCAAGCCTGCCTATTTGCAAAGCCAAATGAATGCGTGGTTACACTTGCTTGATCCCTTGAGAAGTGGATGTAATTGTGCGCCTTTGCGAAAATCGGTAACCTGTGTGATGCAACTGTGGGCGGCCGACTGAGAGATGCCGCTGATGTCTGCTGATGATCCCTGGAAGGAGCCTGAGGCAATAAAGTTGAGTGCGGTGGTGACTTTGACGGTCACTGGTAAGGGGTGTCCACCAACTCCTCTGGGCTCCAGGTGTTGGTGCAGCAGTGCGCAGATGTCTCCGACAACCTCTCGCGAAAGTCTCAGCCTCCTTTGGCACTGCTGCTCACTCATGTTGAGGTAGCGCATCCTCTGTCTGTAAACTCCTGTATCTCCTGTGGTGACGTGCTTCTATGCGCTGGCGACTTCTGCCCTGTGCAGCATCAGGTGGGTGAGCAGAAGGTTGGCGCTCCTGCTGCTGTTGCTGCTGAGCTGCCTGGTTCTGCTGCTGCTGTGGCTGCTCCTCATCCAAATCTGAGGTCCATGGTGAAAGGAAATAAATGGTTCCCATGCTGCTGGCAGATACCTCTGTTGGGGAAGCGCTCAGTCCAAGCGGGGAGAGGGTCTTCCAAGGAGGTCCCACAGTTGAGAGATAGAAGCTGCAGCACCTCTGACTTCGGTAGGCCTGCTAAAAGTGCTGAAAGACCTTTGGAACAAAAGTTCTGCCACCTGCAACTGCTCCCTGATGAAAGCTCCATTTTAATGGTGGAGCTGCAGCTGTGAGGAGGCCACCCACTTGTCAACCCTCCAGGATTAGCTGGCGTGGTTTAGGAGGGTCGTGCAACATGCACAAAATAACAAAGGCTTGTCAAAATAGGATTATAGAGGCCCTTAACGGCTATTTAAGGGTCTTAACTACCTCTCCTGACTGATGGAGGCGGGACTGAATTGCACCCATGAAACCCGCCTCCGGCAAGATTGCGCGGAGACTGGTTGGAGGCGGGTTCCGAACCCGCCCTCACTTTTTGCGATTTTGCCAAATGTCCCACCTCCAAACCCGCCTCCTCGGGCCTGGGAAAATCGCCCCCATCTATTCAGAAAGAAACACTTCCTAAAGTACCTATTTGTAGACTGATAGCTAAACAGAAGATTATCAGGGAGAGTTTTGATTAACACTGATGGCTTTGCAATTAAAAAACATTAACATATTAAGACCCTCTGGACTCTGTCTGGCTCAACTGACCATTCATAGAACGAGATAAGTAACCAAGGTTGCAATTAGCACAGCAAGTTATGAAGTTTTCCATTTCATCATATTTGCTTTTTGAGTTTGCTGGCAACTTTGTATAATCAACTAGATGAACATTCCCTCTTATAAATAAATATTAAGAGAAAATGTTGACTTTCTTATGATTTGAAATGTGATGATCTCTTATTTTCATCATAGGGACCTTAACACATACCCTAAGCAGTTGCCATGTTATTGTAGTCCACACTAACTCTAACAACTAATCCCTTACCCTTGTGGTGTTTTTCCTAACCTGGAGAAGTTGAAGGGAGAGTACCTTCAGTCCACGATTTTCACTCTCTCAACATGCACTTTGTTTAGGCTTTTTAACAAGGTGGCAATTGTTGGATCCGTGGTTCAGTGGATAAATAATTACACGGATGCTGTACATAAACAAATAACAGGTCTTTACTGGAGGAGGGTAATCTCTAGACTGGGGTACAGAGGCATGCGCACAGCTTATATACCGGTGTGGTCACTGCCGGTACTACAGTATACTTGAGCTGTAAAAAGTAGTTCTGACTTAAAGCACATACACTACAATTCCTCCCTTTTTAGATTAATAATACCCCCTTACTATTCAAATAACAATTATATTTTTACATGTACATTCAATAACAAAAGTCCATTTATAGATTCAGTCTTTGGGGCAGCTTCCTGACCCTTTCGGGATAGCGCCTTTCCGGAGGTTCTTGTTCTTGGTGCAGAGGCGATTCTGACCCCCTTTCATCGGGTAGTTCATCGGGTTCCACTGCTACTGGGTCTGAAGTAAATGCTACCGGTATGTCGGGTTCATCCCCAGGTACTCGAGACATGGGGTTGACGCATTCCTGTGATGCTAAGATCTGATCGACGTGGCGTCTCACAATGTTCTCCCCGACATCCACTGTGTACATTAATGGCCCCTGCCTTGTACATATCGTTCCGGGTTGCCACTTCTCTGTTCGATAGTCCCGGGCCAAGACTGGTTGCCCTACATTAAAGCTCCTTGTCGGCTTCTCGTTGATGTGCTGGAATTGTTTGTCCTCAACATTTCTTCGCACATTTGGTCTAAGCAAGTCCAGACGAGATCGCAACCTTCGGTTAAAGAACATCATGGCCGGGGTTTGGTTGGTAACTACATGTGTCGCGTTTCAGTAGGCTAATAAGAAATTGTCCATCTTATGCTGTAGTGGAATTTCCTCGTCGCACATGGCCTTTATTGCCTTCTTAAAGGTTTGTACGAAACTCTCAGCCAATCCATTGGTGGCTGGATGATACGGGGCGGATGTGTAATGCCTTACCCCATTCCTTTTCATGAATTTTTGGAACTCTTCGGATACAAACTGTGGTCCATTATCAGGGCAGATCGGCTCTGCCAAACCGTTTCTGGCAAATATGGTCCGTAGGACTGCGATCGTTTTCTCTGTAGTGGTTGAAGACATCTTTATCACCTCAGGCCACTTTGAATGAGCATCCACTGCTATTAAGAACATTGAGTTCATGAATGGACCTGCAAAATCAATGTGCACCCATTGCCATGGAGAGGAGGGCCACTCCCATGGGTGTAGAGGGGCATGTGGTGGTGCATTTTGGACCTTCTGGCATCCTAAGCAGCTCTTAGTTCGGTCTTCGATGTGTTGATCGATTCCCAGCCACCACACATAAGCCCTAGCTAGGCTTTTCATTTTCACTCCCCCCAGATGACCTTCATGTAGCTCATTTAGCACTCTCTCCCTTAACTTGGGTGGAATCACCACTCTGGATCCATACATCACTGTCCCCTGGCATACTGACAGCTGTTCTCTTCTGGATGAGAATGCTGGCAACAGTGAGTCGCCATGTGTTGGCCATCCCCTCACCGTCAATTCATATACCCGTGACAGCGTCGGATCATTGCGGGTCTCCTTCTATATATCCGCGTTTGTTACTGGCAATCGTTCAATTATCGATGAATAGAATATCTCGATAGGGTCCACTGCTGGTGCTTCCTCCACAGTAGGCAGTGGCAGGCGCGATAGCCCATCAGCGTTCCCATGCTGTCTCGTGCCTTTATATTCTATTTCATATTGATTCGCCCCTAGAAACAGGGACCATCTTTGTAACCGCTGTGCAGTCATTACTGGCACGCCCTTCTTAGGATTAAAGAAGGAGACAAGTGGTTGGTGGTCAGTCAGCAAAGTGAACTTCTGTCCATGCAGATAGTGGTTGAATTTTTTTACTCCCCATATTAGGCTGAGGGCCTCCCTGTCAATCTGGGTGCAGTTGTGCTCGGCTGAGGTTAGTGACCGAGACGCAAAGGCTACTGGCCTCTCCAACCCATCTGGGAATTTGTGCGACAGCACCGCTCCAATGCCGTAGGGTGATGCATCACATGCCAACCGAATCGGTAGTGCTGGGTTGAAATGGGCCAACACCTCTTTTGATGTGATCAATTCTTTACACTTCTGGAAAGCTCGTCTATGTTCGTCATCCCACTTCCATGGTACCCCTGTTTGCAGTAGGGTGTTCAGCGGGTGTAATACCGTAGACAAATTTGGTAAGAACTTGTGGTAATAGTTTACCAGCCCGAGGAACGACCTCAGTTGTGACACATTTTCCGGTGCTGGAGCCTTGACTACTGCCTCAATCTTGTCAGGGGACTTATGTAACCCCTCTTCGTCGATGACGTGGCCGCAATACGAGATCTGTTTCTGGAAAAACTCGCACTTGTGGCGATTAGCTCGTAGCCCATATTCCTTTAATCTGGCGAGCACCTTCTCCAAGTTAGCGAAGTGATCACCGTCATTTTCGCCCGTGACCAAGATGTCGTCCAAATAACACTGGGTCCCTGGAATCCCTTGCAGGACCTGATCCATCGCCCTTTGCCAGATAGCCGGAGCCGAGGCTACTCCAAACACCAGCCGGTTTTATTGATAGAGACCTTTATGGGTGTTGATCGTAAGGTAATGTTTCGAAGCTTCTTCTACCTCCATTTGCAAGTACGCCTGGGCTAGATCAATTTTTGTGAAGCGTTTACCACCAGATAGCGAGGCGAAAATATCCTCAATTCGTGGAAGCGGATATTGTACCGTGTGAAGGACTGGGTTCACTGTCACCTTAAAATCCCCACAGATGCGGACCTTCTTTGGTTCCCCAGGCGTATTACTCAACGACCTCTTCATCACAGGACCAATGGGTGTAGCCCACTCGCTCCAGTCCACTTTGGACAGTACTCCTGAACGTTCCAACCCTTCCAGCTCTGCTTCAACCGCTGGTCTGATCGCATAAGGCACTGGTCTGGCCTTCAGAAACTTTGGGCTTGCATTATCCTCTATTTTAATTGTTGCTGTTATTCCTTTTAGTGTTCCTAGTCCCTCCTGAAACACTTCTTTTGTGTCAGTTAGCATTTTTGACAGTCGTCCAGGTGTGATGTCGTCATCCTTTTTGGCCTCCACCTTCAGTGCCTGTATGGAATGCCAATCTAAATGTATCTTCCAGATCCATTCACGTCCTAGCAGTGGTGGTCCTCCATTTGGCAATACATATATATCCATTTTAGGTATTTCCTGACCTTTATATGTCACTTTCACCCTTATTTTTCCTTTGGGGTAGACTTTTTGCCCCGTATATGTCTTCAGGACAATCTCTGTAGCTTTCAAGGGTATATGTGAAAATAGCCGCTTGTAGTCTCTTTGATTTATGGCTGTTAGAGCTGACCCTGTGTCGAATTCCATTTCCACTTGGACTCCGTCTATCTTGAGTGTAACCCAGATAGTCTGGTGATCCTCCATTTAGGTTACATTATGTAGTTTCAGACAACCCAGCTCCTTGCTTCCGGAGTCTGTGTCACTTTTCTGTTCGCCTGAACTACTGTCCATCACCTGGTGTACCTTTTTGTACTTCTCCTGTGGCGATTTCTTACTGTTGGTTTTCTTCCCAGACCTGCAGACTCTTGCTATGTGTCCTGCTTTCCCACACTGTCTGCACACTTGGTCCTTGAACCAACAATCTTTCTGGTCATGTGTTGTTCTGCCGCAGCGATAGCACTTCCCTTATCCATAGGACATTTCATTGGTGCCATATTCTTGCGGTCTCCGTTGTATCTCTGCAGCGCCCCTTGCGGCTGCTTCGTGTGATACTGCCATACTGAAAGCTTTTGTCCAGCATAAGATCCTTTTCTGATAGAAGCCGTTTCTGGGTTCCTTCACTTTGTAGCCCACACACAAACTTGTCCCTTAACGTATCTGCTAGTCCCGCTCCAAACTGGCAGTATTTCGATAGCTTGCGCAGTTCCATTAGGTACTCAGCATTGCTTTCGTCTTTGTGTTGGTTCCTTTTATGGAACTTAAATCGTTCTGCTATCAGCAGCGGTGTGGGGTTTAAGTGGTCCTGTAGGATTTCTACTATGCTTTCAAAATTCTTGTTTACCGGCTTCTCTGGGGTTATTAGATTTTGCAGTAACCCATAAGTTTTTGCACCCATGGAATTTAACAGAACCAGGGCAGCACGGTGGCATAGTGGTTAGCACTGTTGCCTCACAGCGCCAGGGACCCGGGTTCAAATCCAGCCTCGGGTGACTGTCTGTGTGGAGTTTGCACATTCTCCCTGTGTTTGCGTGGGTTTCCTCCGGGTGCTCCGGTTTCCTCCCACAGCCCAAAGATGTGCGGGTTAGGTTGATTGGCCATGATAACAAATTGGCCCTTAGTGTTAGGGGGGATTAAATACGTGGGGTTACGGGGTTACGGGGATAGGGCTTGGGTGGGATGGCTGTCGGTGTAGGGACCGGGTGCTAGGGTTTGGATGATCAGCCACGATCTCGTTGAATGGCGGAGCAGGCTCGAAGGGCCGAATGGCCTACTCCTGCTCCTATCTTCTATGTTTCTATGTTTATTAGCATCTGGCACTTCATTCGCCCTGCAGTACACCTCAATACGTTCCACATATGTCGCCCAATCTTCGACTTCATTGTCGAACGTAGAGATACTGCCACTCTTCGGCATCC
Source organism: Somniosus microcephalus (assembly GCF_052327205.1). NCBI lineage: Eukaryota > Metazoa > Chordata > Chondrichthyes > Squaliformes > Somniosidae > Somniosus > Somniosus microcephalus. Next base: position 169,454,671 of record NC_140993.1, on the reverse strand, counting down.
TTGGTTGTGCGTTAACTATCACCAATGGCACCTCCCGCGCTTCCCCTTCTTCTCCGCTGCGGCTTCGCAAAATGGCGTCTCCCGCGTTCTTCCTTCTTCTCCGCAGCTCAATGGCGCCTCCCGTGCTCTCCCTGCTTCTCCGCGGCTCAATGGCGTCTCCCGTGCTCTCCCTGCTTCTCCGCGGCTCCATGGCATCTCCCCTTGCTTTGCCCCGCAGACCGTGATCCCTGACTGTGCTCTGTGCGTTCTTCTCTTGATATTTGTCGACGCCGCTCAGTCTAGAACCCGACTGTTTATTACCCTCTCTCTCTCCGGTTTGCAGTATTTTTCCTCGGCGCCGCTCGGTGATCAGCCCCCGGCTGCGCCCTGCTCTCTTCACCCTCTTTCTTACCCCGTCGACGCTGCCCGGCTCTCTCTCTCTGCCGTCGGCCGGCTCCAGCCGCCGCTGCTCGGGAAGGGTCTGCTCTGGACCTGTCGTCGGTCTCTTACTGCTCGTTGTGGCTGGGGAACCAAGCCCGGCTCTCTACAGCCTCCCCAGCAAAGTTGGATCTCTGCCTGACTGCTGGGCGGTTGCTCACGGTCGACGCCCGTGTTCCTGGACTCGACTATTTTTTTTGTTGTTTTTTTTTTGTTTTATGTTGCAGGTAGATTCGCATCAACACTCGTCGCCACTGTTGGATCCGTGGTTCAGTGGATAAATAATTACACGGATGCTGTACATAAACAAATAACAGGTCTTTACTGGAGGAGGCTAATCTCTAGACTGGGGTACAGAGGCATACGCACAGCTTATATACCGGTGTGGTCACTGCCGGTACTACAGTATACAGGAGCTGTAAAAAGTAGTTCTGACTTAAAGCACATACACTACAGCAATGTTAGAATAGAAAGATTCTAAAATTGATTTATCTTTCTTGGTCAAGTATGTTTGTTTACTTCTTTCTTTGGCCTTCATATTCAGAGAAAGTAAACGTACTGGTAACAAAAAATAAATTATCATTGGTAAATAAACTCACATATATGTTATATAAAAATAACAGTTGCTGCTCAACCTAGTGCTATTTCTTAACCTGCTTAATGTTTTACTGGTATTTTTGGGATACCACTGATTGTACAACTGGACAAAATGAAGATATGGGCAAGACTAAGAAAGTAGGACTTATTACCTTATGACAGCTGTGGAGGATTTCGGTAATAGTTAAGAATTTATGTAGAGATTTCTCTTTTAATCATTTTGTTTATTTAATTTTGCAATCTAATTCTTCATCTATTAAACAAATCTGTCTTGCTATAAAGTTCATTCAACATGAGTTACAAATTTTACAAATTGGACAGTTATAAGGAACATTGGTGAGTAAGATTAGTGTCAATAAATTTCATACATAGTAAGCGTGGTTGTATCATACAGAAATTTGTTGATTCAAAAGGGGTCACTGACTAGAATAATTTGGAATTCAGAGCTAAAAATCCAATATTAATGTCAACATATATTCAACTTTTCATTATTGTTTAATAGTTCTGGTTTCCTATTGTTAGAGTTAGTGAGGACTACGCTAACATGACAACTGAATAGGATAGGTCAGGATCCACATGTACACTGGCGACACCCAGCTCTATCTCACCATCACCTCTCTCGACGTCTCCACTGTCTAATTTATCACATTGCTTGTCTGACATCCAGTACTGGATGAACAGAAATTTCCTCCAGCTAAATATTGGGAAGACCGAAGCCATTGTTTTTGGTCTCCACCACAAATTCCGCTCCCTAGCCACTGACTCCATCCCTCTCCCTGGCAACTGCCTGAGGCTGAACCAGACCACCTACTCTCACCTCTGTAACATTGCCCAACTCCGCCCCTGCCTCAGCTCAACTGTTGCTGAAACCCTCATCCATGCTTTTATTACATAAGAACATAAGAAATAGGAGCAGGCCTATTTGGCCCTTCGAGCCTGCTCCGCCATTCAATAAGATCATGGCTGATCTTCTATCTCATCTCCAATTTCCTGCACTATCCCCATATCCCTTGATTCCCTTAATATTCAAAAATCTACCTCTAGACTTGACCAATCCAACGCACTACTGGCCAGCCTCCCATGTGCCATCCTCCATAAACTTAAGCTCATCCAAAACTTTGCCGGTATCCTAACTCCCAACAAGCCCTGTTCACCCATCACCACTGTGCTTGCTGACCTACATTAGCTCCTGGTTAAGTAAAGCCTCAAGTTTAAAATTCTCATTCTTGTTTTCAAATCCCTCCAATGCCTCACCCCTCTCTATCTCTGTAACCTCCTCCAGCCATCGTCCGAGATCTCTGCACTCCACCAAATCTGGCTTCTTGAGCATCCTCGATTTTAGTTGCTCCATCATTGGCGGCAATGCCTTCAGCTACTGAGGCCCTAAGCTCTGGAATTACCCCCCTAAATCTCTTTGGCTCTCTACTTTTACCAAGCTTTTGGTCATCTGCCCTAATATCACCTTATGTGGCTCGGTGTCACATTTTTTTGATAACGCTCCTGTGAAGCACCTTGGGATGTTTTACTACGTTAAAGGTGCTATATAAATGCAAGTTGTTATTGTTGTAGTTGACTTTTTTAACTTTGACAGAGTTGACCATAAACTACTACTCAAGGAGCTTAAAGATCGATTCTCAGGCAGTCTTTTAAAAATTAAACAGTTACAAAGAATGATGATTATAATACAATTTTTATTTGTGTTAAATGTTTGAACAATTTTGCTTGAGCACGGAATGCTGATACCAGAGCAACAGGCTTGATGACATAACTGAGCCCAACATGGTAGACAAACAAGGTTAGAGATGACTGTTATTGTTTAAAATGAGTAGGCTAATGCCTCCATTAAAATAGTAGAGAGGGAAATTTGATAAGCATTCATGTGATAACATCAGCCACAGTCATTTCCAGGCCATGGTCATTGACATTGTATACTTCAACAATTGTTTTGTTTTGTCTATGTATGCTAATTAAACGCTATTGCATGGTCAGACTCGGAGACTACCATAAGGATGTCATCAGCAGTGCAACAATGGCCCAGAAATTCCGTTCGCAGCCCTCCCACGGGCAGAGGGCTGCGATTTGGAAAAACCTCCACCTGGACCGGAGGGCTCCCGGGAGGCGCAGAGTTCCATTGCTGTGCCTCTCCAAACTGCCGGTGTGCAGGGCACGCGTATCCCAGGGGCACAGGTAGTTCACAGTGTCCCTGGGATCATGTGGGCCATGGGGAGCCAATCAGAGCAGGGAATCTCCATTCATAGATTTGACAGGAAGACCTGTCAAATCTATGAATAGAGATCACCCCCAAAACATAAGTAAAACTTCAAATACATTTAAAAAAAAAACACATTTTTAAAATGACTATAAATTACATAAATTAACTATTTCAAACAAAAATTTAAATTTTTGAAAAAAATAATTAAAGTTTTTAATGGGGCTAAAAATAAACTTACCTTTCTTTAAAGTATTTAAAAATGATAAATCAGTGGAAAAACATTTTTTTTACCTTCTTCAACTCTTAGCCTGGTAAAAGCAAGCTTTGCGCCTGTTTTTACAGGCACAAGAATTGTAAATGTTTTCTGCAGGCGGAGGGTCTCCAAAAAACAGAACTCTCCACCACAGAAGCCCTGCTCCAGGGCAGGTGTCTGATCTGTCAGGAGCTTTCTTGACAGATTGGAAATGCCAGTTTCCAACGCATGCATAGTGCATGCCTGAAACCGGCATTTCCGATGTCCCTACGGGTGTGTACACAGCGCATACTCACCCGTAGGGATCGGAATTTCTGCTTCATAATATGACAATAATCACTGATATTCTTGCAAATTATGTAAGTGTTCAAATATGTATATTTCAGAGGTATAAAGCATGCGGATTTGAGGGCCTATATGAACTCATGGAGGATAATGTGAATTCTAAGTAAATATAGAAATATATATGCTATCCATCGCTTAGACAAATATTATGGTCTAGTGCGTCATCAGAGCTCACTTATTATTGAAAGTGAAGTTTGAGTCTAGGCTCAATTATATTTTGTGTGACATAATATTCTCTTCCATTCTCCTGTTCTGTTCCTCAGTAACATCAACAGTGTTTCACAGAATCACAGAATCACAGAAACCCCACAGTGCAGATAGAGGCCATTTCGGCCCATCGAGCCTGCACCGACACATATCCCACCCGATCCCTGTAACCCCTACACCAACACATATCCCACCCTATCCCCGTAACCCCACGTATTTAATCCCCCTAACACTAAGGGTCAATTTATCATAGCCAATCAACCTAACCCGCACATCTTTGGACTGTGGGAGGAAACCGGAGCACCCGGAGGAAACATACAACCCATGAATGTAGAACTAACTGTTACTAAAAATATTATATTGCATCCATGATTTTCTCAGATACTGCAGTATCCTCCAATGCTTTGACCTACTGATTGTCATATTAGTCTGCATCTGTTTCTATAGCACTGAAATGCTTCCCAGCCACACAAAACATGAAGCTATAGGCTTTCATTTGCAGCTAGTATATTGGCAGGCCAGGTGAGAGCCACTGTGTACATTGGAATTGCACAAAGACCTCAGTGTTAAAATTCAAATGTTCCATTTTGATTATATTCCTGAAATGTTGACTGTTTTGTTGCTTTTCTAGCAGTTATTTGGGATTGTTGCATCTTCAAAGTGAGGCAGATTTGTGAGGCATAATATGTATGCTGAACAATAGTGAATATTCCCTTTCTAACTCTACTGTAGCTGGAAACTGAATGGTCATAATTACTCCCATTTCTCACCCTTTAGAGCCTAGTGAAGATCAGGTTCCTGTGACTGATGAATTGATAGAGCCATCTGAATTAAAAAGTTGTATAATGGAATAATAAGTCATTCACATAATTTTTGATCTGAAGATGAGATTTATGTTGGGTGAGGAGTTCACAGAATCACAGAAACCCCACAGTGCAGATAGAGGCCATTTCGGCCCATCGAGCCTGCCCGACACATATCCCACCCGATCCCCGTAACCCCTACACCAACACATATCCCACCCTATCCCTGTAACCCCACGTATTTAATCCCCCTAACACTAAGGGTCAATTTATCATAGCCAATCAACCTAACCCGCACATCTTTGGACTGTGGGAGGAAACCGGAGCACCCGGAGAAAACCCACGCAAACACGGGGAGAATGTGCAAACTCCACACAGACAGTTGCCCCAGGCCGGATTCGAACCCGGGTCTCTGGTGCTGTGAGGCAACAGTGCTAACCACTATGCCACCGTGCTGCCCGAGTTGAAGAAGTTTATCTTTATTGGGTTTGTCAGGATGAAATGCTACAGCTAGATAAATTTAGGAAGGTCAGTTGGTGGGAGCTGGTAGTTATTCCATGGCTGGATTACAGTGATCCAGAGAAGTTACATTCATTTTGACTTGTGTTATGATAGTACTGAGGTTTCCCTTTGGCCAGCAATCATTGATTTCACATGGCTAATAGTAGGATCTCCTTTTAGTCCTATTCAACTTTTATCCAGAGTGAGTCCATATTATTCTATATAGTGTTGAATATACTAAGAAATTAGACCAGTGATTTATAAGATAAAATATTGCTGGGTAGAGGTGCATCTCCTGCTTGCACTGGATATCTAGTAGCTCAACTGAGCAGGATGAGGATAGGTGAAAATGGATACCCTCTGTCATGAACCCCTTTGAAGAGGAAGCCAAGGCAGGGGAAGTGCTGCAAGATCCATCACCAATACCAATAATGTAGATTTGTTTTAACAATTGGTAAATGATCTCATAAATGCTTCTCTCAGACCGTTTCTTTCAAGTACTCTTAAAAGCACCCTGGGAATATATTAAGTCAGGCATTTTGTTTACTGATATTCAAAAATATATATAAATTATGTATGGGCATGAATAGAGCCTGTTTGATCTCAGTAATTAATTATGGGAGGATATTATCTAAGCACAATTTTGGCTGGAACTTTACAGTCCCAAATTATCATGGAACTTTGTACAGGGACAATTTAGGAAATTTGCTATTTTAAGATAAGGGAGATTTAAAATTCCTGCCAAGTATTCAGAGTCATCCTCACTGTATCATTGAAAAAAAAGCTACATTAGTTAGGGAGGAGGAGTTTTTAGACTGAAGGTTTTATGAAGTTTAATATGAAAGCTAACTTGTTCTGGAGCCTCCAAGGTCTAGGAGGAAAGTCATGAATGACCTGCTGTAGCGAGACCTATGCATGCACTGATATGTGATATGCTTCCATCTCACAAAAAAGCACAAAAATGTGGTCTATTTTTGAAAATTCAGCAAAAGTGGTCAAACCCATCCCTAAAAGATTTCTAAGTTAATTTTGTCTTTACGATAGTAAGATTCATTGTTTAAAGATTCAAAATTGTCTGATTTGGCAGAATCATCAAATAAAAATCTCCAAAATGTATAATTTGAAAATGGTGAAAGGGAGTGATTAGTGGTGCTGTCAGTTTGATCTTCATGTGGGAGCGAGGGGTGCTAAGCAGCATTCTGATCTTATGGATAGATCTTGGACAGGGGGCTGTGATTTCTCTGCCAAGAGGAGCGGGTACAAATTTTACTAGTTGGCAGGTAGGCAAGCAACAAATGGATTCTAGCCCTCTTATCCTGTTGGAGAATAAAGATCAGTACAATCCTTAGATAAACTTTTGTTCCTCTCCTGCTAAACTGGTAATTTTAAATAAATGTTCCACAGGAGTGACTTGAGATTGTGAGACTTGAGTGTGAGGGCTGAAATTTCATGAGTCTCACACAAAACAGGTAGTATTTGACAGATACGCCATTGGGGAGGGCAAGAGACAGAATATTTATAGTGACAGCTTGGAGCAGCGTAAAGCCATCCAAAAAACAAATCTTTTTAATCAGCCACTCATACCTTTGACTTGTCATTATTTGTTTTAAATGCATTTTTAGCAACTCATCGCAATTCCAATAAAATATAAAAGCACAATAGCTTGGCAACATAATTTTTATGCTTTTCCTCTGGTAATATTCTCAATTTGGTCAGCCAGTCCGCTATTTAATGTGCCTTTCTTTACTGTAGCATTCAGAAAATAAAACTTAATGTAAAAGTTGGAGAAAATGGAAGGCAAAAATAAAAACCTCCTTCTCAGCCTTTTTTTCAACAGAAACTCTCAATATGAAACAAAGATAATGGCCTAGAAATTCTGTATAGCCACTTTTGGGACGGTAAAGTCGGGCGGCCGCTAAAGTTTGCGCCCGGCGCAAAGTGGAGGCCACTTCGCCGATATTCAGTAGCTTTGGCCAAGGAGTTTGCTCGAGCGCTAAAACTGGCGATGCACGGCTATCTTTAGGCGCTAAGCCGGCGGTGCAGAGTGATACCGCCGAGGCCGGGCGCAGCGCAGGTGCGGTCATTTCTTGATTGACAGCAGACACCCTGGCGCCGGCCAGCTCTTAAAGGGGGAAGGGTCGAGTTCGTCTGCTGCCACGCCCTGGATACTGCAGCCCTCCAGCTAGGCCTAAACACTGCTGCTGGAGAGAAATAGCGCCAGGAAGGATGCAGAGGGTCCGTGAGTGAGCGCAGCGTTTCTCTGCCCATGATTTAAAGGTGCTGGTTAGGGCTTTGGAGAGGAGACGCCATATCTTGTTCCCGGACAGTGGCAAGAAGCCTGCCACCAGGGTGTACAGAAAAGCCTGGAGGGATGTCGCCCAGAGGGTCACAGCCACCTGCGATGTCCCCAGGACTGGTGTCCAATGCCGGAAAAAGTTTAACGACCCCACTCGGATTGTCAGGGTGAGTACCCTTTCCAGTGTCCTCCTCATCCTTGCATGTGCACCTCACATTATGGGCAAAGGGACCTCAAAGCCCTAATAGCCAGCCCTCATCCAGCAGCTATGGCACTGGCATGAACATCAATTGCACTTTCTGCACTTTACACACTGGCCAAGCTATTCGACCATGGGAGGCAGTGCATACAGCAACAGGGCACCACACTGGCCAAGCTATTCGACCATGGGAGGCAGTGCATACAGCAACAGGGCACCACACTGGCCAAGCTATTCGACCATGGGAGGCAGTGCATACAACAACAGGGCACCACACTGGCCAAGCTATTCGACCATGGGAGGCAGTGCACACAACAACAGGGCACCACACTGTAATTAGAGGCCGTCCTTTCTCTTGCAGGCCAAGCTGGCCCAGAATCTGAGGAGCCGGACTGACACCGGGGGAGGCCGTCCCCATTTCCAGCAGCTCAGTGACCTGGAGGAGTGCATGGGTCGACTCATGGGTGGCCGGCTGATTGGCCCCGTTGCATGTGGAGATGCCGACCCTGTGCTGGGCCCCAATGGTAAGGACATCACCTTTTGGACCTCTCTCGTTCCCCTTGGGCTTCAGATCTACATCCTTTGCCACTGTCCGACCAATGCGCTGAATGCCACCACTCATGCCTCCCTCGCTGACGCCCTGTCCTCACTCTAAAGCTACTCTTGTGCCTTCCTGCTTTCAGCTGGTGAGGAGGAGGTCCCTGAAGCTGCCAGTGACAGTCCCTCGGAAGAGGAGGATGAGGAGGGGCAAGAGGAAGGCGGCCCATCGGGGGAACCTTCATCCGCGCCAGGGGATGGCAATGGAGGGGACACGTCTTCCCTGGAGGAGAGCCAGGGGGAAGTGTCGGAGGGGGGTGTAGCTCCTGTGCCCAGTGGCGTCCAGCAATGCAGGAAGGGTCGGCCAGCTCGGCGGCCTCCTCCCCAGAGGGGGGAGGTGTTGCAGGGGAGTGTAGTTGCTGGGTCCAGTGGCGTCCAGCCACGCGGGAAGGGTCGGGCAGCTCGGCAGCCTTCTCCCCAGAGGGAGAGTCCGGCCTCCAGTCTGGAGACGGTCCTCGCCCAGGAGGTGCGCCTCCTCGATAAAATGTCCGCGGACTCGGATCGCCGGCACACCGAGTTCATGGGGGTTGTGGCACGGTTGCCTGAGGCCATCGAGTCCCTGGCTCATAGTGTGTCCGATTTCGGGGCCTCACAGGCCAGGGGTTTCAAGCAACTCGGGGCAGCACAGGCCAGGGGTTTCGAGCAATTCGGGGCAGCACAGGACGCAAGTCGGGCCGAATTCAGGGCAGCACAGGACGCGAGTCGGGACGACTTCAGGGCAGCACAGGCAGTGAGTGGCCAGTTGATCAGTGGTGCCGTGCAGTCACTGGCTGGTCTGATGTGGGCACAGACCAGGGCAGTACGGGCACTCACTGCTGCCACACTCGTTGTGTCAGCCAGGCATCGCCAGGGCACCCGCCGCGCTGCAGCAGCACAGCGGTCTGGCCTTCAGCAGATTGCTGCGCATGCTGCAGTGCCAGCCCGGCCGAGTGCCAGTGTCTCAGGCGAGCAGAGAGCGCCTGGCATCAGCCAGCTTGCCCCCATTGCTGCAGCCGCCACTGCCACTCCCCCAGTGAAGCTGCCACGAGCTGCTGGAGAGACTGATGCTGCCCAGCCACAGCTGCAGCAGTCAGCAGCCGGCCCCTCGAGGGCCAGAGCTCGTCTAGGCCGACCCCCAAGGGCATCTGCCATCACGCCATGTGCCCCTCAGGAGCCTTCCCCCAGCCTTGCAGCACCCACAGGGCCCAGGTTGAGGCGGAGCAGCAGGTCGGCCAGGGGCCGGAAAAGGCTGGACAAGGACTCGCCCTCTCGGCACACAAAGTAGCGGGTGTTGCCAAATGTTTCTTTATATGGGGTGGTTGTGTTGTCTATGGGGGTGGTTGTTTTGGTAAGGCTGAGGGTGAAGGCCATTTGGATGGAAAAGTTTTGTTATTCCTCCCCAGGTTGTGGGAGTGAGTCATGTGTTTGACTGTTTTTTGGGGGTGTTGTCTGTTTTTGGGTTTCATGTGGGAAGGGCCCTGAGTTTGTTCAATAAAGCTTTTTCTTTATTCAGCTTGTCCATGTTTGATGTTTGAAGTGGTTGTTGCGTTAACCGGCTGAGGGCTTGCGGAGCGGCTGCATTCATGTCCCTTCATTGCCACAAGCCATTCCCTGACAGGGGGCCTAGAAGTGTCGTTCAATAAGCCGCCGACGGACGGCCCTTGGACCTTGTGGCTCCCTCCTGGGCTGGTACTCCGCCTCCTCCTCCTCCTCATGGTCCTCCTGCTCCTCCTCCTGAGGTGGTGGTCCAACGTGAGGTGGCAGTGCCTGAGTCCTGCGGATAGCCAGGTTGTGCAGCATGCAGCAAACGACGATGAACTGGGAGACTCTATCCGGCGAATACTGCAGAGATCCGCCGGAGCGATCCAGGCAGCGGAACCGTTGCTTGAGGACGCCAATCGTTTGCTCTATGATGTTCCTTGTGGCTTGATGGCTTTCGTTGTATGCCTCCTCAGCAGGGGTCCTGGGCGCGCGGAGCGGGGTCATGAGCCATGTACACAAAGGATAGCCTTTGTCCCCGATAAGCCATCCTCTTGGGGGAGGCTGTGCCTGGAACATGTCAGCCACAGTAGTCTGGCGCAGGATAAATGCATCGTGGCTGCTGCCTGGAAAGCGGGCATTGACAGCTAGGATGCACTGCCTGTTGTCACACACCAGCTGTACATTGAGGGAATGGTAGCCCTTCCGGTTGCGGTAACCCTCGGCATTGTCGATAGGTGCCCGCAAAGCCACATGCGTGCAGTCAATGGCGCCCTGCACCATGGGGAAGTCCGCGATCCTTGCAAATCCGACTGCACGCTGCTCCTGCCTCTCCAGGGTCATGGGGAAGGAGATGAATTGGTGTCTCCTTGTGAAAAGGGCATCGGTGACCTGCCGGATGCAGCGATGCACGGCGAACTGGGATATGTTAGCTATGTCCCCAGCAGCGGCTTGGAAGGAGCCGCTTGCATAAAAGTTCAGAGCCACCATGACCTTCACTTCCACCGACAGAGACGTCCTGCACATCAGCTGTGGACGCAGATCTCTGTGAAGCAGCTGGCAGATCTCTGCAACCACCTCCCTTCTGAAGCGCAGCCTCTTAACACACTGCGCGGCAGTCATGGTGAGATAGGACACCTGCTGGCGGTATTCCCTGAGTGGGTAAGGCCTACGTTGCCGACGCCTGATGCCCCCTCTGCGTCTAGGCATGGCTGCCCCTCTCACACAGCGTCTGCGAGCCCTTCGCACATAATGCTGGAACTGAGGGTTGGCACCCCATGCAGCCCCCATAATATACTGGCAAACAATGAAATCACAATGAGGCAAATTGCCAAGCTCTGGCCAGAAGCTAAAAATACCTCTCCTATGTTGGGCCAAATCAGTAAGGTCTCTTCCTTGGTCTCTGTCCAGAAATCCGTTGCACAAAAGTCATTGCAGCAAAATGGCTGGCCTTTATAGTTCAGTGTAAGTGCCCTTTAATTAGCGCTCCCCGAGGCCCGCAGGGCCTCTGCTGCATTCCACTTCACAGTTCTTAGCTCCGCCACGCCCACATTGGGCGGGCGCGACTGAAGTTCCGGTTTGGGGCGCACAAAGGGCGTTGCATGACGAAATGACGTCATAAGCTGCGCGCGCAGCTGAGCGCGCGCAAACACTTTGCGCCAGCGCTAAATGTCTACTGAAGTTGGGCGTAGGCGCAGATCGCGCTGCGCCCGGCCGCTAAGTGCCTAGCGCTCGAAGTCTACTCCTCTTAAGGCGCTAACGGCTGGCGCACGCAACTGAATTTCTAGGCCAATGTTTTTCAAGTGCTGAGCTGTTACTGTGATGACAGGAGCCAGAACAATGGAAGTGAAGATTTAAAAATAATTTTATTATTAACATTTTACTACAAGACCATGATTGGAATGACATAGCACATTTCTAAGCCCTCTCTAGGGACCTGAGCACGTAATCTATACTGGCACTTCAGCGCAGTACTAAGGGGTTGCTGCATTGTCAGAAACACAGACTTTCAGATAAGACATTAAGGCCTAGAAATTCACTGGCGCCCCTGTTGGGGCGCCAGTCTCGCCAGGGCGCCGGAAGTACCACCCCGGAAGGAGTCGCGAATGCCCGCCGGAAATTCAGTTTCAGCGCCCCAAACGGAAGCGCGGCACTACTCGAGGCGCCCGCATCCCTCTTGGGGTGCTGCAACTGAAAATCGCAGCACAATGTGCCGCAGCGCCACATGCTGAGGCACGGCGCGCTGCGGTACTGCAGGCCTTCCTCCCCTTCTTAAAGGGGAGGGGCCTGCTGCAGCGCGATCGGTAATCGCGAGTGCTGGCAAAAGAGCCTGGCACCGAGGAGAAGTGCCCGGCTCTTGGGACACAGCCGGCACAATGCGGGGGGGGGGGGGCTCAGGAGGCCGGGGACGGCAGCGCGAAGAGGTGCTGGCAGGCGGCCAGCAAAAAAAATGGCCGGCGCGCACCTCAGCGCCTCTACCGCCGCAGGTAGGCCCCCCTGAACTGGTCGCAAATTACCACCGGTGTTAAAGCAGGGGGCGCTACCAAATTTGGCGATCGGGGCGGCAGCGGCAGTGGTCATCGGTGGCGGCGCAGCGCTAACGGCTAGCGCTGCCATTAGCGCCCCGCTAAATTTAGCGGGAGGCGTGGCCAGTGGCGCAAAACCCACTAAGTGCCCTCTTTGGGCGCTAACGGGTAGTGCAGCCCACTGAATTTCTAGGCCTAAGATAAGGCCCCATCTGTCTACTCAGGTCAACATAGAAGATTCCATGGCACTATTTGAAGAAGAGCATGGAAGTTCTCCTGTTGTCCTGACCAACATTTATCTCAAACCAACACTACAAAAAACAGATTAACTGCACATTTATTTAATTGCTGTTTGTGGGACTTTGCTGTGTACGCACTGGCTGCCATGTTTGCCTACAAAACAACAGCGACTACACTTCCAATAACACTTTATTGGCTGTCAAAAGCTTTACTATGCACAGTGCAAGATTGGGGCGAGTGAATCGGCAGCCCACTTTACACTCTGCTCACTTTACACTCTGCCCACTTTACATTCAGCCCATATTACACTCCGCCCACTTTACACTCTGCCTACTTTACACTCAGCCCATTTTACACTCAGCCCATGTTACACTCTGCCCACTTTATACTCCGCCCATGTTACACTCCACCCACTTTACACCCTGCCCATGTTACACTCCGCCCATGTTACACTCCGCCCATGTCACACTCCACCCGCTTTATACTCCACCCATGTTACACTCCACCCAATTTACACTCTGCCCATGTTACACTCCGCCCATGTTACACTCCGCCCATGTTACACTCCGCCCATGTTACACTCCACCCACTTTACACTCCGCCCATGTTACACTCCGCCCATGTTACACTCCACCCGCTTTACAATCCATCCACTTTACACTCCACCCACTTTACGCTCCGCCCATGTTACACTCCACCCGCTTTACACTCCGCCCATGTTACACTCTGCCCACTTTACACTCCACCCATGTTACACTCCACCCACTTTACACTCCACCCACTTTACACTCTGCCCATGTTACACTCTGCCCACTTTACACTCCACCCACTTTACACTCCACCCACTTTACACTCCACCCACTTTACACGCTGCCCATGTTACACTCTGCCCACTTTACACTCCACCCACTTTACACTCCGCCCATGTTACACTCTGCCCTTGTTACACTCCGCCCACTTTTCCGTCCACCCACTTTACACTCCACCCACTTTACACTCCACCCATGTTACACTCCACCCACTTTACACTCCGCCCACTTTACACACCACCCACTTTACACTCCGCCCATGTTACACTCCACCCACTTTACACTCCGCCCACTTTACACTCCGCCCATGTTACACTCCACCCACTTTACACTCCACCCACTTTACACTCCACCTATGTTACACTCCACCCACTTTACACTCCGCCCACTTTACACTCCGCCCACTTTACACTCTGCCCATGTTACACTCCGCCCACTTTACACTCCACCCACTTTACACTCCACCCACTTTACACTCCACCCACTTTACACTCCGCCCACTTTACACTCCGCCCACTTTACACTCTGCCCATGTTACACTCCACCCACTTTACACTCCGCCCACTTTACACTCCGCCCACTTTACACTCTGCCCATGTTACACTCCACCCACTTTACACTCCGCCCACTTTACACTCCACCCACTTTACACTCCACCCACTTTACACTCCACCCACTTTACACTCCGCCCACTTTACACTCCACCCACTTTACACTCCGCCCATGTTACACTCCGCCCACTTTACACTCCACCCACTTTACACTCCACCCACTTTACACTCCACCCACTTTACACTCCGCCCATGTTACACTCCGCCCACTTTACACTCCACCCACTTTACACTCCACCCACTTTACACTCCACCCACTTTACACTCCACCCACTTTACACTCCGCCCATGTTACACTCCGCCCACTTTACACTCCACCCACTTTACACTCCACCCACTTTACACTCCGCCCATTTTACACTCAGCCCACTTTACACTCCACCAACTTCACAGTCCACCCACTTTAACATAAGAACATAAGAAATAGGAGCAGGAGTAGGCCAATTGGCCCCTTGAGCCTGCTCCACCATTCAATAAGATCATGGCTGAGCTGATCCTAACCGCCAATCCACTATCGCCACTATCACAGAACCATCTCCTGAATCTAACAGAATTAGACACACGAAATAGGAGCAGGATCAGGCTACACGGCCCCTGGGCCCACTCCGCTACCCACAGGGCCATGACCGATCCGAACCTAGACTCATGTCCAAATTCCTGCCCGCTCCCCGTAACCCTTAATTCCCTTTACTTCTCGGAAACTGTCTATTTCTGTTTTAAATTTATGTAATGATGTAGCTTCTACAGCTTTTTGGGGCAGCATATTCCATGGACCTACCACCCTCTGAGTGAAGTAGTTCCTCCTCATCTCAGTTTTGAAAGAGCAGCCCCTTACTCTAAGACTATGCCCCCTAGTTCTAGTTTCACCCATCATCGGGAACATCCTCCCCGCATCCACCCGATCCAACCCCTTCACAATCTTATATGTTTCAATAAGATCGCCTCTCATTCTTCTGAACTCCAATGAGTAGAGTCCCAATCTACTCAACCTCTCCTCATATGTCCATCCCCTCATCCCCGGGATTAACCGAGTGAACCTTCTTTGTACTGACTCGAGAGCAAGTATGTCCTTTCTTAAGTATGGACACCAAAACTGTACGCAGTATTCCAGGTGCGGTCTCACCAATACCTTGTACAACTGAAGCAATACCTCCCTATTTTTATATTCTATCCCCCTAGCAATGAAAGCCAACATTCCATTGGCCTTCTTAATCACTTGCTGCACCTGCATACTAACCTTTTGAGTTTCGTGCACCAGGACCCCCAGATCCCTTTGTACTTCAGTACTTTCCAGTTTCTTGCCATTAAGATAATAACTTGCTCTACGATTTTTCCTGCCAAAGTGCATAACCTCACACTTTCCAGTATTGTATTCCATCTGCCAAATCTCTGCCCACTTACTTAGCCTGTCTATGTCCCCTTGCAGGTTTTTTATGTCCTCCTCACTCACTACTTTCCCTCCCATCTTAGTAACATTACACTCCGCCCACTTTACACTGTGCCCACTTTACCCTCCCCCTATTTTACACTCTGCCCATGTTACACTCTGCCCACTTTACACTCCACCCACTTTACACTCCACCCACTTTACACTCCGCCCACTTTACACTGGCCCACTTTACACTGCGCCCAGTTTACACTCAGCCCATGTTACACTCCGCCCACTTTACACTCCGCCCACTTTACACTCCACCCACTTTACACTCCCCCCACTTTACACTCCATCCACTTTACACTCCGCCCATTTTACACTCCACCCAGTTTAAACTCCGCCCACTTTACACTCCGTCCATTTTACACTGAGTCCATGTTACACTCTGCCCACTTTACACTCCACCCACTTTACACTCCACCCACTTTACACTCCGCCCACTTTACACTGCGCCCACTTTACACTCCGCCCAGTTTACACTCAGCCCATGTTACACTCCGCCCACGTTACACTCCACCCACTTTACACTCCACCCACTTTACACTCCGCCCACTTTAAACTCCACCCAGTTTACACTCCGCACACTTTACACTCCACCCACTTTACACTCCGCCCACTTTACACTCCACCCACTTTACACTCCACCCACTTTACACTCCGTCCACTTTACACTCTGCCCATGTTACACTCTGCCCACTTTACACTCCACCCACTTTACACTCCACCCACTTTATACTCCACCCAGTTTACACTCCGCCCACTTTACACTCTGCCCACTTTACACTCTGCCCATGTTACACTCTGCCCACTTTACACTCCACCCACTTTACACTCCACCCACTTTATACTCCACCCAGTTTACACTCCGCCCACTTTACACTCCGCCCACTTTACACTCCGCCCACTTTACACTCCACCCACTTTACACTCCGCCCATTTTACACTCCGCCCACTTTACACACCACCCACTTTACACTCCGCCCACTTTACACACTGCCCACTTTACACTCCTCCCACTTTACACTCCGCCCACTTTACACTCCACCCATTTTACACTCCGCCCATTTTACACTCCACCCATTTTACACTCTGACCATTTTACACTCCATCCACTTTACACCCCGCCCACTTTACACCATCGGCAAAGACAAATTTCACCCCAATGACTAATTTGTCTGTTTACCAATATAATTTCTTGCTTGCAACCATTATGGTCAGAATTTTTACCTTGGAGTTGGGTTGGGTGCGTGCGGGCTGCATAGCGGATCAGGAATGCAATGTTCTGAGCAGCGCATTGTTCAGAGCGCCTTTAACTTAATGGCCTCAATTGAAAGACTCATGCATGTTTCCCAGCCCTATTAAATGATAGGGGTCTGATGACATCATTGATGACTCATTTCCAGCACTGATATTCAAAGCAGCCTTGCACTCAAGTAATTTGAAGGTTGCTAGAGCAGGGTGGAACCTGACAAAGGCCTGAGTACAGTTATAAAGTAGCAAGGATGGACAGCCAAAGGCAGAGGGGTGCACCATGCTTCTGTGATTCATCGCTGCATACGCTGGTGGAGGCAGTCAGAGCACGCAGGGAGGACCTCTTCCCTGCTGATAGGTGAAGAAGACTTCCACAAGAGTCCAAAAGAGCTGAGGAGGTCAGCAGCAAGGATGTGGTGAGGAGGACCTGGATACAGTGCAGGAAACAAATCAATGATCTCATGAGGTCAGGAAAGGTCAGTGCAAGGCCACACTCACCTTCATCCTGATGTGCCTGTCAACACATCCACTTCACTCTGCCTTCCCAAGCCTACTCCTGCACATCATTCCTCACACCAACATACCTTACACGTCCACCCATCCCTCTCTCTCTATGTACATACTCACATTCCCATCTGACTAACCACCCCTCACACTCACCCTCATCCTCATCCTAATGCAATCATAGCAAGTAACACCACAGAAGGAGGCCATTTGGCATTGGCAGCCCACTCCCTCATAGTCACCCTCTACATATGTAATCTATCCATTCCTTACACTCGTTCCATCACTCTCACTCAAACTTCTCTTCTTTCCCTTCTTGCAGGAGAAAAGAGCCCAGAACACACAGGAGGGACAGAGAACATGCGGTGGCCCTCCAGTCTTCACCCAACTAACAGCAGCAGAGGAGGGGGCTCTGGAGATCATGTGAATTGGAGAGATGATGGCAGAATCATATCTCATACAGCCACATGGTATACAACAGTCACTCATATGGTGACTGATGCCAGCAACCAGTGAAATACTATCATGTGCATAATGGTAACATTACCCATTCTTATTATAACACCTCTAATTCATCTCTTTACTCTCCCACAGGTCCATCAACTGCCCCACCCCCCTGCCCGCTGTCCAGCTGGAGGAGGAAGACAACTCCTCAGAGGAAACTCCAGCCTCTGAGGGTGCATCAGCAGCAGACCCAAGCGCACCCAGCACCAGCGCAGATACGCACACCTCAGTGGGTCCCATGTGAGATAGAGTAGTGTTGTCACCTGGTGTCTCACAATTCTCAAATGAGCAAGAGCAAATGATGTTGACAGGGACAGGAGTGGAGACTCCTCGCCAGGGAGCGCAGGATGCTCCAAGCTCTGCTGAGCTACATGCAGACACTGAGCCTTGGGGGCCACCGAGAAAGAGGGTGATCTTGGAGGGGCAGCAACAATTGTAGGAGGCTCTGGCATCTTTTGCAGCTGCAATGTCTGCAAATGTTCAGAATATTGGAGGAGTCCATCTCCAACATGAACACCACCATGTTGCAGGTGATGGCGACAATGTTCTCCTCCATGGAAAGGATGGCCACCTGCATGGAGCAGCTAATGCGCCAGTCACATGAGCACATGCTAGCGGTGGACAACAGATGGTAGGCGCTCATAGACTTCCTCTCGAGGAGGTATGTAAACATTGACTTGGGCCTTCATCGCCCCACTGATGTGCAGCAAGGTGCGCTCCAGCTCCTTGCTAGCATGGAAATGTGGGTGGCCCATGACAGGGGACATGGAGAGGGGACATGGAAGTGGGGGCTCTTCTCAAAGCACTCACACTTCTCCCCCCCATTGTCTACGCCCTCAGTCAGAGTCCCACATGCTTCCTCAGATTCCGATGGTCGAGTCTGCCTCTGCACAGTTGCAAGAGGAGCAGACTTTGACGGGGACCTCACAGGCTCCAAAACCCAGAGGACATCCGCCAAAAGTGTCTAACCAGTCACAGCAGGGAAGTGAGCAACCTGCCTCTACCTCAGGGGTTGTACCTTGTAGAAGCACTCAGAAAAGAAAAATGACACGAAAGAAGATGCACAAGGGTATGCACGTATGTGTATCAAAAAATGTTAGTGGTAAGTTTCAGTTATTTTGATTACACACATAAATGTTTTTCTTTGCACCACTTTCTGATCTTGTCCATTTTTGCCTCAAACCTTGGAAGTGGCTTTGTCACTTGTAGTGAATGGTGAGACATTACTTAATCTTGAGCATTGGGGCTTTGGGTGAGAGGAATGGCTTGGTGATTGTAGGGATGTTTCATGGTGTTGTTGGGCGGGGGGTGGGGGGTTCGTAGTACAGCATGTCACAGCCATGTGGCTGCATTGGAGCAAGTTAAGTAAATCTGGCCATGATGAGACCATCCCGGGCCTCCCGAGCAGCAATGTGTACCACTGCTGGTGACATCTCCACCTGAGGTTCCTCCTCCTCCTCCTCCTCCTTGTCTTCCACCTGTTCCTCCTCCTCCTCTGAAGATGCTGTGTGCTGTGCGTCTTGCTTCTCCTGCAGCTCCAATCCTCACAGCTGCGCCATATTGTGCAGTGCACAGCAGACAACGGTGATTCTGGAGACACTGGCTGGTGTGTATTGAAGGGCTCCTCCAGATCTGTCAAGGCATCTGAAGCGCATCTTCAGCATGCCTATTGTTTGCTCTATGACACATCTGGTGGAGATGTGGCTCTCATTATAATACTCCTCAGCCTCAGTACTTGGCATCCTCAAGGGTGTCATGAGTCACATTTTCAGTGGATAACCCTTGTCTCCAAGCAACCAGCCGGTAAGTCTGTTTGGAGGTGTGAATAGCTGAGGGAGGGTGGACTGGTGCAGAATGAAAGAGCCATGACAGCTGCTAGGGAATCTGATGCACACTGTAGAGGGTGGCGTGTGGTGGTGTTTGGCGCGTACACCCAGTCAGTTATGCCTCTGACTGTTTTGTGAGCGGTTCGAATCGCTCCCACGCCCCTGGGTTCTAGACACCGGACTTAGGTACAAGGCGGCGGTACAGAGAAGACTCGAGTAGACAGGTGGTTGGATGTAAGCAAAAACCAAGATTTTATTGAAGAGGAAAAACTGATACAACCTTATGGAAAAATTACTAGTGTACACTTCTACAGGCAAAAATACAAAAGAAGAATATACAGGGAATGGGGAACACACGGCACATCGAGGGAAAACAACTATCTTAACAATCCCCTTATCTTTATCCCACCCCCTATACCTAACTATGTTAAGCTATGAGGGGTCAGAACTTCATGCTCACCAATCAAAAGGGTTTGTTGGACTCAAAACAGCAGTTGGGTTCCGGGTTCGCTCTTGGTGCTTTCTGGAGCCTGCTTTCGTCATGTGGCCTCCGAGCGCTGCAAGGGCGTTGTCCAGGTTCCAGTACCCCAAAGTTAAAGTCTCTGTTTGGGTACTTTACCTTGCAGGGATGATTCTTCGTCGCCAGCCGACAGATTGAGTTGGTGTGCAGATATTCGAAGGTCGGCTGAGGCTGAAGGCCCGATAATTCGAAGCCTCCCCTCAGTTCGTCTCCTCAGTTCGCCTTCTTCAGCCGGTCTTCCTCAGGTGGCCTTCCCTCCGGTGGTCTTCCCTCCTCCCCTCGTTGTGTCCTGCCTCGCCTGGCCTGAATTGTCCGTGTCCGCCCGACCCGGTGCCGGGGTGATTCCAGATGAAGTGGGGAAAGGCACGGGCAAAGGCCAGGGGGTAAGCGCGGGACAGGGGAAAGAGCAGCAGCCACGAGGGCGAGGGGCCGAAGAGCAGCAGCACCAGGACAGCACAGCACACCACCCAATACCGATTGCTACCCGGGGGCCTTCAATTATACCTTTTTCGAAAACCCTTATCTGCGCGCCAAATCAGGTTAGTTCTTTGTCTTAATTTTGGCGGGCTATTTTAAATAATGGTAGCAATCCATACTAACTGTTTTTAGATGGCCGGTAATCGCATCTACCGGCCCGATAATTGACTTGTATTGTCATGAAAGTTCCTTGATGGGCCTGTCCAGCCTCGATGGCTCTGTTAATCTGTTTCTGATAATATATGTAGACTGCTTGATGGCCTTAACTATAGGCCTAAACTGAATTTAGATTTGTCTCCAATTCGATCTATGCAGAATTCAGTGTCCTGTCTGGTTCCAAAATACAAAGTCTCTCTTCACAGAAACCTGCAGCTTGGGTTTCGATCCACAAGCTGTCTGCGTTGCAGAGTCCATTTTAAAATCCCACAGGCTTTCTGCCACGAGGCACGGACGCCATCTTGGGTACCCATTTTTGATTGAAAATGTCCACGCAGGGTCCCGTTTATTAATAACAGCCTTCGGGGAAATGCAGAAATTTTGCAAATCTTACTTTCCCCCCGTGATACTAAAACTTGCTTGAAGTATCATACTTTTAAGGTGAGCAAAATTTTCCTGACCCGCCATAGTCAACCTTCCCCTGTAATTACCTATCTAATATACCCACGACCAATGCACTTCCCATTCCGCGAAAATGTAGTGTACATCAGCATACAGAGAGTAAAATTACAGACTTTACAAGTATGGAGGGGGTCCAACACCCCTGCACCACTTGGTACACATATCTTTATTAAACCGCGTCGCAAAAAACAACAAAAAAAAACCTTTATTAAAAATAACAAACACAAAGAAACGACAATCATTTACTTATAATACAGGCAAAAAACTTAAACCGGCGTAACTCCCTCCACCTTTACATAATGTTCCTTTCAAATCCTCTGGTTTCGGAATTCTGACCACCGACCTTTTCCCTTACACTGGATACAAACTAAATACAACACTACCCCTAACTGGCAAACCACGAGAATGTGGGAAGCCAGTCTGATCCACGAAGGGACCTCGATATTGCTGAAAATGTTCCACCAGGGTGGAGTCACAATATCCAATATCTTAGTCCCTATCTCTACTGTTTTCTGTTCGAGTGTATAAAAATGTTTCAGCGAAACTATAACGGCTTTGAGTATTTTGGTCAGATGTTCAGGGAGAGGGGGAATTTCATAGTCAAAGTGCGCTACGTACTTTTGCAAATTCGTAAAATTCTCCTTCACAGTGAGGTGAACAGTGGAGGGTTCAGGAATGGGGACAATTCGCTCCTGGGCCACTTGAACTTCTGCCTCGGGTTTACAACAAAAACTGCTGTCACTAACCGGACACCAGCTATGCTGTCCATCCTGGTAGTGGGACGCGCTGGTGGTGACACAATATGTCCCACCTCCTATATATGCTACCTGCGGGGGAACATGGCCTTGTGTCATTGCCTCCATGATACAATTTATAGGCTTCACGTCAGCAGCTCTGAACCCGCACTGCGGTTTTGAAAAGGCATTCAAGTGCTGGGGACACAGGATTATGTGTGCTCCCCGGCTCCGGCACCCTGAGAGGTCAGTACCTGTCATAGCGTGCTCCCACTTAATGACGTAAGGAGGTAAGAGCCCTAGAAGAATGGTGCAAGTACAACAACCTCTCCCTCAACATCAGCAAAACAAAGGAGATGATCGTGGATTACAGGAAGCGGCAGGGGGAGGGACACTGCCACAGGCCGCAAGGCTCTACAGATGTGAAAGCTGCACAACACACTATAGGAATTAAACTACCTGCTGTGCAGGATATCTACCCCGAGAGGTGCCGGGGGAAGGCCCTGAGAATCATTAAAGACGTGAGTCACCCCAGCCACAACCTCTTCGCCCTGCTCCCGTCCGGTAAGAGATACCGGCCTAGAATTTCGCTATCGCCGCGCCAGGTCTTTAGCGCCCGAAATTTAGCGCTCGCCCGGATTCCCGTAGCGCCCGCCTGAAATTCAGTTGCAGCGCCCCAAGACGGAGGCGGGCGCTATTGCAGGGTTTGGCCGCCTCGCTTGGGGCGCTGAAAGTCAATTTCAGGCGTCCAGCTGCCGCTGCGCCACCCGATGTGGTGCGGCAGGCTGGGGTACTGCAGGCCTCCTCCTTCTCTTAAGGAGGAGCTGCCTGCAGCCGTGAGATCGCCGCTGGATTCCCCCGGCAAATGAGCCCGGCACCACGGAGAAGTGCCGGGCTCGCGGGGGTCAGAGACCAATGCCGCGGGGGGGTGGTGTGGGAGTCCGGGGAGGAAGGAGCGGCCAAGCGGCCGCCGGGAAAGCGGCCGGCCGCACCTGCACCTTAACGCCCCTGCCTTTCGGAGCTGCAAGGCCCCGTTTTACAAACGCTCCTTGCGCCTGCTACGGGTGAGGCGGCGGCAACTGAATTTGGGCATTGGGCCGGCATCGCGTTGGAACCGGGGCGCTGCGCACACCGATGACGTCATCGGTGCCGGCACAGCGCTACCGGCTAACGCCACCATTTGCGCTACACTGAATTCCAGGCTACCAACAGCGCTGGCGCTAAAGTCCTCTTTAGGCGCGAAGTGGGCGCTAACACCACTGAATTTCTAGGCCACCGAAGCATACGGTCTCGTACCAACAGGTTTCAAAACAGCTTCTACCCGCAGGTCATAAGACTCATGAACGATTAATTTATTATTATTTATTACTGTTGTTTTATTTATTATTACTGTCTTTCTATTAGTATTTCTATTAGTATTTTTATCATTGTTATGCCATATTTATTCCAATGTTGGGAGGACTCGTAAAAATCAACATTTCATTGTGCAGTACACACGTCTGCTGCACATATGACAAATAAAAATTGAATTGAACTGATTTGAATTGAATTGTAAGGTGGGACTGCTGTGAAACGAATGTGTGCACCCCCTTGAATGACTCCAATGTTCTCCACCCTGTATACCGGTGCAGGTCGCGCTGTCCTACCCATGACCGGCATCCTAACTACTACTCCCATGATTGTGTGGTTGGACCGCCCACAATCCACGGGGACTGGGTAGGCTTCGGAGGCTAGCCGGAGTTGGCACGGGCTCAATGCATTCTCAAAAGGGTGGAGGGCTGCGAGGTGCTTGTTGCTAATCCAGGAGGGGACCAAACCCTGTTTTAAATCCTCCAGATTACTGCGACCCTCGCCCAGCAACCACGCCCCGTATAACACGCACACCTCATTCTGCGCAGCCTGGTCAGAAGCATTTCTGTCCTCCCTTATGAGAGCATTTACCGTCTTTGCGTGCTTTTCCAACTCGACTATGATCTCTTTTAAATGGACCGTCATGGCCTGGTCCTCATGCAACTCCGAGCCCACTACCTTGTTCTCATCCAGTAATATCCTTTTTAACTGTGTTTTTAAACCGTTTATCTGGGTCTGTAGCTCTATGTCATCCAAGCTGTTGATGACAGAGGACCCAGTATTAAACGCAGTAAAAACATCATTCCATACTCCTCTTCTTTGCCTCCCTGCATTACCCAAAAACTCTCTGTGTGTGGTGTAGAGTTCAGCCTTGTCCACGTGGGCAAAATCAAACTCGTAAAACTTCTTGGACATGTCCTTTAATAGGGCCTGGTATAGCTGCTCTGTTTCTTTGGGGCACCACTCCGGTAAATGTACCTCTGTGAGATTCAAAATCACGGAGGCTACCGCGTAGTGTACCCCCTGGTACAGCATCTGATCGGTGGGGACTAATACCAACCCATTCCCCGGTCCCTTGGTGGTGGTGGGGCAACCTTCCCTGGGTAACCTCGCCGCCTGCGCCGTGGGCAAGGGCTTACGGGGGCGGGTTACCAGCTCAGTGGCGTTGACTGGGATCTGGGAATATGGGACCGCACACACCTTCCGGCTGGCATCCCACCTTATCCCCTTCCCGGTGTCGTGCCACTGCCGGTGGAACATAATGGATACGCCTGCGGGGCAGACCGTCTCTGACCCCCGCATACAGATGTAAATCCCTTGACCCGGTTCCCACCACTTGTCCCAACACATGCTTAGTCCTCCATGAGTCCCGGTAATCGTCCAATGGGTGTTGTTTCCCAACCGTTCCCACTCGACTTCAGGGTTCCTCATGTCCTTGCTCAACTTCCTGAGCCACCACCACCTATCCAGTGGAATGTGTCCTTTACACGTCAAACATATTCGCTGTCCAACAGTGACGCTGACCCTCGTGGTACCGACTCGTACCCTGGGGCACAGGAGGGAGGCTTCACCGTACGTGAATCCGGTTTGGCTGGAGTACTGAGACAAATTGGACCCCAGCTATCCTGGCCACCTTCCCTCGTGGAAGTAAACGGCGGTCTCCTCCGCATCCCGTTCACCGCTCCCATCGATCACCAGGGGCGCCTTGTCCCCCGAACACCCGTAGATGTGGGAGTCCTGGACGTCGCCCCTCCTCTCCACACTCATCCCGATCAGGGCGAATAGGATCACGATCCATTCCATTCCGAAAATCTTTCTGCAAAAAGATGTAAAAGAACATGCAGCCAGGTCCCAAAGAGATTCTCTGGCTTGGTGAAGCATGGTCGGGTCCCGCGACCTCGACCCAAATATACACTCTTAACAGATTACTTAACTTAAAACTACCCATCACCTTATTTAACTTAAATTATAAACACCCAAAGTTAAGCTAAATAATCACACTTTACTTAAAACTTAAACTGAACCTAAAACTATATACATGCGCCGCCAGTCTCCGGGCGGCCAGGCTAATCCCTGGTCGGACTGTGGCTCGCCGCTACCCCCGGTGTGACCGCACCGTCCTTGACTGTTGGTCACTCGCAGCCCGTGGCTGCTGGCTGAGGACCTGTGTCCTTCGACCTTTCCCTGACTCGAGGGGCGGCCCTTGGTAACTGGAGAGCTGGTGACCATGGCTTTCTCGGCTGGGGCGTCTGTGGGGACCTTCGAGGGGCTTTGACGGGTGGGGCTTTCTGGCCGCTGGGCCTTTTACCCGAACCGCTGCTCCCCCAGGCTTGACCCCTCCCGAACCTGGGCTGGGGGCAGGTAACTTTTCGCAGCCTGCTGCCGCGAGCTGATAGTCTCCGCCCCCAGGACCCATGGCTGGGTCCGGGGCGGTGTTTTCGCCCTCAGGTCCCTCCCCCTCGTCTGGATCCCAGAAGAGTGGGGGAGTGTCCCATCCGATGGGCGGGATGGTCCCTCCCTTTAAGCAAGCCACAGCGCCTGCCTGTGCAGTCTGTGAACTCGCTCCTGCTGCAGGCTGAGGATCTTTATCCTCAGACCTTTTCCCAACTGGCTGCTTTCCCCTTTCAGGTGTAAACAGCTTACACTGCTTTCTCGGCTCGAGCAGCAATCGGTTACTCCGATGCTGCCTTCCCATGTTCCCAGCCGCCTGCCCATGGACCTGCTTCAGGTGCTCAAAGAGGTTTCGGGCGAACCTGTCCCGGTTTACCTCCCTGAGCTGACCCTCCGTGAGCACCGGGGCTAGTACATGGGTGGGGGTCCACATAACCCTGCCAGTCATTAGCTCGTACGGGGAATACCCCATGCTTTTAGACTGGCTGGCCCGGATCCCCATCAAAACCAACGGTAGGACTTCGGCCCACTTACGGGGTGAGTCCACCGTTTCCTTTCTTACCTTTCTTTCAGGGTCCGATTCATGCGTTCTACAATCCCCGATGACTGGGGGTTGTGGGCCACGTGCCATTTTCCTTCAATGCCTAGCAGCATCAGGGTGTTCTGCATCACATGTCCGGTGAAGTGACTCCCATGGTCGGACTCCACATATTGTGGTAGCCCCCACCTCGAGAGCACTTCCCGGACCAGGATCCTGGCAGTACCCAGAGCTGTGGCAGTTCTGCAGGGAAAAGCCTCTACCCACTTGGTGAACACGTCCACCAGAACTCGGCAGTACTTATAGCCTCCCTGGGCGGTGGGCAGGGGCCCGATATAGTCGACTTGTATCGACTGCCATTGTCCCTCTACCCTCCTGACGTGTCCCATAGGGACCTTCCTTTTGTGGGGGTCAGGGTTGTTCGCAGCGCACACGAGACAGCCTGCACAGAACTCGCGGACATCGTCCCTGAGTCCCGGCCACCATCCCTCCTGTTCCACCCATTGCCAGGTGGTCTCAGGCCCGGGGTGTCCCGCTCCTGGACCCCCATGGGCCAGTTGAAGGAATTCCCTCCAGTGCTGCTGCGGCACAACCCACTGTTCCCTCTGGAACAGCATACCCTCTTAAACGGAGAGAGTCACTGTGCCGTACGGACCTTCTATCTCCTTTCCCTCAGCTATGGCGCCGAGGACTGCTTTGAGGGCGGGGTCTTGGGCTTGGACCGTCTTAAGGTCCGGGGCTAACGCTACTCCTACACTCCCTTGGGTCCCGTCCCTACCTCTGACCGCCACCATGGGTCTGGATCCAAATGGGTCCCAGAAAATGCCTGTGCGGGCACCCTCCTTGGCGAGCATGTCAGCCTGCTGGTTGCCTTGGCCGCGGGGTTCTGTGGAGCAATGGGCCTTCACCTTGTGGATGAAAACCTCCCCTTCCTCCCCCACTGCTGCCAGGATCTTTTCCAGCAGGGGCTTTACTGTGAGGGGTCTCCCGTCAGCGGAGGTATATCCGCGGCGGGACCAGATGTCCAGGTACTCCGTGCACGAATTGCACGTGAACATGCTGTCCGAGCAAATCGTGTAGGGGGTGGGGAAGATTTCGGGGTTTGTAACGACGTACACTACCACGGACAGTTCAGCCTGCTGGGCACTCATGGTGCTGGAGAGCTTAATCGCCAGGGCAATGTTTGCCGCTGGGTCGTAAACTCCACATCCCGTGAGACGCTCGCCAGCAGATACCATGCTGGAACCAGCTACATAGATCTCGCGGCCTGTGGGATGTATCCCGGCCCGTAAACCTATGTTTACTTCCCAAACCCCTTCAATGGAACACCGGTGGGCTGTTCCAGGATATACCATGTTGGCTGCGAGCTTTGGCTCACAGAGACCCTTCACCTTCAGATCCATCTGTGAGAGGAGCAAGGTCCAGCAGGCAATGCGGGCACTGCTCACTGTCCCATCCTTGATCCTCCCATCCAGAAGCATCTGGGTGGGTGTGTGATGGGTGAGGAGGGTGATGGGAGAGGTGCCTGTGAAGATCAATGATCTTTTCACAGCCCAATGTGTGGCCAAAAGATGCCGCGCATAATTGGAATAGCTCCTTTCCACATCTGTGAGTATCCTGGAGGAGTAGACCACCGGCCGCAGCCAGCTGTGCCGTTCTTGGAGCAGCACAGCAATGAGGCTATCCCCGCTGGCTGCTACCTCCAGGAATAACTCTTTCCCCCCATCTATGGCCCCTAAAGCTGGAGCGGTCTGCAAGTCCTTCTTGAGCCTGACAAATGCTGCCTGGCAACCCTCATCCCAAAGCCACTCCACTCCCTTGTGTAGGAGTCGGAGCAGAGGGGCTGCTGTGGCTGCATCGTCTTCAATGAAGTCTCTACAGTACCCGGTTAGCCCTAGGAACGACCTCACACCCGTTACTGTGTTAGGGACCGATAGTTCTTGTACTGCCTCCCTCCTAGCCTTATCTATGGCCCTCTCTCCAGCACGCATGGTCAGACCGAGGAATTTCACCTCTGGCTGGCCGATCTGCAATTTCTTGGGATTTACCTTGAAACCCTTCTGTCCTAACAGCTCCAGCAGTTCGGCCAATAGTGGGCCATGCTCCTCTTTCGAATCAGTGAACAGGAGCAGGTCATCCACATATTGAACCAACTGTCTAGGCTGGCTAAAATCCTTCAAACTGTCGGCCATGCACTGATGGAAAATGCTGGGGCTGTTGTGGAAGCCCTGTGGCAAACAGTTCCACGTGTACTGTTGCCCTTTAAACGTAAAGGCAAACTTGTACTGATCCTCCCTCCTTACAGGGATGGACCAAAACCCATTGGAAATATCCAGCACCGTGAAAGTGGTCGCGGATGCTGGAATACTCCCGATGAGGTCAGCAACTGCTGCTACTGTGGGTGCGCAGGCTGGGATGTTGCTATTGAGCACCCGATAGTCCACCGTGGCCCTCCAGGAATTGTCTGGCTTTCTGACCGGCCATAACGGAGAATTCACGTGGGTAGCTATCGGTCTCAGAACTCCCTGCTGTACTAACGAGGACATGGCTGCTTCCATGTCTGTTTCTGCTTCCCTGGGGAAGTTATACTGTTTCTGTGGTCGGGCCATGGGGTCCCCGTCTACGCTGACCTCAAACCCTGTGACCCTCCTGCAGTCGTGTTTGTGATTGGCAAATGTGGGCAGGTGGGCCTGCACAAATGCCTGGAACTCTGGTGGGGTGTTGCTGACCATGAGCCTGAGGTTATAATCCTCTTTGGGCTTCATGGTGCAGAGGGTCCCCTTCCCTTCCTTTCCCGGGATTACTACGATCTCTCCGTTCTTTACTTTACCTGCCCCCCAAAGGCAGTAATTCCTCAAATCCACCAGGATCCCGTGACCTACGATAAAATCAGCCCCCAGGACCCCTCTTCCATCCTGCACGTCCATTTCATCAGGACACACATTCACTTGGAGCGGAGCGGCCCTATCCAAATGGCGAGCGGGATGGAAACTGAGCCGGCCTGTTCCCTACCCGTGAACCCCGATAGACTGTATGGGACCCCGCTGGAGAGAGGTGAGGTGATGGGGTTAGCTGAGTAGGTCACGGTGCGCGATGCCCCCGTGTCCAACAGATAGGTCCCCGTCACCTTTTCCACTTCCATCTCCAAAAGGAGTCTTCTCCACTCACCATATCAGAGCGAACACAGAAAAGCAGGCAGCGCTGGCTCTAGTCACGGCTGTGGGTTGGATGGGGCTGATGGGGTGAGAGCACCGGTGGCGGCTGCTACTCTCCCCTGGCCAGTCAGTAAGGACCTCATGGCATCCAAAAGTGACTTGACCTCTGCGGGAGGGATCCCTACCCCCGCCTTTTTGGCTGGGGCTGTGGGATGCTTTCCCTTGTTGTCCTTCCAAGCGTTTTTGCACTCCTTCTGCCAGTGACCATCATTCCCACACCCGTAACAATTGGTCTTGGAGTTGGGGGGTTACTCCCTTCCTGGTGCCACTCTTTCCTGCTCTGCACTCCTGGTTTTATCTCATGCACCTTCTCCTTGGGTGGGTGTGCATCAGCTCCCCTACCGTTCTTGTAAGCCAGAGTGAGCTGCCTAATTACCGTGGGTTCTGTGGTTTGGGGATCTTTGGGGTCGAACCAGGCTTCTGCTTTGGCCCGGACCTGTGGCAAGCTGTTCACCACCAGGCAACGGAGCCAATGCGTCAGGGAATCCCCGTTCAGGAACGTCCGGCCTGGCATCCCCGGGCAAGCTTTCCGGTACACCGGCCACAGCCGGTCCGCAAAAGCCTGCGGAGTCTCCCCAGAAAGCTGGATCGTCTTCTCCACGCGGGAGCAGGGACTTCCCTCATCCATCCCCATGGCCTCTAGAACCGCATCTCTAAGCTCCTCATACCCGCTCTGCCCCCTTTTACACTTATCAGAGAGGGATTGGAGGAGATTACTCTCCAGGGAGAATAGCAGCACTTTGGCCTTCTCAGCGTCACCGCAGTCATTGATGCTGGCGGTCTGCTCTATTTCCCTGAAGTGGATCGAGGGGTCTCCCTTTGCAGAAAGCTTCAGGACATGGTTGACCATAACCCTGAGCTGTTGGGTGTCGAAGGGTAATACGAACTGGTTTTGGAGGGGTCCCTCAATGTTGCCATTAGCGGGTGGGCCGAACCTCCGATGCCGCGCTGGGCACATCGGTCCTGGCTCCGGCCTTTCGGGCGGGGTTTGCTCTACCTCCGCCTCCAACTCTGGCTCCACTTCGGGTTCCACCCCCGGTTCCACCCCTCCTTGCTGCCAAACCTCGCTGAAACTTGGCGCTTACGGTTGGTGGCCGTGAGGTCTCCTCTCTCTCAACCGGGTCATCCCTGGGCACCACCGATGACATTGGGACTGTCTTCCCCTCGTTCCCCATAAAATCTGCCTGGCCTGCCTTTGGGCTTATGAAGCATACCATTGCTTTTGCCTTCAGGAGGGCCCGGCTCAGATTTTCTATCCTTTCTCTACAGGGGCCGTGGTCTGCCTCCTCAAACCCCTGTTCACTTGCTAGCTTGTAAGCAGCTTTTACCTCCTGCGCTTTCTCTTCCTGTTCCCTAATCTGCCTTGCCAAGCGGGTGTTTTTCTCCTGCAACCTTAACTCATTTCCCTTGGCCTCGGTGACTTGGCACCGTAGGTATTCCAACTGGGCCTTGTGTTCTCCTACTAAATGTACTCTCTCTTGGTTCAAAGCTTGCAAAGCTACTAATAACTTCTCCCCTGCAAGAGCCTTATCCTGGATCTCCAGGGCTGACTCCCTTAACTCGACTGCTTGTGCTGCAACAAACCCGTCCAAGAGCTGGACCTGCTTTTTAAAGCACATCAGCCAAACTGCCTTCTCTAAGGACTTCTTGTGTTCCTTTCCCTCTGTCCACTTAGCTGCTGCATCTATTGGACGTCCAGCCCTTAACAGAGTGGTGATCCACTTCTTAGTGACATTCACCTTGCTAAACACATAATCAGAAATCCTTTCCTCCATCACGGTTCGCTCATCCGAACCATTGTCTACTGTATCGCAACATTGTTGCCGGTGTCCTGCCGCGGTCACCATTTCTGTAGGGGGTGGCGTGTGGTGGTGTTTGGCGCGTACGCCCAGTCAGTTATGCCTCTGACTGTTTTGTGAGCGGTTCGAATCGCTCCCACACCCCTGGGTTCTAGACACCGGACTTAGGTACAGGGCGGTGGTACAGAGAAGACTCGAGTAGACAGGTGGTTGGATGTAAGCAAAAACCAAGATTTTATTGAAGAGGGAAAACTGATACAACCTTATGGAAAAATTACTAGTGTACACTTCTACAGGCTAAAATACAAAAGAAGAATAACTATACTTATACAGGGAATGGGGAACACACGGCACATCGAGGAAAAACTATCTTAACAATCCCCTTATCTTTATCCCACCCCCTATACCTAACTAGGTTAAGCTATGAGGGGTCAGACCTTCATGCTCACCAATCAAAAGGGTTTGTTGGACTCAAAACAGCGGTTGGGTTCGGGGTTCGCTCTTGGTGCTCTCTGGAGTCTGCCGTCGTCACGTGGCCTCCGAGTGCTGCAAGGGCGTTGTCCAGGTTCAAGTACCCCAAAGTTAAATTCTCTGTTTGGGTACTTTACCTTGCAGGGATGATTCTTCGTCGCCAGCCGACAGATTGAGTTGGTGTGCAGATATTCGAAGGTCGGCTGAGGCTGAAGGCCTGATAATTTGAAGCCTCTCCTCAGCTCGTCTCCTCAGTTGGTCTTCTTCAGCTGGTCTTCCTCAGGTGGCCTTCCCTCCGGTGGTCTTCCCTCCACCCCTCGTCGTGTCCTGCCTCGCCTGGCCTGAATTGTCCGTGTCCGCCCGACCCGGTGCCGGGGCGATTCCAGATGAAGTGGGGAAAGGCACGGGCAAAGTCCAGGGGATAAGCGCGGGACAGGGAAAGAGCAGCAGCCACGAGGGCGAGGGGCCGAAGAACAGCAGCACCAGGACAACACAGCACACCACCCAACACCGATTGCTATCCGGGGGCCTTCAATTATACCTTTTTCGAAAATCCTTATCTGCGCGCCAAATCAGGTTAGTTCTTTGTCTTAATTTTGGCGCGCTATTTTAAATAATGGTAGCAATCCATACTAACTGTTTTTAGATGGCCGGTAATCGCATCTACCGGCCCGATAATTGACTTGTATTGTCATGAAAGTTCCTTGATGGGCCTGTCCAGCCTCGATGGCTCTATTAATCTGTTTCTGATAATATATGTAGACTGCTTGATGGCCTTAACTATATACCTAAACTGAATTTAGATTTGTCTCCAATTTGGTCCAATGCATAATTCAGTGTCCTGTCTGGTTCCAAAATACAAAGTCTCTCTTCACAGAAACCTACAGCTTGGCTTTCGATCCTCAAGCTGTCTGCGTTGCAGAGTCCATTTTAAAATCCCACAGGCTTTCTGCCATGAGGCATGGATGCCATCTTGGGTACCCCTTTTTGATTTAAAATGTCCACGCAGGGTCCCGTTTATTAATAACAGCCTTTGGGGAAATGCAGAAATTTTGCAAATCTTACAACACATGTATAATCATCTTTCTTTGGTTGCAGACAAGCTGCACATTGAGGGGGAGGAAGCCCTTGCAGTTCATGAACACTCCTGGGTGATGAGGGGGTGCCTTCATGGCCACATGTGTCCCACATTACAACAGTGACTCCACTTCAAAAGTACTTCATTGGCTGTAAAGTGCTTTGAGACGTCCGGTGGTCGTGAAAGGTGCTACATAAATGCATGTCTTTCTTTCTTTCATGTGTGCAGTCGATGACACCCTGCTCCTGTGGGAAGCCAGCCAGAGCCGCAAAGCTGAGTTCACACTCAATAACACTGGCCTCATCAGTGGCAAAGTTGGTATAATTGGTTGGCTTGTGAAACGTGGCATCGCTCACCTAGCTGATGCATCTGTGTGCAGCCAACTGCGAAATCCTGCAAGTGTCTGGTGCAGATCCCTGGAAGGAGCCTGAGGTGAAGAAGTTGAGGGCAGTGGTGATTTTGACAGCCACTGGTAAGGAGTGTCCACCAGGACCTCTGGGCAGCAGGTCTTGTTCCAGCAAACTACAAACGTCTGCGATGATCTGATGCGATAGCCTGAGCCTCCTGAAGCACTGCTGCTCAGTCATGTTGAGGAAACTCATCCTCTGCCTGTATACTCTGTGTTGGGGGTATCGCCTCTGGTGCGCTGCAGCCCTGTGATTACCCCTCACTCCTGTGGAGCATCAGGTAGTTGAAGAAAAGGCTGCTGTTGTGGTTGTTGCTGTTGCTGGTGTTGATGATCATTTTGGTGGTGGGTCTCATCTTGGTCCGATTCTGAGGACCAAGGTGAGACAGTATAAGCAGCATCCATGCTGATGTAGTAGATGGCAGATAAAGTGGTGATCAGAGGGCCAATCCCTCAATGTTGTAATAGTGAGTAGCAATGTGGTGAGAGTGGCTTCCGAGGTTTCAAAAATGGCCTGCAAGCTGCAGACACCGAAATCTGTGGACAAAATGAAGTGAGCAAGAGCTTTTCCATGAGGCAAGTAATGAGGTGTAATGTTGCAGTATTTAGGTGCTTTTCCCCGCTCTCAATGAATGAACTCGCCAATGGCCACTGAGCTTCCGCTTCCCCTTCACAGGTGAGGTACCTGAGCTTCGTGAATCCCGTGCTCCTGCAGTTAAAGTCAAAAGTTGGCGTTAAAATCACTCTTAAGGGTCTCTCAACAAGCACTTAATGATTTCAATGAGTTCGCCCACCTCTGCCGATTGGGTCCTTATCGTGCCTTCAAAGCCGCGAGACGGCGGGATGATGGTGGGTTCCTGATGCACCTACTATTTCTGGGATTTTTACTGCTGACCCACCCCCAAACCCGCACACTCGGCAACAGGAAAATTCCGGCCTAAGTCTCTGATAATACTGGATGGTAGAAATTACTGTAGGTGTTAGAGTTAATACCTGCAATATTTCAGCATTAATAAACAACAACTTTCAAGTGCTCTAAAGCACACAATTAAATCTTGTGTTGCTATCGCGACCAAATTGCTGCAGTGAGGAAGCGGATGCAGTCATTGTTACACTCAAATCATGCATTAAACCAATTTAATGGACTAAAGCAGGGATTACTGCTTGTTGTTCACTCACAATAAAAGCCCTTGCCAACCTTATTGTGGATGATTGAAGTGACATCCTGGATTTGACAGAAACCTGACTCACAGGTGGTGACATGTTACCTTTACCGAAGCCTCTCTGCCTGGCTATGCTTTCCAATACCTCCCCCGGCCAAACCACCATGGTGGTAGCGTGGCCCATATCATCAGCTCACTCCTTGGTCCCCTACTCCACTTCTCCTCCTTCAAGTATCCCACTCTGTTCCACCTCTCTTGCCTCGACTTTACAATTCTCATTGCTTGGACTTCTCCCAGCCTGATCCCAACTTCTTCACTGAGATATCCTCCTTCAACCTTTGCACTGAGCAACTCTTCAACCTCAATCATTTCAATCTCTATCTCAGCAGCCCCTTCCCACTCTCATCTGAATACCTGTCGTCTCTAAACCTCTTTGTCAAAATAAACTCTCCTAATCATATTCATGGTGATCATCCCACCCTTGACATCTACCATGGCCTCACTACTCCAGGGAGGAAAAATTGAGTCGTGCCCCCTTTGGGGCGCTAACTTCGCCGGGGCGCTACTTTTAGTGCCACGGAAACATTAGCACCCCCACGGCCGAAATTCATCGGTAGTGCCCCAAGAGGGAAGCGGGGCGCTACTGGAAGCGCACCACCTCCCTCTTGGGGGCGCTACAAGGGAATATCGCGGCACTATGTGCTGCAGCGCCATGTGCTGTGGCACGTCGCGCCATGGTACTGCCGACCTTCCTCCACTTCTTAAAGGGGCGGGGCCTTGCACAGAGTGACCCGGGGCCCTGCTGGGCCACCAGGTATCGGAGTGCCGGCAAAAGAACCTGGCACTCAAGAGAAGTGCCGGACTCACGGAACGCGGCCAGCACTCCGCGGGGGGCGCTGGTCAGGAGGCCAGGGACAGCAATGGGGGTAGGTGCTGGCAGGCGGCCAGCAACAAAAATGGCCCCCCGACACCTCGCCTTTAATTAGTGCTGCCCTGGCTGCAGGTAGACCCCCCTGACCCCGCCGGACATTATGTCAGGGGCGCAACCGAAGATCGCGGCCTGGGCCCGAGAGGGGCGCTGCATATGGCGATGACGTCATCGCCGGCGGCGCGACGAGGCGATAACAGTTATCGCCGCCGCTAACCTCCTGCTGAATTGCAGGAGGCATTGGCAGCACCGTGCCCGGGCGCTAGTTGCTTTCCACCCCGTTACCGCCCTCTTAAGGTGCTAATGGGAGGCGCAAAGCAACTGAATTTTTCCCCCCAGTAGTTTTAATCACTGACAAGACAATCTCTGACCAATTTGTTGTATCCCTCACTACCTACATCCTACCCTCTTCCTTTTGTGTCCACCTCAGGGAAAAACTCCGTCCAAAGTCTGTTACAACTGTATTTTCATACACCCAAATAACTAGCTTTTAGTACTGCATTCACCACGATACTTCTGGAGCTATCAATTTGCTCAACCACTCCCTCACCTTCCATGTTGTTGCCCTTGTCTCTAGAAAAACCTTAACTATCTCCCATCCCGATCATTCCCCCTGGTTTATCCCCCTGTCTTCACTCTTTAATGACCAATGGGTGCAGACTTGAGCATACCTGGCTTAACTATCCATCACCAGATCTGGCAGGACCACAGGGTGCTCTATCGGGCCTCAGTCTCCTCTGTTAAAAACACCCACTACTGTAGAATCATCCTGGAGAGCAAAGATAATCTCTGGACTTCTTAAATCCCACCCCCCTTGCTCCCCCCACCCTCACCATAAACAATAAGCACGAGGACTTGAAATGTTAACTCTGTTTCTCTCTCCACGGATGTTGCCTGGCCTGCTGAGTTTTTCCAGCGTTTCCTGTTATTATTTCGGATTTCCAGCATCCGCAATATTTTGCTATCGCTTGGAGTTGGTTGCTTGGCTACCTGCTCAGGCTTCTTTTATGGTGAATGTGTTGATCGGCCTTAAAGTGGCAAAAACCTAACTGAAGAAAAAGAATGAAAGAAACTTAATTATTAAATGTTTATTTAGATGTAAGTTAAAATTCACGTACTAGATAAACAGGCTGTAAAACATGCACCAAAAATTATTGATTTAAATTAATTAAACTTTTGGGCAACAGATCAAAATCAGTAGTTGTTTATTACTTTGATTACTTGAATTTACAGATTCAAGCCAAGCCAAGCATCCTTAAAACCACTGACATCCCTTTTAAACATACTAAATAGAGCTCTGATTTATCACTTTGGAACCAGTAAATAATTTCGCTATGGAGCAGATCTGCGGGTATCTCCGTGTAATCATCTGCAAATCTTGCCCTTTATTTTCACTGTGAACCAGCACATGACTGTAGCCTCAAGTGTTACTGCCATTAATACTGGCCGGGAAATTGCGCCAGCCGTTAAGGCCGGTTTGGAAGAAGAAATGGCGGCCGCCTCGCTTCCGCCCACTTCTGGCGGGTCCTGCGGCGGCCATAATTTTGGGCATTGCCAGCACTGCCATTGCCAGCGCTTGCTGCAGAAATGGAAATGAAGCAGATCGTGACTCACGATCTGCCATGTTTGGACATCGCCACTCCATTTATCGCCCTCTCCTAATCACAAACAGCTGTACATGAGTTTGGCAGCAGGAAAGACCCCCCCACCAGCGTTATTTAAAGGTATCACCAACAAGTTGCAGCTGACTTGCTTTTTGATTTCTACTGGCTCTGTGTAAGTTTGTGTAAATGTTTGGAGCTTTGTACGGTTATTTAAAGTTGCTGAGGTGACAGGGAGTGTTGCTGCTGTGAAGGAATAAGCAATATACCTATTCAGAAAAATACACCATTCTATGAAAAAATTCTGGCCATATTAAAACGTGACAAACTGGGTTTGGGAATCTGGAAGCCTCAACAATCTAAAGCTGTAAACAGCATACAGGCTATTGAGATAAGATAACTTGTTGACACTGAATCAATAACCTTGTTGAAACAGGAGGTTTGGAGGCTCCTGATGTCTGAATCTTTGGAAAGAAGACAATGGTACACCCTGTTAAGGTGTTTTAATTTACACGTCGTAAAAAGACACAAACAGAAGATCTTGTTAAAAATGACATCAAATGAAACACAGGAGATACGATTCTGTGTTGCAACCAGCTGAGGTAACTAAGAATTGCATAGATCACCCTGGTTGAGGTGTTTTAATTTACATGTCGTAAAAAGACACAAACAGAAGACCTTGGTAAAAATGACATCAAATTGATGCACCCGCTGTTACACCGTTTTTTATGATGAGCTTCGAACACCTGAGGTAGAGACATAGGAGGAGAAATTCGGTTGTTAGCGTTACCCGTTAGCACCTTAAGAGGGCGATAAGTGGGGCGCGAAGCGGCTAACGCCCAAGCGTGGTGAGACCTGCGCCTCTCGCGAAATTGAGTGGACATTTAGCGGCGGCGCAAAACCGCAACACCAGCTCAGCTGCGCGCGCAGATCCTGACGTCATTTCATGGTACAACGCCCTTGGGATGCCCCAAACCGGAACTTCAGTGGTGCCCCCCTCCTTTCCACCTGGCGCTCCCAGCGACTGGTTGACTGGAATGGTTCCCAGTCGCTGTGGGGCTGGGGGTCGTTATTTAAAGGGGGCTCTTCCTGGCTTCTTTGTGGTAGCTGTTTTTGGACCACTCCTTCTGTGAGAGAGAGAGAGATTTGCAGAGAGACAAAGGGAGCGAGCTTTCTGCATTGAGTCAGCGCTCGCAGAGGAACTTCTGGCTTCGGGCCAGAACTTTGTAGTTGGTTTGATTTTTCACTGACATAACCTTGAGTGGCCACATACTATGGGGGCTGCAATGGGTGGAAACGTTGGATTTCTCCATTGCATTGAGAGGGCTCAGAGACGCCGAGAGAGAGTGTCAATCATGGCCAGACGGAGGAGGGCCAACAGGCGTCGGCACAGGAAGCCTTACCCTCCCAGGGTTTTCCGCCAACAGTTCTCCTACCTCAACATGTCTGAGGAGCAGTGTTTTCAGAGGCTTCGATTCAGCAGGGAGGTGGTCACTGAGCTCTGCCACCTGCTTCAGCCAGATCTGCAGCCTCAACTGAGGAGCAGGACGTCTCTGTCGGTGGCAGTGAAGGTGACAGTGACTCTCAACTTCTATGCCATTGGCTCCTTCCAATCCGCTACTGGGGACATTGCCAATGTCTCCCAGTTCGTGGTGCATTGCTGCATCCGTCAAGTCACGAATGCCCTCTTTAAAAGGAGACGTCAGTACATTTCCTTCCCCATGACCCTGGACAAGCAGCAAGAGCGCGCAATGGGATTTGCAAGAATAGCGGGCTTCCCCATGGTCCAGGGCGCCATTGACTGCATGCATGTGGCTTTGCGGGCACCGCAAGAGAATGCTGAGCCTTACCGCAACCGGAAGGGGTTCCATTCGTTGAACGTCCAGTTGGTGTGTGACCACAGACAGCTGATACTAGCTGTCAATGCCCGCTTTCCAGGCAGCAGCCACAACGCCTTCATCCTGTGCCAGACTTCTGTGGCAGACCTTTTCGAAGCCCCAGCTCACCCAGGAGGCTGGCTTCTTGGGGACAAGGGCTATCCTCTGTGCACCAGGCTGATGACCCCGCTCCGTGCACCCAGCACCCTGCTGAAGAACGATACAATGAGAGCCATCAAGCAACCAGGAACATCATTGAGCACACAGTCGGCATGCTAAAGCAATGGTTCCGCTGTCTGGACCATTCCGGGGGAGCCCTTCAGTACTCACCTGAGCGAGTCTCCCATTTTGTTGTAGTGTGCTGCATGCTGCATAACCTGGCAATCCTCAGGACTCAGCCAGTGCCATCAGACACTGGAGCACCAGCAGAGGAGGAGGAGGAGGAGGAGGAGCACCAGGGCGGGAGGGAGACACAAAGTGCAAGGGCCGTCCGTCAGCAGCTTATTGCAAGTCGGTTCTAGGCCCCCTCTGAGGGAATGGCTTGTGCCATTGAAAGAACATGAATGGAACCATTCCGCAACCCCTGAGCCAGTCAAGGCAACAAATAGTTCAAAGAGCAAACATGCACATTATGAATAAAGTCACTTCTTTATTTAACAAACTGTGTGCCCTTCCCGCATGACAAAGTAATAGAGAGAAACCCCCAAAAAAGCAGTCAGACACATAACTGGCTCTCACAACCTGGAGACAATGAACAAAAGAGTAAACAAAAAATGACCATGATCCTCGGCCTTCACTAAAAAAATTAACAGCATTTTGCCACACCCCCTACTTTTTGCCCTTCGAGGGTGATCTGCTTTGCTTGCGAGATTGGCCCCTTCCCACCCTGCAGCTCCTCCGCAATGGGACCCCAGTGGCTGCAGCAAGGCTGGGGGAAGGCTGCTGAGTGTCAAAAACTGAGTCGACAGATGCCACTGAGGGACGGCCTGGACCAGCTCCGGGCCTGGCTGCTGACTGCTCCAACGCTGCATGGGCAGCAGCAGTCTGTCCTACGGGTGCTGGCAGCTGCAGTGGAGAAGTGACAGTGTTGGCAGCCATCCTGACAGAGGACAGGCACTCCCTGGTCGGACGACACACTGGCACTTCCACGGGGCAGCACTGCAGCATGCAGAGCAATCTGCGAGGGCCCCGGCGATTCGTGCCCGATCCAGCGAGGATGGCAGCAGTCAGTGCTCGTGTGGTCTCAAACTGCTTCTGCATCAGACCAGCCACTGACTTCATTGCACCACTAAGCAGTTGCGTGGAAGCCGCCTGTGCTGCCTGAAACTCCTGCAGACTCCTTGCCAGTGCTGCACCGAAGTCCTGCAGACTCCTTGCCTGTGCTGCGCCGAAGTCCTGGACACTCCTTGCCA
This sequence comes from Somniosus microcephalus, assembly GCF_052327205.1. Classification (NCBI taxonomy): domain Eukaryota; kingdom Metazoa; phylum Chordata; class Chondrichthyes; order Squaliformes; family Somniosidae; genus Somniosus; species Somniosus microcephalus. Next base: position 169,414,506 of record NC_140993.1, on the reverse strand, counting down.
GTGACTCAATGGATTCGGGCATCCTTGCCACTGCAGCCATGAGCTCAGTGTGCCTGTGCTCCGCCTGGGCACCCATTTTAGCGAGGAGCCGCACCTCATCTGTGCTCACTGTAGCAGGACTGGATGCCAGACTCTCCCTCCGGGGAGAAGGCCGCCGAGCTTCCCTACGCCCCCCGCGTTGCTGCAGCCCTCTGGGCCCCGGAGCTTCACCCTCCTCAGACCCTTCCCCCCTGCTCCCCTCCAGGGAAGACGTGTCCCCATTATGGCCATGGGCTGCCTCGGCTGAGGGTGGCACTGATGGTCCAGCTTCCTCTTCCTCCTCGCCTTCAGAATCACTCACAGTGGCAGCTTGAGGGCCTGCCTCCTCACCTGGTGAATCAGCATCTGAAAGCAGGGAGGTACAAGAGTTGCTTTAGCGTGCAGACAGGGCGGCAGCGAGGGGGGCATGAGTGCTGCAATGCACTGTATTGGTTCAATAGTGGCAAAGGATGCTGGTGTGAGGCACAAGTGGAAGGAGAGAGTTCAAAAAGGTGATGACCTTACCATTGCTGTCCAGAATGAGGTCGGCATCTCCAGTGGTGACGGGGCCAATCATCCGGCCTGCCATAAAGCACTGGACTCGCTGCTCGAGATCGCTGAGGTCTTGAAGGTGAGGCCGGCCTCCCCCAGTCCATTGCTGCTGCCTCCTGTTATGGGCCAGCTTGCCCTGCAAGAGAAAGGACGGGCTCTGAGTACAGTGTGAAGCCCTGATGTTGGATGCACTGCCTCCCATGGTGGAATAGCCCTTACAGTGTGAAGCCCTGATCTTGGCTGCACTGCCTCCCATGGTCGAATAGCCCTTACAGTGTGTAAAGTGCTGATTGTGCGTGTCAGTTTCATGGAAGGCCCATAGGTGTTGGATGAGGGCTGGGTATTGGGGCTTTCAGGACCCTTTGGCCATAAACTGAGGTGCACATGCAGGGATGAAGAGGATACTGATAAGGGTACTCACCCTGACGACCCGAGTGAGGTCGTTGAACTTCTTCCTGCATTGCACAGGGGTCCTAGGCACCATGCTGCTGGAGGCCACTCTGTGAGCTACCTCCCTCCAAGCTTTGCAGTAGTCGGTGGGCAGCGGCCTCCTGCCACTGTCCGGAAATAGGATAGATCGCCTGCACTTGGCCGTGCCAACCAAAACCTGCAGGGCCCCCTCACTGAACTGCGCTCGCTCCCTGGCCCTCTCCATGGTCCTAGGCATTACAATGTGGCAGCAGGCCTGTCCAGGCCGAGAATCAGGGCTCCGATGTGCAGGGTGTGGCTGCAATCCAAGATCGACCCTCCCCTTTAAGAGCTGACCGGCGCCAGCGTGTCTGCGTGCAATCGCTAACTGGCCACACCTGCGCTGCGCCCGCCCTCGGTGGTAGCGCCTCACTTCTCTGGCTTAGTGCCTTAGGACAGTCATGCAGCGCCTGTTTTAGCGCTCCAAGCACCTTCTGGGGCGAAGCACGTCAATTTAGCTGTAGGTGGCGATAATTTGTGCTGGGCGCTAAATGTCGCGCCCAAACGTGGCGATATTGAATTTCTCCCCCATAATTCTTAATGCTACCAGCTGATCTAACTGTAAGAATAGCAGAAGTCAGCAGAAAAATGACTAGAGATAATTAGCTTACATCAGCAGAAAACTTCAAAGGAAAGACCACTGAGAAAGGATATAAATATTGAACTTTCAAATGGGATGATAGATTCGTGGTAAAGGGGCAAAGCGATTCTTGGCTTCAGAACTAGTTCTGTAAGTCTCCAACTCTTTGTACCTTGGGGATCAGGGTATCAAAGGTATTTGATTTTGGTGGATATCCTGGAATAAGACTAAGAACTTTAAAACTGTAGAGAAGTTAAGATTTCTAATAAGAATTGTAAAGCTTATTCTTTTTGGAACTGTTAATGTTGCGATTGAAACACCTACTGTAATTACATGTTGGTTCTTTAATAAATCTATATATTTTTAGAATTGTCTGACATAATACTTCTGTATCAAACTCACGAACTCAATCTCTGTACGCTCTTTGGTGAGGAGTTGCAGAATTCTGGGGGAGTTTTCAGGACCCTCATAATATCTGGAATGTTACAGTCTAGCTAACTTATTAAAAGTGCTACCTGGTGGACGGTAACATCTTCAGGTTGTTCCTTTCCTTTAGGGAGAGATAGTCTAGACCTTTAGACCCAATTAAGTGTCTTTAGGATTCAGCTACCTCAAACTTTAGTTGAAAGTGAACATCTGGGGAATACGCCTGATCTGGGGTAGCCCTACAGGGGCTGGGACTAGTAATAATCCCTTCACTGCAAGTGGAGAATGACTTGCTTCTGATTTAAAGGGTTCCGCTCACACCACTTGCTCCCAGTCATGGGGGCTCTACTTGCAGTCTCCCTCGCGCTCGACAGGGAGATGGAGCAGAGGCAGTGAAGAAGAGGACAAAAACGAATATTGCATGGTGTCTGCGCCACTTTGAACGGGTGCGGGCACATAGCACTTTGCACTGCCTGCACCCGTTTTCGGGCCTTATCCAATTTCTAGGCCACTGCCATAACTTTATTGGTTCAAACAAAATGCACAAAAAGCTATGTGGATATGGGCCATAAGAGCTCGATGTAGTTTCTCAGCAAGTGATTTTCTGCACGATGTATATTAACGCCCTTATTGTTATTATTTATTGAACAATATACGCAACTGCCACATATATGTGAATGTGTCTGCACTGAATTAGCTGATCTTAGTTCAGACAGCCACAGGGACACTATGGTTGCCCAAGCCCTCCTGGGTTAAGCAAGAGAAAATCAGCGGAGTTCCATTCCTGATTGGTAACCAATGATTCCTGCAGAGTTAAGAATCAATGGCTTCTGGAAGGGACATGAGTTAAGTTGCAGTGGAAAATGTGAGAAAAAGTGAACAGAATGACAGATAACTGTGGAAGTCAATAGCTGGCCTTCAAAGTGAGAGTGACTTCCAATGACTTCAGCCTGTAATTTAGGCTGGCATTGTTGTGCAGTACTGAACTGAGATATTGCTGCACTGTTGGAGATGAAGGGCTGGATTTTACTTACTGAGATGAGTTGGGGGCGGGACTGCTGCCTTCCGGGTTCTAGTCCCACCCCCAGCAACGTCTGATGAACAGACGCTATTTTTCCCTGATTGGCCTTGTTAAGCCCACCCTGCGGGCTTGCCGGGCAATTAAGGGAAAGCCGATGTCAGATGACGTCAGTTGATGACACTTCACCTGCCAGTTTGCTTAAAGGCATATGCACCACACTTGTTTGACAGATGAATTGTAAGATTGGGAGCCGAGTGGAAGACCTGCGAGAGGCACAGAATGAGTGAGAGGAGGAAAAAAGAGCGCGGAGAGGAGGCCTGGGACCGGAGCTGAGTGGCAGATCTGCGAGAGGCAGAGAGTCAGCGAGAGGAGGATAAAAAGAGCGTGGAGAGGAGGCCTGGGACCGGAGCTGAGCGGCGTACCTGTGAGAGGCACAGAGTCAGTGAGAGGAGAGAGAGAAGTAAAAAGTAATCAAAGTGTGACGTCAGCAGAAAATAGGTAAGTGATTGGTTGGTGAGTATTTTTCTCTTTCTCGCTTTTTACCGAACTTAAGTTTTGTGGTTTATAGTTGTTAAGATCTCTGTTGTGTAGCGGGGACTGCTGGTAAACAAGGGCCCTTGAGTATACCATTTAATTGTAGTGTAATTGGTGGGATTGATTTGATATAATTTAATTTGAATTAATTAAAGGGAAAGTCATGGCAGCACAGCTCGGCTCCATGGTATGCTCCTCCTGCACTATGTGGGAAATCAGGGACACTTCCTGTGTCCCTGATGACCATGTGTGCGGGAAGTGTAACCAGCTGCAGCTACTGGCAGATCACATTGCGGTGCTGGCGCTGCGAATGGATACATACTGGAGCATTTGCGATGCTGAGGACGTCGTGGATAGCACGTTTAATGAGTTGGTCACACCGCAGGTAAAGGCGGCACAGGCAGGAAGGGAATGAGTGACCGGCAGGCAGAGTAGTAGGCGCAGGCAGGTAGTGAAGGGGTCCCCTGTGGCCACCCCCTTCTCAAACAGATATACCGCTTTGGATATTGTTGAGGGAGATGGCTTATCTGGGGAAGACAGCAGCAGCCAACTTCCTGGAACTGTGGGTGGTTCTGCTTCACAGGATGAGAGGAAAAAGAGTGGGAGAGCTACAGTAATAGGGGATTCTATTGTAAGGGGAATAGATAGGCCTTTCTGCGGCCGCAAACAGCACTCCAGGATGGTATGTTGCCTCCCTGGTGCAAGGGTCAAGGATGTCTTGGAGTGGCTGCAGGGCATTTTGGAAGGGGAGGGTGAACAGTCAGTTGTCGTGGTGCATATAGGTACCAATGATACAGGTAAAACCGGGATGGGGTCCTAAAATCTGAATATAGGGAGTTAGGAGGTAAATTAAAAAATAGGACCTCAAAGGTAGTAATCTCAGGATTGCTACCAGTGTCATGTGCTAGTCAGAGTAGAAATAGAAGGATATTTCAGCTGAATATGTGGCTAGAGGAATGGTGCAAGGGGGAGGGATTCAAATTCCTGGGACATTGGAACCAGTTCTGGGGCAGGTGGGACCAGTACAAACTGGATGGTTTGCACCTGAGCAGGACCGGGACCGATGTCTTCAGGGGAGTGTTTGCTAGTGCTCTGGGGGAGGGTTCAAACTAAAATGGCAGGGGGTTGGGAACCTGTGCAGGGAGACAGAGGAAAGGGAAACAAGGATAGAAGCAAAAGACAGGAAGGAGAAGAGCAAAAATCGCAGTCAGAGAAATCAAGGGCTTAAATCAAACATGACCACAGTAAATAATAATTCTAAAAGGTCTAAGAGTGTTAAAAAACAAGCCTGAAGGCTTTGTGTCTTAATGCGAGGAGCATTCGTAATAAGGTGGATGAATTAGCTGCGCAAATAGATGTAAATGGATATGATATGATTGCGATTACGGAAACATGGCTCCAGGGTGACCAAGGCTGGGAACTCAACATCCAGGGGTATTCAATATTCAGGAAAGACAGGCAAAAAGGAAAAGGAGGTGGGGTAGCATTGCTGGTTAAAGCGGTGATTAACACAATTGTAAGGAAGGATATTAGCTCTGATGATGTGGAATCTGTATGGGTAGAGCTGAGAAATACCAAGGGGCATAAAACGTTAGTGGGAGTTGTATACCGACCCCCAAACAGTAATGCGGATGTTGGGGATGGCATTAAATGGGAAATTAGAGATGTGTGCAATAAGGGCACAGCAGTTATCATGGGTGACTTTAATCTAGATTGGGCTAACCAAATTAGTAACAATACTGTGGAGGAGGAATTTCTGAAGTGTATACGGGATGGTTTCCTGGACCAATATGTCGAGGGATCAAATGAGATCAGGCCATCTTAGACTGGGTATTATGTAATGAGAAAGGAATAATTAGCAATCTTGTTGTGCGAGGCCCCTTGGGGCGGAGCGATCATAATATGATAGAATTCTTTATTAAGATGGAGAGTGATGTAGTTGACTCAGTGACTAGGGTCCTGAATTGAAATAAAGGAAACTACGATGGTATGAGGCGCGAGTTGGGTAGGTTGATTTTGGAATGTTACTCAAAGGGTTGACGGTGGATAGGCAATGGCAAACATTTAAAGATCGCATGGATGAACTACAGAATTTGTTCATCTCTGTTTGGCATAAAAATAAAACAAAAAAGGTGACTCAACCGTGACTAACAAGGGAAATTAGGGATAGCATAAGATCCAAGGAGAGCACATATAAATTGGCCAGAAAAGGCAGTAAACCTGAGGGTTGGGAGCAGTTTAGGATTCAGCAAAGGGGACAAAGGGATTAATTAAGAGGGGGAAAATAGAGAATGAGAGTAAGCTTTCAGGGATCATAAAAACTGACTGTAAAAGCTTCTATAGATATGTGAAGAGAAAAAGATTGGTGAAGTCAAGCGTAGGTCCCTTGCAGTCAGAATCAGGGGAATTTATAATGGGGAACAAAGAAATAGCAGACCAATTAAATACATACTTTGGTTCTATCATCACAAAGGAGGACACAATTAACATCCCAGAGATGTCGGGGAATATAGGGTCTAATGAGAGGGAGGAACTGAATGATATCAGTATTTGTAGGGAAATGGTGTTAGGGAAATTGACGGGATTGAAGGCCGATAAATCCCCAGGGCCTGATAATCTACATCCTAGGGTGCTTAAGGAAGTGGCCCTAGAAATAATAGATGCATTGCTGGTCATCTTCCAAAATTCTATAGACTCTGGAACAGTTCCCATGGATTGGAGGGTAGCTAATGTTACCCCACTATTCAAAAAAGGTGGTAGAGAGAAAACGGGACAATTATAGACCGGTAAGCCTGTCATCGGTAGTGGGGAAAATGCTAGATTCCATTATAAAAGGTGGAATAGCAGAGCACTTGGAAAACAGTGACAGGATCGGACAAAGTCAACATGGATTTACAAAAGGTAAATTGTGCTTGACTAATTTACTGGAATTTTCGAGGTTGTAACTGGTAGAGTAGATAAGGGAGAACCAGTGGATGTAGTGTATTTGGACTTTCAGAAGGCTTTCGATAAGGTCCCACATAAGAGATTACCGTGTAAAGTTAAGGCACATGGGATTGGGGGCAAGGTACTGACTTGGATAGAGAACTGGTTGGCAGACAGGAAGCAAAGAGTTGGAATAAACGGGTCTTTTTCTGAGTGGCAGGCAGTGATTAGTGGGGTACTGCAGGGATCGGTGCTAGGACCCCAGCTATTCACAATATACATTAATGATCTAGATGAGGGAACCAAATGTGATATCTCCAAGTTTGCAGATGACACAAAGCTGGGTGGGCATTTGTGCTGTGAGGAGGATGCTGAGAAACTCCAGTATGATTTGGACAGGTTGGGTGATTGGGCAGATGCAGGGCAGATGCAGTATAATGTGGATAAATGTGAGGTTATCCACTTTGGTGGCAAACACAGGAAGGCGGGATTATTATCTGAACGGCAATAGATTGGGAGAAGGGGAAGTGCAAAGAGACCCGGGTGTCCTTGTGCACCAGTCGCTGAAGGTAAGTATGCAGGTGCAGCAGGCGGTTAAGAAGGCAAATGGTATGTTGGCCTTCGTAGCAAGAGGGTTCAAGTACAGGAACAAGGATGTCTTGCTGCAGTTGTACAGGGCCTTGGTGAGACCACACTTTGAGTATTGTGTGCAGTTTTGTTCACCTTATCTGAGGAAGGATGTTCTTGCCATGGAGGGAGTGCAGCAAAGATTCACCAGACTGATACCTGGGATGGCAGGAATGACGTATGAGGAGAGATTGGGTCGATTGGGCTTATGCTCGCTGGAGTTTAGAAGAATGAGTGGGGGTCTCATTGAAACTTATAAAATTCTAACAGGACTAGGCAGACTAGATGCAGGAAGGATGTTCCCAATGGCGGGGAGTCCAGAACCAGGGGTCACAGTCTAAGGATAAGGGGTGAGCCATTTAGGACAGAGATAAGGAGGAATTTCTTCATCCAGACAGTGGTGAACCTGTGGAATTCTCTACCACAAAAGGCAGTTGAGGCCAATTCATTAAATATATTCAAGAAGGAGTTAGATATATTTCTTAAGGCTAAAGGGATCAAGGGATATGGGGAGACGGCAGGGACAGGGTACTGAGTTTGGATGATCAGCCATAATCTCATTGAATGGCGGAGTAGGCTCGAGGGGTCGAATGGCCTACTCCTGCTCCTATCTTCTATGTTTCTATGTCAGTGTTTGACAGCATTGAGGTGTGTCAATCACTGTACACAGGTGAGCCCTTGAACCCAGGCTATCCAATTACTCTCTCCTTTGGATAAAACAGATGGCAGCTGCAGCTGAGATTGCAGAAGCTATCTGTCACTTCTCCTGATGAGATGAGGCCACACAAACACTTCACAGCTTGTCACCTGCAGAAATATCTAACCACATTAAAAATGACTTTCCCAACATTTCCTTACCTCTGATAGTAACCATTGTCCCATTGCATCCTTCACACCACTTCTGCAGCTGTCATCCAAACATCAACATAACAACAGACCCATGCCTCACTTACCCTGGCAGGGTTCTCCGATGTCGGGAAGCCCGCAGCAGCAATCGAAAAATTGGGAAAAGCCTCTTAACTGCCTGTTAACTATCTGTTAACAGGCAGTTAAGTGGTTATAATCCACTTCCGCCGTTAGGAGTCGGGTCCCTGTGCAAATTGGATCCCGACTCCTGGGATGATTGGTTGGAGGCTGGTTGGGAGTGGGTTCGGGATCTGCTCCCATTCTTTTTGACTTTCCTAGCAGTCGCGCCTCCAAACCTGCCTCCTCAGGGCTGGTAAAATCGAGCCCAAAATCTTTTAGATGAAATGTTAAACCAAGTCTGCTGCCTCAGGTGGATGTAAAAGATCCCACTATACCATTCGAAGAAGAGCAGGAGAGTTTGCCTCATGTCCTGGCCAACATTTATCCTTCAAGCAACATCTAAAACTGATGATCTGGTCATTTATCTCATTGCTGTTTGTGAGATTATGCTGTGTGCAAATTGGCTACCTCATTTTATGCATTACAATGGTGAATACACTTCAAAAGGACTTTATTGATTGTAAAGCACTTTGGGATGGCCAGAGGTCATGAATGGTGCTATATAAATTCAAGTTATTTATTTTCTTTGAGGTGAAACACAGAGGACATTTCCACAGGCATATAGACACAAGGTGAGAAGAAGTACATTTACTTAGAAAGGCTACAAAGCAAACTCAGTAGACACACTTAGCACTCATTCAATAAAGGGATCATTTTATTAATTTGTGTTCCTGGCATGGAGCTTTACCCACTGGGAGTGCATATTGGAAACTCAGCCATGCACCCACTCACAATTTTCTTTCCATTACAGTTAATAAATGGTGGTGCCCTGGGGAGCACGCACCTGAATTTCTGATAAACCATTTTTTTCCAGCCTCTTTTGCCTAGGCATAGAAGCAACAGTAGATTCAGGTCATGGCATTGGCTGCAGTGGTTATAGTTAAAGATGACAATCAAACTGCATGCATGAAGAGAGTATCCATCGACTGAAGTCCCAGGCCCAGCCTCAGTTCCTTTACTGAAAGCTCTGACTAGCCTTAAAGACACCTTGGGCTCCAATATACAGCAGCCTCTCAATATGCTGGAGAATCGGATTGAGAAAACTATAATGCAGGGCTTCAACAAATTCCTTTCTGCCCATTAGTCCACTCCCTCACAGATCACTAGGCATGTTGAAAGAGTCCTCAGCAGCAGAAGAATGGCAAGAGCTGGCATGGATGTTGGAACCGTCTCTCAGGGCAACACTACATCGCCCCACCCAGCCTCCCCGCTCAAATGATTCATGATGTGCTATGCTGGAGACAGTAGCATTAGATGTGACAGCAGCATTTGCAGGGCCTTCTCATGTCCTAGCACAAGGAGCGCCTCTGTGCTGAAAGGTGCACACTAACATCCAATAGCCAGCCAACACATTTCCTGCACCAGGGAATTGTTTATAAGCTGCACTAGGTTAGCTGGTAGGAGACATGCACCATACACTTTCACAAATGAAAAGTACTGGTGTAAAACACATTAAACACACATGCATCTCATAGTATAAGGGAGAATAAATGGGTTTATTTTATTTCAACTGTGTTCAGAGAGTTCACCTGGTAATTGCTGCAGCAAAACAAAATTCTACAGCTACTGATGACAATCCCCTTTCAAATAGCTGAATGTGCCATCAATGCAGTGTTCATTTTAAATGGGTGCTCAATGACTTTGACACATTCCTGGTACTAAACTTAGGAAGTGGTGCCCCTAGTCAATTCACATAATTTGTTACCTCTTAATGAGTGTAACACATGATGTTTGCGATCATCCTTTGTAGTATAATCACAGCCTGACCACCGCATATTGATTTCTGTGCATTGGACAGTAACAGGCCAAAGTCCTGCTCACTCGATTCTCCACTAGTGTTGCCAACCCTACAGGATTGCCCGGGAGTCTCTAGATATTGAAGATTAATTTCCTGGACTCTGCTGCGAGTAATCCAGAAGAAACATCACAGGGGCATTAAAACACTGTTTTTTTTCATTTTCTTTCAACATTTTTGTTTATTAGTTATAGAAATATTGGAAATAGGGAAAAAAGGTCGTTTGACTGGGCAGGCCGGTTGGAGGCAAGAGATCATCAGATGACACCTCCAGGAATACGTCCAGCCAGAGTTGGCAACTCTATTCTCCATCCCTATTCGCCCGATTGACATCAGTATTGCAGGAGCACATGACCACATAATTGGCTCTTGTGTAAAAAGTGAACATAATCGTGCTGTAAAGTGATTTGAAATGGCAGCACTAAATCTCAGACTGAAAATATTAAAATCTGTACTGCTGTATTTTTCACGGCTGGAACAGTACAGTACTTTAGTTTCATTTTAATTAGGATAATGCCATCTGTGCATTGGTTGATACTGTACAGTACAGCACTATAACACATTCATCATTGTTAGAAATGTTGCATTAATTTTGATCATGTTTATGATTTGGAGCACTATAAACAGTCTTAATATAGCATTCTGTAGTAGTTTGTGGAAATTTGTTTCTAACATTTTTGCTGTAGACGTTTTTCTGAGAAAATAGAAAATGTGATAACAATGAAATAAAACCTGCCCCCAAAAAAGTTCCATTTTACAGTCTATCTTTGTGCAATCTTTCATGTAAGATCAATAGAGAAAGTTTCTGAAAAGACCTTGATAGCTCCAGTGGGTGAATATTTGGAATAACATAACTGGATTCAGGAAAGAAAGGCAAGGCACAGAATTCCTGGGGTGGGGAGCAGGGTGTATTTGTGGCAAATTAGCGGTATGTCAGCTCGACTTTGGCATGGGATTTCCACCTTTTTTTGTGCACTCCAAAATTCTGCCAGAAGTGAGGCAGACACTTCTTGCATGCGCCCCCCTCCCTCACCATGCATAGATTTAAGTAGAAATTACAACATGGAAACAGGTCATTTGACCCAACTAGTCCAGTTTTTATCCTCCACAAAAGCTGTAGTCCTAATCACATGTGGCCACCCTGTTCCCATATCCCTTTATCCACCTTCCCATCAACCTACTATTTAACCTATTCGTAAAAGTTGGCATGGTATATACTCCAATCATTAACTCTGGAAGTGCATTGCACAACTTCAATTGATAGGCATCAGGCTGGTGGTGCCTGAAGCAGAGGTGTTCTCATATATTAATGCAGGCTGGATGTGAGACATTCAGGTCTAGATATAACAGATAGGTCAACTTGATGGATAAACAGCCCTGTCATTGTCAAAGATTACCTATACTGTTCCTCAGATGCACTTTCAGACACTTAATGGCTGGATTTTACCAGCCCCGAGGAGGCGGGTAGGGAGGCGGGACTGCCGGGAAAGTGGCAGAATTTGGGGGCGGGCGGCAAACCCTGTTGCCAGGAGGTTGTAAGCCGTCCTGCCCTGGGTCCCATCTCCTTGGAGGCAGGAAGGGATTAAAAACTATTAACTGCCTGTTAACAGGTAGTTAACAGGCAGAAAATAGGATTATCCCCATTTTTCATTCTGAGGTGCGGGCTTCCTGATCTGGGGGAACCCCACCAGGGTGTAGAAGGTGAGTAGGAGGTCTGCGGGGGTCAGAGGGGTCTGAAAGTGTGATGTAGAGGTGAGTGATGGGAGCAAGTGTGGAGTGGTAAGTACATGAGGTGAGTGTAAAGTGTTAGAAAATGTTCACTTACCTTTGTTTCTACCTGCAGTCTTCAGCCACTGTGGAGCCGGAGTCCCCTACATCTCCATTGTAGAGATCACAGGCTGGCTGTTGCATCCTCCGATCCAACAGCCAGCTGATTTCTGCGAAGTAGAAAGGTTTGATGAGACCTGAACACAAGGACTCATCAAACTACACAGAATGTCAGTGTTTGACAGCTTCACAGAACTGTCAAATGATGACATTTCTTCTTTCAAAAATTCTTGACTGATGACACGTCATACGTTGACGTGCTCTGTCACTGACTTCCCCCTAATTGGCCTACTGAGCCCGCCGGGCGGGCTTAACAAGGTCAATCAGGGGAAAATCCCACTGGTTGGCCAGAAGCTGATGGAGGCGGGACTGAAACCCGGCAAGCAGCAGTCCCGCCTCCAACACATCTCCATTGATAAAATCCAGCTCTTTGCTGCTAAAGGTGTCATTTTATTCAATTCATCCAGCATGGTACAAAGAAAATCAAACTATTAGATTATTATGTCAACAACAACAACGTATATTTATATAGCCCCTTTACCATAGTAAAACGTTCCAAGGTGCTTCACAGGAGTGTTACCAAACAATATTTGATGCCGAGCCACATAAGAAGATATTAGGGCATAAAAACAGAAAATGCTGGAAATACTCAGCAGGTCAGGCAGCATCTGTGGAGCTTTGTACAATCATACCTTTTGTCATTTAATCACTCCTGCCTTCCACCCTATCACAGAACTTCCATTTTGTTCTTTCTTCCCCTCCCTTCTTTCCCTGCCTCTGCACTTGCTTAAAATCTGTTACATCTCTAACTTTTTCCAGTTCTGACGAAAGGTCATTGACCTGAAGCGTTAACTCTGTTTCTCCCTCCACAGATGCTGCCTGACCTGCTGAGAATTTCCAGCATTTTCTGTTTTTATTTCAGATTTCCAGCATCCGCAGTATTTTGCTTTTGTAAGATATTAGGGCAGATGAGGAAGGTTTTAAGGAGCATCTTAAAGGAGGAAAGAGAGGTAGAGAGCTGAAGCGGTTTAGGGAGGGAATTCCAGATGTTAGGGCTTTAGTAGCTGAAGGCATGGCTGCCAATGGTGGTGCGATTATAATCGGGGATGCTCAAGGGACCAGAATTGGAGGAGCACAGATATCTCAGGGGGTTGTAGGGCTGGAGGAGATTACAGAGATAGGGAGGGGCGAGGACATGGAGGGATTTGAAAACAAGGATGAGAATTTTAAAATCGGGGCATTGCTTAACCAGGAGCCAATGTATGTCAGCGAGCACAGAGGTGATGGGTGAAAAATACTTGGTGCAAATTAAGGCATGGGCAGGAGAGTTTTAGATGACCTCAAGGTTATGGAGGGTAGAACGTGGGAGGCTGGCCAGGCGTGCAATGAAATAGTAAAGCCTAGAGGTAACAAAGGCATGGATGAGGGTTTCAGCAGCAGGTGAACAGAGCAGGGGCGGAGTTTGGCAATGTTACGGAGGTGGAAATCGGCGGTCTTAGTGATGGCGTGGATATGTGATCGGAAGTTCATCTGGGGGTCAAATATGATACCAAAGTTGTGAACTGTCTAGTTCAGCCTCAGGCAGTGGCCAGGGAGAGGGATGGAGTCGATGGCTAGGGAACAGAGTTTGTGGCGGGGACCAAAAACAATGGCTTCGGTCTTCCCAATAATTATTTGGAGGAAATTTCTGCTCATCCAGAACTGGATGTAAGACAAATAGTCTGACAATTTAGAGACAGTGGAGGGACAGTGGGGAAATAGGAAGGGGCCAAGGATAGATTCATGTTTATTAAGTCCCTCCGCAACATCCTGGTTCACTCTTCCATCACCCCCAACACCCGCTCCCCTTCCCACAGCACCTTCCCATGCAAGCACAGGAGATGCAACACCTGCCCATTCACCTCCTCCCTTCCCACCATTGTGGGCCCCAAACATTCCTTCCAGGTGAAACAGCAATTTACTTGTACTTCTTCCAATTTACGATATTGTATTCGCTGATCACGATGCGGTCTCCTCTACATTGGGGAGACCAATCGCAGATTGTATGATCACTTTGCTGAACACCTCCATTTAGTTTGCAAACATGGCTCCGAGCTATCGGTCACTTGCCACTTTAATTCTCCATCCCACTCCCTCACTGACCTCTGTGTTCTTTTCCTCCTACACTATTCCAATGAAGCTTAACGCAAGTTCAAGGAATAGCACCTCATCTTTCGATTAGGTACTTTATAACCTTTCGGCCTCAACGTTCAGTTCAACAACTTAACAGCAGGTGCTGGTGATGATTCTGCTATTCCCATTTACACCTCTTCTAGACGCATCTTTTATTTCTTTACTTGTCCCATTACCACCCTTTTTGCCTTGCACCATCATCCCTATTGTCATTTAATCACTCCTGTCTTCCACCCTATCATAGATTTTCCCTTTTGTTCTTTATTCCCCTCCCCCCTTTCCGTGCATCTGTACTTGCTTAAACGCCATTACATCTGTAACATTTTTCAGTTCTGATGAAAGGTCATCGACCTGAAACATTGGCTGCGAATTTCCCAGCGGTGTCGGGATGGTGGCGGGAGAACTGGTTTCCAGGATTCATTCACGATCCTGGCTGCAGCCGCTCTGTCAAAGGGATTTTCCCTTGATTGGCTTTGTTAAGCCCGCCCTGCAGGCTTCCCAGCCAAGTAACAGGAAGCGAGTCTGATGATGTCATTTGATGAGATGTCATCAGCCGATTTCCTTAAAGGGACCACGGCCACATTGAGTTTGACAGTTGTTCTGTCAGTGTTTGACAGCATTGAGGTGCTGTAAACACTGACAATCACTGCACAAAGGTGGATGCTTGCACCCAGGCTCTCCAATGACTCCCTCCATATGCTTATGGAGGGAGTCACAGCGCACAGGGAGGTTCTCTTCCCTTCCAAGGGTGGAAGAGACCTCCCCGGGACACCAATGCCGCCTGATTGCACATTGCACAGGAGGGCAAAAGCAGGGATGTCGTCAGGGGTCCATGGCTGCAGTGGCGCCAACCTTTCAATGATCTCAGTAGATCACGAAATGTTACTGTAAAGCCACACTCAAACTCACCCTGCTGTGCCACTCAACACATCCCCATCACTCTGCCTTCCATACCCTTCTCCTGCACACCAACTTACCTTGCACCTCCACCCAACCCTCTCTATCTCCATTATCACTTCCCTATCTCACTAGCTACCCCTCACACTCACCCTCATCCTACTGCAAGCATACCAACTAACAACACACAAGGGTAGGCACTTGAGAGGTTTAGCCAATGCCCATGTGAAGTTTCTGGTAATGTGTTGTCATACAGTGAAATCTATTTTTCCAACACTGCCCCTTATTGGACAGATCTGAGCGCACCTTGAGAAGTGTCTTACTGAGTTCCGGTGAATGTTGAGACATAACTTCTTCCCCCCCCGCCCCGCCCCCCGCTATAGTGATTAGTGTGCATGGAATGGCTTGGACATTAAAGGGATGCTTCACGGTGCTGGTGTGGGATGGTGTCAACCTGGCACATCATGTGGCAGCCAGGATTAACTGCATCAAGTGAAGTAAATTTGGCTATGGTGATGCCATCGCTGGCCTCCCGGGCAGCAATGTTGTCAGGGGCTGATGCCCTGTGTCCTCTGCAGCATCAGGAGATGGCAGAGAAGGTTGGTGATGTTGTTGGTGATGTTGATGTTGGGGCTGATCATGGAAGGAATCAAAGGACCAAGGTCTGATTTTTTCAAGGGCACTGATGTTGCTGGAATAGATGGCAGCTGCAGGTGAGATGACAGAAGCGATCTGTCAATGGTGAGAGAGGTTGTTCCAATGAGGTGACACTGGACATACAGTTGCCTCTAAACACTTGCAAGCTAAAGAAATCTCTTATGTATTACAAAAGAAGTTACCAAATGTTTCTGCGCTCTGATACTGACCATCTGCAACATGGCATCCTTTACACCACTTCTGCAGCTGTCAGCTTATCAGAAACATCAGGACAGACACTAATCACGCCAGGGTGAACATAACATAAGAACATAAGAAGTAGGAGCAGGAGTAGGCCATACGGCCCCTCGGGCCTGCTCCGCCATTCAATAGGATCATGGCTGATCCGAATCTAGACTCACGTCCACTTCCCTGCCCTCTCCCCGTAACCCCTAATTCCCTTATCTGCTAGGAAACTGTCTATCTCCATTTTAAATTTATTTAATGTTGCAGCTTCCGCAGCTCTCTGGGGTAGCAAATTGCATAGATTTACTACCCTCTGAGTGAAGAAGTTTCTCCTCATCTCAGTTTTGAAAGGGCAGCCCCTTATTCTTAGATTATGCCCCCTAGTTCTAGTCTCACCCATCATGGAAACATCCTCACCTCATCCACCCAATCAAGCCCCCTCACAATCTTATATGTTTCGATAAGATCGCCTCTCATTCTTCTGAACTCCAATGAGTAGAGTCCCAACCTACTCAACCTTTCCTCATACGTCAACCCCCTCATCTCCGGAATCAACCGAGTGAACCTTCTCTGAACTGCCTCGAGAGCAAGTATATCTTTTCTTAAATATGGAAACCAAAACTGCACGCAGTATTCCAGGTGTGGCCTCACCAATACCCTGTATAACTGCAGCAAGACTTCCCTGTTTTTATACTCCATCCCCCTTGCAATAAAAGCCAAGATTCCATTGGCCTTCCTGATCATCTGCTGCACCTGCATACTAACTTTTTGTGTTTCATGCACCAGGGCCCCCAGATCCCTTTGTACTGTAGCACTTTGCAGTTTCTCTCCATTTAGATAATAATTTGCTCTTTGATTTTTTCTGCCAAAGTGCATAACCTCACACTTTCCAACATTATATTGCATCTGCCAAATCTCTGCCCACTCACTTAGCCTGTCTATGTCCTTTTGCAGGTTTTTTATGTCCTCCTCACTCACTGCTTCCCCTCCCATCTTTGTATCGTCGGCAAACTTGGATATGTTGCACTCGGTCCCTTCCTCCAAATTGTTAATGTAGATTGTAAAGAGTTGGGGTCCCAGCACTGACCCCTGCGGAACACCACTAGTTACTGATTGCCAGCCCGAGAATGAACCATTTATCCCAACTCTTTGTTTTCTGTTAGATAGCCAATCTTCCACCCATGCCAGTATATTACCCCCAATCCCGTGATTTCTTATTTTGATCAGTAATCTTTTGTGTGGAACCTTGTCAAATGCTTTTTGGAAGTCCAAATACAGTACATCCACTGGTTCCCCTTTATCCACCCTGTATGTTACATCCTCAAAGAATTCGAGCAAATTTGTCAAACATGACTTCCCCTTCATAAAACCATGCTGACTCTGTCCTATTAAATTATGTTTATCCAAATGCTCTGTTACTGTTTCCTTAATAATGGACTCCAACATTTTGCCAACCACAGATGTTAGGCTAACTGGTCTATAGTTTCCAGCTTTTTGTCTACTTCCCTTCTTAAATAAGGGTGTACATTAGCAGTTTTCCAATCTGCCGGGACCTTTCCTGAGTCCAGGGAGTTCTGGAAAATAAACACCAATGCATCCACAATCCCTACCGCCACTTCTCTCAAGACCCTAGGATGTAGGCCATCAGGTCCGGGGGATTTATCCGCCTTAAGTCCCATTATTTTACTGAGTACCATCTCCTTAGTGATTTTAATCGTGTTTAGCTCCTCCCCCCCCCCATTGCCCCCTGTTTGTCCAGTGTTGGGATATTTTTAGTGTCCTCTACTGTAAAGACTGATACAAAATATTTGTTCAGCGTCTTTGCCATCTCCATGTTCCCCACCACTAGTTTCCCGGTCCCATCCTCTAAGGGACCAACGTTCACTTTAGCCACCCTTTTTCTTTTTATATAGCTGTAGAAACTCTTGCTATCTGTTTTTATATTTTTTGCTAGTTTACTTTCATAATCTATCTTCCCTTTCTTAATTAATTTTTTAGTTATTGTTTGCTGGCTTTTAAATGCTTCCCAATCTTCTATCCTCCCACTAGATTTGGCTACTTTATATGCCCTTGTTTTCAGTCGGATACTATCCTTTATTACTTTACTAAGCCACGGATGGCTGTCTTTTCTTTTATTCCCCTTTTTCCTCAGTGGAATATATTTACCTTGAAAGATGTGAAATATCTCCTTGAATGTAGACCACTGCTCTTGTACCGTCTTACACTTTAATCTGTTTTCCCAGTCCACTTTAGTCAATTCTACTCTCATACCTTCATAGTCTCCTTTATTTAAGCTCAATATGCTGGTTTGAGATCCAACTCTCTCATCCTCAAACTGAATTTGGAATTCAACCATATTATGGTCACTCATTCCAAGGGGATCCTTTACTAGGACATTTTTTATTAATCTTGTCTCATTACACAGGACCAGATCTAAGATTACCTGCCCCCTGGTTGGTTCAGTTACATACTGCTCAAGGAACCCGTCCCTAATACACTCTATGAACTCTTCCTCAAGGCTGCCATGCACAATTTGATTAGTCCAGTCAATATGAAAGTTAAAACCCCCATGATTATAGCTGTTCCCTTATTATAAGCCCCAACTATTTCCTGATTTATACTCCGACCAACAGAGTTGCAACTGTTAGGAGGCCTCTAGACTACGCCCACTAGTGACTTTTTCCCTCATTATTCCTTATCTCCACCCAAACTATTTCACTATCCTGATCCTTTGACCCAATATCATTTCTGACTATTGTAGTGATTCCATCCTTGATTAACATAGCAACCCCACCTCCCTTTCCTTCCTGTCTGTCCTTCCTAATTGTCAAATACCCTTGTATGTTTAGTTCCCAGTCATGATTATCTTGCAGCCATGTTTCCGTAATGGCCACCAGATCATACCCATGTGTAGTTGTTTGTACCGTCAACTCGTCAATTTTGTTACGAATGCTGTGTGCATTCAGATAAAGAAATTTCAAATATGTTTTCTGACAATTTATTCCTGCTTTTACCCCTTTTACTACTTTACCTTTACCATTATACATTCTGTCCCTTCCTGATATGCTCTGGTTTTTAATTCCCCCACTGCTACCTTGCTCTATTGCCTTCTCCGCTGTCATTTTTATTTGTCGCTCTCTTAAAACCTCCCCCCAACTAATTAGTTTAAAGCCCTCTCTACAGCCCTAGTTATTCGATTCGCCAGGACTCTAGTCCCAGCACTGGCCAAGTGAAGTCCGTCCCAACAGAACAGCTCTCTCCCGTCCCAATACTGATGCCAGTGTCCCAGGAAGCAAAACCCATTTCTCCCACACCAGTCTTTGAGCCACGCATTTAACTCTCTAATTTTATTTACCCTAGCCAAATTTGCATGTGGCTCAGGTAGTAATCCAGAGATTATTACCCTTGTGGTTCTGCTTTTTAATTTGGCCCCTAGCTGCTCAAACTCCCTCAGCAGAACCTTCTTCCTTGTCCTATCTATGTCGTTGGTACCAACATGGACCACGACAACTGGATCCTCCCCCTCCCACTCCAAGTTTCTCTCCAGCCCAGAGGAGATGTCCTTAACCCTGGCACCGGGCAGGCAACACAGCCTTCGGGACTTTCGCTCTCGGCTGCAAAGAACTCTATCTATCCCCCTAACGATACTATCCCCTACCACTACAACATTTCTTTTATCTCCCCCCACTTGAATGGCCCCCTGCTCCACGGTGCTGTGGCCAGATTGCTCATCCTCCCCGCAGTCCCCGTTCCCATCCTCACAGGGAGTAAGAGCCTCAAACCTGTTGGACAAGAGCAAGGGCTGCGGCTCCTCCAACACTACCTCCTGGATCCCCGTACCTGCCTCACTTCCAGTCACACCATCCTGACCCTGGCCACGGACTACATCTGAATTAATTAATCTAATTGGTGTGACTACCTCCTGATACACAGAGTCCAGGTAACTCTCCCCCTCCCTGATGTGTCTCAGTGTTTGAAGCTCGGACTCCAGCTCTTCAACACGGAGCCGGAATTCCTCGAGCAGCCAACACTTACTGCAAATGTGATCACCGTGAGCATCAATGGTGTCCACCAGCTCCCACATATTGCAGCAGCAACACATCACCTGATCTCCCATTCTATGTAATTAATTAAATTTATTAATATTATTCTTAAATACCCTCTGCCCCGATTCTAGATGATGAATATCGCACCTTAGAAACTATAAACCACAGAGTTTAAGCTTAAAAAGAGAGAAATACTCACCAACCAATCACTTACCCGCTTTCTGGTGACGTCACACTTGGATTACTTTTTACCTCTCTCCTTCGCTCTGAGTTCCAAGATTGGAGATTGGTCGGCCTTACCTGGTCTCTGGGGCCTTTATACAGCCGCTCAGCGCACGATTCCCGCCGATTCTCGCACTGAGGCCTTACCTGGGTCTCTGGGGCCTTTATACAGCCGCTCAGCTCGTGATTCCCGCCGATTCTCGCACTGAGGCCTTACCTGGTCTCTGGGGCCTTTATACAGCCGCTCAGCCCGCGATTCCCGACGATTCTCGCACTGAGGCCTTACCTGGTCTCTGGGGCCTTTATACAGCCGCTCAGCCCGCGATTCCCGCCGATTCTCACACTGGCGTGTTCCCTGAACAGTGGGTAACCCATGGGAGAGAACATAAAATTGGAAGGAAGCCTCAAAATAGTATTAAACTTGCTCTTAATAAGCCATTTAATGAGCTCAATTGTCTCCCTCGCTGCTTGGTGCCAGGCCAGTTCTCCGCCAACACCTGGGAGACTCGCATGGAGGCGGGTTGGCAGCGGGTTTCCTACCCGCTGTCAATCATAATGACTTTAACCTCTGACCTGCCTCCAAACCCACCCTCTGAGTGCCGGCAAATTCGCGGCCGTTCACGCTGTTTCTCTCTCCACAGATGCTGCCTGATCTGCTGAGTGTTTCCAGCGTTTTCTGTTTTTATTTCAGATTTCCAGCATCCGCAGTATTTTACTTTTGTTTTCGACTATTAGAAGTCAGCATTCTCCACTAAAACATTCAAAGCAATTGGTAACCAGAGAATAGCTGCTGCTCTGGTGTAAGTAAGAGAGATTCAGCCTTCTTTTGCCATTGGTTCTGTATACTTCAAAGGAGTGTGGATGATATTCCTGTGAAAAGGCTGTTTGCCTGTCAGCCTCATAGCCAATAGCTAAATTGTGTTTTTAAAGTAATTGCTTGTATAGCTGAGGAGTCAGGCTAGACCGAGTTTAAAGCTTATTTTTTGAGAGAGAATGTGTGGCTTCTTTGTTTTTTATGTACCAAGGAGGATACAGACAATTATATCTCACTGTGTTATACAGTTTACTGGTCAAGTATCGATCTTATATATAACTAAATTAGTGGGCCAAAGCCTGCATCTCCAGTTCTCTTTTCAAAGAAAGGAGAATCATGTGGCAGCACATGGTACATTCCTGTAAGCAGTGTGCAGAGTAATATTTCTTTGTTATAATCCCTGGGTCATGTTATCATTTACCTAGATATTGGAAAAGAAAGGTGCACTCTGGATCGAATGCACGATCAAATGGATTGAAGTCTGCTTACAGGAGCGACCATCAACACTGAATCCGAGAAAATATCTACTGTACAACCCAAAAGCATGACTGGGAGGTCCCCCAGCAGTTGGCCTTCGTACCCTTGTTATTCTTAATATCTAGTTGACTTGGAGAAGAATTGAGAGAACAAAAGCTCCAAATGGATAAAATACAAAGCAAGGCAAATAAGAAGGAATAATCTAACCAGATTCAGGAAGATTTACATCATTTAGCCAATCAATCCAATAGGGAGCACGATGGAATTTGGTGTTGTGAAGTGCAAAATAACTTATATGGCAGCAAAAAGGGAATATGTGTTAAATGGAACAGTGGTACTGTGACTGGGGTGCTTGAGGTGATTGTGGTGGTGGTGGTTGTGGGGGGGAGGGGTGAGGGGCGTTGGTATAGAATGCTTAATTCTAGGAAACCATCAGCACAGTGGCAGCTGTGGCGCAGTTGGTAGAACTCTCGCACCTGAAAGTTGTGAGTTCAAGGCCCACTCCAAAAACTTGAGCATAAAAATCTAGGCTGATACTCCAGTGGAGTACTGATGCACTGACAGAGGTGCCGTCTTTCAGATCAGATCAGATCAGATCAGATGTTGAACCGAGGCCCGTCTGCTCTCTCAGGTAGACTTAAAAGATGCCATGGCACTATTTCATAGGAGAGTTATCCCCAGTGTCCTGGCCAATGTTTATCACTCAATTAGCATCAAAAAACAAATTATTTGGTCATTATCACATTGCTGTTTGTGGGAGCTTGCTGTGGGATGTCTGGTGGTCATGAAAGGCACTATATCAATGCAGGTCTTTCTTTTCTTTTCACATTGATTAGCGGTAGGAAGAAAAATGTATAAGGTACCGGGTTGCTTTTACTCTGAAGAGGTGTTATTGGTGCATAAGGCATTGGTCAGCCCATATCCAGAATAATGCAATTTTTGTCATTTAAAAAAAAATCATTTATGGGATGTGGGTGTCGCTGGCAAAGCTAGCATTTATTGCCCATCCCTAATTGCCCTTGAGAATGTGGTAGTGAGCCGCCATCTTGAACAGCTGCAGTCCGTGCGGTGAAGGTACTCCCACAGTGCTGTTAGGGAGGGAGTTCCAGGATTTTGACCCAGTGATAATGAAGGATCGGCAATATACTTCTAAGTCAGGATGGTGTGTGACTTGAAGGGGAACTTGGAAGTGGTGGTGTTCCCATGCACCTGCTGCCCTTGTCCTTCTAGGTGGAAGAGGTCGCAGGTTTGGGAGGTGCTGCCGAAGAAGCCTTGGCGAGTTGCTGCAGTGCATCTTGTAGATGGTACTGCCTCATGGTACGCAGGTGGTGGAGGGAGTGAATGTATAAGGTGGTGGATGGGGTGCCAATCAAACGGACTGCTTTGTCCTGGATGGTGTTGAGCTTCTTGAGTATTGTTGGAGCTGCACTCATCCAGGCAAGTGGAGAATATTCCATTACACTCCTTACTTGTGCCTTGTAGATGGTGGAAAGGCTTTGGGAAGTCAGGAGGTGAGATACTCGCCAGAGAATACCTAGCCTCTGACCTGCTGTTGTTGCCACAGTATTTAAGTGGCTGGTCCAGTTATGTTTCTGGTCAATGGTGACCCCCAGGATGTTGATGGTGGGGAATTCAGTGATGGTAATGACGTTGAATGTCAAGGGGTGGTGGTTAGACTCACGCTTGTTAGAGATAGTCATTGCCTGGCACTTGTGTGACGCAAATGTTACCTGCCATGTATCAGCCTAAGCCTGAATGTTGTTAAGTCACACACCATCCTGATTTTGAAATATATCGCCGTTCATTCATCGTCACTGGGTCAAAAACCTGGAACTCCCTACTTAACAGCTCACGGACTGCAGCGGTTCAAGAAGCGGGCTCACCACCATCTTGTCAAGGGCAATTAGGGATGGGAAATATGTCCACATCCCATGATCGAAAAAAAAATTAGGGAAGGAATTGATAAAATTGACCTAAACAAATTGTTTACTATAGTGAAGACTTCAAATACCAGAGGACACATGTTAAAAATTAGGAAGATAAAATCTAAAAAGGAAATCTGGAGGAACTTTCTCACCCAGAAGGTAATAGAATTGTGGAATAATTTAGCAGGGAAGGCTGTTGAAGTGGGCAGTATAAATGGATTGAAGCGACAAATAGGTATCTTTCTTGAGAGAAAGTTCAAAGGGTCTCGTGAAGTAGTGGGCAAGTGAGGTTGGTCTGAGAAAAAGGTACAGGCTGGTTTGGGCCAAATGGCCTTTCCCTGTAAATACAATGGAGCTAAAATTCTTCAGCGTTTTGACCGGTTTCTTGCCCTAACTCAGGAGACCAGCAGAATCTTCTAGAAAATGGCATGGACCATGTTGCATCGGGAGTCCACTGTTTCTGGGAGCTTCCTACCCCTTACAAGGCAAATCAGAGAGAGGGGTGAGGCTAGGGAAAGGGGACTTCCTAAGGGGGGATTTCCCATTCCTTTGGCTTAGTCATGACCTGACATTTTAATGGAGGCTGCTATGCTGAGTGAGTTGAGGTGTACCAGCTTCCAGAAATGCAAATGTCGGCCCCACCAGAGAAATGGCCTGGACCCCGAAGAAAAAGATCAGCCCCTTTACATAGAGGGCTACAAAGACTGTAACCAGGGTTTGGGAAGGGGCAGTGGCAAGTTCTGCTGGGTGCCAGAGTTTCAAACTACCATAGTCAGGCCGGTGATAAGCCAGAAGCGACTTGCTCCCTGAACACACAGTAATCACAGACACGGTTAAGATAATTGCACAGTGCATAATCAAAGATGTAGGAAATGTAATGAGACAGGGCATTTTGAAATAGGCTGTTTAATATGGCAGTGATCACTAGTGATAAATCACATGATCAGGGGTCATTCTTCTTTGGATCAGTTATGTATGATAATGACACAGACAAATCATAACAGGTAAACTTCGAGACAATTGGTAAGACTGTAAATCTTAAGATTGATATTGGTGGACTTTGACAAATATAAAGCAGGTCTGTCTTGTTTTTGTTTGGTAGCTGTCTTTAAATCAGGCGTAATTAATAAGAGTGTAAAAGACACCTGCACTGCCCCTGCTATGTTATTACATATGTTGCAAAGTTTGTTGTTATCGTCTCCCTGGTAACAGGCTTGAGAGAAAGTCTGACACATAACTCCAATATATCTTCTTCTTCTTAGGCAGTCCCTCGGAACCGAGGATGACTTGCTTCCACACTAAAAATGAGTTCTCAGGTGACTGATGAGTCCAATATGGGATCTACAGTCTCTGTCACAGGTGGGGCAGACGGTGGTTGAAGGGGCAGGTGGGTGGGGTGCTTGGGTTGACGTGCGCTACTTCCGCTGTTTGCGCTTGGCTTCCGCTTGCTCCCGGTGAAGAGACTCGAGGTGTTCGGCGCCTTCCCGGATGCTTCTCCTCCACTTTGTGCGGTGTTGGGCCGGGGATTCCCAGGTGTCGGTGGGGATGTTGCACTTTTTCAAGGAAGCTTTGAGGGTGTCCTTGAAGCGTTTCCTCTGCCCACCTGGGGTTCTCCTGCTGTGTCGGAGCTCCAAGTAGAGCGCTTGTTTTGGGAGTCTCGTATTGGGCATGCGGACAATGTGGCCCGTCCATCGGAGCTGATCGAGTGTGGTCAAAGCTTCGATGCTGGGGATGTTGGCCTGAGCGAAAACACTGACGTTGGTGCGCCTATCCTGCCAATGGATTTGCAGGATCTTGTGGAGGCAGCATTGGTGGTACCTCTCCAGTGCTTTGAGGTGCATGCTGTACATGGTCCATGT
Source organism: Somniosus microcephalus (assembly GCF_052327205.1). Taxonomy (NCBI): domain Eukaryota; kingdom Metazoa; phylum Chordata; class Chondrichthyes; order Squaliformes; family Somniosidae; genus Somniosus; species Somniosus microcephalus. The sequence goes on along the minus strand of NC_140993.1, from coordinate 169,389,413 downwards.
CTGAGAAGCATACAGGAGGGCGGGTATCACTACTGCTCTGTAGACCATGAGCTTGGTGCTGGGTTTGAGGTCCTGGTCTTCAAACACTCTCTTCCTCAGGCGACCGAAGGCTGCATTGGCACACTGAAGACGGTGTTGGACTTCATCATCGACGTCTGCCCTTGTTGGCAGTTGGCTCCCGAGGTATGGAAAGTGGTCCACGTTGTGCAAGGCCTCGTCATGGATTTTGATAATCGGGGAGCAGTACTGTGTGGCAGGGGCAGGTTGGTAGGGGCCTTTTGTCTTACAGATGTTTAGTGTAAGGCCCATGTTCTCGTATACTTCGGTGAAGGTGTTGACGATGGTTTGGAGTTCGACCACAGAGTGTGCGCAGATGCAAGTGTCGTCTGCATACTGTAATTCGATGACAGAGGATGGGACGACATTGGATCTGGTCAGGATCGCAGCTTGCATGTCGTCATGAAGCAGGCGGAGGATGGTGACAAACTTTTGAGGGCAGCCGAATTTCAGGAGGACACTCCATAATCCCTCACAATTGACAGTGTTGAAGGCCTTTGTGAGGTCAAAGAAGGCCATGTACAGCGGTTGGTGCTGTTCCCTGCATTTCTCTTGTAGTTGACGCGCGGTGAAGATCATGTCCATTGTGTCCCTTAGTGGGCGGAATCCAAATTGCGACTCTGGGAGGAGCTCTTCAGCCACTGGGAGAAGGCAATTGAGGAGGATTTTTGCGATGACTTTCCCTGTGGCAGACAGCATGGAAACTCCTCTGTAATTACCACAATCGGACTTGTCATCTTTCTTGAAGATGGTCACGATTACGGCATCTCTGAGATCCCCTGGCATGCTCTCCTCCTTCCAAATAAGAGAAATTAGTTCATGTATTCATGCCAATGGTGCTTCTCCGCCATATTTTAGCGCCTCGGCGGGGATTCCATCTGCTCCTGGGGCCTTGTCGGTTGTCGAATGGCCTTTTCAACCTCATGCCGGGCTGGGGTTGTGCTGAGGTGGTGGCTTCCCGACGGCTCCAAACCACGCCAAGTTAACAAGGCGGACCGTCGGGCTGAAGGGCTTGGAGGGTTTGAAATGTCCGGTTTTCAGGTGAGTGATGGGTGCATGAGTGCAGAGGAAACGTGTTTGATGTATGTAAAGTGTTTAAATAAGTTTTGCTTACCTTTACTTACTAATGCAGGCTTCCTTCCTTCAGGTATCGGGAGTCCCTCATCTCACCGGCACAGAAAGCAGAATGGCCACGAGCTGTCAAAAGTTGCAGCCTCTGCTTTCTGTTCTGGAGAGATTTCTAACCGAGTCTGTGGAGAAGGACTCAAGTTAGAAGTCAGATTGTCAGTGTTTGACAGCTTCACAGAGCTGTCAAACGCTGATATTTCATCTGTCAAAAGCTCTTGACAGATGAAATGTCAATCCCTGATGTCACCTGTAACCGGGTGTCCCTTAATTGGCCTGCTGAGCCCGCTGGGTGGGCTCAACAAGGTCAATCAAGGGAAAATCGCGTGGGTTGGCCACAAATCAATAGAGGTGGGACTACAACCCAAAAAGTGGGAGCCCCGCCTCCATCACGTCCCTATTGACAAAATCCAGCCCAGAGTCTCAATTAAGGAGATCTTCGAAGTGCTCCTTCCAGGGGCACTGACTGCCTCTCTGTCCTTGATGATTACCTCTCCATTCTTGGCCCACAGTGGGGTAGGACCTTGGGTGCTTGGGCCATAAGTGGTCTTGACTGCGCTAAAGAATCCACACGTCGTGGTTGTCGGCTAGCTGCTGGATGATCTCCTGCGCTTTCTCCACCCACCATCTGTTCTTCAGGTCGTAAGTTTTTTGTTGGACCTCAGCCTTCACGCGTCTGTAGAGCTGCTTTCTTGCTCTCGAGCTCTGTTGCTGTTTCCAGATCAGGAATGCCTTGCGCTTGCGGCCTATTAGCTCCTGGATCTCCTGGTCATTCTCGTCGAACCAGTCTTGGTGTTTCCTGGTCAAGTGACCGAGCGTCTCTTCACAGGTGCTGATTATGGAGGCCTTGAGTGCAGACCAGGCGCTGTGGGCACTCTGGGTTAGATTTTTCCAGGCCCGAGGAGGCGGGATTGGAGGTGTGTGAGGTGGTAAATTTGCAAAAAATGGCGGGCGGGCCTGATCCCGCCTCCATCCCGCCTCCGAGCAATTTTCCCAAGAGGCGGGATAGGCCCTTAAGGCCCTTAACAACCACTTAATTGCCTCTATAATCCCATTTTGAGAGGACTTTCTGATTTCAACACTTTTCCCATGTGCTGTACGTCTCCTTTGGAACATGCCAGTGTATCCTGGTGGCATCACAAGTGGATTGCTTACTAACAGCTGCAGTTCCACCATTAAAAAGGAGTTTTCAGCAATCTTCATTTGCAGGTGGCAGAACTTTTTTGTCTCAGGTCTGGGGGAATTTTTAGCAGGTCTACTCATTGTTGTGGAAGTTTGGAGCCTGATACCCATCTCCAGTGTGACCTCCTGGGAAACCCCTCTCGCCACCTTGACTGAGCACTTCCTCAACTGAGGTATATACCAGAAGAATGGGGACCATTTATTTCCTTTCCTCCTGGACATCAGATTCAGATGATGACCAGCCGCAGCAGCAGCAGAACCCTGAACAACAGCAGCACCAACTGCAGGAGCAACAGCAGGAGCTCCAAGCTGCTGCTCACCCACCTGAAGCTGCACAGGCCAGAAGGCGCCAGCGCATGGAAGCACGTCGGCGCAGGAGATACCCCCAAATCAGGGTCTACGGACAGAGGATCAGTTACCTCAACATGACTGAGCTGCAGTGCCAAAGGAGGCTCCGACTTTCGCGAGAGGTAGAGGGTGACATCTGCGCAATGCTGCAGCAAGACCTGGAGCCCAGAGGAGCAGGTGGACACCCCTTACCAGTGGCCGTCAAAGTCGCCACCGCACTCAACTTTTTTGCTTCAGGCTCATTCCAGGGATCAGCAGCAGACATCAGTAGTGTCTCCCAGGTGGCCGCACACACTTGCATCACACAGGTAACCAATGACCTCGTTGCCATTGCGCACAATTACATCAATTTCTCCAAGGATCAAGCAAATGTAACTGTGCGTGCGGTTGGGTTTGAAAACCTGGCAGGCTTTCCAAGGGTGCAGGGCATCGTTGACTGCACACATGTGGCCCTTAAGGCACCCCATCACAATCCAGGTATTTTTGTCAACCGCAAGGGCTTCCACTCCCTCAATGTACAGCTGGTGTGTGACCACAAGAAGGAAATTTTGCATGTTTGCGCCAAGTACCCTGGCAGTTGCCATGACTCCTTCATCCTGTGCCAGTCTAGTGTGCCTCCGCTCTTCAGTCCACCAGACCAACTTTTCAGATGGCTACTTGGAGACAAGGGCTATCCCCTGAAGACATGGCTAATGACGCCGTTGAGGAGCCCATCCAACGAAGCTGAGGAGAGCTACAACTCCAGCCACATTGCCACCAGATCCATAATCGAGCAAACCATCAGCTTGCTAAAGATGCGCTTCAGATGCCTTGATAGATGAGGTGGAGCCCTGCAGTACTCAGCAGCCAGGGTCTCCAGAATCGTTGTGGTCTGCTGTGCACTTCACAACATGGCACAGCATCGTGGCTTGCAGATGCCTGAGGAACAAGTGGCTCATCACATAGCCTCCTCAGATGAGGAGGAGGAGGAGAGTGACAACGAACAGTTTGCAGAGGCGCATCAACCAGCGGCAGCAGCATGTGAGCACATTGCTGCCCGGGATGAAAGAGACGCACTCATCTTGGCCAGATTTGCTTAGCCTAGCCAATCAATCACTTTTGCCTCGCAGCTTCTTACCAGAGCATCGACAATGGCCAAGAACCTGTGGATTCATATCATTCTGGCCACCATACTGATAATTGCAAGTCACCCTAAGCCCTCAATGTGGAAGTCCCATTTGCGAAATGACACACGCCACAACTTCAACAGTTTGCCAGCAGAATTTTTTATCACAACAAGCAACTGATGGCATTTCAAAAATAAACACATTACACCCAAGTGATTACCCTTGTGACTACTTGTGCATTATCTTCCTCTTACGCGTGCTCCTACGTGGTGCTTCCCCTGTGACTTCAGCAGATGTGGAGGCCCCTTGCTCAATTTTTTGCTGCTCCTGCCTCGACACCTTTGGCGGGCGTCCTCTGGGGTTGCAAGCCTGTGAGGGCTTGGCAACAGTCTGCTGCTCCTGTGGCTGTGCAGGGGTTGAGACGCCGATCTCAGTTGGGTGTAGACTCCAGTGGGGCTCGGACCGAGGGCTCTGCAGTGGCATGGTCATGTAAGCGCTTGGAGTGGAGCTCCCACTTCCTTGTTGTCTGCCACCAACATCCCTCTCATGGGTCAGCCCCACTTCAGAGCTAGCAAGTGGCTGGACAGCACCTTCCTGCACTTCAGGGGGGCCATGAGGACCCGTTTCTGCGCTGGAAGTCCTACTACAGAGGACTTCCATGAAAGTCTGGTTTCTCTGCTCAATAGCTGACCATCACTCCTCAAGAGATGTCAGTCTATTCTGAACAATGACAATGTTTTCACGACCCTGGCGACTAAGCTCCTCCATGGCCATAGCCACTCTCTCCTCTATGGTAGCCATCCTTTCCACAGAGGTTGCCATCCTTTCCGTGGTGATGCGTTCATGCGCTAACGCCTCCACAAAGGCTATTTTCATGTTAGCGATGGACTTTTCTATTCGTTCCACACTCGCAGCGACCCTGGAGACAAAACCTGCCAGAGACTCCTGCACCTGTTCCTGGAGTTCCAGCACCGCTCTCCTTCTGGATGGACCCGGAGGCACAGGGTCGACATGCAGCTGAGCTGAGCTGGCATAGTCCTGCACCCTCGAGAGGACTCTCCACTGCTGTCCCTGTCTCTACCATCTGCTGATGCTCACTTGTGAGCTGTGATACACCAGGTGACAACACTACACTATCTCGTGAAGTTCCCACCAAGGTGTGAGTGTCTGCGCTGGTGCTGGGTGCGCTGAATTCTGCTGACGCTACACCTTCAAAGGTTGCAGCTTCCTCTGAGGATTCTTGAAGCTCAGGCTGTTCCTCCTGGACATTGGGGACGGGGGCTGTCGATGGTCCTGTGGGGGAGTAAAGGAAAGATTTGGAGATGTGAGGTAAAGTTTGCATGCATATTGAATTGTGCAGATGATCATAAGTCAATCTGTTAGAGCATCAGAATCATTATCAGTCACTCATGCAATGTCAGTGGGAGAGATGCCAAACTATTCTGTCACCAGCTTGCTGTGATGCACCCGTCTGTCTGTCCCCCACTTGCGAATTTTCCTCGACACCGGCAATTTCCAGGGCTGCCTCCTCTGAGGTGGTGAGCTGGGCTACTGAGGATGGCCCTCCTCCTGTTCTCGCTCTTTCCTTCTTATTGTGGGCTCTCTTTTCCTGCAATGAGGTACACAAGTGGAGTTTGAATGAGCATGAAGGAGTGAATGTAGAGAATCCATAGCATAGATGCTTAGAAGGACACAAAGATGGAGTGAGGTGGCAAGACCGAGGGCCCTCCCTGTGTTGGAAGTTGTTTTCATAGCATCACAGCGATAGGGAATGTGAGGGCTGCATAGTCGAATAGTTAAGTGAATGTGAACATACAGAGCGAGGGAATGGGTAAGGGTGCAGGGATATCAGTGTCAAGTGGGATGTGGAGGAAGAGGTTGGCAAAGGTGAGTGCTGTTGAGCAGAGGCGATGGGGATCAGATTGAGGGTGATGGGAAAGTCATACTCACTTTTCCTGTATGCAGAAGGTCATGAAACCTCTTCCTGCACTGCAGCCAGGTTCTGCGGCACATAGACATTGAGTTGACCTCCTGGTCACTTGCATCCACACAGCTTTAGTCTGCTGGGGAGGCTTTTTCCTCCTTGAGGAAGGGAAGAGCACCTCCTTATTTGATCTTGCTCCCTGCACCAGAGCTTGCAGGGCGGCGTCATTGAACTGTGGAGCACACTTTGGCCTACTGCTGGACATAGCTGCTGAATGAAGCGATCACAGCAATGGCCATAAAGTTTGCAGTCTCCAGAAGAAGCAAGGCTGCTTGTAGGCCTTAAATCCAGCAGCATTGATGACATCATCGGAAGCGACTTTCTGTATGAAAAGACTCATTGGGCCAGGGGTTTCCACACGCTGGAAATCATGTGCCCAATTAGGGGAGAATCGCACTTTTTTTCCCACTTCACATCGGAGTCGGGTTCCTGACACGAAAACCATCTGACACACCCCCAGCCCGCCCCAGTTGCAAAATCTGTGTCTCTGAATTACAGGGAGTCATCCGGTTGGTTGTGAGGCGCATGCTGAATATCTCCAACACTGTATATGCAGACTTTGTGATTAGTTCAGTTATAGATATGAGACCCTGTTATTTTTTGAATGAGGCTGGTTGATGGGTATTGAAATAAGTGAATTGAGAGCAGCCCTTTGTGTGGGGCTGAGGCAACTTGCAGGGAGCATGGGCTAAAAAATATTCCCCAATCTCCTGCAACCGATTTACAGGGCACCCAAACTTCTGACAGGCGATTTGGAGGTAAAGATTTATGCCAGAAAACCAGCGAGTGTGGTCTCATTTCAATATTTAAATTATCTGTTAAAATGTTCCCTGCTAAGTTTCAAATCTTTGAGCAAGGTTTCCCTGATAGAGTGAGCTTTGTCGATAAAAAACAATGCGTCACAAGTTCCAGGACCTGGCTTACACAAGTAGACTTCTAAAGGGCAGATAATGGATTCTGTTCCAGTCCAGTTAAAAACAAAATGTCAATTTTCACTTACCTCTTGCTCCATGTATTTTTTTTGATTGAGTTGGCTAATCCTCCACTTTTAGCTTTTATTTTGGCAAAACTCTTCTTATTCTTGATTGCTGCTGGCATTTAACAGCTTACAAACAGGGTATTCATTTGGAAGTTCTGAATGCGTGGCACAATCGAGATCAGGAAGAGGAGTTCATGAGGGGCCAACTAATGCAGGTATAATGAAAAGTAAAATCAGGCGGGGCATACAACGGGCCGTCGATCCTATATCACCCGTTTCTCACCATCGGCGAAACTTAAAATGACCACCATCGTATTAATTCATGTCAATCAAATAACTGACTGTAAAAGCTGTTAATGAATACTTCCTTTCAAGATTATGATTTTACAGTGTTTACAGGTAAAATAACATAACTTCAGCATTGCAAGCTATATTTCCTCTACAACATACAGTTAGTTAAACATTGTGGCGAAACAAATTACTTTTCAGAAACAATCAGTTCTTTGAGTTCAACTTGTATTTATTTGTTTTTGCTCTACCTTAGGGGAGCCCATAGACAATGTTTAAGTGTTAGAAATCGTTCCAATTTACACCAAATATACCGAAGCATTTTGTACCTTTGCATTGGTTTTGATGTTCCAAAATTCCCTAGATTCTAGAATGGTCCCAGCAGATTGGAAGGTAGCAAATGCTATTCAAGAAAGGAGGGAGAGAGAAAATGGGGAACTACAGGCCAGTTAGCCTGACATTAGTCATCAGGAAAATGCTGGAATCCATTGTTAAGGAAGTGGTACCAGGGCACTTAGAAAACCATAACATGATTAGGCAGAGTCAACATGATTTTATGAAAGGGAAATCATATTTGACAAATTTATTCGAGTTTTTTGAGGATGTAACTAGCAGGGTAGATAAAGGGGAACCAGTGGATGTAATATATTTGGATTTCCAAAAGGCATTTGATAAGGTGCCACATAAAAGGTTATTACACAAGATAAGGGCTCTTGGGGTTGGGGGTAATATAGTAGCATGGATAGAGGATTGGTTAACAGACAGAAAACAGAGAGTAGGGATAAACAGGTCTTTTTCAGGTTGGCAGGCTGTAACTAGTGGGGTGCTGCAATGATCAGTGCTGGGGCCTCAGCTATTTACAATCTACATCAATGATGTAGATGAAGGGACCGAGTGTAATGTATCCAAGTTTGCTGATGATACAAAGCTAGGCGGGACAGTAAGCTGTGAGGAGAACACATAGGGCTGGAGTTTGCCAGCCCCGGGGAGGCAGGTTTGGAGGCGGGACTGCCGGGAAAATGGCAGAATTTGGGGGGCGGGTGCTCAACCCACCCTCAACCCGCCTCCATGCCATCTTGCCAGGAGGCGTGTAGCCGACCCGCGCTGGGTCCCGCCTCCTCGAGGTGGGAAGGGGTTTAATGCCAATTAACTGCCTGTTAACAGGTAGTTAACAGGCAGTTTTTTGGCTAATCTCTATTTTGAGCTCTGAAGTGTGGGCTTCCCAACGGCTCCGAACCTTGCCAGGGTCAGCGAGGCGGGCCGTCGGTCTGCGGGGGTTGGAGGGGCCGAGATGTCCGGTGTGCAGGTGAGTAATGGGTGCATGTGTGCAGAGGTAAGTGTGTGAGGTGTGTGTAAAGTGTTTTAATAAGTTTTGCTTACCTTTACTTCTTCCTGCAGGTTTCCTCCCTTCAGGTCTCGGGAGTTCCTCAGCTCACTGGCACAGAAAGCAGAATGGCCGCTGAACTGTCAAAAGCTGCAGCCTTCTGCTTTCTGGTCAGGAGAGCTCGCTAATTGAGTCTTGAGTAAAGACACAACTTAGAAGACAGATTGTCAGTGTTTGACAGCTTCACAGAGCTGTCAAACGATGACATTTCATCTGTCAAAAGCTCTTGACAGATGAAACGGCACTCGCTGATGTCACCTGAAACTGGCTTTCCCTTAATTGGCCTGCCAAGCCTGCTGGGCGGGCTTAACAAAGTCAATCAAGAGAAAATAGCGTGGGTTGGCCACAAGTCGATGGAGGTGGGACTAAAACCCAACAAGTGGCAGTCCCGCCTCCAAAAGCTCCCCATTGACAAAATCCAGCCCAAAGAGTCTAACATTTAAGCAGTGTCTATGGGCTCCCCTAGAGTGGACAGTAAGGTAGCAGATGGAGTATAATTTAGGGAAGTGTGAGGTTATTCACTTTTGTAGGAAGAATACAAAAACAGAATATTTTTTAAATGGAGAGAAACTTTTAAATGTTGGTGTTCAGAGAGATTTGGGTGTCCTCATGCAAGAAACACAGAAAGTTAGCATGCAGGTACAGCAAGCAATAAAGAAGGCAAATGGCTTGTTGGCTTTTATTGAAAGGGGGTTGGAGTATAAGAGTAAGGAAGTCTTGCTCTTGTACAGGGCCTTGGTGAGACCACACCTGGAGTACTGTGCACAGTTTTGGTCTCCTTATCTAAGGAAGGATATACTTGCCTTGGAGGCGGTGCAATGAAGGTTCACTAGATTGATTCCTGGGATGAGAGGGCTGTCCTATGATGAGAGATTGTGTAGAATGGGACTATACTCTCTGGAGTTTAGAAGAATGAGTGGTGATCTCATTGAAGCATACAAGATTTTGAAGGGGATTGACAGGGTAGATGCTGAGAGGTTGTTTCCCCTGGCTGGAGTGTCTAGAACTAAGGGGTCAGCCATTTGAGACTGAGATGAAGAGGAATTTCTTCACTCAGAGGGCTGTGGATCTTTGGAATTCTCTGCCCCAGAGGGCTGTGGATCTTTGGAATTCTCTGCCCCAGAGGGCTGTGGATCTTTGGAATTCTCTGCCCCAGAGGGCTGTGGATCTTTGGAATTCTCTGCCCCAGAGGGCTGTGGATCTTTGGAATTCTCTGCCCCAGAGGGCTGTGAACCTTTGGAATTCTCTGCCCCAGAGGGCTGTGGATCTTTGGAATTCTCTGCCCCAGAGGGTTGTGAACCTTTGGAATTCTCTGCCCCAGAGGGCTGTGGATCTTTGGAATTCTCTGCCCCAGAGGGCTGTGGATCTTTGGAATTCTCTGCCCCAGAGGGCTGTGGATCTTTGGAATTCTCTGCCCCAGAGGGCTGTGGATGCTGAGTCATTACATTTATTCAAGGCTGAGATAGATTTTTGGACTCTAGGGGAATCAAGGAATATGGCGATCAGGCAGGAAAGTGGAGTTGAGGTTGATGATCAGCCATAATTTTATTGAATGGCGGAGCAGGCTCGAGGGGCCGTATGGCCTACTCCTGCTCCTATTTCTTATGTTCTTATATGTGGCAGAAACTTGGCACACACTGATTGTATACTCGTGAAACCTCTCCCTTTCAGCAAGCAATGTTACAATGGATTTGCTGGTGGGAGGTTTGTTATTTCCTTTAGAAAGCTGCCACAAAGGTAATGGTTAAGAAGTTCAAAGATAGAGATTTTTTTTCTGTGAGGCTGTCTGAACTTTTCATTGGAAAGGAAACCATCTCCAGATTACCTTGAGGAACATTTTGTAGGATCTAGGGAGTAAGAATCCAAATGTACAATAGTCTATCATCGCCAATCAAATCCTACCAAAATGGTAAATAGAAATAGCAGGATTAACACAGCCTACCTGAATGAAAATTGTAAGTGTTAGATCCGTGGTTTAGTGGATAAATAATTACACGGATGCTGTACATAACAAATAACAGGTCTTTACTAGAGGAGGGCAAACTCTAGACTGGAGTACAGAGGCATGCGCACAGCTTATATACCGGTGTGGTCACTGCCGGTACTACAGTATACAGGAGCTGTAAAAAGTAGTTCTGACTTAAAGCACATACACTACAATTCCTCCATTTTTAGATTAATAATACCCCTTAATATTCAAATAACAATTACATTTTTTACATGTACATTCAATAACAAAAGTCCATTTATAGATTCAGTCTTTGGGGCGGCTTCCTGACCCTTTCGGGATAGCGCCTTTCCGGAGGTTCTTGTTCTTGGTGCAGAGGCGATTCTGACCCCCTTTCATCGGGTAGTTCATCGGGTTCCACTGCTACTGGGTCTGAAGTAAATACTACCGGTATGTCGGGTTCATCCCCAGGAACTCGAGACATGGGGTTGACGCATTCCTGTGATGCTAAGATCTGATCGACGTGGCGTCTCACAATGTTCTCCCCGACATCCACTGTGTACATTAATGGCCCCTGCCTTGTACATATTGTTCCGAGTTGCCACTTCTCTGTTCGATAGTCCCGGGCCAAGACTGGTTGCCCTACGTTGAAGCTCCTTGTCGGCTTCTCGTTGATGTGCTGGAATTGTTTGTCCTCAACATTTCTTCGCACATTTGGTCTGAGCAAGTCCAGACGAGATCTCAACCTTCGGTTAAAGAACATCATGGCCGGAGTCTGGTTGGTAACTGGATGTGTCGCGTTTCGGTAGGCTAATAAGAAATTGTCCATCTTATGCTGTAGTGGAATTTCCTCGTCGCACATGGCCTTTATCGCCTTCTTAAAGGTTTGTACGAACCTCTCAGCCAATCCATTGGTGGCTGGATGATACGGGGCGGATGTGTAATGCCTTACCCCATTCCTTTTCATGAATTTTTGGAACTCATTGGACACAAACTGTGGTCCATTATCAGAGCAGATCTGCTCTGGCAACCCGTTTCTGGCAAATATGGTCCGTAGGACTGCAATCGTTTTCTCTGTAGTGGTTGAAGACATCTTTATCACCTCAGACCACTTTGAATGAGCATCCACTGCTATTAAAAACATTGAGTCCATGAATGGACCAGCAAAATCAATGTGCACCCGTTGCCATGGAGAGGAGGGCCACTCCCATGGGTGTAGAGGGGCATGTGGTGGTGCATTTTGGACCTTCTGGCATCCTAAGCAGCTCTTAGTTAGGTCTTCGATTTGTTGATCGATTCCCGGCCACCACACATAAGCCCTACCTAGGATTTTCATTTTCACTCCCCCCAGATGACCTTCATGTAGCTCATTTAACACTCTCTCCCTTAACTTGGGTGGAATCACCACTCTGGATCCACACATCACTGTCCCCTGGCATACTGACAGCTGTTCTCTTCTGGATGAGAATGCTGGCAACAGTGAGTCGCCATGTGTTGGCCATCCCCTCACCGTCAATTCACATACCCATGACAGCGTCGGATAATTGCGGGTCTCCTTCTCTATATCCGCGTTTGTTACTGGCAATCGTTCAATTATCGCCGAATAAAATATCTCGATAGGGTCCACTGCTGGTGCTTCCTCCACAGTAGGCCATGGCAGGCGCGATAGCCCATCAGCGTTCCCATGCTGTCTCGTGCCTTTATATTCTATTTCATATTGATTCGCCCCTAGAAACAGGGACCATCTTTGTAACCGCTGTGGAGTCATTACTGGCACGCCCTTCTTAGGATTAAAGATGGAGACAAGTGGTTGGTGGTCAGTCAGCAAGATGAACTTCTGTCCATGCAGATAGTGGTTGATTTTTTTTACTCTCCATACTAGGCTGAGGGCCTCCCTGTCAATCTGGGCGTAGTTGCGCTCGGCTGAGGTTAGTGACCGAGACGCAAAGGCTACTGGCCTCTCCAACCCGTCTGGGAATTTGTGCGACAGCACCACTCCAATGCCGTAGGGTGATGCATCACATGCCAAATGAATTGGTAGTGCTGGGTTGAAATGGGCCAACACCTCTTTTGATGTGATCAATTCTTTACACTTCTGGAAAGCTCGTCTACGTTCGTCATCCCACTTCCATGGTACCCCTGTTTGCAGTAGGGTGTTCAGCGGGTGTAATACCGTAGACAAATTTGGTAAGAACTTGTGGTAATAGTTTACCAGCCCGAGGAACGACCTCAGTTGTGACACATTTTCCGGTGCTGGAGCCTTGACTACTGCCTCAATCTTGTCAGGGGACTTATGTAACCCCTCTTCGTCGATGACGTGGCCGCAATACGAGATCTGTTTCTGGAAAAACTCGCACTTGTGGCGATTAGCTCGTAGCCCATATTCCTTTAATCTGGCGAGCACCTTCTCCAAGTTAGCGAGGTGATCACCGTCATTTTCGCCCATGACCAAGATGTCGTCCAAATAACACTGGGTCCCTGGAATCCCTTGCAGGACCTGATCCATCGCCCTTTGCCAGATAGCCAGAGCCGAGGCTACTCCAAACACCAGCCGGTTGTATTGATAGAGACCTTTATGGGTGTTGATCGTAAGGTAATGTTTCGAAGCTTCTTCTACCTCCATTTGCAAGTACGCCTGAGCTAGATCAATTTTTGTGAAGCGTTTACCACCAGATAGCGAGGCAAAAATATCCTCAATTCATGGAAGCGGATATTGCACCGTGTGAAGGACTGGGTTCACTGTCACCTTAAAATCCCCACAGATGCGGACCTTCTTTGGTTCCCCAGGCGTATTACTCAACGACCTCTTCATTACAGAAACGATGGGTGTAGCCCACTCGCTCCAGTCCACTTTGGACAGTACTCCTGAACATTCCAACCCTTCCAGCTCTGCTTCAACCGCTGGTCTGATCGCATAAGACACTGGTCTGGCAATAAGAAACTTTGGGCTTGCATTATCCTCTATTTTAATTGTTGCTGTTATTCCTTTTAGTGTTCCTAGTCCCTCCTGGAACACTTCTTTTGCGTCAGTTAGCATTTTTGACAGTCGTCCAGGTGTGACATCGTCATCCTTTTTGGCCTCCACCTTCAGTGCCTGTATGGAATGCCAATCTAAATGTATCTTCCGGATCCATTCATGTCCTAGCAGTGGTGGTCCTCCATTTGGCAATACATATATATCCATTATAGGTATTTTCTGACCTTTATATGTCACTTTCACCCTTATTTTTCCTTTGGGGTAGGCTTTTTGCCCCGTATACGTCTTCAAGACAATCTCTGTAGCTTTCAAGGGTATGTGTGAAAATAGCCGCTTGTAGTCTCTTTGATTTATGACTGTTAGAGCTGACCCTGTGTCCAATTCCATTTCCACTTGGACTCCGTCTATCTTGAGTGCAACCCAGATAGTCTGGTGATCCTCCATTTCAGTTACATTATGTAGTTTCAGACAATCCAGCTCCTTGCTTCCGGAGTCTGTGTCACTTTTCTGTTCATCTGAACCACTGTCCATCACCTGGTGTACCTTTTTGTTCTTCTCCTGTGGAGATTTCTTACTGTTGGTTTTCTTCCCAGACCTGCAGACTCTTGCTATGTGTCCTGCTTTCCCACACTGTCTGCACACTTGGGCCTAGAAATTCAGTTGCGTTCGCCAGCCGTCAGCGCCATAAGAGGAGTAGATCTCGAGCGCTAGGCACTTAGCAGCCGGGCGCAGAATGATCTGCGCCTACGCCCAACTTCAGTAGACATTTAGCGCCGGCGCAAAGTGTTTGCGCGCGCTCAGCTGCGCGCGCAACTTATGACGTCATTTCGTCGTGCAACGCCGTTTGTGCGCCCCAAACCGGAACTTCAGTGGCGCCCGCCCAATGTGGGCGTGGCGCTGTTAAGAACTGTGAAGTGGAACGCAGCAGAGGCCCTGTGGGCCTCGGGGAGCGCTAATTAAAGGGCACTTAGACTGAACTATAAAGGCCAGCCATTTTGCTGCAATGACTTTAGTCCAACGGATTTCTGGACAGAGACCAAGGAAGAGACCTTACTGATTTGGGCCAACATAGGAGAGGTATTTTTGGCTTCTGGCCAGAGCTTGGAAATTTGACTCATTGTGATTTCACTGTTTGCAAGTATATTATGGGGGCTGCATGGGGTTCCAACCCTCAGTTCCAGCATTATGTGCGAAGGGCTCGCAGACGCTGTGTGAGAGGGGCAGCCATGCCTAGACGCAGAGGGGGCATCAGGTGTTGGCAACGTAGGCCTTACCCACTCAGGGAATACCGCCAGCAGGTGTCCTATCTCACCATGACTGCTGCGCAGTGTGTTAAGAGGCTGCGCTTCAGAAGGGAGGTGGTTGCAGAGATCTGCCAGCTGCTTCACAGAGATCTGCGTCCACAGCTGATGTCCAGGACGTCTCTGTCGGTGGAAGTGAAGGTCACGGTGGCTCTGAACTGTTATGCAAGCGGCTCCTTCCAAGCCGCTGCTGGGGACATAGCTAACATCTCCCAGTTCGCCGTGCATCACTGCATCCAGCAGGTCACCGATGCCCTTTTCACAAGGAGACACCAATTCATCTCCTTCCCCATGACCCTAGAGAGGCAGGAGCAGCGCGCAGTCGGATTTGTGAGGATCGCGGACTTCCCCATGGTGCAGGGCGCCATTGACTGCACGCATGTGGCTTTGCGGGCACCTATCGACAATGCCGAGGATTACCGCAACCGGAAGGGCTACCATTCCCTCAATGTACAGCTGGTGTGTGACCACAGGCAGCGCATCCTAGCTGTCAATGCCCGCTTTCCAGGCAGCAGCCACGATGCATTTATCCTGCGCCAGACTACTGTGGCTGACATGTTCCAGGCACAGCCTCCCCCAAGAGGATGGCTTATCGGGGACAAAGGCTATCCTTTGTGTACATGGCTCATGACCCCGCTCCGCGCGCCCAGGACCCCTGCTGAGGAGGCATACAACGAAAGCCATCAAGCCACAAGGAACATCATAGAGCAAACGATTGGCGTCCTCAAGCAACGGTTCCGCTGCCTGGATCGCTCCGGCGGATCTCTGCAGTATTCGCCGGATAGAGTCTCCCAGTTCGTCGTCGTTTGCTGCATGCTGCACAACCTGGCTATCCGCAGGACTCAGGCACTGCCACCTCACGTTGGACCACCACCTCAGGAGGACGAGCAGGAGGACCATGAGGAGGAGGAGGAGGAGTACCAGCCCAGGAGGGAGCCACAAGGTCCAAGGGCCGTCCGTCGGCGGCTTATTGAACGACACTTCTAGGCCCCCTGTCAGGGAATGGCTTGTGGCAATGAAGGCACATGAATGCAGCCGCTCCGCAAGCCCTCAGCCGGTTAACGCAACAACCACTTGAAACATCACACATGGACAAGCTGAATAAAGAAAAAGCTTTATTGAACAAACTCAGGGCCCTTCCCACATGAAACCCCAAAACACACAACACCCCCAAAAAACAGTCAAAAACATATCTCACTCCCACAACCTGGGGAGGAATAACAAAACTTGTCCATCCAAATGGCCTTTATCCTCGGCCTTACCAAAAGAGCCCCCCCCATAGACAGCACAAGCACCCCCATATAAAAAAACATTTGCCAACACACTCTACTTTGTGTGCCGAGAGGGCGAGTCCTTGTCCAGCCTTTTCCGGCCCCTGGCCGACCTGCTGCTCCACCTCAACCTGGGCCCTGTGGGTGTTGCAAGGCTGGGGGAAGGCTCCTGAGGGGCACATTGCGTGACGGCAGATGCCCTTGGGGGTCGGCCTAGACGAGCTCTGGCCCTCGAGGGGCCGGCTGCTGACTGCTGCAGCTGTGGCTGGGCAGCATCAGTCTCTCCAGCAGCTCGTCGCAGCTTTGCTGAGGGAGTGGCAGTGGCGGCTGCAGCAATGGGGGCAAGCTGGCTGATGCCAGGCGCTCGCTGGTTGCCAGAGACACTGGCACTCGGCCGGGCTGGCACTGCAGCAAGCGCAGCAATCTGGTGAAGGCCAGGCCGCTGTGCTGCAGCAGCGCGGCGGGTGCCGTGACGATGCATGCGTGACACAGCGAGTGTGGCAGCAGTGAGTGCCCGTACTGCCCTGGTCTGTGGCCGCATCAGACCAGCCAGTGACTGCACGGCACCACTGATCAACTGTCCACTCGCTGCCTGTGCTGCCCTGAGGTTGTCCCGACTCGCGTCCTGTGCTGCCCTGAATTCGGCCCGACTCGCGTCCTGTGATGCCCCGAATTTGGCCCGACTCGCGTCCTGTGATGCGCCGAATTGTTCAAGACCCCTGGCCTGTGCTGCCGCGAGTTGTTCGGAACCCCTGGCCTGTGAGGCCCCGAAATCGGACACACTATGAGCCAGGGACTCAATGGCCTCAGGCAACCGTGCCACAACCCCCATGAACTCAGTGTGCCGACGATCCGAGTCCGCGGACATTTGATCAAGGAGGCGCACCTCCTGGGCGAGGACCGTCTCCGGACTGGAGGCCGGACTCTCCCTCTGGGGAGAAGGCCGCCGAGCTGGCCGACCTTTCCCGCGTGGCTGCACGCCACTGGGCCCAGCAACTACACTCCCCTGCAACACTTCCCCCCTCTGGGGAGAAGTCCGCCGAGCTGCCCGACCCTTCCCGCGTGGCTGGACGCCACTGGGCCCAGCAACTACACTCCCCTGCAACACTTCCCCCCTCTGGGGAGAAGGCCGCTGAGCTGCCCGACCCTTCCCGCGTGGCTGGACGCCACTGGGCACAGGAGCTACACTCCCCTGCAACACTTCCCCCCTCTGGGGAGAAGGCAGCCGAGCTGCCCGACCCTTCCCGCGTGGCTGGACGCCACTGGGCACAGGAGCTACACTCCCCTGCAACACTTCCCCCTGGCTCTCCTCCAGGGAACACATGTCCCCTCCATTGCCATCCCCTGGCGCGGATGAGGGTTCCCCCGATGTGCCGCCTTCCTCTTGCTCCTCCTCGTCCTCCTCTTCCGAGGGACTGACACTCGCAGCTTCAGGGACCTCCTCCTCACCAGCTGAAAGCAGGAAGGCACAAGAGTAGCTTTAGAGTGAGGACAGGGCATCAGCGAGGGAGGCATGAGTGGTGGCATTCTGCGCATTGGTCGGACAGTGGCAAAGGATGTAGATCTGAAGCGCAAGGGGAACGAGAGAGGTCCAAACGGTCATGTCCTTACCATTGGGGCCCAGCACAGGGTCGGCATCTCCAATTGCAACGGGGCCAATCACCCGGGCACCCATGACTCGACCCACGCGCTCCTCCAGGTCACTGAGCTGCTGGAACTGGGCACGGCCTCCCCCGGTGACCGTCCGGCTCTTCAGATTCTGGGCCAGCTTGGCCTGCAAGAGAAAGGACGGCCTCTAAGTACAGTGTGGTGCCCTGTTGTTGTGTGCACTGCCTCCCATGGTCGAATAGCTTGGCCAGTGTGGTGCCCTGTTGTTGTGTGCACTGCCTCCCATGGTCGAATAGCTTGGCCAGTGTGTAAAGTGCAGAAAGTGCAATTGATGTTCATGCCACTGCCATAGCTGCTGGATGAGGGCTGGCCATTAGGCCTTTGAGGTCCCTTTGCCCATAATGTGAGGTCCACATGCAAGGATGAGGAGGACACTGGAAAGGGTACTCACCCTGACAATCCGAGTGAGGTCGTTCAACTTTTTCCGGCATTGGACACCAGTCCTGGGGACATCGCTGTTGGCTGTGACCCTCTGGGCGATTTCCCTCCAGGCTCTCCTGTACACCCTCTTGGGAGGCTTCTTGCCACTGTCCGGGAACAAGATATGGCTTCTCTTCTCCAAAGCCCTAGCCAGCACCCTTAAATCATGGGCAGAGAAGCGCTGCGCTCGCTCACGGGCCCTCTGCATCCTTCCTGGCGCTATTTCTCTCCAGCAGCAGTGTTTAGGCCTAGCTGGAGGGCTGCAGTGTCCAGGGCGTGGCAGCAGACCAAGTCGACCCTTCCCCCTTTAAGAGCTGGCCGGCGCCAGGGTGTCTGCTGTCAATCAAAACATGACCGCACCTGCGCTGCGCCCGGCCTCGGCGGTATCAGTCTGCACCGCCGGCTTAGCGCCTAAAGATAGCCGTGCAACGCCAGTTTTAGCGCTCGAGCAAACTCCTTGGCCAAAGCTACTGAATATCGGCGAAGTGGCCTCCACTTTCCGGCGGGCGCAAACTTTAGCGGCCGCCCGACTTTACCGCCCCAAAAGTGGCTATACTGAATTTCTAGGCCACTGTCCTTGAACCAACAATCTTTCTGGTCATGTGTTGTTCTGCCGCAGCGATAGCCCTTCCCTGTTCCATAGGTCATTTCGTTGGTGCCATATTCATGCGGTCTCCGTTGTATCTGTGCAGCGCCCCTTGCGGCTGCTTAGTGTGATACTGCCATACTGAAAGCTTTGTCCAGCGTAAAGTCCTTTTCTGATACAAGCCGTTTCTGGGTTCCTTCACTTTGTAGCCCACACACAAACTTGTCCCTTAACGTGTCTGCTAGTCCCGCTCCAAACTGGCAGTATTTCGATAGCTTGCGCAGTTCCGTTAGGTACTCAGCATTGCTTTCGTCTTTGTGTTGGTTCCTTTTATGGAACTTAAATCGTTCTGCTATCAGCAGCGGTGTGGGGTTTAAGTGGTCCTGTAGGATTTCTACTATGCTTTCAAAATTCTTGTTTACCGGCTTCTCTGGGGTTATTAGATTTTGCAGTAATCCATAAGTTTTTGCACCCATGGAATTGAACAGAACCAGTGCTTTCTTAGCATCTGGCACTTCATTCGCCCTGCAGTACACCTCAATACGTTCCACATGTCGCCCAATCTTCGACTTCATTGTCGAACGTAGAGATACTGCCACTCTTCGGCATCCTTGGTTGTGCGTTAACTATCACCAATGGCGCCTCCCGTGCTTCCCCTTCTTCTCCGCTGGCACAAAATGGCGTCTTCCACGCTTTCCTTCCTTCCCGCGCTCGCCCGTCTTCTCTGCTGCGGCTTCGCAAAATGGCGTCTCCCGCGCTCTTCCTTCTTCTCCGCGGCTCAATGGCGCCTCCCGCGCTCTCCCTGCTTCTCCGCGGCTCAATGGCGTCTCCCGCGCTCTCCCTGCTTCTCCGCGGCTCAATGGCGTCTCCCCTTGCATCGCCCTGCGGACCCTGATCAGCCCGTGATCCCTGGCTATGCTCTGCGCATTCTTCTCTTGATATTTGTCGACGCCGCTCAGTCTAGAACCCGGCTGTTTCTTACCCTCTCTCTCTCCGGTTTTGCAGTATTTTTCCTCGACGCCGCTCGGTGATCAACCCCCGGCTGCGCCCTGCTCTCTTCACCCTTTTTCTTACCCCGTCGATGCTGCCCGGCTCTCTCTCTCTGCCGTCAGCCGGCTCCAGCCGCCGCTGCTCGGGAAGGGTCTGCTCTGGACCTGTCGTCGGTCTCTTACTGCTCGTTGTGGCTGGGGAACCAAGCCCGGCTCTCCACAGCCTCCCCAGTGAAGTTGGATCTCTGCCTGACTGCTGGGCGGTTGCTCGCGGTCGACGCCCATGTTCCTGGACTCGACTATTTTTTTTGTTTTTTTTGTTTAATGTTGCAGGTAGATTCACATCAACACTCGTCGCCACTGTTAGATCCGTGCTTTAGTGGATAAATAATTACACGGATGCTGTACATAACAAATAACAGGTCTTTACTGGAGGAGGGCAATCTCTAGACTGGAGTACAGAGGCATGCGCACAGCTTATATACTGGTGTGGTTACTGCCGGTACTACAGTATACAGGAGCTGTAAAAAGTAGTTCTGACTTAAAGCACATACACTACAGTAAGGATTGGGATCTATATTTGCCAAAGTTTGCTTTTACCTGCAGTACAGCAGGACATCAGAGTACTTGAATGAGTCTGGTTCAATGAAACCAGGAGAGTTTTGTTTCCCCTCTGGATAGAATACTACAGGCTGAGATGAACACAGTAATTCAAAGCAGAAGGAAACTGAGCAGGGACTAAAGAAGAAAAAAACGCTTAGGTCTTCCACATCCTGCCAGTGAAATATTCTCGGAGGCGCAAACAGTCATAAGAAGGTACAGATTGTTTGGAGATTCATTTTTTGTTCCTATATGTTACCTTATCAAAAACCCATGGATACTACAAATCTGTTACAACTTTGGCAGGTTTGCCTTTCACTAGTTCTTCACTTGTTATAGGAAATATACTACCAAATAAAAGTGATTTTTATTTTCTGTAAAAGTCTCTTTTTCAGTATATAGTTGAAAATAATAAGGGGATGGCCTTTCGTGCATCAGTAAAATTCCCACCAGCTTTCCACCTTGTGGGAAATTGAATTTTGGCCATGTGATTTCTGGCCATGTGAATTATCTGGCTCATGGTTACATGGGCAGAAATCTTTCCACACAGTATTAAAATTCACCAATTTAGCTGGGAGATTTAATCAGCTTATGAGTTGATGCGATCATTCACTATGACTTCATCATCTCTTCTGCCACTGATGGAATTTAGAACTAGTCTGAACAGGTTTAAAATGCAGTCAGGGTATCTTCCCCGCAGCCCCCCGCTCCCCCAAATATACCATTACATAAGAGGTCCCATACTGCCGGCAGAGCTCCACCCTCAACCAGTGCATGTCAGATAATTGAGGTGTATAAAATTATGAGGGGCCTAGATAGAGTGGATAGGAAGGACCAATTTCCCTTAGCAGAGAGGTCAATAACCGGGGGCATAGATTTAAAGTAATTGGTGGAAGGATTAGAAGGGAGTTGAGGAGAACTTTTATCACCCAGAGGGTGGTGGGGGTCTGGAACTCACTGTCTGGAAGGGTGGTAGAGGCAGAAACCCTCATCACATTTAAAAAGTACTTGGATATGCACTTGAAGTGCTGTAACCTACAAGGCTACAGACCAAGAGCTGCAAAGTGGGATTAAGCTGGATAGCTCTTTTTCGACCGGTGCCGACACGATGGACTGAATGGCCTCCTTCTGTGCTGTAAATTTCTATGATTCTATGCTTCTATATTGGTACTTGGGTTTCTAGTGGATGCCAACATTAGCTTCGGCATAGCTCTTGTGGAACACTCTGAGAAAGAATGAAGCATGTGCTGGTTCTTGATGTATCATGTAAGAACATAAGAACATAAGAAATAGGTCAGAAGTCACATAACACCAGGTTATAGTCCAACAGCTTTATTTGAAATCACAAACTTTCGGAGCGCTGCTCCTTCTTCAGGTGAAGTGGAGAAATGCATAAAGACACAGCTTATATAGTCAGAGAATCATGTCAGATGTTTACAGGTAACCTTTCCAACTGCCATTTATCACACCTCGGCAGAGAGATAATCACAGCAGTCAAAGGTGTGAATGGTGTCCAAACAGGTCAGTCAGGGAAACATTACATCAAAGAACAATGAGGTGGGGTCACAAGGGGTCAAATATTGCAGATGCTGGGGTCTGTATGAAAAACAAAAAAACAGACAAAAAACATTTTTTTTGGCTGGAAATCACAGCAGGTCCGGCCGCATCTGTGTAGAGAGAACAAGCCAATGTCGACTCGAGTCTGGATGACCCTGCATCAGGTGGGGTTACATGTAGCGTGACATGAACCCAAGATCTCGGTTGAGGCCGTCCTCATGGGTGCGGAACTTGGCTATCAGTTTCTGCTCGACGATTTTGCGTTGTCGTGTGTCTCGAAGGCCACCTTGGAGAATGCTTACCCGAAGATCGGAGGCTGAATGTCCTTGACTGCTGAAGTGTTCCCCGACTGGGAGGGAACACTCCTGCCTGGTGATTGTTGCGCGGTGTCCGTTCATCCGTTGTCGCAGTGTCTGCATGGTCTCGCCGATGTACCATGCTCCGGGGCATCCTTTCCTGCAACGTATGAGGTAGACAACGTTGGCCGGGTCACATGAGTATGTACCATGTACCTGGTGGGTGGTGTCCTCACGTGTGATGATGGTATCTGTGTTGATGATCTGGCATGTCTTGCAGAGGTTGCTGTGGCAGGGTTGTGTGGTGTCGTGGTCGCTGTTCTCCTGAAAGCTGGGTAATTTGCTGCAAACGATGGTCTGTTTGAGGTTAGGCGGCTGTTTGAAAGTGAGTAGTGGAGGCGTGGGGATGGCCTTAACGAGGTGTTCGTCATCATTGATGACATGTTGAAGGCTGCGAAGAACATGGCGTAGTTTCTCCGCTCCGGGGAAGTACTGGACGACGAAGGGTACTCTGTTGGTTGTGTCCCGTGTTTGTCCTCTGAGGAGGTCTATGCGATTTTTCGCTGTGGCCCGTCGGAACTGTCGATCGACGAGTCGAGCATCATATCCCGTTCTTACAAGGGCGTCTTTCAGTGTCTGTAGGTGTCCATCGCGTTCCTCCTCGTCTGAGCAGATCCTGTGTATTCGCAGGGCTTGTCCATAGGGGATGGCTTCTTTAACGTGGTTAGGGTGGAAGCTGGAGAAGTGAAGCATCATGAGGTTGTCCGTGGGCTTGCGGTAGAGTGAAGTGCTGAGGTGTCCGTCTTTGATGGAGATTCGTGTGTCCAGGAATGAGACTGATTCTGAGGAGTAGTCCATGGTGAGTTTGATGGTGGGATGGAACTTGTTGATGTTATCGTGTAGTCTTTTCAGTGATTCTTCGCCGTGGGTCCATAGGAAGAAAATGTCGTCGATGTATCTGGTGTATAGCGTTGGTTGGAGATCCTGTGCAGCGAAGAAGTCTTGCTCGAACTTGTGCATGAAGATGTTTGCGTATTGGGGTGCGAATTTGGTCCCCATGGCTGTTCCGTGTGTTTGGGTAAAGAACTGGTTGTCAAAGGTGAAGACATTGTGGTCAAGGATGAAGCGGATGAGTTGTAGGATGGCGTCTGGAGATTGGCTGTTGTTGGTGTTGAGTACTGAGGCTGTCGCAGCGATGCCGTCATCGTGGGGGATACTGGCGTAGAGTGCCGAGACGTCCATCGTGGCGAGGAGTGTTCCTGGTTCAACTGGTCCGTGGGTGCTGAGCTTCTGTAAGAAGTCTGTAGTGTGGACTATTGCAAAGAAGTATACCGACAACTGGACAACCAGGAACACTACAGACAGTTACCCGCAGATCCGACCAAAGAACACACCCGCCAACTCAACAGACTGATCAAAACCTTCGATCCAGACCTTCAAAGCATCCTACATGCTCTCATCCCACGTACTCCCCACGTGGGAGACTTCTACTGCCTCCCAAAGATACACAAAGCCAACACACCTGGACGTCCTATCGCATCAGGCAACGGAACCCTGTGTGAGAACCTCTCTGGATATGTCGAGGGCATCCTGAAACCCATCGTACAGGGAACCCCCAGCTTCTGTCGCGACACTACAGACTTCTTACAGAAGCTCAGCACCCACGGACCAGTTGAACCAGGAACACTCCTCGCCACGATGGACGTCTCGGCACTCTACGCCAGTATCCCCCACGATGACGGCATCGCTGCGACAGCCTCAGTACTCAACACCAACAACAGCCAATCTCCAGACGCCATCCTACAACTCATCCGCTTCATCCTTGACCACAATGTCTTCACCTTTGACAACCAGTTCTTTACCCAAACACACGGAACAGCCATGGGGACCAAATTCGCACCCCAATACGCAAACATCTTCATGCACAAGTTCGAGCAAGACTTCTTCGCTGCACAGGATCTCCAACCAACGCTATACACCAGATACATCGACGACATTTTCTTCCTATGGACCCACGGCGAAGAATCACTGAAAAGACTACACGATAACATCAACAAGTTCCATCCCACCATCAAACTCACCATGGACTACTCCTCAGAATCAGTCTCATTCCTGGACACACGAATCTCCATCAAAGACGGACACCTCAGCACTTCACTCTACCGCAAGCCCACGGACAACCTCACGATGCTTCACTTCTCCAGCTTCCACCCTAACCACGTTAAAGAAGCCATCCCCTATGGACAAGCCCTGCGAATACACAGGATCTGCTCAGACGAGGAGGAACGCGATGGACACCTACAGACACTGAAAGACGCCCTTGTAAGAACGGGATATGATGCTCGACTCGTCGATCGACAGTTCCGACGGGCCACAGCGAAAAATCGCATAGACCTCCTCAGAGGACAAACACGGGACACAACCAACAGAGTACCCTTCGTCGTCCAGTACTTCCCCGGAGCGGAGAAACTACGCCATGTTCTTCGCAGCCTTCAACATGTCATCGATGACGATGAACACCTCGCTAAGGCCATCCCCACGCCTCCACTACTCGCTTTCAAACAGCCGCCTAACCTCAAACAGACCATCGTTTGCAGCAAATTACCCAGCTTTCAGGAGAACAGCGACCACGACACCACACAACCCTGCCACAGCAACCTCTGCAAGACATGCCAGATCATCAACACAGATACCATCATCACACGTGAGGACACCACCCACCAGGTACATGGTACATACTCATGTGACTCGGCCAACGTTGTCTACCTCATACGTTGCAGGAAAGGATGCCCCGGAGCATGGTACATCGGCGAGACCATGCAGACACTGCGACAATGGATGAACGGACACCGCGCAACAATCACCAGGCAGGAGTGTTCCCTCCCAGTCGGGGAACACTTCAGCAGTCAAGGACATTCAGCCTCCGATCTTCGGGTAAGCATTCTCCAAGGTGGCCTTCGAGACACACGACAACGCAAAATCGTCGAGCAGAAACTGATAGCCAAGTTCCGCACCCATGAGGATGGCCTCAACCGAGATCTTGGGTTCATGTCATGCTACATGTAACCCCACCTGATGCAGGGTCATCCAGACTCGAGTCGACATTGGCTTGTTCTCTCTACACAGATGCGGCCGGACCTGCTGTGATTTCCAGCCAAAAAAAATGTTTTTTGTCTGTTTTTTTGTTTTTCATACAGACCCCAGCATCTGCAATATTTGACCCCTTGTGACCCCACCTCATTGTTCTTTGATGTAATGTTTCCCTGACTGACCTGTTTGGACACCATTCACACCTTTGACTGCTGTGATTATCTCTCTGCCGAGGTGTGATAAATGGCAGTTGGAAAGGTTACCTGTAAACATCTGACATGATTCTCTGACTATATAAGCTGTGTCTTTATGCATTTCTCCACTTCACCTGAAGAAGGAGCAGCGCTCCGAAAGCTTGTGATTTCAAATAAAGCTGTTGGACTGTAACCTGGTGTTGTGTGACTTCTTACATTTGTCCACCCCAGTCCAACTCCGGCATCTCCACACCATAAGAAATAGGAGCAGGAGTCGGCCATTTGGCCCTTCGAGCCTGCTCTGCCATTCAGTAAGATCATGGCTGATCTTCTACCTCATCTCCACTTTCCTTCACTATCCCCATATCCTTGATGTAACTGAGAAGGAAACTGTAAGGTTTGAAACAAAGAGCTGCTGGAACATGCACTCCATTATCAGGGATCGGTGCCTATCTTGATTATGCTACATAAAGCCAAGCAGTTGCTGCGGAAGCTCTGCACCTCCAACTGGTGATGATGTATGGTGTGTACCCATCCTGTCATCAGAAGGATGGTGTCAATGGTGTCAATTCATTCACACATTTTATGGTTGAATTGCGCGGCTTGCCATACAGGTACCTGTATGGCAAGCCACGCAATTGGCCTGCTCCTGCTCCTATTTCTTACATTCTTATGTTCTTACATGATACATCAAGAACTATATATCAAGCACTCAATACCATATTTGTCAGTTGTATAATGGCCACCTATCTTCCTTGGGGAGAGATAAGCAGGATCACCATTGGGTTGAAATGGCCCCTGGATGACATGATGGAGGATTTGAACCAAATTGATCCTCTGTGGCAATCTGTGATAATGAGCCAAGCAGATCTGTAATATTCTAGAGCATGGTTGATGATAAACCAACCATCCTGCCTCATTGATGGGACCTAGAGGATGGGTCTGTCATCAAGAGCTGAGACTCTTGCCTCTGGCTCCAGATAACCTTGTAAGGCAATGCCCAAATGGAGAGGGTGGCTGTAACTAAACAAGCAGCAGGAAGATTGCCAATGCTTAATAGGGCTTTAGCTGGTAAATTTTAGAAGTACACCTATGAATAATTGTTGGCGACAAAGCCTTGGGACTTGCCAACCCAAGCCAAGATCTCTGTGCTTTGGAAAGTTGGGTGTGTTGCTACGGGGACAGAGTGTGCACTCAACATTAAATAAATGAAAAGTTTACTGTTGTGGTTTTCTTAGTACTTTGGTCAGAAGATCAACTAACCAGGTAACCCAAAAAACTACTTGAAAAAGAGCACTTTTATAAAATGTACTTTAAATAATTTAATGTTATGACAAATGTGCCTGTATTTGTGAAACATAAAATCCAAATGATGTTAATGCGTAAATGAAGGTAGGAATGCTAGTAAAAAATGGAACAACAGAAAACAGATGATTCCAGAAATTCTTTATTAATCATACAACAGCTCCTCTGGTGAGTCATTGGTAAAGCTAGTGTGTAACTGAGCATGCAGACCAGAAGGCTCCAGTTTTATTCCCAGTCTGTGTTGAGTTAGCTGATCTCAGCCTGGGTGGAACTAGAGGGTTTACAACTGACTTTAGAAATATTTGTCACGGTTTTCATTCCTAATTGCTATTCAGTGACTGCTGGAAAGCGTGAGTTTGGAGATCTCGATTTAATAAAGAGACACAGGAGAATTACGGAAAAACTTTTAGGGCTTTAAAAAAAAATGAGCAAAAGTTAAATAAAGCTGCATCCACTACATAACTATTGACCCCTCATATAACAAAACATCCCTGTATGCAATAAGATACTTAAAGTATTAAAACACAATATAAATCAATGCAATTTCAAATTTTAACTATGAATGGTATTTTATTTAACTGAAAAACAGTTGACGTAGAAAAATTAAAATACTGGCCTAGAAATTCGGTGGGCTGCGCCACCAGTTAGCGCCTAAAGAGGGCACTCAGTGGCTTTAGCGCCACTGGCCACGCCTCCCGCGATATTTAGCTGGGGCGCTAATTGCGGCGTTAGCCTGTTGCGCTGCGCCGCCACCGATGACATCATCGGTGTGCGCAGCGCCCCGCTACCGCCCCGATTGCGATATTTGGTAGCGCCCACCTCTGTAGCACCGTTCGCAAATCGCGCCCAGTTCACGGGGCCTACCTGTGGTGGGAGTGCAAATTAAGGTGGAGGTGCGGGGCGGCTCCGTCCCCGGCCTCCTGATCTCCCCCCGTGGCAGTGCCGGCTGTTTTCCAAGAGCCCGGCACTTCTCCTCGGTGCCGGGCTCTTTTGCTGGCACTCGCGATCTCTGATCGCGCTGGTGCAGGCCCCTCCCCCTTAAGAATGGGAGGAAGGCCTGCAGTACCACAGTGCGCCGTGCCACAGCGTGTGGCGCTGCGGCACGTTTCACTGCGATATTCAGTTTCAACGCCCTAAGAGGGACGCGGAGCGCCTCGAGCAGCGTCCCATGTCCCTCTTGGGGCACACAAGCTGAATTTCTGGCGGTCGCAACTGCTCCGATCGCAGCGGTAATTCCGGCGCCCAGGTGAGCTGGGCGCCCCGTTTGCGGCTCCACCAAATTTCTCCCCCACTGTGTATTAACATTTCAATAAAACAATTTACAGACTTTACATCACACTATGGGGATCTGTGAGAAAAATCTTCATGGAAGGAATTTTCATGAGGAAGTGACATAACAAACTTAGAACCACCTAGTGAAACCCTGACACCACCCTCAAAAATGGTCTTCAGCTAATTCAAGTGAATGGGGACATCTAGGTGCAGTAAAGAAGTGGATTGCTGGTGGTGAAATTGGTCTCCGGCAATAGCACTAAAAGGGCAATAGCAAATCAACAGCCTGGAAAGCCAGTGAAAAGAAAACTGGCCTGGGTGTAAAATGGGCTGCTGATTTGCTATCACTCATTTTGCAGGAGACCAATTTCCTCCCCCCCACCCCACCTAGCTTTCTCATGCTGTACAGACACCTCCTTCTCTATGGAATGTCATCGCTTGCTACTATTCTGAATAAGAAATAGGAGCAGGAGTAGGCCATACGGCCCCTCGGGCCTGCTCCGCCATTCAATAGGATCATGGCTGATCTGAATCTAGAATCACGTCCACTTCCCTGCCCTCTCCCCGTAACCCCTAATTCCCTTATCTGCTAGGAAAATGTCTATCACCATTTTAAATTTATTTAATGTTGCAGCTTCCACAGCTCTCTGGGGTAGCAAATTCCATAGATTTACTACCCTCTGAGTGAAGAAGTTTCTCCTCATCTCAGTTTTGAAAGGGCAGCCCCTTATTCTAAGATTATGCCCCCTAGTTCTAGTCTCACCCATCAGTGGAAACATCCTCACCGCATCTACCCGATCAAGCCCCCTCACAATCTTATATGTTTCGATAAGATCGCCTCTCATTCTTCTGAACTCCAATAAGTAGAGTCCCAACCTACTCAACCTTTCCTCATACGTCAACCCCCTCATCTCTGGAATCAACCGAGTGAACCTTCTCTGAACCGCCTCGAGAGTAAGTATATCTTTTCTTAAATATGGAAACCAAAACTGCACGCAGTATTCCAGGTGTGGCCTCACCAATACCCTGTATAACTGCAGCAAGACTTCCCTGTTTTTAAACTCCATCCCCCTTGCAATAAAAGCCAAGATTCCATTGGCCTTCCTGATCACCTGCTGCACCTGCATACTAACTTTTTGTGTTTCATGCACCAGGACCCCCAGATCCCTTTGTACTGCAGTACTTTGCAGTTTCTCTCCATTTAGATAATAACTTGCTCTTTGATTTTTTCTGCCAAAGTGCATAACCTCACACTTTCCAACATTATATTGCATCTGCCAAATCTCTGCCCACTCACTTAGCCTGTCTATACACATAATGAAAAGAGATTTGCTTAATTCATTTGGACTGTGCATCGACTGAAGGAGTGGGCCATACATAATGGGGCAGTAATTCCTCCCCAAACGCGTGAGTACGGGAGGGGTACTCATGCGTCTGGCCGGAGGAAATGCCGGTTTTCAGCATGCACAGCGCATGCGCTGAAAACCGGCATTTCCTCTCCTCTAACCCAAGAGTTGAAGAGGCTAGCGCGTGCGCTGTAGGGGGCAGCGCGTGCGTCTTGGATTTCCTCTGTTTTGGGGGATTTGCGCATGTGTAAAGGCCTCCGGTCTTTACGCTTGTAAAAAGCACAGGTAAGTATTTATTTTTACAGGTAAGTGGTGTTTTAGTGCAATTTAGAATTTTCTTTTCCACAGGTTTATTATTTTAAAGAATCTACAATAAGGTAAGTTTAGTTTTAGACCCTTTTTATTAAAAATTTATTTTTTTCAAAAAAAAAATCATTGTTTAAATTATTTTTTTAAACTTATTTATACTTAATTTAATGATTGGGATGTTTTTTAAATTTTTATTTAAAGTTTAAATAGTGTTTTGGGCCCCCGTAGTTTTCATGAGTTTGACAGTTCTTACTCTCAAACTCATGAATGAACCTACCCCTCCCCTGATTGGTTGTACAGTGCTCACCTGATCCCAGCCGGCACATCGCACTAACTACGCCGCTGGATCAGGTAAGCACTGCGCGCTGACATCTGAACCGGGCCTGTGACAGGAAATGCAAGCAGGCCCGGGCTTCAGATGTCAGCGCGCAGGGTGAGTGCAGATCGGGGGCTTGCACGCGCGGCAAGCCCCCGACACCAAGTTCTGGGCCATAAAGACGTTGCAAGAATTTTGAACTTGCATGAAGACAAGTTATTGTGCAATGAGAAAATACATTTGCTATGAAAGACCAATTGCAATGTATTATGTCCGTGTATAATTGAGACACGGACTGCAGGAGTTGGTTATAACAGGTCTTTACTGAATGGAGGCAACCTGGAACTACTATGCAAATGTTACTACACAGGCTTATATACAGGGGTGGTCACTACTGGCACTGCAGTATACAGGGGCTGCAGAATATAGTTCCTTCTGCAAAGTACATATACTACAATTCCTCCCCTTTTAGCTAAACAGTACATAACATTCGATTAACAATGAAATAACATATTTACAATTACAGTTGCTAGATACATTAGTTGAAGTTAAGCAATTATAAGTTCAGTCTTTGAAGAGGCTTCCTGATTCTGTCTGGATAACGCCTCTTTGGGGTATCAGGTTCTTCTGGCAATGTTGAGTCGGGATCAATGTCGTTGTTTGGTTCGTCTGCTTCCAATATCACCGATTCTGAGGTAGATGCAATTGGTACTTCGGTTTCATCGCCAGGTGTATCAGATCGTGGTGTGGAGTTGACGTTTCCCAGTGACTCTAGAATCTGGTCAGCATGGCATCTTACAATACTCTCTCCAACGTCCACGGTATACATTAGAGGTCCTTGCCGTGTACAGATCGTTCCTGGCTGCCATTTCTCTGTGCGGTAGTCCCGGGCCAAAACTGGTTGACCTATCTTAAAACTCCTGGTCGGCCTTTCATTCATATTCTGAAACTGCCTGTTCTCCACATCTCTTCTGATGTTTGGCTTAACCAAATCCAAGCGGCATCGTAGTCTTCGATTGAAGAACATCATGGCTGGAGTTTGGTTGGTAACCGCATGTGTCGCATTCCGGTAGGCAAATAAGAAGTTATCCACCTTGTGCTGTAGGGGTATATCTTCATTACACATTGCCTTGATAGCCTTCTTGAATGTTTGAACGAACCTCTCGGCCAATCCATTAGTGGCTGGATGATATGGGGCGGATGTGTAATGCTTAACACCATTGTTCTTTAAGAACCTCTGGAACTCTTCAGACACAAACTGTGGTCCATTGTTGGAGCAAATCTGTTCAGGCAGCCCATTCCTGGCGAATATGGTTCGTAAGACTGTGATAGTTTTTTCTGTGGTGGTTGAAGACATTTTTATTACCTCTGGCCACTTTGAATGTGCATCCACCGCAATTAAAAACATCGAGTCCATAAATGGACCAGCAAAATCAATGTGCACCCTTTGCCATGGAGATGAGGGCCACTCCCATGGATGTAGAGGGGCTTGTGGTGGGGCGTTTTGGACCTTCTGGCATCCTGTACAGCTCTTGGTCATCTCTTCGATTTCTCTATCGATTCCCGGCCACCACACAAACACAATTGTAGTGTATGTGCCTTTAAGAGCCCCCTGTGTACTGTAATGCCGGTAATGGCCACTCGGGCTATATAAGCCTGTATATTGTGTTGTATCAGTCAGTTCACCTCTAGACTTTGTTCAGTAAACACCTGTGAAACCAACTCCTGCCTTCAGTGTCTCTATTAACACACGGACACAACAGCTCTGGCTAAGTTCTTCATTTTTACCCCTCCCAGATGACCCTCATGAAGCTCATTGAGCACTCTATCCTTCAATTTGGGTGGAATTACTACTCTGGATCCACACAGCAAGGTTCCTCTGTACACTGACAGCTGTTCTCTTCTCGGCGAGAATGCTGGCAGCAGTGGTTCGCCATGTGCTGGCCATCCCTTCACCGTTAAATCATAGACCCAGGAGAGTGTCGGGTCATTTCGTGTTTCCTTTTCTATGTTTGCATTCGTCACAGGGAGACATTCGACTATGGTCGAGTGGAATATCTGCACTGGATCCACTGCAAGTTCTTCTTCCACCGTCAGCAACGGTAGGCGTGACAATCCATCAGCATTCCCATGCTGTTTAGTTCCTTTGTACTCGATGTCATATTGGTGTGCCCCTAGGAAAAGGGACCACCTCTGTAGCCGTTGTGCTGTCATTATCGGTACGCCCTTCTGAGGGTTGAAAATGGAGACAAGAGGCTGATGATCGGTTAGTAGAGTAAATTTCTGACCGTGCAGGTAGTGATTGAACTTCTTCACCCCCCACACCAGGCTGAGGGCCTCTCTGTCAATCTGGGCGTAGTTACGCTCGGCTGAAGTTAACAAGCGTGACGCAAAAGCTATCGGCCTCTCTGAACCATCAAGGAATTTATGTGACAGTAC
Source organism: Somniosus microcephalus (assembly GCF_052327205.1). Classification (NCBI taxonomy): domain Eukaryota; kingdom Metazoa; phylum Chordata; class Chondrichthyes; order Squaliformes; family Somniosidae; genus Somniosus; species Somniosus microcephalus. Next base: position 169,357,076 of record NC_140993.1, on the reverse strand, counting down.
CGCCCCAATGCCGTAGGGAGATGCATCACACGCCAGTCTTATCGGTAGTGATGGGTTGTAGTGAGCCAATACTTCTCTTGAAGTGATTAGGTCTTTACTCTTCTGAAAGGCCCACTTACATTCATCGCTCCATTTCCATGCTACTCCCGTTTGTAGTAGGGCATTCAGTGGGTGCAGAATTGTGGACAAATTCGGCAAAAACTTATGGTAGTAATTCACCAATCCGAGGAATGACCTCAGTTGCGACACATTTTCAGGTGCTGGAGCCTTAACTACCGCTTCAATTTTGTCAGGGGACTTATGTAACCCCTCTTCATCAATCACGTGGCCACAATACGATATCTGTTTCTTAAAAAACTCGCACTTGGGGCGATTGGCCCGTAGCCCATGTTCACGTAGTCTAGTGAGCACCTGCTCTAGGTTGGCAAGGTGTTCACTGTCATCTTCACCTGTCACTAGGATGTCGTCCAAGTAACACTGAGTCCCCGGAATTCCTTGCAGGACTTGTTCCATCGCTCTTTGCCATATCGCCGGAGCTGATGCTACTCCGAATACCAGTCGATTATACTGGTAAAGACCTTTGTGAGTGTTTATCGTGAGATACTTCCTAGAGGATTCTTCAACCTCCATCTGCAAATACGCTTGTGCTAGGTCAATTTTTGTAAAACGCTTCCCTCCAGATAGTGAGGCGAAGATATCTTCTATCCTTGGAAGAGGATATTGTACTGTGTGAAGGATTGGGTTCACCGTCACCTTGAAGTCCCCACAGATGCGGACCTTCCTTGGCTCCTCAGACTTATTGTTTAACGTTTTCTTCATGACAGGAATGATGGGTGTCACCCACTCGCTCCAGTCTACCTTAGATAACACGCCTGCATTCTCCAGATTCTCCAGCTCTGCCTCGACGGCTGGGCGAATTGCATATGGTACCGGTCTTGCTTTGAAAAACTTGGGAATTGCATTCTTTTCTATTTTTATCAAGGCGGTTACGCCTTTACGAGTTCCCAGTTCTTGTTGAAATACCTCTTTGGCGTTAGCTAAGATTGTTGACAATCGTCCAGGAGTGACGTCGTCATCCTTTTTACCAGCCACCGTCAGTGCCTGAATGGAGTGCCAGTCTAAACTTATCTTTCTGATCCATTCACATCCCAATAACGGTGGTCCACCATCTTGCAGTATGTACAGATACAATTTCTGTCTTTCCTTGCTGTTGTATTCGACAGGCACCCTTATTTTTCCTCTGGGGTATACTTTTTGCCCCGTATACGTCTTCAAGACAATGGATGTCTCTTTCAAGGTTATGTGTGAGAATAGCCGCTCATAGTCTCGTCGATTCATGACGGTTAGAGCTGATCCTGTATCCAATTCCATTTTGACTTGGGACCCTGCTATCGTGAGGGTGACCCAAATGGTTCGGTGATCCTCTTTTGCGATTACGTTGTAAAGTTTGAGACAGCTTAGTCTCTTGTTCCCGGATTCACTATCGCTCATCTGGTCTTCGGAACTACTGTCCATCATCTTTTGTACTGTCCTGTACGGTTCCTTAGTAGCCTTTTTGTTGTCGTCGGTCTTCTTCCCAGACCTGCAAACTCATGCAATGTGTCCCATCTTTCCGCATTGCCTGCATATTTTGTCCTTGGACCAGCAGTCCTTCTGGTCATGGGTTGTTCTGCCGCAGCGATAACATTTTGCAAATCCCCGTGTCATTTCGTGGGTGCCGTATTCCTGTGGCTTTTGCTGTATTTCCGCAGCTCCCCTTGCTGCTGCTGCGTACGATACTGCCACGCTGAAAGCCTTATCTAGCGTCAGCTCTTTCTCTGAGAGTAACCTCTTCTGGGTTCCTTCACTCAGGAGTCCACAGACAAATTTGTCCCGTAAGGTATCTGCCAGTCCTGCTCTGAACTGGCAGTGCTTTGATAGCTTGCATAGTTCCGTAAGGTAATCAGCATTGCTCTCATCTTCATGCTGATTTCTCCTGTGGAATTTAAATCTTTCTGCTATCAGCAGCGGTGTAGGATTTAGGTGTTCCTGTAGGATAGCAACAATTTCGTTAAAACTCTTCGCCTTCGGTTTGGCTGGAGTAATCAGGTCCCGCAATAGGCCGTACATTCTTGCGCCCATTAAGTTTAGCAGTACCGATGCCTTTTTCTCATCGGCTACTTCGTTTGCCTCGCAATATACCTCGACTCTTTCCACATACATGGTCCAGTCTTCTATTGCATTATCGAAGGCAGTGATATTGCCAGTCTTCGGCATCTTGGAAATCTAAAATGGCGCCTCCCGTGCTTTGCCTTCTTCCCCGATTTAACAAAATGGCACCTCCCGCGCTTTGCCTTCTTCCCCGCTGGATTAAGATGGCGTCTCCCACGCTTTCTGTCTTCTCCGCTGTTGCTAACGCCGCTCTCCGCGGTTCCCGTGGCAAACTGCAGCTCCTCGCGGCTTTCTGCACGTTTAATTTTTATTATTTCCCCGTCGTCGGAACAACCCTGCGGGACTCTTGCCTCCCTCTTCTCGGGTCCATACGCTGACCGGCTTCGTAGCACCGGCCGCGTCCTGTGTGCTCCACCCTCTCTCTCTCTCCTCTTCCCGACAACGCTGCTCGGCCCCGTTGCAAAGCCACCCGCTTGAGCTCTAGACCGCCGTAGCCCAGGAAGGATCAGTGTACTACCTGCCACCAGCCCGATTAGCTGAAGCACCATCGACAGGATAACCAAGCCCCGCTCTCGACAGCCTCTCCTGCAAATCTTCAACTCCGCTGACTCAGAGGCGGATGTCCACGGTCGACGCCCGTTTCTTCTGTTTCTTTCTTCCTTCTGGCCTCGACCTCTGATAACTTCGCTTCAGGGATGGATCCCCATGAGGTGGTGCAGACTGTAGGTAAGTTCGTATCTGCTCGTCGCCAGTATTATGTCCGTGTATAATTGAGGCACGGACTGCAGGAGTTGGTTATAACAGGTCTTTACTGAATGGAGGCAACCTGGAACTACTATGCAAATGTTACTACACAGGCTTATATACAGGGGTGGTCACTACTGGTACTGCAGTATACAGGGGCTGCAGAATATAGTTCCTTCTGCAAAGTACATACACTACACAATGCTTATCATACAATATGTAATGCTAATAGCTCAGACTTTAGTACATGAAGTAACAGAACTTGGATTTGATAGCAATGTGAGATTTAGCAGAATTTCTAGAGTCAGATCCCCATCTCTGGAATTTGGGTTGAGTTCATTATGCGACCTGAGGAGCAGGTAGAATTTTCACCTCACTGCACTTCTGGTTGTGTTATTGTGCTGTTGGAATTTCTATCCTATGATATTTAGACTAGCAAACACAATTCTTAGCAGAATATAATAGGAGCATAAAGTAAGCAATTCTAAAAGTGGGACTGGGTGGCGAAGTTGGAGCTCCGACATTTTGTGTTGTGTGTTTGCAATTGCCATTCACCAGAGAATTAAGTTCTGGGCTCAGCTGTGTCATCAGAATAAATTAGTTTGCCAAAATACTTACGTGGGTGGAACAGAGCTAGATGAAATTTAAATGGTAGTGTAAACTATTGCCCATAGGAAGAAAAGAAATGGGTCGCACATATATTTCTGAATGGTATCAAAATAGCTAAAGGTAAAATTAAAAGAACGCTAGGGATATCAACAACCTTGACACTTAGCATATTCAAACACCAATCACTATATTTAAAGGGAGAAATCTGGGAGCAATGCTGAAAGCACAATATCATTGGTTTCATATTACCAGCCTATTTCCATCAATTTTTATATTCATCTCCGTTGTTGTTGCTGCTAAATACTGATGGATCAGAGCTCTCTAACTTATTTCCCACATATATTTGCATATAAGGCAACCTATGTATAAGGTAATCCCTCTACAAGAGTCAACATTACAACTGTACCATATGCATTACCTCTCCAGCTCCCTGTCTACCACTCTCCTTTCTCAGGTATGCTGTTCCCCTATCTCTAATATACAGGGATTTCTAAAAAGCAAATTCCACTTATTGAATTTTAATAGATAGAAAGTAAGTTCAAAAATGCTATCAGATTTTGCAGGTTTCCTCTCCAGATGATGACATACAAGTAAACTTTTGTTTTGAGGATCAGGAGGCGGTCTATTTCAACACAGAAGAATCTATGACCCTGATATTTATGGGAAGGCAAAGGGGTTGCTGGATAGTGTGGTAGCATGTGAAAAACCTGGCAAGGCCAGGGATGTTGAGGCCCTGCTGATTTAACAGCAGGCCCTCATTTAAATGCCTGCTGCAGACTCCCGCCCAGCAGACAGCCAGTTTGACAGCCTAGCCGGCCGGCGTGAGCTCAATAAAACAGCAGGAAGCTGCAGCCAGGGATCTGTGGGGACGGTCCCCAACAATTAGTGTGGGGGGAAACTCGGGGCCAAAATCTGGGGAGGGGGGCAGGCATTTCAGAGGTAGGGGCCACGATCGAGATGGAGGGGAGGCTGAGGTCAGGCCATGATCAGCGGGAGGGGGGTTCTTACCACGATCTGGGGGAGAGCGGTAGCCAGGCTCAAGGGAGGCCCATGGCTTCCTTGTGAGGCATGGAGTGGTGCTTCACATTGAGAAGGTAGTGGGATCAGTGGGGGTAAGTGACTCCATTTATTTTAACTGCCCGCCCATCCGGATTCCGCCAGGTGGGGCCAGTTAAAATCGGTGCAAATTCCACATCCTGCTATTCCAGTGGGTTGAGACACATCGTCAATCAATGAGGCATTGGAGCTCTCTGTGGTTTGTTAGTTTGGTTTTGGTGAAGCTTTTGGTAGATTGAGGCTTGAGCTGAGAATTTCACATTGATGGGAGAAGAGGACTGCAAATTTCTAATCTTAAAAAAGTAAGCCACCCCTTTAGTATTTTATGGCTTTTATTTAAAGTTTTGCAGTACTTGCAGTGTTTGGGTAGAGTGGCTAAATATGTTACATGTGCCATTGTAAATCAAGACAGAGATCGACAGATTTTTGAATATTAAGGGAATCAAGGGATATGGGGATAGTTCAGGAAAGTGGAGATGAGGTGGAAGATCAGCCATGATCTTATTGAATGGCGGAGCAGGCTCGAAGGGCCAAATGGCCTACTCCTGCTCCTATTTCTTATGTTCTTATGTTTTTATGTTATGTTCTAATATATGTACAAGTTGATAAAGTTTCTTCAGCAGAAGTTAAGGCCCTGCTCCTTTGTTCAGCTTTTTTCTCAATGAGGACAGTGGGCAGCATGACTTTCAATTTGCACAGTTTATTTACCTGTTTAAAAGTCCTCAGAGATGGCCTGCAGCCAAAAGGCTTAAATCAGCTGTGGATAGGCCATCACACTCTTTTGTATAAGTTAAATGTATATACAGATAAATAGATAGAAATTTGTTTCTTCAGTCTGTGGCTGGCACTTGCTTAATGTTTGGGTCCAGTTGCTGTGCTGTACTTGCTCTGGCAGAGCACTGTAACACAAGAACAATAAGCCAATACAGAACTGTGCCCAGAATTGAATGCAGTACTCCCCAGCCACAGCAGTGATCCTTACTGACATATAAAATAGGCATCCAATTTGTCCACTAAAAAGGGACATAAATTTCTGAAATAAATTTTGTCCACCAAATTTCCTAAATAAATATATTAAATATGGTAATTTAATGAATTACTATATTTAAGGAATTTTATAAATCAATCAGCTCCTCACTACAATTAATAATCAACATAATGCCTTCATTTATTAATTTATAACTGCGCCTCTGTTATTACCATTTTATCTATGAGCTATACCACACTAGCTCAACTTAATTTCCAGTAGTAATGGGGTCCAGAAAGAGGGGTCATGGATACAAAATTAAATGTAAGAGATTTTGAACAGAGAAACTTCTTTACACAAAGAGTTGTGAGGCTGTTTGTTCCAGGGTTAGTGGTGGACGCAGAAACTATGTCAACATTCAGGATTAGTTTGGATATGTGGATGAAGGAAAATGGGTTGAAGGGATTTTGGAACAGGGTGGGTAAATGTAATTAGAACTACTTGTTCGCGTGAGAGTAAATACCGACATGGGCTGGTTGGCCCAGATTGTCGGTTTCTGTGTTGTAACGTCTATATGTATATATGTTACCAAAGAAAAATCCCTGGCACAGGAAGTGTGCCAGATAAATTAAGGACAATTCCCAGGAACCAACATTCTTCCTGTCTTCCCCATAATGTATGCACAGAGCACATCTGCACAGCTGCCCACCCACCCCTCCCAATCCACCCACCCCTCCCCGTCCCCCCACCCCTCCCCCACCCCTCCCCACACGCCGACCCAGCCCTCCCTGCCCCCACCCCTCCCCCCCACCTCCCCATTCACCCACACCCCCCTTCCACCCACCCTTCCCCTCCCCACCCCCCATCCCTCCCTGCCCATTCCCCCCACCCCTCCCCATCCACCCACCCCTCCCCATCCCGCCCACCACTCCCCACCCACCCCTCCCCGTCCACCCACTGGACCCCTCCCCGCCCGCCCATCGCTCCCCGTCCACCCACCCCACCCCTCCCTGCCCCTTCTCCCCACCCCTCCCCACCCACCCCTCCCCATCCACCCACCCCATCGCTCCCCGCCCACACCCCCCACTCTGTCCACCCACTCGGCCCCGTCCACCCACCCCACCCCTCCCCACTCACCCAACCCTCCCCGTCCACCCACCCCTCACCTCCCCGCCCACCCAACCCTCCCCGCCCACCCACCCCACCCCATCCACCCACCCCTCCCCGCCCACCCACCCACCCAACCCTCCCTGCCCACCCACCCCTCCCCTCCCCATCCACCCACCCCTGCCCGCCCACCCACTCCATCCACCCACCCATCCCCGTCCACCCACCCAACCCTCCCTGCCCACCCACCCCTCCCTGTCCACCCACCCCACCCCGTCCACCCACCCCACCCCGTCCACCGAACTCTCCCCGCCCACCCACCCCTCCCCATCCACCCACCCCATCGCTCCCCGCCCACATCCCCCACTCTGTCCACCCACTCGGCCCCGTCCACCCAACCCACCCCTCCCCACTCACCCAACCCTCCCCGTCCAACCACCCCAGCCCTCCCCACTCACCCAACCCTCCCCGTCCACCCACCCCTCCCCGTCCACCCACCCCTCACCTCCCCGCCCACCCAACCCTCCCCGTCCACCCACCCCACCCCTCCCCACTCACCCAACCCTCCCCGTCCACCCACCCCTCCCCGTCCACCCACCCCTCACCTCCCTGCCCACCCAACCCTCCCCGCCCACCCCACTCCATCCACCCACCCCTCCCCGTCCACCCACCCCTCACCTCCCCGCCCACCCAACCCTCCCCGTCCACCCACCCCTCCCCATCCACCCACCCCTCACCTCCCCGCCCACCCAACTCTCCCCGCCCACCCACCCCTCCCTGTCCACCCACCCCTCCCCACCCCGTCCACCCACCCCTCCCCACCCCGTCCACCCACCCCTCCCCGTCCACCCACCCCTCCCCACCCCGTCCACCCACCCCTCCCCGTCCACCCACCCCTCCCCACCCCGTCCACCCACCCCTCCCCGCCCACCCACCCCTCCCCTCCCTGCCCACCCACCCCTCCCCGTCCACCCTCTCCTCCCCGTCCACCCACCCCTCCCCTCCCCGCCCACCCACCCCACCCCGCCCACCCACCCCACCCCGTCCACCCACCCCTCCCCATCCACCCACCCCTCCCCGTCCACCCACCCCTCCCCGTCCACCCACACCTCCCCACCCCATCCACCCACCCCTCCCCGTCCACCCACCCCTCCCCATCCACCCACACCTCCCCGTCCACCCACCCCTCCCCGTCCACCCACACCTCCCCACCCCATCCACCCACCCCTCCCCGTCCACCCACCCCTCCCCATCCACCCACCCCTCCCCGTCCACCCACCCCTCCCCGTCCACCCACACCTCCCCACCCCATCCACCCACCCCTCCCCTCCCCGCCCACCCACCCCTCCCCGTCCACCCTCCCCTCCCCGTCCACCCACCCCACCCCGTCCCCCCACCCCTCCCCGTCCACCCACCCCTCCCCGTCCACCCACACCTCCCCACCCCATCCACCCACCCCTCCCCACCCACCCCTCCCCGTCCACCCAACCTTCCCTGTCCACCCACCCCTGCCCGCCCACCCATCGCTCCCCGTCCACCCACCCCGCCCCATCCACCCACCCCATCCCTTCCCACCCACCCCTCCCCTCCCCGTCCACCCACCCCTCCCCTCCCCGCCCTCCCACCCCTCCCCTCCCCGCCCTAATGAGCTGGATACTTCACAGCTGCAACTGCAGTCTAAAAGTTGCACTCTCACATCTGTTCAATTTCAAATGTCAGAGGTTGCTGATTTCACAATTGGGGAGATACATTCTGTCTTGAGGCTGTAAGTGTGTGGTGTTATCTCTATATGCACTGTCGCCTCCTTGGAGCAAGCTCTCTCACCATTGACAGATCATTTCTGCCATCTCAACTTCAGCTGCCATCTATTCCAGCAACATCAGTGCCCTTGAAAAAAATCTCACCTTGGTCCTCTGAATCCCTCCACAATCAGCCCCAACACCAACATCACCAGGCATACCAACATCACCAACAACAACACCAACCTTCTGCGCAATCACCTGATGCTGCACAGGACACAGGGCATCAGCACCCGACAGCATTGCTGCCCAGGAGGCCAGTGATTTACTTCACTTGATGCTGTACGCCCTGTCTGCCACATGATGCACCAGGTTAACACCACCCCACACCAGCACCATAAGACATTCCTACAATGACCAAGCTGCTGCTCCTTTCACACTTATCACCATTGCGGGGGATAGCCTTGTGTCTAACCATTCACTGCAACTCACAAAGACACTTTCAAAGGTGAACACAAATCTGTACAATAAGGCAAAGTGTTAAAATAAAGATTTCAATATTTGACAACACATTAACAGAAAATGTACATGAACATTGCGTTACACACCCAAGTGCCTACCCTTGTGTGTTGTTAGTTGGTATGATTGGACTAGGATGAGGGTAAGTGTGAGGGTGGCTAGTGAGATGGGGAAGTGATAATGTAGATAGAGAGGGATGGGTGGAGGTGCAAGGTAAGTTCAAATCATCGATCAAATCAAATCAAATCAACTTTTATTGTCATTGTTAGTGCACAAGTGCAGTGATGTAATAAAAAGTCTCACGCATCAACGAACTTTAAAGTAAGCTTTAAACAACTTATAATTATACCATATACAAGAGCGGTCTTCACCATGCCTCTAGGAGAAGCCCTTTTACTATACTGAGCAGTTCAGTATTTATACTAGTCCAAACACAGGAAGTGACGTATGCACAGGAAGTGATGTATGCACAGAGTTCACAGTTCACAGGAAGTGATGTGCACATAACTTCCTCCGGAAGTTATTTATTATTATTACATTCTTCCCTCCTGCGAGATTAGAAGGCTGTGGTCTTCCTTTTATTCCGCAGCCGCCGAACGAGGAAGAGTCGCACCCGTTTAGGTTCCCATCGTAGAGGGTCACTGGTCCGTTTACATGCTGTTGGCCATTGGTCAGAGCCTGTGTGGCCTGGATTACCCTGTGAAGGGTCGGGGAGATCATGGCTTCGTGTACGAGCCCCAATAGGTGCAGAGTTGGTCTGTCTCTGTTCAGAGGGAGGTGCAAAGCTGGTCTGTGGCGGATCAGTACTTTGGTGCGCGGTACTCGGAGGGTCGCAACTTTGAGTACGGGGTTCTACCGGCACCAAGCTAGTTGGTGTCAGATCAGGATCCTGGAGAGGGGTACCCGGTAGGTTCCAAGAGGCTCCTGGTAAAATACCATCACTTGATGTCCCACTAGGTCCTGGTGGGCAGGGAGCCAGATCCCGTAATGATACGGTAGATTCTCGGCCGTCGGGATATCGTATGTATGCATAGGTGGGGTTGGCATCGGTTAGTTCGACCTCATCTACGAGAGGGTCATTTTTAGACGTCCGAACGTATCTTCGGAGTAGTACAGGTCCAGGAGTAGTTAGCCATGATGGGAGGGATGTCCCATAAGATGAGCAACGCTGGAATCCAAAGAACCGCTCATGAGGTGTAGTATTTGTGGCTGTAGAAAGAAGGGACCGTATAGAGTGCAATGCATCCGGAAGCACTGCTTCCCATTGCTGGTTTGGTAGGCCCCGAGATCTTAAAGCAAGATGTACGGAATTCCAGATGATACCATTATACCTCTCTACCTGCCCATTTCTGATGGGATGATATGGCGTCGTTTTGCTTGTAGCAATTCCCCGTTCTGAGAGGTAGTCCTTGAGTTCCCTTGACATAAAGGATGGACCCCGATCCGAGTGAATGTAAGCCGCCATGCCACAGAGAGAAAATACCTGCTCAAGGCAGCAGATTACTGTGGACGCCAGCATATTGGAGCAGGGGAAGGCAAACGGAAAACGTGAATATTCATCAATCATGGTGAGCAAATATGTGTTCCGAGTTGAAGAGGGCACTGGGCCCTTAAAATCGATGCTAAGTCATTGCATCAGTTGGGTTGCGTGTATGAGCATACCATCTGAGGGGCGGAAGAACTGAGGTTTTAATTCTGCACAAAGCCGGCATTCTGAGCACATTTTCTTTACATCTCCAGTAGAAAAAGGGAGATTCCGTGATCATACGAAATGTAGCATGCGCGTAATGCCAGGATGACACAATCCATTATGGACATCTATGAGAGTAGAGGACGACATAGTGGAGCAGAATGCTCGTGTGAGGGTATCCGGGGCCACATTCTCCTTGCCAGGTCGATAGTGAATGGTGTAACCAAGAGAGGCCAGTTCCATCCTCCAAAGCTGTATTTTATTATTCTTAATTTTGGTTCGTTTTCGATTATCGAGCATGAAGGCGACTGATCGCTGGTCCGTGATTAATGTAAAGTGCTGGCGAGCTAGGAAATGGTTCCACTTCTGTACCGCCTCTATGATGGCTGTGGCTTCCTTCTCAACTGGAGGATAATGTAGCTCGGCACCTTGTAAGGTCCTGGACATAAATGCTACAGGACGACCTTCCTGATTTAGAGTAGCCGAGTTCGCCACCTCCGAGGCATCACATTCGACTATGAAAGGGAGATTCTCATCGATGGAGTGAAGAGCCGCTTTCTCCAACTGTTTTTTGAGAAGGTTAAAGGCTGCAACAGCCACTGTTTCCAATGGAAATGATCTAGCATGCAGCAACGGTTGGATTTTGTCTGAAAAATGAGGAATCCATTTAGCATAGTATGCAAACAGACCGAGAGCCCGACGTAAAGAAGCAGGATTCTTAGGTGACGGGAGCTCTTGGAGCGGGCGAAGTCTTTCTGGGTCTGGCTTAATGATACCATTGCCTACGCAGTAGCCAAGGATGTTGATGGTCGGTTGCGACTCAACAGATTTAGATTCATTCAAAGTTAAGTTATGGTGATGGAGAGCATCCCGAAATTTTTGGAGGTTGGCGTCGTGTTCCTGTTGATCGTGACCTGCAATAGTAATGTTATCAAGATAGGGAAAAGTGTCCCTTAAGTTTTCCTGCTTAACCAGGCCATCCATTGCCCATTGGAAGACAGCCACTCCATTAGTAACCCCGAATGGGAGGCGACGAAATTGGTACAGCCGTCCATTAGCCTCAAAGGCCATGTACTGCTTATCTGAGACCTTCAAGGGTACCTGATGATAGGCACTTTTCAAATCGTAAGTTGAGAACACTTTGTATTCGGCCAGTTTATTAACCATATCATCAATGCGTGGCAATGGGTAGGCGTCCAAGTCAGTATATTGATTGATGGTTTGCGAATAATCAATGCATAGTCATTGTTTGTGAGGTTTTAGAGGGTTCTTGACGATGACGATTTGAGCCTGCCAGGGCGACGAACATGGTTCGATGATATCCTCTGCTAAAAGTCGAGAGATTTCAGCCTCAATAAAAGATTGGTCTTCTTGACTAAAGCACCGCGATTTCGTTATTATTGGTTTGCATTGAGGAGGAATACTGGCAAATAATGAGGGTTCATCAAGTGAAGCTGCTGATAATGCACAAAACAGTAATTTAGACAGTATATTAGAAATAGTAAGTCCAGGTTTGGATCCGCCGAACTCAATGGTGAGTTTCTTATGCTGTTTTTGAAAATCCAGCCCTAAGATGAGATCACTACATAAGTCCTTGAGCACCGAAAGTCGGGTGGAGGGATACATGCGACCATTAAGTGTCATATCAATAATACAAAAGCCGGAGATTCTGGTATTAAGTGATGACTGAGCCATCGCAATTGCCTGGTCCGATGGGAAGATATGTAGTTTCAATTTCGCAACAATCTGTTCTCTAATGAAACTATCAGTACTTCCTGAGTCAATTAAGGCATCTAAGGTATGCCCATTAACTGAAACTTTTGTAGCTGCATGAAACAGGTTCTGTGGGCAAGCAGCTGGCTCCTGTGCTATCCTGCCCTGCCTCCTTTCTACTCGTGTCCAGTGTCTCATCATGTGCAGATCCTGCGTCTAAGCTATCCTCTAAAGTATGTGGAGTGTCAGTATCTGAGCTGGTGTGAAATCGAGTGGCGGTGCGGAGTCTTCAACATCACTGCCTTCTTCCTCTTCCAGTTCTTGCTCCTACATCACTGCCTGGCCAGGTTGCAATACTTGGGTATCTGAAAGGAGAAAGACACAAGGGTAGGGTTGTGGTGAGGGGAGGGGGAACGCAAGAGGTGCAGCTTGTGAAACACAAGAAATTGTGGGATGAGGGGGAAGTGGGAAGTGAGAAGAAGGATTAGGTATGAGGATACCATCATCTTCGATTGTTTCAGCCCTGCCACTGGCCACAGGCTGAACGATGGCCGCTCCAATAGTGGCAACCACCATCTCCTCCATCGGGGTAAGGTCATGCAGCCATGCCTGTCCCCCACCTGTTAACTCCTGCTGCCATCAGTTATGCACCAGCTTGTCCTGCAAGAGAGAAGAAAGTGTGTCAGTGAGTGTGGTGCGATGTGTTTTGGGTGATGTGCCTGTTGAATGGACAGGAGGAGATGCAATGCCACAACCTTGGCACAGGGCTTTGCGTAGAGCTTGGAGAACATCCTTTCCAGTGTGTGCAAGCTGTGAGATGTGGGTGTGAGGCTTGCAGCATTGGTAAGTGTGTGCAGGTGAGGTGAAGTTATGAATGTGAGTCGTGTTTGGTAGAGATTGTTGGTAGGTTAGTGATGGGGGTTGGGTGCATTGAGCAGTGTGTGAGGCTAGTGGTGCAGTTGGTGGAATATGGCACTTGAAGATGAATTCACTGACCTTGACCACTTGTGTGAGGTCATTGAACTTTTTGTGGCACTACATCTCTTCCTGTCCACCTCCTCCACCAAGGCCTCAAGTATCTGAGAACCTTGGAGCATGCTTTCTCTACAGTTGCACCATAATTCAGTATTCTTCCAGGTCAGACTCTCTTCCCCAGCCACTTCCAACACCTGCTCCAGCTAGAATGCACCTCCTCTTTAAGAGGCACAGGCTGGCTTTAACTAGTGCAGGCTAGCTTTAAGTGGTGCTAGCCTCACATGAACTTGGGCCCCCTGCTGAGGCACGCAGCCACTGAGCAGCATGTTTAGCACTACCTCAACGCTGATATCATATAACTTACCAAACAGCACGAACTTCGCTTGCCGCCTGCATCGGAAGCAATGGGTGTGTGTTAATCGTGCATTGCGATCCCCCCAACTGTTTTTGGGGGCAGGGTTTAACAGACCAAAAGGGCCCTCTAGCATGCAGGTATCTTGTGTGCTTGCTAGTTGTTGCTTGCCACATGTAATGGGCCACAGGGCAGCTGTATGGTAAGCATATACAGTATGCTGTGTGAGCTATGGGGGCAGTTTGTGGTGGATGGATGGTATGTGGCCACCAGATGGAGACAAAGTCCCCCTCTCACTCCAATTCAGGTGAAGGCCACACCCACCTCCAACACACCTGAGACAAATCTACCCATTAGCTCAGGAGTTCAAAAGGCAAACTAGTGCATCCCTTCAGGGCCAGTACCTGAGGAGAAAGCCAAGACAGCTGTTGATAACCAGCTTGCAGCTGCCACAGAGAGGTCGACTATTGAACCCGGGTGGAATATTGTTTAGTTCTGAGAGCCTGATATGATCCCTGGACCGGCTGAGAAAGATCCAGTGGTAAAGTAACCCTGGCATATTGTTTTTTGGAGGAAATTGATTTAAGGACTGCCTTCCTAACCACCCGGGGCAGGTGATGGTTTTGTTCTTCATTTTGTTTTTTTGAACGTCGTATGTTTTTGGATTTTGACAGACGTGAACCTTTTTCCCCGTTTTCTAAAAATAAAGCACAGCTAACTGCTGTATTTCATTTACCAATCTTGTGACTGTGCTTGTGTCCTCCACGCCCCCCGCATCAACACACCCTTTGGTCTAGGTGGTGGTTGATTACATATGGTGGAGAATTCTGGCTTTAGCCCTCTGGTGGCTGGGAGGACAAAGCACACATTGTTGAAAACCCTTTGGTGGAGCGATGGAGGCCCTTTTGTAGCAGTTTATCAGGGCCAGTATGGCCCAACATGAACAAATACAAAATTTTTTTGAGGAACAGTGCCGTGGCAATGAGCTGCTGAGGGAAAATCTACTGGAGCGGCTAAATGCCTCAGCTGATCAACCTCCCACCAGCACCCTCCAACCCGATGTGCCAACCAATGCAGCTGGGCTTTACATTCCCAAAATGACAGAGGAGGATATCATAGAGGCCTACCTACAGGCCTTTGAGAGGACTGCAAAGAGGGAAAAATGGCCTCCAGATTGGGCCGGGCTCTTGGCGCCTTGTCTCATTGGTTCCGCCCAAAAAGCGTATCTAGACCTGGACAGCGACGCTGCGGCTAACGGTCCACCAATGAACTGATTCGGGTTGCAGCAGGATGGCTCCAACCCGACCAATTGACTGTGACCCAAGTAATGGAACGGCTGGTTGTCGACAGGTATTTACGTGCCCTGCCCTACGAAATGAAAAGAGTGGCAAGTCAGGCTAATCCCCAAACAGCTGATCAACTCGTTGGGGTGGTCAGAAACTGAATACCTCGGGTTTACAATTGGCAGAGGTAATGTTAAGCCACAAGTGAGGAAATTGGAGGCTATCCGAAATTGGCCCAGGCCTGTAAACAAGAAGCAAGTAAGAGCATTTCTGGGACTGACTGGTTATTACCAGAGATTTATTCCTAATTTTGCTTCAATAGTGTCTCCCCTGACAGACTTGACGCAGAAGCGCAGATCCAACATGGTGCAGTGGTCTCCTGAAGCGGAGGGGCTTTCACTACCCTAAAGGAAGCCCTTTGTTCTGGACCGATACTCGTGACCCCTGACTTTTCAAAGGAGCTGCTTGTCCAAACGGATGCCTCAGACACAGGTTTGGGAGCGGTCTTATCCCAAGTCGTGTCAGGTGAGGAGCACCCTATTCTATACCTCAGCAGAAAAATGCTCCCGAGGGAACAGCGGTATTTCGTCATGGAAAAGGAGTGCTTGGTCATAAAATGGGCTCTGGACAGCAAGTATTACCTGCTCGGGTGACAATTCACTCTGGTGACTGATCATGCCCCACTAACCTGGATGGCACGCAACAAGGAGACCAATTCAAGGGTTACTAGGTGGTTCCTGAGTTTACAGCCATTTAAGTTTACTGTTGTTCACAGGTCTGGTACCCGCCATGGGAATGCTGATGCCCTCTCCAGATGTGAGGCCCTTTGGTCTGCCTGCGCCCCTTCCCAGAGGTCGGAGCTGAGGGGGGGGATATGTGAGCTATGGGGGCGGTTTGTGGTGGATGGACGGTATGTGGCCACCAGATGGAGACAAAGTCCCCCTCTCACTCCAATTCAGGTGAAGGCCGCACCCACCTCCAACACACCTGAGACAAATCTACCCATTAGCTCGAGTTCAAAAGGCAAACTAATGCATCCCTTCAGGCCAGTATCTGAGGAGAAAGCCAAGACAAAGCCAAGACTGCTGTTGAAAACCAGCTTGCAGCTGCCACAGAGAGGTCTACTATTGAACCCGGGTGGAATATTGTTTATTTCTGAGAGCCTGATATGATCCCTGGACCGGCTGAGAAAGATCCAGTGGTAAAGTAACCCTGGCTTATCGTTTTTTTGGAGGAAATTGATTTAAGGACTGGTTTTGTTCTTCATTTTGTTTTTTTGAACGTCGTATGTTTTTGGATTTTGACAGACGTGAACCTTTTTCCCCGTTTTCTAAAAATAAAACACAGCTAACTGCTGTATTTCATTTACCAATCTTGTGACTGTGCTTGTGTCCTCCACCACCCCCACCCCCGCATCAACACACCCTTTGGTCTAGGTGGTGGTTGATTACAGCTGATAAAACATCATTATACCAGTGCATTTGTGAAATACGTGAACAGTTGCCACCACTCTACATCTCTCTCAATTCCATGAAATGTTTCCATATTAATTAAAATTTAAGGTGGAGCCATTGTCAAATGCTTTATGAAAGCGTAAGAATATAATCCAGGTCCACCTTCCACGAGTGTGTGAAACTGAGGCCACAATTTTGCCAGCACTCAGAGGGCAGGTTTGGAGGCAGGTCAGATGTTAAAGTCGTTTTGATTGATAGCGGGTTCCGCACCCACCATCAACCCACCTCCAAACAACCTTCCCAAGTGTCGGGTCCCTGATTTGCGAATGGACCCGACACCTAGCGGCGGGAAACAGATTAAAAGCAATTAACTGCCTATTAGCAGGTACTTGTCAGTAGTTTTCAGGCTGTTTTTCAATTTTCCAGCTTCTGGGTTGGGTTTCACGACGTCCGAACAACACGTCAGTTAAGTGTGGCGTGTTGTGTGTCTGGTCTGATGTTTGTGGAATGATGACAGCTGCAGAAGTGGTGTCAAGGATGCCATGTTGCACATGGTGAGTTTTAGAGCAAAGAAAATGTTGCTTACTGCATTTTTAATACATATACAGATTTCTTTAGTTTACAAGTTTTTAAATCCAACTATATGTCCAGTGCCACCTCATTGGGAGAACCTCTCTCAACAGTGACAGATCGCTTCTGTCATCTCACCTGCAGCTGCCATCTATTCCAGCAACATTGGAGTCAATGAAACAATCAGACCTTGGTCCTCCGAATCCTTCCACAATCATCCCCAACACCAACATCACCAACCTTCGCCACCATCACCTGATGCTGCACTGGACACAGGGCATCAGCTCCTGACAAAATTGCTGGCCGGGAGGCCAGCGATGGCATCACCATGGCCAGACTTTCTTCACTTGATGCTGTAAACCCTGGCTGCCACATGATGCATCAGGTTGACACCATCCCATACCAGCACCGTGAAGCATCCCTTTATTGTCCAAGTCATTCCATGCACACTCATCACTATGGGGGGGGGGGGGGGAGATGAGGGCGGAGTTATCACTGGAAATCAGTAAGATGCTTCTCAATGTGTGCTCAGATCTGTCCAAGGGGCACTTTTATAAAAAAGAGATTTCACTCTATGACAACACATTACCAGAAACTTCACATGGACATTGGCTAAACCTCTCAAGTGCCCACCCTTATGTGTTGTTAGTTGGTATGCTTGCAGTAGAATGAGGGTGAGTGTGAGGGGTGGCTAGTGAGATGGGGAAGTGATAAAGTAGATAGAGAGGGTTCGGTGGAGGTGCAAGGTAAGTTGGTGTCCTGGGGTGGTCTATTCCGCTCTTGGAAGGGAAGAGAACCTCCCTGCGCACTGTGACTCCCTCCATAAGCATATGGAGGGAGTCACTGGAGAACCTGGGTGCAAGAGTTCACCTTTGCGCAGTGATTGTCAGTGTTTTCAGCACCTCAATGCTGTCAAACACTGAAAAATCAACTGTCAAAATAAAATTGTGCATGGTCCCTTTAAGGAAACTGGCAGATGATGCATCATCAACTGATGTCATCAGACCCGCTTCCTGTTAATTGGCTGGTAAGTCCGCAGGGCCTGCTCAACAAGGCCAATCAAGGGAAAATCACGTCTGTAGAGCGGAGGCAGCTGGAGGCGGGACTGGAACCCGGAAACCAGCTGACCCGCCCCCATCTCGACACTGAGGAGAAAATCACGGCCTGAGAGTCTGTCTAGCAATTCAGAGATAGGAGTAAGCCATTAGGTTTTACATGCCTGATCCATCATTTTGTTAGCCATGGATATCTTTTTAATCCCAATTCCTTCTTTCTCTACATTCTTCATTACCCTTATTTCCCAACTAAGAATCTATCTATATTTTAAGCATTTCAATTGCTTCTGCATCTACATCTGTAGTTTTTAGACAGATGCCATTTTTCAATTCTGCCCAGTGGCACCATGACCTATTAGCATCAATTTTGTAATTTCTATCTTGTTTTGATGCTAACTGTGATTATTTGTACTGCTGGTAAAATAAATTATTGAATTGGAATATGCCACGTTAACAATTCAATAGTAAATATATGCTCTTAATGTCAGAAAATTGTCAAACGACTTCTTCAGATTAACAGCCCAAAAATAGGCTCATCTGTGATGCTGCCCTAAACTTAAACCACACTGTTGTTAAGATCTTTTATAAGGCTGTATTGTAAAGTTAAGCAACATGTAAGCAGTACTAACCTTCTTGAAACAAGTATTTTTTTCTCACCTGCTCTCAGGTTCGATGTACAAGTAGGACAGCATTGACTCCTTCAGCCACCTTTGTCCAGGCTCTTCAGACACAACTGTTCATTAGAGGATGGCCCTAAACACCAAAGATGCTTACCGTTTCCATTCTCTTCCCCCTCTCCTCCCCTCCCCCCTCCTTCTTGCAACAGAAGGACTTTGTTCAGCCAATCCAGCAAGATCCAGGACCAAGCTCTTTTGTGGATTTGTGACAAAAAGGAAAGGACTCTGCCTGATATTGCCCTGTTGTTTAGCAATTTGCATGGGAATTATCCTCATAGCAAGCATACCTTTTCCAACACCTCTTACAGGAGGACCTGGATTCAGTAGCTTGCGATAATTAAGCTTGTTACACAGTATTACACTTGGACATTTAGAACAAAGAGGTAGGTAGTGCATCACAAACTTTTCCGCATGGGCACTTCCACCACACTGAAGGCCGATGTCTGTTCGACAGCTGATGAGGAAACTATGAGGCTTGGGACTATAATTGTTGCAAGCTGTTGCCTGATGGCTAGTTATAAGAAATGATGCTGATATATCTAAATTGTCTTGTAAAAATGCAAGTATTGAAGCATCCCAACAGTAATTAATAGAACTACTGTTCATTGCAGTACAATATACAATTTGATGGGGTACATAATGGGGTCGATTTTAACTGAGCCGTGAGGCGGGCTTTGAGGCATGCAGGGGGTTAAAATCGCTAAAACTGGCGGGCGGGACCCCCCCCCACCTGGTTCCCGACCCCGAGTCCCGCCCGGTTCCCGACCCCGAGTCATTTTAACCCAGGCATGTCTGATGGTCCCGAATCAGTCCCGCCTCCAACAGGCGGGACTGGTCTTTAAGGCCCTTAATCAGCAATAATTGGCCTTTATAATGCCATTTTAACAGGCCCTTGCATTTTTAACCCTTTTCCCACGTAAAACACGCCTGGCGGGGATCACACCTGTGAAACCTGGCGTGAGCACTATTGGCTTGCTGACTATCAGCTGCAGGTCAACCATTAAAGAGATCTGATCAGTCATCATTTGCAGGTGGCAGGACTGTTGTTTCAGGCCTGGGGCAACTTTTACCAGGCTTAACCACACCTGTGGAAGGTTGGAGCCTCACACACATCTCCAGTGTGAACTCCTGGGAAACCCCTCTCGCCACCCTCACTCAGCGTTTCCTCAGCGGAGGCATATGCCAGAAGCATGGGAGCCATTTTTTTCCTTCCCTTCTTGGCATTAGAGGAGC
The DNA here is from genome assembly GCF_052327205.1 of Somniosus microcephalus. Taxonomy (NCBI): domain Eukaryota; kingdom Metazoa; phylum Chordata; class Chondrichthyes; order Squaliformes; family Somniosidae; genus Somniosus; species Somniosus microcephalus. The sequence continues at coordinate 169,337,182 of NC_140993.1, read as the reverse complement.
TCGAGCACCAGGCGTGGCAGCAGCAGAACCAGGAACAACAGCAGCAGCAACAGCAGCAGCAGCAGGAGCGACAGGCTGCTGCTCACCCACCTGAGGCAGCACAGGCCAGAAGGGGCCAGTGCATGGAAGCCCATCGGCGCAGGAGATACCCCCCAGAGGGTCTACAGACACAGGGTCAGCTACCTCAACATGACTGAGCAGCAGTGCCAAAGGCGGCTCCGACTTTCGCGCCAGGTAGTGACTGACATCTGCGCAATGATACAGCAAGACCTGCTGCCCAGAGGACCAGGTGGACACTCCTTACCAGTGGTCATCAAAGTCACCACCGCACTCAACTTTTTTGCCTCAGGCTCATTCCAGGGATCATCAGCAGACATCATCGGCATCTCCCAGGCGGCCACGCACACTTGCATCATGCAGGTAACTGATGCCCTCTTTGCCCTCGCGCACAATTACATCCATTTCACCAGGGATCACGCAAATGTGACGGCGCGAGCGGTTGGATTCGCTCATCTGGCAGACTTTCCAAGGGTGCAGGGCATCATTGACTGCACACATGTGGCCCTTAGGGCACCCCATCACAATCCAGGTATTTTTGTCAACCGCAAGGGCTTCCACTCCCTTAACGTTCAGCTGGTGTGTGACCACAAGAAGGAGATTTTGCATGTTTGTGCCAAGTACCCTGGCAGTTGCCATGACTCCTTCATACTGCGCCAGTCTAGAGTGCCTCCACTATTCAGGCCGCCAGACCAACTTCACAGATGGCTACTTGGAGACAAGGGCTATCGCCTGAGGACTTGGCTAATGACGCCATTGAGGAGGCCAGCCAACGAAGCTGAGGAGCGCTACAACTCCAGCCACATTTCCACCAGATCCATAATGGAGCAAACCATCAGCTTGCTGAAGATGCACTTCAGATGCCTGGATAGATCAGGTGGAGCCCTGCAGTACTCAGCAGCCAGGGTCTCCAGAATTGTCGGGGTTTGCTGTGTACTCCACAACATGGCACAGCGTCGTGGCTTGCAGATTCCTGAGGACCAAGTGACTCCTCACATACCCTCCTCAGATGATGATGATGATGAGGAGGAGGAGGAGGAGGAGGAGGAGGAGGAGGGTGAAAACGAGCATCCTGCAGAGGCCCATCAACCAACGGCAGCATTACGCGAGAACATTGCTGGCCGGGATGCAAGGAACGCACTCATCCTGGCCAGATTTGCTTAGACTAGTAAATCAAACTCTTTTGCCTCGCAGCTTCTTACCTGAGCATCGACAGTGGCCAAACCCTGCGGATTCCTAGCTATTTGACCAGCATCCTGACAACTGCAAGTAATCCTAAGCCCTCAATGTGAAAGCCCCATTCGCGAAATGACACATGCCAGAACTGCAACAGTTGCCATCAGAATTTTTATGCACAAGAACCAACTGATGGCATTTTTACAATATACACATTTCCCCCAAGTGACTACCCTTGTGATTACTTGTGCTTTATTTTCCTCTTACACGTGCTCCTACGTAGTGCTTCTCCTGTGACTTCAGCAGATGTGGAGGCCCCTTGTTCACTTTCCTGCTGCTCCTGTCCCGACACCTTTGGTGCGCGTCCCCTGGGGTGGCGAGCCTGTGAGGGCTCACCAGCAGTCTGCTGCTCCTGTGGCTGTGCAGGGGTTGAGACGTCTATCTCACTTGGGTGTGGACTCTGGTGGGGCTCTGACCGAGGGCTCTGCAGTGGCATGGAAGTGTGAGCACTTGGAGAGGAACCCCCACTTCCTTGAGGCCTGCCACCAACCTCCCTCTCATGGGCCAGCTCCCCCTCAGTGCCTGCAAGTGGCTTGAGAGCACCTTGCTGCACATCAGGGGGGCCATGGGGACCCGTATCTGCAATGGCACTCCTACTCAGAAGGACTTCCATGAAGGTCTGGTTTCTCTGTTCAATAGATGCCCATCGCTCCTCAAGAGATGTCATTCTATTCTGAACACTCACCATGTTTTCCATACCCTGGCGACTAACCTCCTCCATGGCCGTAGCCCTCCTCTCCTCTACCGTAGCCAGCCTTACCACGGAGGCAGCAATCATTTCCACGTAGGTAGCTATCCTTTCCGTGTTGATGCGTTCATGCGCCACTGACTCCACAAAGGCTCTGCTCATGTTCGCTATGGACTCCTGCATTCGCTCCACACTCGCAGCGACCCTGGAGACAAAACCTGCCAGAGACTCCTGCATCTGTGCATGGAGTTCCATCACCTCTGATCTTATGGATGAACTCAGAGGCAGAGGGTCGACATGCAGCTGAGCCGAGCTGGCAGAGTCCTGCGCCCTCCGACGAGGAGTCTCCACTGCTGTCCCTGTCTCCACAATCTGCTGATGCTCAATTGTGAGCTGTGATACACCAGGTGACATCCCTACTCTATGTCCCGAAGGTCCCTCCGAGGTGTGAGTGTCTGCGCTGGTGCTGGGTGTGCTTATTTCTGCTGACGCTGCACCCTCAGAGGTTGCAGATTCCTCTGAGGAGTCTGGAATCTCAGGCTCTTCCTCCTGCACAGTGGGGACGGGGACTCTCGATGGTCCTGTGGGGGCATCAAGGAAAAGGTTAGAGATGTGATGCCAAGGTTACATGCATATTGCATTTTGCAGATGATCATAAGTCCATATGATGTAGCTTCAGAATCATTATCAGCGACTCATGCAATATCAATGAGAGATGGAAAACTTTTCTGTCACCAGTTTGCGGCGGTGCATCAGTCTGTCCTTCCCCAACTTCCGCATCTGTATCAGCCCCAACAATCTCCAGGACGGCTTCCTCCCAGGGGGTGAGCTGGGCTAATGAGGGTGGCCCTCCTCTTGTCCTGGCTTGCTCTCTCCTGTTGTGAGCTCTCTTCTACTGCAATGAGGGAGACAAGTGGAGGTTGAGTGAGAATGAAGGAGTGAGTGTAGAGATTGCATAGCATAGATACTTAGAAGGAGACAAAGATGAAGTGAGGTTGCAAGACCAAGGGCCCTCCCTGTGTGTTGTCAGTTGTGTTCAAAGCATCAGAGTGAGAGGGAGTGTGAGAGCTGCATGGTCGAATAGTTAGGTGACTGTGAGCATAGAGAGATAGCGAATGGCTAAGGGTGCATGGATGTAAGTGTCACGTGGGATGTGGAGGAAGAGATTGCTAAAGCTGAGTGCTGGTGAGGAAAGGCAATGGGGATCAGATTGGGGGTGATGGAAACTTCACACTTACTTTTCCAGTGCGATGAAGGTCATGGAATCTTTTCCTGCACTGCATCCAGGTGTGCCGTGTGAGCCCCAAGGAGTTGACTTCCCCAGCCACCTGTAGCCACACAGCCTTGGTCTGACTGGGAGGCCTCTTCCTCCCTGAAGAAGGGAACAGGACCTCCCTGTGGGCCCTAGCCCCATCCAACAATGCCTGCAGTGATGCCTCATCAAATTTAGGCACAGTTCTTGCCCTCCCACTGGCCATTGTTCCTGCAGGCTCCTGTGCCATCATAAGGGGAAAGCTTGGAAGCCTGCAGAGGAAGCAAGGCTTGCTGTGGACCTTAAATGCAGCAGCAATGATGACATCATTGTATGGGGACTTGCAGTCATGAAAAACCCATTTGCAAAGGCTTCCCACACGTTGGAAATCAATTGGCCAATTGAGTTAAAATTGCATCAATCTCGCACATCCATTTAGATTCGTGTGGGATCACGAAATTCGGGGAACCCAACAATTGCCCGCACCTGAGTTAAAATCGACCCCAATGTGTTCAGAACAATAATGGCAATGCACTCACACATTTTATTGTGAGTTGTAGTGCTCCCCATGCTGCTTGAGCGGACTTATTGGTATTTGTTCCTCTAGTGAGGACTGAAACCCATGTTTGTCAATTGCTTAATAATCAATGAGTGCCTATGGTCTGGGGGTGGGGTGGAGTGGGGGTGGTGAAGTGTAGGGGAGTAAACAGAGCCAGTGTTAGGACTGTGCAATTCATGCAATTATATGGGGCAGTGAACCAGTTAGGGGCCCCCAAGCAGATCCAACGAGAGGACACCTATGCAAAGGTAACAGCTGATCCCTAATCAATTTGAAAATATCTTTATATTACCTATTGCAAACATCCCTTTTCACAATCATATGCATGTGGATTTGACACCAGATTAAGTAGGCAGTATTTATCATTGTCTAATAAGATGTAGGGGCCCTGTAATGATCAGTAACATGTCATTCTAGAATGGTACACTAGGTGGAGCTGTATGTTTAGTAGGGGGCTACCCACAAGGCAGTAGTCAAGATGGATGCTTGTACACTAGTCCACGTGGCTGAATAAATGACTAGCTCAAGCTAGCTGTTCATAATGAAAACGTCTATTTATTTATGAACATAACATGGTACCAGGATTGGTAATATCTGTTGAATATTGTGAAACGCGACATGGAGAATTTGAAGCCACCGGAGGGTTTGAAACTCACGGGGAATGTCGACTGCAATTGGCGGACTTTCAAACAACAATTCGAACTCTACATTGCTGCCATCGGGTTCGGTACGATGCCAGATGCAAGGAAAATAGCGTTACTGCTCATGGTTGCAGGCCTGCAGGTGATAGAGGTATTTAATACATTTGTATTTGATCAAGAGGAGGACAGAGAAAAAATGGACGATGTGCTAAAGAAGTTTGATACATATTGTTCTCCCAAAATGAACGAGACCTATGAGAGGTACGTGTTCTGTTCACGGACACAGCAGCAAAATGAGACTTTTGATAGCTTTGTGACCGATCTGAAACTGAAAGCACAGACATGTAATTTCTCTGAACTGAAATCATCCATGATTCATGACCAGATTGTGTTTGGTATTCATGATAAAAAAGTCAGGGAACGTTTGTTGAGAGAAACCGAACTAACATTGGAGGATGCTGTGAAAATATGCCATGCCAGTGAGCTAGCTCAACAGCACGCGAAGACTTTCAGTGAAATTAATAATAATGCGACTGTAATGAGTGACTGTGCTGTTGTTGGTGCTGTGTCCTACAAGGGGAAGAAACATGGGCAGAACAGAAATGCAAAGCAATCGGAGGATGGAATTTTTAATTGTAAACGCTGTGGTTACCAGCACCAGTCACAACAATGCCCAGCGTTTGGAAAAATGTGCACAAAATGTAATGGAAAGAATCACTTTGCCAAACAATGCTTTTCAAAAGTAAAAACAAAGAAAGGGCAACAAGTCAATGTGATTGAGGACACTGATTTAAGTGAGACATTTTTTGTACGAATGGTGTCATGTGACAATATTGAAAAGGATACAGAAAATGTGCAGCCCTCAGGAATGGACAATGCTGAACATAAAGTTAATGCAGTAAAAGAGGACAAATGGATGATGCCACTGCAGATAAATGGAGCATTAGTTACATTGAAACTGGACACTGGGGCAAAAGCAAACTTAATCAGTATGTGTGACATTAGCAATATGAAATAAAAGCCCAAAATACAGAAAAAGTCAGTACTACTGAAGAACTATAATGGACAGAAAAGAGATAGCTTAGGTGTATGCAAACTTAAAGTGACAGTCAAAGACACAGACATGTTTTCTGTTGTGGCTGAAGGACTTGATTCACTACTAAGTGACAAAGCTTGTGAGGACTTAGAACTGGTCAAGAGAGTCTACCGTATAAACTGTGCCATAAGCAGACCAGATGACTCAGTGGATTCTGTAGTGAGTAATTTCCAGGATGTGTTCAATGGATTTGGAGTTCTACCATTCACTTACAAGATCCAGCTAAAGGAGGATGCTCAGCCAGTGGTACATGCTCCACAGAGAGTTCCAGCACCCCTGCATGACCGGCTCAAGAAAGAACTGGACAGAATGACCACACTAGGAGTCATCAGGAAAGTCGAAGAGCCAACAGACAAGGTTAACTCCATGGTATGTGTAAAGAAAAAGAACAATGATCTAAGAGTATGCATGGATCCAAAGGACTTAAATGCAAACATAAAACGTGAAATCTACCAGATTCCCAAGCGAGAAGAAATCACCAGTGAAATGTCAGGTGCCAGATACTTCACAAAGCTCGATGCCTCACAAGGATTTTGGCAACTAAAACTAGATGAAGAGAGCACCAAATACTGTACCTTCAACACATCATTTGGCAGGTATTGTTTCCTCAGAATGCCTTTCGGGATAATATCTGCATCTGAAATCTTTCATAGAGCGATGGAACACATAATTGAAGGTCTGGAAGGAGTTCGGGTCTATGTTGATAACATCATCATCTGGGGCTCCACACTGAAAGAACACAATGAGAGACTGACTAAAGTGCTACAGAGCATACGCCGGAATGGACTGAAGCTCAACAAAGCCAAGTGTCAGTTTGGCGTCCAGGAAGTTACTTTCCTAGGAGATTATCTGGTAAAGGAATAGAGCCAGATATGGAAAAAGTAAACACCATACTCAACATGCCCCGACCCACTGATTAAAAAAGGAGTGCTATTCATCATGGGGATGATAAACTTCATTGGAAAGTTCATTCCTAACTTGTCAGCCAAGACAGCCTGTCTGCGAGACCTGCTACATAAAACAAGTGAGTTCGCATGGACAGAAAGACATGAACAAGAGTGGATGAACCTCAAAACAGTGCTGACAAAAACACCTGTACTCACCTTCTTTGACCCAACAAAGAGAATCAAAGTGTCAACGGATGCATCAAAAGATGGCCTAGGCGCGGTCTTGCTACAAGCAGAGGGTGAAGATTGGAAGCCTGTTGCCTATGCCTCCAGGTCTATGACTGATTCTGAGTGTCTAGGCTTGGTAGTTGGACTAGAAAAGTTCCATGGCTACATATATGGACTTCCCACCTTCACAGTTGAGACAGACTGCTGCCCACTGGTTGCCATCATAAAAAAAAATCTGAATGAGATGTCTCCAAGGATTCAACGACTCATGATGAAGCTGCAAAGATATGACTTTGAACTGATCTACACACCAGGCAAACACATAGTGTTAGCAGATGCGCTATCCCGAGCACCCACAATGAGTCATGTGACCTCTACTGAGGAAGACGTGGATGGTCATGTGAGTATGGTCACTGCTGCGCTGCCCGTGTCAGACACAAAATCAAAGCAAATAGCAGAAGAAACAGTAAAAGATACAGTGTTACAAACAGTAATAGAGAACATTCACAATGGTTGGCCAAAAGGTTCCTGTCCAAAGTACTATCACATTAGGTCAGAGTTGAGTGTCGCAAGTGGACTATTACTAAAACAGAACAGAATAGTAATTCCACAGGCTCTACGTAAAGACATGCTCAAAAGGATTCATGAGGGACACCTCGGAATTGAAAAATGCAAAAGGAGAGCAAGAGACACTGTTTATTGGCTTGGCATAAATAAGGACATTGAGAACATGATAGGCATATGTGAGACATGTCAGAAACACCAAAACAAACAAGCAAAGGAACCAATGATAGTAGCTGACTTACTAACAGCACCTGGGCAAAAGGTTGGTATGAACCTTTTTCATTTGAATGGTAAAGACTATCTATTAGTGATTGACTACTATTCTAACTATCCTGAGATGGCGCTGCTCTCAAGCACAAAAGCAAGCAGTGTCATAATGCATGTTAAATCCATCTTCGCCAGACATGAAATTCCCAGGATTGCCGTTAGCGACAATGGTCCATGCTTCAACTGTAAGGAGTGGCAACAGTTTGCAGCACATTATGACTTTCAACACATCACATCCAGTCCTCTATATGCTCAGTCAAATGGTAAGGCAGAGAAAGGTTTTCAAGTTCTCAACAGCTACTGAAGAAAGCAACAGAAAGCAAGTCTGATCCTTATCTCACCCTGCTGAGCTACCGAGCCTCCCCTTTAGGCTGGTTCTTCACCTGCCGAGCTCCTAATGGGTCGCAAGTTGTGCACCACGCTACCCTGCTGTGCAAAAGAAAAGCAGAGTAAGGGACTGAGACAGAGACTTCAACTGTTAAAGCTAAAACAGAAATCACACTATGACAAGTCATCTAAAACTCTGAAACCATTGACAAGGGATGATGTTGTCAGGATTGAGGATCCAGATGCATGGAACAGGAAAGCTACAGTTCTTGAGGAAGTAGGACCAAGGTCATACACTGTTAGAACTGAGGAAGGACAGATTCTCAGGAGGAACCGCCGTTCTCTCCTGAAAACACAAGAAACTATCCAAGAGCAAATCGATGACAATGCCGCAACTGAATCTTGTCACTCACCACCAGAACAATCTAACACAAACACACATACAGGCTCTCATGAAAACACATCAGACTTACCTGTGCTGAGAAGATCCACACGTGAAATAAAAAAGCCTGATAGACTTAATCTTTGAGTACAAAGAAAACTATAATAAAAGAATGAAAAGCTTAGAGTTCATAAGGTACAGCTTTGAAAATGTGTTGACTGTTGTGAAGATGTTTATGTCGTTATGATTGATTGATATTGATTGATATTGATTTTGTTTAACCTCTAAGGAAGGGGGATGTAATGATCAGTAACATGTCATTCTAGAATGGTACACTAGGTGGAGCTGTATGTTTAGTAGGGGGCTACCCCATCAAGATGGATGCCTGTACGCTAGTCCACATGGCTGAATAAATGACTAGCTCAAGCTAGCTGTTCATAATGAAAACGTCTATTTATTTATGAACATAACAGGCCCCAAACCGAACTGTTGCATGGGGCCCCCACAAGGCAAACGCAGCTCCTGAGAGTGAGCAGGCTTTCTTTTAGGTCCAAGTCACTCCAAGACGATATGCCCAGTGATGGGAGATTCAAATTGAGTTGATCCTCTGTAATCTGACTGGATAATCTGATACCTGAAAAAGGCAAGTCGTCCATATTCCAAGACATTGCTGTTGATGGACCAATCAATTTGCCTTATTGATGGGAGCTGGTAGAGTAGACTCGGGGGCTGTGATTATTTCCATGTGGGGTTCTGCTTTAAAGTCATGGACAGGTACAGAATATAATCAGTAAGACTAATGGAATGCTAGCCTTTATATCTTGAGGACTAGAATACAAGGGGGTAGAAGTTATGCTGCAGCTATACAAAGCCCTGGTTAGACCACATCTGGAGTACTGTGAGCAGTTCTGGGCACCACATCTTAGAAAGGATATATTGGCCTTGGAGGGAGTGCAGTGTAGGTTTACCAGAATGATACCAGGTCTCCAAGGGTACAGTTACGAGGAGAGATTACACAAATTAGGGTTGTATTCCCTGGAATTTAGAAGGTTAAGGGGTGATCTGATTGAAGTTTTCAAGATATCAAGGGGCACAGATAGGGTAGATAGAGAGAAACTATTTCCACAGGTTGGGGAGTCTAGGACTAGGGGGCATAGTCTAAAAATTAGAGCCAGACCTTTCAGGAGTGAAATTAGGAAGCACTTCTACACACAAAGGGTGGTAGAAGTTTGGAACTCTCTTCAGCAAATGGCGATTGATGCTAGATCAATTGTTAATTTTAAATCTGAGATTGATAGATTTTTGTTAACCAAAGGTATTAATGGATTATGGGCTAAAGGCGGGTATATGGAATTAGGTCACAGATCAGCTGTGATCTCATTGAATGGCGGAACAGGCTCGAGGGGCTAAATGGCCTACTCCTGTTCCTATGTTCATATGTTCCTATGTTTTCCATTCTTCCTACCAAAGTGGATAATTTCACACTTCCCCCCATTATACTCCATCTGCAACCTCCTTGCCCAATCAATTAATTATATCTCTTTGCAGCTTCTTTGTGTCCTCCTCACAGCTTAGTTTTCCCCTTAGCTTCGTATCATCAGCAAACTTGGATATGTTACTCTCGATCCCCTCATCTAAGTCATTGATACAGATTGTAAATGGCTGAGGCCCAAGCATTGATCCTTGCACACCCCACTAGTTACACCCTACCATCCTGAAAATAACCCATTTGTTTCTACTCTCTGTTTTCTGTCTGTTAACCAATCCTCAATCCATGCTAATATATGTAATGAGAAAGGTTTAATTAGCAATCTTATTGTGCGAGGCCCCTTGGGTCGGAGCGATCATAATATGATAGAATTCTTCATTAAGATGGAGAGTGAAATAGTTGACTCAGAGACTAGGGTCCTGAATTTAAATAAAGGAGACTATGATGGTATGAGGTGCGAGTTGGGTAGGATTGATTGGGGAATGTCACTCAAAGGGTTGACAGTGGATGGGCAATGGCAAACATTCAAAGACCGCATGGATGAACTATAGAATTTGTTCATCCCAGTTTGGCATAAAAATAAAACAAAAAAGGTGACTCAACCGTGGCTAACAAGGGAAATTAGGGATAGCATAAGATCCAAGGAGAGGACATATAAATTGGCCAGAAAAAGCAGTAAACCTGAGGATTGGGAGCAGTTTAGGATCCAACAAAGGAGGACAAAGGGATTAATTAAGAGGGGGAAAATAGAGTATGAGAGTAAGCTTGCTGGGAACATAAAAACCGACTGTTAAAGCTTTTATAGATATGTGAAGAGAAAAAGATTGGTGAAGTCAAGCATAGGTCCCTTGCAGTCAGAATCAGGGGAATTTATAATGGGAACAAAGAAATGGCAGACCAATTAAATACATACTTTGGTTCTGTCTTCAAAAAGGAGGACACAAATAACCTCCCAAAGATGTCGGGGAACATAGGGTCTAATGAAAGGGAGGAACTGATAGAAATCAGTATTTGTAGGGAAATGGTGTTAGGGAAATTGATGGGATTGAGGGCCGATAAATCCCCAGGGCCTGATAATCTACATCCTAGGGTACTTAAGGAAGTGGCCCTAGAAATAGTAGATGCATTGCTGGTCAACTTCCAAAATTCAATAATCTCTGGAACAGTACCCATGGATTGGCGGGTAGCTAATGTTACACCACTGTTCAAAAAGGGTGGTACAGAGAAAACGAGTAATTACTGACCGGTACGCCTGACATCGGTTGTGGGGAAAATGCTAGAGTCCATTATAAAGGATGTAATAGCAGAGCACTTGGAAAAAAGTGACCGGATCGGACAAAGTCAACATGGCTTTACAAAAGGTAAATCGTGCTGGACTAATCTACTGGAATTTTTTGAGGATGTAACTGGTAAAATAGATAAGGGAGAACCAGTGGATGTGGTGTATTTGGATTTTCAAAAGGCTTTCGATAAGGTCCCGCATAAGAGATTAGCGTGTAAAATTAAGGCACATGGGATTGGGGACAAGGTATTGACTTGGATAGAGAATTGGTTGGCAGACAGAAAGCAAAGAGTTGGAATAAACGGCTCTTTTTCCGAGTGGCAGGCAGTGACTAGTGGGGTACCGCAGGGATCGGTCCTTGGACCCCAGCTATTCACAATATATATTAATGATCTGGACGAGGGAACTAGATGTAGTATCTCCAAGTTTGCAGACGACACAAAGCTGGGTGAGCATGTGTGCTGTGAGGAGGATGCCGAGAAACTCCAGTATGATTTGGACAGGTTGGGTGATTGGGCAGAAGCATGGCAGATGCAATATAACGTGGATAAATGCGAGGTTATCCACTTTGGTGTCAAAAACAGGAAGGCAGATTATTATCTAAATGGCAATAGATTGGGAGAAGTGGAAGTGCAATGAGACCTGGGTGCCCTTGTGCACCAGTCGCTGAAAGTAAGCATGCAGGTGCAGCAGGCGGTTAAGAAGGCAAATGGTATGTTGGCCTTCGTAGCGAGAGGGTTTGAGTACAGGAACAAGGATGTCTTGCTGCAGTTGAACAGGGCCTTGGTGAGACCACACCTTGAGTATTGTGTGCCATTTTGGTCGCCTTATCTGAGGAAGGATGTTCTTGCCATGGAAGGAGTTCAGCGAAGATTCACCAGGCTGATACCTGGGATGGCAGGAATGATGTATGAGGAGAGATTGGGTCGATTGGGCTTGTACTCGCTGGAGTTTAGAAGAATGAGAGGGGATCTCATCGAAACTTATAAAAATTCTAACAGGACTGGACAGGCTAGATGCTGGAAGGATGTTCCCGATGGTCGGGGAGTCCAGAACCAGGGGTCACAGTCTAAGGATAAGGGGTAAGCCATTTAGGACAGAGATGAGGAGGAATTTCTTCACCCAGAGAGTGGTGAACCTGTGGAATTCTCTGCCAAAGAAGGCAGTAGAGGCCAATTCATTAAATATATTCAAGAAGGAGTTGGATATATTTCTTAAGGCTAAAGTGATCAAGGGATATGGAGAGAAGGCAGGAACAGGGTACTGAATTTGGATGATCAGCCATGATCGCATTGAATGGCGGAGCAGGCTCGAGGGGCCGAATGGCCTACTCCTGCTCCTATCTTCTATGTTTCTATGTTTCTATTACCCCCAATCCCATGAGCCCTAATCTTGTTTAACAACCTATTGTGTAGCACCTTATTGAATGCTTTCTGAAAATCCAAATATACTACATCCACTTATTCCCCCTTATCTACCTCAAAATACTCTAATGGATTTTTCAAAGACGATTTCCCTTTCATAAAGCCGTGTTGATTCTGTCTAATCATATTGTGATTTTCCAAGTGACCTGTTACCATGTCCTTAATAATAGATTCTAACATTTTCCCTACCACTGATTTCAGGCTAACTGGCCCATAGTTCCCTGTTTTCTCTCTTCCTCCTTTCTCAAACCACGGGGTTACATTTTTTACCTTCCAATCCACAGGGACCATTCTAGAATCTAGAGAATTCTGGGAGATCAAAACCAATACATCCACTATCTATGCAGCCACCACTTTTAACATCCTAGGATGTAGGCCATCAGTTCCAGGGGATTTGTTGGCTTTTAATCCCATTAATTTCTCCAGTACTTTTTCTTTACTAATATTAATAACTTAAGTTTCTCACTCTCATTAGACCCTTAGTTCTCCACAATTTCCAGTGTGTTCTTTGTGTCTTCCACTGTGATTACAGACACAAAAGGCTCGATTTTCCAAGCCCCGAGGAGGCAGGTTTGGAGGCGGGAGTGGTGGGAAAATTGCAGAACCGGGGGGCAGGAACCCATCCACCCCCAACCCGCCTCCGTGCCAATGTCCCAGGAGGCGGGTACCTGACCTGTGCTGGGAGCCGCCTCCCCGAGGCGGGAAGGGGATTAGTGCCAATTAACTGCCTGTTAACAAGTAGTTAACAGGCAGTTTTTTGCCTAATCCCTATTTTTGCCCCAAAGTGTGGGCTGTCCAATGGCTCCGAACCACGCCAAGTTAGCGAGGCGGACCTTCAGTCTGCAGGGGTTGGAGGGGTTGAGATGTCCGTTGTGCAGGTGAGTGATGGGTGCATGTGTGCAGAGGTAAGAGTGTGAGGTAAGTGTAAATTGTTTTATTAAGTTTTACTTACCTTTACTTTCTCCTGCAGGCTTCCTTCCTTCAGTTCTCGGGAGTCCCTCAGCTCACCGGCACAGAAAGCAGAATGGCCGCTGAACTGTCAAAAGCTGCAGCCTCTGCTTTCTGGTCTGGAGATCTCTCTAACTGAGTCTGAGTAGAAGGACTCAAGTTAGAAGACAGATTGTCAGTGTTTGACAGCTTCACAGAGCTGTCAAATGCTGATTTTTCATCTGTCAAAAGCTCTTGACAGATGAAATGTCAATCGCTGTCATCACCAGTAACCAGGTGCCCCTTAATTGGCCTGCTGAGCCCGCTGGGCGGGCTTAACAAGGTCAATCAAGGGAAAATAGCATGGGTTGGCCACAAGTCGATGGAGGTGGGACTAAAACCCAAAAAGTGTGAGTCCCGCCTCCAAAAGCTCCCCATTGACAAAATCGAGTCCAAAATATTTGTTTAACATCTCTGCCATTTCCATATTCCCCATTATAATTTCTCCTATCTCTGCCTCTAAGGGACTCATGTTTACTTTTGCTAATCTCTTCCTTTTTACATACTTGTAGAAGCTCATACAAACTGTTGATAGCAAATTATGGTGCAATGAAGAACAATGCAGGAGATTAGAGAAGGCCACATAGACAAGTAGGAGAATTGGTAGAGATGTGGCAAATGCACCTTCATGAAAATAAATCTTAAGTGGTACGTTCAGATAAATATACATTCTAAATAGTAAAATTCTCAATGGAGTGGAAGACCAGAGAGACCTAGGGGTAGAGATACACAGATCTAAAAAGAAAGAAAGACTTGCATTTATATAGTGCCTTTCATGACCTCAGGAAGTGCTTTATCACCAAAGAAGTACTTTTGAAATGTAGTCGCTGTTGTAATGTAGGAAACGCGGAAGCCAATTTGTGCACAGTAAGGTCCCACAAACAGCAATGTGATAATGACCAGATAATCTATTTTAGTGATGTTGATTGAGGGATAAATATTGGCCAGGACACCGGAGATATTGCCCTTGCTCTTCTTCAAAATAGTGCCATGGGATCTTTTACATCCATGTGAGAGGGCAGATGGGGCCTCGGTTTAACATCTCATCCAAAGGATGGCACTACCAATAGTGTAGCACTCCCTCAGTACTGCACTCGAGTGTCAGCCTAAATTTTTGTGCTCAAGTCTCAGGAATGGGACTTGAAGCTACAACCTGGCTGGAGAGTCTAGAAATAACAACAGAAAATGCTGGAAAAACTCAGCAGGCCAGGCAACATCCGTGGAGAGAGAAATAGAGTCAACGCTTCAGGTCGAAGCCCTTTGTCAAGACTGAAGAAACACAAGAAATGAAACAGATTAAAAGGCCAGTTTGGGGGCTGGGGAATGGGGATGAAAGAACAAAAGAGAAGCGAAGAGACATTAAGAGGTATTCAAAATGAGACGAGATGGTGACAGGACTAGAAAAGAGACAAAAGACGGCTCTAGATTAGGTGTGAAATGCGCTGGCAGAATGAGAGACAGCTGCCATGTGGGAGAGAAAAAAAGGGGGGAAGGGCACAAAACAAAGGTGTGGATAAAAAATATATATAAAAATGCAATAGGGGCCGAGGTTATGATCTGAAATTGTTGAACTCGATATTGAGTCCGGAAGGCTGTAAAGTGCCTAATCGGAAGATGAGGTGCTGTTCCTCGAGCTTACGCTGGGTTTCCGTGGAACAATGCAAGGGCCCGAGTACGGTGAGGTCTGAGTGGGAATGGGGCGGTGAATTAAATGACAGGCGACCGGAAGCTCGGGGTCACCCTTACAGACTGAACGGAGGTGTTCCGCAAAGCGGTCACCCAATCTGCGTTTGGTCTCCCCAATGTAGAGGGGACCACATCGTGAGCAGCGAATACAGTATACTAGATTGCAAGAAATACAAGTAAATCGCTGTTTCACCTGGAAGGGATGTTTGGGGCCCTGGACAGTGGGAAGGGGGGAGGTATAAGGGCAGGTGTTGCATCTCTGGTGCTTGCACGGAAAGGTGCCAGGCAAGGGGGAAGGGGTGCTGGGGGTGATAGAGGAGTGGAATAGGGTGTCTCGGAGGGAGCGGTCCCTACAGAATGCTGAAAGGGGAGGTGAGGGGAAGATGTGTTTGGTGGTGGGCTCACGTTGGAGGTGGCGGAAATGGCGGAGGATGACCCGTTGAATGTGGAGGCTGGTGGGGTGAAAGGTGAGGACAAGGGGAACCCTATCTTCGTTCTGGGAGGGAGGGGCAGGGGTGAGGGCAGAAGTGCGGGAGATAGAACGGACACGGTTGAGGGCCGTGTCAACCACGGTAGAGGGGACTCCTCGGTTGAGGAAAAAGGAAGATATGTCGGAAGCACTGGTGTGGAAGGTGGCATCGTCGGAGCAGATGCGGCGGAGACGGAGAAACTGGAAGAATGGAATAGAGTCCTTACAGGAGGTGGGGTGGGAGGAAGTGTAGTCGAGGTAGCTGTGGGAGTCAGTGGGCTTGTAGTGAATGTTGGTCAATAACCTATCCCCAGAGATGGAGACGGAGAAGTCGAGGAAGGGAAGGGAAGAGTCGGAGATTGACCATGTGAAGGTGAGGGAAGGGTGGAAATTGGAGGCAAAGTGAATGAAATTGTCTAGATCAGGGAGAGAGCAGGAAACAGCACCAATACAGTCATCAATGTATCGGAAAAAGAGGTGAGGGAGGGGACCCGAGTAGGACTGGAACAAAGAGTGTTCCACATATCCCACGAAAAGGCAGGCATAGCTAGGACCCGTGCGGGTACGCATAGCAACACCTTTGATTTGGAGAAAATGAGCGGAGTCAAAGGAGAAGTTGTTCAATGTGAGAACAAGTTCAGCCAGGCGGACGAGGGTGGTGGTGGATGGGGACTGGTTGGGCCTCTGTTCAAGGAAGAAGCGGAGCACCCTCAGGCCATCCTGGTGGGGGATGGAGGTGTAGACGGATTGTACGTCCATGGTGAAAAGGAGGCGGTTGGGGCCAGGAAACTGGAAACTGTTAAAGTGGCGGAGGGTGTCAGAAGAGTCGCGGATGTAGGTGAGAAGAGACTGGACAAGGGGCGAAAAAATAGAGTCGAGATAGGAAGAGGTGAGTTCCGTGGGGCAAGAAATGGCTGAAACAATGGGGTAGATTTTCCTGAAGCTGTCGGGAAGGAGGCGGGACTACAACTTTCGGGTTTTAGTCCCGCCTACATCGACGTCTGGCCAATCTGCGCGATTTTCCCTTGATTGACCTTGTTGAGCCCGCCCAGTGGGCTTAGCAGGCCAATTAAGGGCCACCCGGCAACAAGTGAGATCACAGACTGAAATTTCATCTGTCACGAGTTCTTGACAGATGAAATATCAGTGTTTCACAGCTGTTTGAAGCTGTCAAACACTGACAGTCTGACTTCTAACCTGAGTCCTTCTACAGAGACTCAGTTAGAACTGTCACCGGCAATGAAAGCTGAAGGCTGTCACTTTTGACAGATCGCAGCCATTTTGCTTTCAGTGTCGGCTGAGTGATGGACTCCCGACGCCTACAGGAAGAAAGGCTGTTAAGGTAAATACAGGTAATTTAAACTTCTTTACACACTTTAGACACACCAAACACACTTACCTTTGCACTTATGCACCCATCACTCACCTGAACACCGACATCGCGACCCCTCCAAGTCCTTCAACCCGACGGCCCGACTGCTCTAACCTGGCGTGGTTTGGAGACACCGGGAATCCCACACAACACCCTTCAAAATAGGAATTAGGCTAAAAACTGCCTGTTAACTATCTATTAACAGGCAGTTAATTGGCACTAATCCCTTCCCGCCTTGGGTCGGCGGGTCCCAGTGTGGGGCAGGTACCCGCCTCCTCTGAAACATACGTGGAGGCGGGTTTTGGGCGGGATGCTGTTGGGACCGCCAATTTTGGGATTTCCCCCCCCCCCACACACCTGAAACCCCGCCTGATGGCTCAAGGAAAATCTACCCCGATGGGTCTACCAGGGCAGTCCTGTTTGTGGATCTCGGGAAGGAGGTAGAAGCGGGCTATGCAGGGTTGGGGAACTATGAGGTTGGTGGCCATGGGGGGAAGATCTCCAGAGGAGATGAGGTCAGTGACAGTCTTGGAAACGATGGCTTGATGCTCGGTAGTGGGGTCATGGTCCAGGTGAAGGCAGGAGGAGGTGTCGGAGATTTGGCGTTCAGCTTCAGAGTCTGGAACTAGGGGACATAGGGTGCGATCTTGCCAGCCCTGGGGAGGCTTGTAAGAATTCGCAATAATTTACAGTTCTGAAGATCAATTTTTTGATTAAAGAATCCCTGGGCGTTGTGCTTTTAAATTTCCAGGGATAAAAATGGCTGTCATACCACATGGCCGAAGACAAAGAGGCTTGGAATGCAGCTTTCTGTGTCTGGAAGTAAGGTTCAATGAAGCTGCCAACCAAAGGGGTGTCCCCACCTCCCCCCTGCAGCAGGACAATCGATGCCTGTTTATAAAACGTTACCACAGGACAATGCTTTGTTTACAAAGCAATTGAATGCTATTAGCATTTGTTTGTATATCAAGTGGATACATCTAAACTGCAGAAGAGACTTTTGTATCTTGAATGGGATCCGTTTAAGAATTGAATGGGTCTAAATCACTTAGCATTCTGGACAATAGAGCAGTTGTATTTCCCTTTTGTTTCAGCCCAGGGAGCTCCGGAAGACACACTAACCCAGTTTAACCACTATGAGTTAGCCAATCACAGCTTTCTCTTGTGTATTGGACTCTTTGGGCAGAGAATTTTGCACACAGCCCTTGCAGGGCAGAGCGGCAGGACCTCACCAGGTATAAAGATAGCTGCTGAGAAGCTATCTCGCTCTTTACTTCGCTGGACCACAGGTGAGCAGGGTGTTCTGACTCCTCGGCAAGGCAACCTAGCAGGAGTTTGGGGTGGTGATTTGAGGGTAATTGCTAAGATTGTTTAAGTAACATTGGAGCCATTTTATCCCTTGTTTTCGCCGTCTGCAACCTCCTGTTATATAGTTTTACTGTAATTACTGTGTTTGTGTGGCATAGTTTAATCTTTTGATTGTAGTTTACTTAGGTAATAAAACTTGAATTTTCTCTCATCCAAACCACTTGTCCGTTTTAAAATCATTAATTATAAGTTCCTCCACTCAGAACTGAAAGAGGGGTAGCGATTTGAAACCGCTGTTTGTAAATTGGTTTAGAGTGCAGCAGCAAAAGGCTGCTGGCCAGGTAAATGACCATAAACCAGTTAAAAGAAATCCCCCCTTACAAATGGCAAGCCACGTAGGAGTGGAGGCAGTTTTTGATTTAATAAGTGCTCTGGATCTGGAGAAAGCATCAGCTATAGTTTCTCTCATTGTTTTAAGTATGTGGGTAGCCCTGCGGATGTTAGCAGCAGCATGTAGGCTGACCTATCGGGGTATAGGTGGCTGGGTTAAGAAGGGTGTGAAGAGAAAGCAGGAGGAGGTTAAAGATGCCAAGAATCGGGAGTCCCAGCTTGAAAAATGCCAGGTGGAGGTAGAACGCCTCAGAGAGGTGTATGAGGCCAGAGCTAGTGGTATGAGGGTGCGGGAGAATGCACGCCTCACACTAGAGGTCACGAAATGCCAGGCATTTATAGAGTGCCTTGTGCAGGAAGTCACAGAGGCTAGGGACTGTGAGATGAGGCTACAGGAGGAAATCGCACACCTCACCCAAGAAGCTAGCGAGAGAAAAAGCCATGCAAAGAACGAGATAGAATTCCTAAAGTACCAAATTATAGAAGTAAAGAGGAGCGAGATGAGACTGCGGGAAGAGAATGCCCGCCTCACCTCAGAAGAGACAGAGCAGGAGGAGAAGTTTAGGGAAGTAAAGGCAACTTATAAGCTGGCCTGCGCCCTAAGGTTTGAGGAAGCAGATCATAGCCCCTGTAGGGCAGAGATAGAAAGCCTTAACATGGCTTTAAATGCATCAAAAGGGATGATTTGTCTGATCAGCCCGAAGGCAGGTCAGCTGGACTTTACTGGCAGCCCAAGTAGAACCATCCCACAGGCAGCACCCAGAACGGTGCTGGATTGGGAATTAGAGACCCCAAGACCGCAGCCCACAGCTCCGAGTCTTGAGGAGCTCCGGCAGCGAGGAGAGGTGGACAATGGGGTGGTAGGAGATCACCAGCAGGTCCCGCTAGGCAGGCGGGGCCCAGGACCAGTGGACCCCCTCCAACAACAGGGGTACGGTCCGCCCATGAGGAGTGAGCCTGAGAATAGGAATCCTCAGCCCACAGCAAGTTCGAGTTCACAGGCAAGCACTGTGGCTTGTGTGGGGGGAGGAGCCATTCATGTTCAGAGTAAGCTGTTTAAGCCAGGGAACAGGGAAGGAGAGTTCTGGGACCCCTGTAGAGCAGGTCCAGTAGCAGAAATCCGGGACAAGGGAGGCACACAGGGGATAGTTTTGGCCCCAGAAAAAAGGCAGGTCCAAAATTCCCCAGTTAAAGCCACCTGGGTGAGGGAACATGAGTTTGCTGTCCATGCAAGTTCAAGTTCACCGCCTGTAAAGACAGGCACTGTGGCCTGTTTAAAGGGACCAGCTTCCCAGCCCGCTTCTAGAGTGGTCCCCCCCATGATGTGGGACCCTGGGGGGGGGGGGGCAGGGATAGCAATCCCTCTTGCAGGAGACATAGGGAGGGAGCTGACACCAGGTTTTAAACATGGGGAGGAAAATTTCCAGCCACCAGCAGCGGGTGGTGAGAGTATACCTGCCCCCAGCACAGGAGTGGGCAGGGAAGAGCAGACAAACCCAGAGAGAGATTTGCACCGGCAGGCTGCCAGGTACATTATACAGTGCAGGCTGTTGGCACCTGGGGGAGAAGGTTCCCAGCCAGCTGGGGCTGTGACCCAAGCTCAGGGTCTGCCAGCCAAAGTTTCCCCCATAGAGACACCCCTCAGAAGGTCTCAGCGGGTGCCCCAGCCTAAGAAAGCATGGTCACCCACTTTACAGTGGAGTAGGGCGGTCTCCCGAGCGAGGGAGAAGCCATAAGCTGCAAGGGACCAGAGACAGGAGGCAGTGCAGCTTCGCTGCAGCCAGCAGCAATCTGCGACAGTGCCAGAGATTCGCCTGGCCGTCCGGAAACGGGCGGCATTTGTATTATAGCTATGTGTATATAGCTTGTTTTAAGGTGTATTTTAAGTTTTGTTGATATAACTAGTTTTAAGTTTAAGTTCAAAGAGTTTAAGTTTACATGTGTGCCAAATGTTTGTATTTTTGGTCCGAGGTCGAGGGACCCGACCATGTCTCCACCTAAGGCAGCAGGTCAGTGAGACCTGGCTGCATGTCCTTTTAAGTTTTTGCAGGAGATTGGACAAAGAAGCTGCCCCATTCGCCCAGCCCGAGCTGGGCATCGAATGAAGATACGGATACGGAATGTTGGGGATCAGCTCGCCACTGGTCGAATCCAGGAGACCCCGCAGCGATCTTCAGGAAAAACCGGACAGGGTCCGGAGGAACTTGCCTACTCCTCCTACGGGGAGGAGATGGCCCCAGCTGGGTGGGGCACGGCCCCAACCCAGCACTATCCTGACCGAAGTTCACTTGCGGGAGACCTCGCTGTTGAGGAGTCACGATGGGGAAGCGCGGGCGCCTTGAGATAGGGATGCGTTCCCCGGGAGTGGGTGGTGATGGCCCGGGAAAGATTGTAGTAGAGGAGGGGGAGACCCAAAAGTCGCGTGGGTGCGGTCGGGGAAGGGAGGAACTCACCCGGGGGCCCACGGGCAAAGTGAGGGTAAGTGTGGCTGGGAAGGATGAGTGGGTGGCCGGATCAGTGTGGGGCCAGGGAGAGCCGCCACACAGGCACCCATCATTTTCTACAGCCAGTCGAGGGTAGACAGGAGGGGGAAAGACTGGGAGTCGAGATCCCATACCCCCCGGTCTCGGTCTGTGCCAGGGAATTTTAAACATGAGGGGTACCCCGCCTCCACACAGGGACAAGGGAACGGCTCGGGGCTGGCAGAGCAGGCTGGTCTGTAAATCCATTCTGCCTGTTTTAAAGTTTAAGACGATCAAAGGGGGGTGGAAGGTACTTTTACTGCCTGAGTGGGAGGAGCAATGCCCACTCGAATTTCGCGACCCATCATCGGCACGTAATGATCGGGGTTCATTTAAGCATGTTGTTGAATGATTTTTTGTATTTTGTGTTGCAGCCCCAAGTTGAGCAGAGGCATAGGATCCTCTCCGTGCTTGGGACCAGTTTGTGACAACTCCAAGTTGAGCAGAGGCGTAGGACCCTCTCCATGCTTGGGATCATTTTGATTACATTGTGTAACTAAGATTGCAACATTTTGTAATAACTTATGATGTAAAAAAGTGATTGTAAATTTGGTTTACACTGTATAATTTTACAAGCGTGTAGGGGTATGAGACCCCTTATTGAAAACTGAAGTATCTGTAAGATGCCTACTGTACCATGTTTTTTTTTCTTGAATTTAAGGGGAATAGACGGGACGGGGATCAGTGGCAGATAGCTATTAGGTAAATACAGGGGATGGTTGTTTGTGAGGGGTCAGAAATTATTGCTCATTTCTTCAAGAGGATACTACAAGCAAGCTGGAAGTATCCAAGGGCGGACTGTAAGAATTCGCAATAATTTACAGTTCTGAAGATCAATTTTTTGATTAAAGAATCCCTGGGCGTCGTGCTTTTAAATTTCCAGGGATAAAAATGGCTGTCGCACCACATGGCCGAAGACAAAGAGGCTTGGAATGCAGCTTTCTGTGTCTGGAAGTAAGGTTCAATGGAGCTGCCAACCAAAGGGGCGTCCCCACCTCCCCCCTGCAGCAGGACAATCGATCTCTGTTTATAAAACGTTACCACAGGACAATGCTTTGTTTACAAAGCAATTGAATGCTATTAGCATTTGTTTGTATATCGAGTGGATACATCTAAACTGCAGAAGAGACTTTTGTATCTTGAATGGGATCCGTTTAAGAATTGAATGGGTCTAAATCACTTAGCATTCTGGACAATAGAGCAGTTGTATTTCCCTTTTGTTTCAGCCCAGGGAGCTCCGGAAGACACATTAACCCAGTTTAACCACTTTGAGTTAGCCAATCACAGCTTTCTCTTGTGTATTGGACCCTTTGGGCGGAGAATTTTGCACACAGCCCTTGCAGGGCAGAGCGGCAGGACCTCACCAGGTATAAAGATAGCTGCTGAGAAGTTATCTCTCTCTTTACTTCGCTGGACCACAGGTGAGCAGGGTGTTCTGACTCCTCAACAAGGCAACCTAGCAGGAGTTTGGGGTGGTGATTTGAGGGTAATTCACAGAATCACAGAATCACAGAAACCCCACAGTGCAGATAGAGGCCATTTCAGCCCATCGAGCCTGCACCGACACATATCCCACCCGATCCCCGAAACCCCTACACCAACACATATCCCACCCTATCCCCGTAACCCCACGTATTTAATCCCCCTAACACTAAGGGTCAATTTATCATAGCCAATCAACCTAACCCGCACATCTTTGGACTGTGGGAGGAAACCGGAGCACCCGGCGGAAACCCACGCAAACACGGGGAGAATGTGCAAACTCCACACAGACAGTCACCCGAGGCCGGATTCGAACCCGGGTCCCTGGCGCTGTCAGGCAACAGTGCTAACCACTATGCCACCGTGCTAAGATTGTTTAAGTAACATTGGAGCCATTTTATCCCTCGTTTTCGCCATCTGCAACCCCCTGTTATATAGTTTTACTGTAATTACTGTGTTCGTGTGGCATAGTTTATTCTTTTGATTGTAGTTTACTTAGGTAATAAAACTTGAATTTTATCTCATCCAAACCACTTGTCTGTTTTAAAATCATTAATTATAAGTTCCTCCACTCAGAACTGAAGGAGGGGTAGCGATTCGAAACCGCTGTTTGTAAATTGGTTTAGAGTGCAGCAGCAAAAGGCTGCTGGCCAGGTAAATGACCATAAACCAGTTAAAAGAAGCCCCCCCTTACAGGCTGTTTCAGAGGCGGGACTGCCAGGAAAATGCAGAATCTTGGGGCGGGTGCTCATCCCGCCCCCAACCCGCCTCCGTGCCATCTTCCCGGGAGGCGGGTAGCAGCCCCGCGCCGGGCCCCGTCTCCTGGAGGTGGAAAGGGGATCACAGCCACTTAACTGCCTGTTAACAGGTAGTTAAAAGGCAGATAAGAGGATTATCCCCATTTTACCCACACAAGTGCGGGCCTCCCGAAGGCTGCGAACCTTGCCAGGGTCACCGAGGTGAGCAGTGGGTGTGCAGGGGTCGGAGGGGTGCAAAAGTGCGCTGGGAAGGTAAGTGATGGGTGCAAGTGTGGAGAGGTAAGTATGTGAGGTAAGTGGAAAGTGATAGAAAATGTTTACTTACCTTTGTTTCTTCCTGCAGGCTTCAATCGTTGGGGATGCGGAGAGTCTTGCATCTCCGCGGCAAAGATGACAAATGGCTGCTGCATCCTCCAATGCAACAACCATCTAATTTCTGCTAAAGAAAGAGGTTTGATGAGTCTTGAACACAAGGACATGTAGGAATTAACGAATTCCTACAAATAACGGAGATCGACACAAGAGAACAATCAAACAGGTCTTTACTCAAAGGAGATGCCATGAGGACTGACTGGGCAGTCCTGTGGTTTGCGACGTGACGTCATCGCGTTTGCCTGCGTTTTCCCATGCTCTTAAAGGGGCCACGCCCCGTACATGCCAACTCTATATACAAAACACAGTAATGCCTAACACAATGGTACAGGTTTAGGCTGGTGTTAGAACATCGTTAAAGAGAATTATATACAGTTAGCCAGAGTCTTTCAGTGGTTCTGCCACATGCGCCCCCCCAGAATTTGCTTTAACGGACAAAGTCAAACGGTGAGGGGGTCTGACAAGCCTATCAGAACGACTCCTGTACTCTCGAGGCGGAGGCTGCTGGGGGCTGGCGGTCTAGCGGGCGGTCGCACTTGGTCTGCCGTAACGATGACGGGTGGCCAACCCCGTCTCGGCGGTTGTGCTGTCTCGACGGGGCGGTCGAGGTCCGAATGTGCTGGCTTTAAGCGGTCGACCGAAATGTGGTCCGGTTTACCACCAACATCTACCGTGAAGGTTTTGTCCGCTGCTTCCAACACGTGGAAGGGACCGGTATATGGGGCCTTGAGCGGATCCCTATGTGCGCCATGGCGAATAAAAACGTATTCAGCCTTGTGAAGCTCCGTGGGAACGTGCGACCTCTGCGGCCCGTGGTGCAAAGTGGGCACCGGTGCGAAACATCTGGCCACCTCTTGGTGACTAGCAGGCTGGGCAGACGCGGACCTTTGCTCCGTCAATGTTGGTCGGAAGTCCCCTGGGACCCGCAGCGGCTGACCATACACAAGCTCCACTGATGAAGAGTGAAGGTCTTCTTTTGGGGCCGTGCGACGGCCCAACAGGAACCACGGTAGCTTGTCTGCCCATCCAGCGTCCTGGAGGCTGGCTCTCAGGGCGGCCTTCATTGACCGGTGGAAGCATTCACAGAGGCCATTCGCCTGTGGGTGGTAGGCTGCGGTGTGGTGTAGTTTGACACCGAGTCCTTGGGCCACTGCATTCCAGAGTTCGGAGGAAAACTGCGGTCCCCTGTCTGACAAAATATCAGCGGGTACTCCAAAACGGGCGAT
Source organism: Somniosus microcephalus (assembly GCF_052327205.1). Lineage (NCBI taxonomy): Eukaryota > Metazoa > Chordata > Chondrichthyes > Squaliformes > Somniosidae > Somniosus > Somniosus microcephalus. The sequence goes on along the minus strand of NC_140993.1, from coordinate 169,312,231 downwards.
CCAGGAGGAAATGAACGCCCTGGCCACGTCCGCCAAAGTAGTGGATGACAGGGGGACCGCCTCTGGCCATCTGGTGGTGCGGTCAACCATGGTCAGGATGTGTGAAAAACCATGGGAGGGTGGGAGTGGTCCTACCAGGTCCACGTTGACGTGGTCAAAACGTCGCTCCGGAACTGTGAAGGTGGCCAACGGAGCTTTGATGTGGCGATGTGGTCCAGTCGCGGACATCTTTATGCATGCCATGCCATACAAATTTCGCTGACATCAGTTTCTGAGAGGCCTTCATTCCAGGGTGTGACAACCCATGTATGGCGTCGAACACTTTGCGGCGCCAGACGACCAGCACGACAGGGCGAGGATCCTGTACGGAGACGTCACACAACAGCGTGGTACCTGCCGAATGGAGCTTGACGTCGGCCAACTGGAGGCCAGTGATGGCCGTTCGGTAAGCTTGGACTTCCGGGTCTGAGGCTTGGTCCGCTGCCATGAGGGCGTAGTCGATGCCCAAATGAACCGTATTGACGATCGCGCGGGAGAGGCAGTCTGCCAGCAGGTTGTCCTTACTGGCCACGTGCCGTATATCCGTGGTGAATTCGGATATGTAGGTCAGTTGACACTGCTGTCGGGCTGACCACGGTTCGGCGGTCTTGGACATTGCAAAGGTCAGCGGCTTATGGTCCACAAAAACGGTGAAAGGACGTCCTTCCAGAAGGAACCGAAAATGGCGGATGGCCAGAAAAAGGGCGAGCAACTCCCGGTCGAACGTGCTGTATGCTCTCTCGTTCTGCTGTAGTTGACGGCTGAAGAATGCCAACGGCTGCCACGTCCTGTTCACCCACTGCTGTTGCACGGCACCGACTGCGTAGTCCGACGCGTCGGTGGTGAGGGCGATGGTGGCTCCTGGCAGCGGGTGCGCCAGCATAGTCACGTTGGCTAAGGCGCTTCTGGTGTCGGCGAACGCTCGGGCCATGTCATCCGTCCTGTCTACCGGGTTCTTGCCAGTCTTGCCCTTGAGGGCCTCGTACAGGGGCTGCATGAGTAGTGCCGCCTTAGGCACGAAATGGTGGTTAAAGTTTACCATGCCTAGGAATTCCTGCAGGGCCTTTATGTTCTGCGGGTGTGGAAAGGATGTCACCACCTCTACCTTCGAAGGTAAAGGAACCGCTCCCTCTGAGGTGATGCGATGCCCCAGGAAGTCAATTTGGTGCAGGCCAAACTGACACTTGGCCGGGTTGATAATCAGGCCGTGTTGGCTGAGGCGTCGAAAAAGGGTGCGTAGGTGACAGGTATGTTCTTCCTTAGTAGGACTGGCAATCAGAATATAATCCAGGTAGACAAAGAGGAACTTGTGGTCCCGCAGCACGGAGTCCATCAGGCGTTGGAAAGCCTGGGCGGCATTCTTTAACCCAAGCGGCATCCGTAAAAACTCGAAGAGGCCGAATGGGGTGATGACTGCAGTCTTCTGGATGTCTTGTGGATGAACTGGGACCTGGTGGTAGCCCTGGACGAGGTCAACTTTTGAGAACACGGTGTTCCCTGCCAAATGGGCAGAGAAATCCTGGATATGGGGGATCGGGTACCGATCCGGAGTGGTGGCGTCGTTTAGTCGTCGATAGTCGCCGCATGGCCGCCATCTACCGCCAGGCTTCGGGACGATATGGAGGGGTGAAGACCAGGGACTATTCAACTGGCGAATAATCCCTAACCGTTCCATGGTTGCGAACTCCGCCTTTGCGACCGCCAGCTTGCCAGGTTCTAGGCGCCGGGCCCGCGCGTAGACCGGGAGGCCGTTGGTGATGATGTGGTGTTCCACACCATGTTTCGTGGCTGTGGAGGAGAACATGGGTCTTGTCAGGTCGGGGAATTCGCTGAGCAGGCGAGCGAACTCATCAGGAGTCGGGAACACACAGGAGACGGTCCGTGACGTAGTGTTACTGCGGTAACACGGAAGAGAATTAAAAGTTGCTGCGTTGATCAGCTGCCGGTTCCTAACGTCGACCAGGAGGCTATTGGCGCACAGGAAATCCATGCTGAGGAGGGGCTGGGAAACTTTGGCCGTAACAAACTCCCAGTGCAAACGTTGCCCCCCGAGGCACAACTCCACTCGCCGTCTGCTGAAGGTCCGAATTGTTCCACCATTGACCGCTTCAAGGGCGGGGCCGTGATTCCCCGTCTGCACATCGAGGGCGGACGCGGGTAAAATGCTGCACTGCGCTCCGGTGTTGCACAGAAAACGATGACCGGAGAGAGTATCAGTGGTGAAGAGCAATTTTCCTGTGTTGCCGATCGCCATCGCGGCCGCGGGGTGCCCGTTAGACCCATTCCTCGGTCATCGCAGTGTCAGTCGCTGTTTTTTTTTGGGAAAACTGCAGGGAGGGCGGCAACGCTTCGCTTTCGCGCCGAACTGCGCATGGTAGAAACACAGCCCAGCAGGCGGACGAGCTGGGGCGGTGTCTGCGGGGGATGGGTGCCTCGTGGCGGCGCAGTACTGCCGAGTTACAGCGAAAATTTTGTCAGCCTCCGCAGCGAGTGTTGCGCAGTCTTCAGTTTCAGGTCTGGCCAGGGCAGCTTGTACCTGTTCAGGCAGTTGGCTGAGGAAAATCTCGCGGAATAGGAAACATTCCCGTTCTGAGCCCAGGAGTGTGAGCATTTGGCTCATCAACACTGAAGGCTTGGAGTCCCCGAGCCCAGGCATAGCGAGTAATCGACGGGCGTGCTCCGATTTTGTGAGCCCGAAAACCTGCAGTAACCGCGCTTTGAGGGTTTCATACTTGCGCTCCGTTGGGGGGTTTTCGAGGAGGCTGACGATCCAAGGGGCGGTAGAGCTGTCAAGTGCAGAGACCACGTAAAGATACTTGGTCTGATCCGCATCGATATTCCTCAGGGCGAACTGGGCCTCGACCTGAATAAACCACGAGGGCGCTTGCTGCTCCCAGAACTGCGGTAGCTTTAGCGAAACGGCGTTTGCTTCCATGCTGTGCTCTTCTTTTGTGAAAACATTCACAAAAACGGGGTCACCAATGTAGGAATTAACGAATTCCTATGAATAACAGAGATCGACACAAGAGAACAATCAAACAGGTCTTTACTCAAAGGAGATGCCATGAGGACTGCCTGGGCAGTCCCGTGGTTTGCGACGTGACGTCATCGCATTTGCCCGCGTTTTCCCGTGCTCTTAAAGGGGCCAGGCCCCATACATGCCAACTCTATATACAAAACACAGTAATGCCTAACACAATGGTACAGATTTAGGCTGGTGTTAGAACATCGTTAAAGAGAATTATATACAGTTAGCCAGAGTCATTCAGTGGTTCTGCCACAGACTCATCAAACAACATAGAATGTCAGTGTTGGACAGCGTCACAGAGCTGTCAAACGATGACAATTTGACAGATGAAACGTCATACGCTGACGTTCTCTGTAACCGGCTTCCACTTAATTGGCCTGCTAAGCCCGCTGGGTGGGCTTAACAAGATCAATCAAGGGAAAATAGCGTGGGTTGGCCAGAAGTCGATGGAGGCGTGACTAAAACCCGACAAGTTAGAGTCCCGCCTCCAAAAGCTCCCCATTGGCAAAATACAGCCCATAATCTCAGGTTAAGCGGTCAGCCATTTAGGACTGAGATGAGGAGAAATTTATTCACTCAGAGGGTTGTGAATCTTTGGAATTCTCTAACCCAGAGGGCTGTGATGCCCAGTCATTGAGTATATTCAAGGCTAAGATTAATAGATTTTTTTGGGGGAAAATTCAGTTGGTTTGTGCCTCTCGTTAGTGCCTTAAGAGGGCGCTAATGGGGCACAAAGCAACTAGCGCCTGTGTACGGCGATGTTTGCGCTGCTCACGAAATTAACTAGACATTTTGCGGTGGCGCTAAACACTACCGCCACGATCTCCTGCGCCGGCAGATCGTGACGTCAGTCGAGTGTGCAACACCCCGGTAGCACCCCGGACCGGATATTGAGTGGCGCCCCCTGCCTTACTGCCTGCCACTAGCAACGACAGGTTGAGGGGAGCGTTTTGCAGTCAGGAAGGGACTGGGGGAGCACTAGTTAAAGGCGAATGCTTCCTGCCTTATTTTGTTGGTGACATTTTTGCACCACGCATTCTAACAGAGAGAGAGACTTCTGGAGAGATTCAACGCTGTGTGAAAGAGTTTTGGGTACTGAACAGCACTTTGCAGGTTCATTTTGATTTGCCCTTCCTTGTATCGATTTAGAAGAGACTGTGGGGGCTGCACTTTGAGCTCTTTCCCTGGGCCTCTCCATTGTTCTTTCCAGCAGATTTGATGTACAGGTCTCTCCAGGCCAAGATTCAAGGCTGCAATGAGCAGGATGCGGATGGAGAGCAAGATCAATCCTCCCCTTTAAGAACTGGCCGGCGCCATTGTGTCTGTGTTCCATTGCTGACTGACATCACATGAGCTTCGCCAGCGCTCTGAGGTAGCGCCTCGCTCCTTGGCCTTTGCGCCTTAAGACAGGTGTGCAGCACCTGATTTAGCACTCCAATCACCTCCAGGGGCGATAAAAGCCAAGTTTGCAGACGGAGGCGATAATTAGCGCCATGTGCTAAACTTTGCACACGGCCGATAATCGCGCCCCAAATGGGGTGATACTGAATTTTTCCCCCTTGGACTCTAGGGAATCAAGGGGTATGGAGATCGGGCGGGAAAGTGGAGTTGAGGTCAATGATCAGCCATGATCTTATTGAATGGCGGAGCAGGCTCGAAGGGCCGTTTGGCCTATTCCTGCTCCTAATTCTTATCTTCTTTTGTTCTTCTGACTCAGAGGCGAGAGTGCTACCAACCGAGCCACAGCTGACGCACAAAAGCAAGATTGCAGGTGGAAAAAACATAAAAAGGACAAATTAAATTTTGGGCTTTATATTTTAGGACATTCATAAAATCATAGAAATTTATTGGCTATATTGACTATAAAAGCAAGGAACTTATAATGAATCAGTACAAGAAATCATTTGCAGTATTGTATCATTTTGGGCACTCCATTATGGAAAGGATACTGGAGCCATGGAAAGGATTGTGTGTAAATTGATTAGAATGAGCGTTTAGATGTGAGGCTTTAGTCATGATGAGGGTCTTGAAAAACTAGGATTGTGCTTATTGGAGAAAATTAGGCATGTGGAGGGGGGAGAATTCTAATAGAAGTGTTCAGAATTATGAAAGGGTTTGAGAGAATAAATAGTGAAAAAAATATTTCCACTAATTGATGATTCGTAACAAGGGGACATAAATTTAGGATTACATCTAGAAGCACAAAGGGAGAGATAGAAGAAACTTTATTGTACAAAGGGCTACTACAATATAAAATACATTACCACGAATGGCTACTGAAGCTGATTCAATCATACTGTTTGAGAGACAGTTAGATAAACAATTGGGGGATTAAAATCTGCGGCACTTCCAGTGCCCTGGGCACCAAACCATTCGGGGGCCCTCCATACCCCTGCACAATCGTTTCCCGCAATCCCCATTAATTACCTACCCCAATGCAGAAGCCTGAGCAGATGCTGGAACTCACAGATGTTGACAGGTGGCTTCTTGTTCCAATAGGATCGGGAGTGGGGAGGTTGAGGTCCTCAGCTTCAGCAGGCCAGCTGCCTATTGGACATAACTCGCCACCTCTGGCAGGGGCCCCCTGTTTGGCTGGGGTCCCTGTGCATGGGTCCTGTATGCCTGTGCGTTTATGTGCCCCTGGGTGCACTCACCATAACTCCAGAGGGACTGCACTGGAAGGGCTAGAAATCTGGCCAGGAATTGGCTATTCCAGATCCCAACCATATGTAGGATATTCCACAGGCCTTGGAAGGGCCAGAGCCTGTTCACCCCATACAAGGCCACCGATGTAGGATGGGGAGGGGACTCCCAACACTGGGAATTCCTGTATCCCTGGTCAAATAGGGACCAGGCCTATCAGGCTGCCAACAGATGGTTTTGGGATCCACTTGGGAGTCCAGGTTGGAATCTGAAATCTAGAGCTCCAAAGTAAAAGGGGTGAATTTTTAAAAGTTCATATTTAAATGCAGCCCCCTTATGAAGAACGATGCATGGGGAAGTTGACTGTATTTTCTGGAGGGACTCTGATACCCTCACCGCCATTCACTCTTCTGCCACAGTATGTGGCCTTATTGGTGGGGTGCCCACAATTCCTATGCAAATTAAGAGCCATCTCTCTGACCCAACAAACTTTTTGAGGGTCAGTGGCAGAGGTCTTGGGCAGGAGCTTACCACCACGCATCCCCTGCCCTGCCCCCCCTACCCCCCACCCCCCCACCACCCCCTCCCATCCCTTCCCTGGATTTTTGGTGCCTTGAAATATTCATGGGTACAGGGAAAGAGCAGAAAAATTGCACTAGAGTAAATAGCTCCATTATGGGGTTTTCAGTGCACAATTGGTTGAAGTAGCCTCCTTCTCTCCTTAAATTTGAATGATTTAAACTGATATTTTCATATCAACAGCATCTGGGATTAAAATGAGAACAGTTTATCTATGTTCAGAATGCCTTTGAGGTGAACTGACCTGACCTGTCATGGGCTAGGTTGACAAGTAATAGTGTTCCTGGACCCACATTTTCTTCTGGAATATGAAACACCACCAGGAAAGTTGATACCATTATTCAGGAGACAGTTTGCTAATAGGCTGCTTTTCTGAATTGTTCAAAGTGCCGTGGCTGGCTTATGGCATATAATGAAAATGGTTTCAGTATGGAAAAAGAATGAAACATTGACATATACAGCCACTCAGGCTAATTGATTCATTTATATTCCTTTACAACATGATTAGTCACTAGTAACTATATTCTGAGCCTCCACATTTGCAAGAGACATGCAAAATACTGTTACTTAATAGGTGTCCAACAATTCTTTTTAATATAGATTGCATTACTGTACTGTAAATTCAATAAAAAGAGGTACCTTTTATCTGTAGAAAAAATGGCTAATTATCTGTGTCCGTTGCCAAATGATTGCCCTTGAAGAGCACTGTCCATTAGCAGATTGTCATTCTACATTCTTCAAAAATAATGTACTGCTCCTCAGGCCCTTTCTTATTGCAATCCTCATTCTAGAATGTGGGCACATTCCAAAGGCAATCTGAATATTACCAATCACATCCTAAAGTGACCCTGGCCAATACTGCTTCCAACTCACTTTCTGGGTAAATTATTGTAGTGTGGCGACACGCCACCACTGGACATAATCCGCTCACGGCGGCACAGACAGTCTAAGCAGAAGCCCCCAGCCGGGGGCCCTTTCCTCCAGCAACTTGTTTCCCGCAGGGACAGGCTGCCGGGAGCACTTCCTGTCTGGGAAGTATTTAAGTGGATGCGCGGGCTTTTCTAGTTCCTGTTTGTCATGTGGTTGGAATAAAGCAGTTGTGTTTTCAATAGCTCTGGTCTCGACTCCCACGTTTGCCGCGGTATCTCAACACTGGTGACCCCGACGCTCAGGACGAATCCTAAGCTAGCATGGCGGATACAAACGCAGTCACGGTTAAATTACCAGACTTTTGGGAGAACCTCGCCGAAGCCTGGTTCGTTCAAGCTGAGTCCAGATTCCGGCTGAAAGGCATTACAGTCGACGCCACGAAGTACGACTACCTCGTCGCCTCGCTCACCTACGCTACAGTCCCCAAGGTTTGGGCAGCGCTGCAGAATCCACCAACAGAGGGCAAGTACGAACATCTGAAGGCTGCGCTACTTAAAAAATTTCAAACGTCCTCTTACCAGCGCCACTGCCAACTCCTGGACCTCCCCGGCCTTGGTGACGCTTCACCATCAGACCTGCTTTCCCACATGCTGTCCCTCTCAGACGACAAAAACCCTGGCGCCCTTTTTCGCACGCTTTTCATTCGGCAGCTCCCCGCCAGCATCCGCCCGCTCATTGTGGAGTCTGACTCCACGGACCTGAATGATATAGCCGAAAAGGCCGACCGGCTGCTCTCTGCACAGGTCGCTCGCGACATCGCGCCCGACCTCACGGCAACGACCACGCGGTCTTCCCGGGCCGCTAGGCCCGACCGCCCTACCACTCCGGGTCACTGCTACTACCACACCCGTTTTGGCGCTAGGGCTCAACGCTGCACGCCACCGTGTACCTTCAAACCCCCCCCCGCACCGGGCCCCGCGATGGCCGCGGGGCAGAAGGAGCCCCTACTGTACGTCACTGACGACAGAACCAACCGCCGATTTCTGGGCGACACAGGGGCCCAGCACAGCATCACCCCCGCCTCCGCCCTCGAGATCCAACGCGGCACACGGGGTATCACACTGGCTGCAGCCAACGGCTCTGAAATCCGCACATATGGCACCCGCATGGTCACGCTCGACCTCGCGGGCCGCCGCTACCGCTGGGAGTTCCTCACAGCCAAGGTCCTCTGCCCACTCATCGGCGCCGACTTCTTACGCGCCCACGGCCTCCTTGTCGACATTCCGAGGCACCGCCTCTTCGACATCAACACTATGGCCCCCATCCCCGGCGCCTTTACCCCGGCCTGTTCGGCCGGCCTGACGACCTACTGCCTCGCCAGAGCCACGGACGACTACTCGGCACTCCTAGCTGAGTTTCCCGCCCTCACTAACCCGACCTTTTCGGCCAAAGACGCCAAGCACGGTGTGGAACACTATATCCCCACCACCGGCCCCCCAGTTTCTGCCCACGCCCGCAGACTCAACCCGGCCAAGCTGGAAATCGCGCGGGCCGAGTTCACCACCATGGAACAACTCGGCATCATCCGCCGCTCCAGCAGCCCTTGGGCCTCGCCCCTCCACATTGCCCCCAAGCCCGGCGGAGGCTGGCGCCCTTGCAGGGACTACCGCCGCCTCAACGACGCCACCACCCCCGATCGATACCCGGTGCCACACATCCAGGACTTCTCGGCCCGACTGGCCGGACGGACCGTCTTTTCCAAAGTCGACCTGGTGCACGGTTACCACCAAGTCCCCGTACACCCCGCGGACATCCCCAAAACGGCCGTCATCACCCCATTCGGCCTGTTCGAGTTCCTGAGGATGCCCTTCGGCCTCAAGAATGCAGCACAAGCTTTCCAGCGCCTTATGGACTCAGTCCTCCGGGACCTGAACTTCCTATTCGTCTATCTAGACGACATTCTCGTGGCCAGCTCCTCCAAACAGGAACACCTCGAACACCTTCGCATCCTGTTCGGGCGCCTAGCCCAACACGGGCTCATCCTCAGCCCGGCGAAGTGCCAGTTTGGCCTAACCGAGATCGATTTTCTCGGTCACCACATCACCCCTGCTGGGGCCGTCCCCCTGCCCAACAAGGTGCAGGCCGTCCAGCAATTCCCCCGCCCCACAACCATCAAGGGCCTCCAGGAGTTCCTTGGGATGGTGAACTTCTACAACAGGTTCATCCCCAGAGCCGCAGCCCTCATGAAGCCCCTATACGACTCCCTCCGAGGAAAATCCGGCAAGATGGACGTAGCCTGGACCACTGAGATGGCAGCCGCCTTCGACGCCACCAAAAACGCGCTCGCCGGCGCCACTCTGCTCGCGCACCCGAGGGCCGATGCCCGGGTCGCGCTCACCACCGACGCCTCCGACCACGCGGTCGGGGCCGTGTTCGAGCAGTGGGTCAATGGCACGTGGCAGCCACTTGCCTTCTACAGCCGCCAACTGCGCCCCCCGGAGGTCAAATACTCCACTTTCGACCGCGAGCTTCTCGCACTCCACCTGTCGGTCCGCCATTTCAGGTTCCTCCTGGAAGGCCGTCCCTTCACCGCGTATGTGGACCACAAGCCACTCACATACGCGATGGCCAAGCACACCGAACCCTGGTCCGCTAGGCAGCAACGCCAGCTCGCGGCCGTCTCCGAGTTTACTACGGACATTCAGCACGTCTCCGGTAGAGACAACGTGGTCGCCGACTGCCTTTCCCGTCCCGCCGTCTGTGCGAATCACCTCGCGGTCGACTACGCACAACTAGCAGCGGCCCAGCTAACGGACCCAGACCTCCTCTCGGCGGCTACCAGCCTGCCAGGGCTACACCTAGCCAAGGTCGCGCACGGGCCTGAAGCCACGGCAGTCACGTGCGACGTCTCACTCGGCCAACCCAGGCCGGTCATCCCTGAGACCTGGCGCCGCCGCGTTTTCGATGCGCTCCACGGGCTCTCTCACCCGGGTTCCCGCGCATCCGTCAAACTCCTCTCCAAGCGCTTCGTCTGGCGCGGCCTCAGCAGAGATGTTCGGACTTGGGCCACCTCCTGCCTCACCTGCCAACGGGCTAAGGTACAGCTGCACACCAAAGCACCCCTGGGAGACTTCGAGGTACCCAGCCGTCGCTTCGACCACGTACACGTCGACATCGTCGGTCCCCTGCCGCCATCGCAAGGCCAAACTTATCTCCTCACGATGGTCGACCGCTACACACGCTGGCCTGAGGCAGTGCCGCTGACCTCCACCACCACTGCCGACATCGCCAGGGCGTTCGTTAACACCTGGGTTGCGAGGTTCGGCGTACCGGCCGACATAACCTCCGACAGAGGCGCCCAGTTCACCTCCGAACTCTGGACGGCCACAGCACGCAACCTCGGGGTGATGCTCCACCGCACCACGGCGTACCACCCGCAGGCCAACGGACTTTGTGAACGCTTCCACAGGTCACTCAAGGCCTCACTCCGCGCCGGCCTGCAGGACAGTACCTGGACTGACCGCCTACCGTGGGTGCTACTCGGCTTACGCACCGCGGTCAAGGAAGACCTCCAGTCCTCGGCAGCGGAATTAGTCTACGGACAACCGCTGCGCGTCCCAGGCGAATTCCTTCCGGAGCCTACCAAGCCTTGGTCGGCCGAACAGCAGCGGCTCGACTCTTTCTCTTCCGCTCAGCAGTTCGCCCCACTTCCGGTCAACCGACACGGCGAACTCGCACCTCACGTCCCGCCAAATTTACAGCAGGCGCGCTTCGTCTTCGTGCGACACGACGCGCACCGCGGGCCCCTGCGACCCCCGTACGACGGTCCGTACAAGGTACTACAAACCGGGGACAAGGTCTTCAAGCTGCGACTCGGCGACAGGGTCGAGACAGTCTCCATCGACCAGCTCAAACCAGCACACACAGAACCAGGGGAACAGGTCCCCGTGGCCCAGCCTCCAACTAGAGGCCGTCCCCCCGGCAAGCCAGCACAGCCGGCGGCGAACCGCCCGACCCAACCAACCAGACCGGCGACCACTCAGAGCCGCTGCGGCAGAACCATTAGACCACCGTCACGACTCGTCCACTCCTCCTAAGCGGATTCTGGGGGGAGCTCTGTGGCGACACGCCACCACTGGACATAATCCGCTCACGGCGGCACAGACAGTCTAAGCAGAAGCCCCCAGCCGGGGGCCCTTTCCTCCAGCAACTTGTTTCCCGCAGGGACAGGCTGCCGGGAGCACTTCCTGTCTGGGAAGTATTTAAGTGGATGCGCGGGCTTTTCTAGTTCCTGTTTGTCATGTGGTTGGAATAAAGCAGTTGTGTTTTCAATAGCTCTGGTCTCGACTCCCACGTTTGCCGCGGTATCTCAACAGTCGCACATTTTACACGGAGAATTTATAACAGATTCAGTGGTTTACTGAAAAAAAAACCTCTAAGTGACACTGGTCTACATGACTCATGAGTCTGAAGGTTAAGCAAGTTCTGATGAAAGGTCATCGACCTGAAACATTAACTCTGTTTCTCTCTCCACAGATGCTGCCTGACCTGCTGAGTATTTCCAGCATTTTCTGTTATTATTTCAGATTTCCAGCATCTGTAGTATTTTGCTTTAGGTTAAGTAAGTAATGTTGGATTATGAAATAACAACAGAAAGTGCTGGAAGCACTCAGCAGGTCAGGCAGCGTCAGAGAGAGGAGAATCAGAGCCATTGTTTCAGGTCGAACCCTTCGTCAGAACTGCAATGCTGGATTATGACTGGCTCACACCACTTTTTTTAGTAATACAGTAAGCCCCATCGTGTATTTAACTTTCCGTACCACATCTTTATGTGGCTATGATTAGCACTTTTTATAAATAAAATGAAATATAGTAATTTTTCTGTAATAGTTTAGATGGACATACATGCGCTAAACTGGATTGCTAACAATACAGATGTGCTGTCTATGATTCTATCCATTTGTGTAGTTGCTGGCAGTTAAGAAAGAGCTGTAAAGGTTTGCATATAGCGAGCAAGCTGCGGAAGAAAGAGAAACGAGAAATGAATACCAGATCATGTAGAGCAGTGAGAAAGGAAAATAGCAGCTCAGGGAGAAGGCAACTTTGAGATGTGGAGAAGGCTGTAAGTCATAAAAATACTGGCAAGAGTGGAAAAGACAAGGGCCTTAAATTTCCTTGGATCAGAAAAAGCAGAAATCATGGTGTTTCCTGATATCTCTGAGACATTCTATTGAACTTGCATTTATACAGCACTTTTCACGACCTCAGGATGTCCCAAAGTGCTTCACAGTTAATGAAGTAATTTTGAAGTGTAGCCACTGTTTGTAATGTAGGAAATGTGGCAGCCAATTTTGCGCACAGCAAGCTCCCACAAACTTCAATGTGATAATGACCAGATAATCTGTTTTAGTAATGTTGGTTGAGGGATAAATGTTGGTCAGGTCACCAGGGGTAACTCCCCTGCTCTTCTTTGAAATAGTGCCATGGATATTTTACATCCACCTGAGAGGACAGGTTTAATGTCTTACCCGAAAGACGGCACCTCCGACAGTGCAGCACTCTCTCAGTACTGCACTGGAGGGTCAGCCTGGATTTTGTGCTCAATTCTCTGGAGTGAGGCATGAGAACCTTCAGCTCAGAGGTGAGAGTGCTACCAACTGAGCCACAGTATGCTTCCTGATAGGCCCATAACAGAACCTACTGTCGAGAGCAGGCACAGGTTCAGTTATGGGTCTCTTAAAGGCGCAAGCGTTTGCTAGAGGGGATCGATTACCTTACTCTGAAGGCAGAATGGCTGTGCTGGGAGCAAAGACTTTTGTGCCATTTTTTTCTTCAGACCAGAAAGACTTGAGGGCACCTCAAGACGAGTGGCTATGCGCCACTTTGCCTTCTGGTAGGTGTATTAGGGCAGGGGCCTTGATATGCCCTTGTAGGCATGATACAACTGCCCTGGTTATTCAACTGACTCTGTCCCTGGGATGCAGGATGGGGTCTTTGTTTGGGTCTAGAGTGGACAGGGGTTCTACTCTGTCGCAATTGCACCAGTGGAGTGGGCCCCCAGGACTTTTGGGGCAAAAATATGGAATAAAAAAGCCATTAGGCCCATTGAAACTGTTTTTTCCAACAGACCATCTTTAACTTACAATATCATCCACCCTCTCAACTAATTGAATTCTTGATGGAGGTGAATTACCCAAGTATAGCTTCTAAAGCGGCAACATTTAGAGACGTCTCGCTGACTCTCGAAGGTTGAGTCTGAATGAGCCTGGAAATAATGCAAGCACAATGGATTGCGGCATAATTAAAGTATCATGGCTGCTTCCTGGGTAGCCAGCATTGACGTGCATCATGATATTTCTATGGTCAGACACCATTAATTGAAAAGAAATCCCTTTTGTTCACGCAGGTCAAGTGGCTGATGTGAGGAGCTCTGATGCCAACATAAATGCTATCTACTCCACCCTGTACTCCTGGGAATTCTGCTACCTAGGGAAAGTTCTGTGCCCTGTCTCTAACATTTTTTTACATTCCGTTTAATCTTAATCTTGCTAAATTTTGCATGCACCAAAATAACTGAATCGGTAAATAGATTTGCCTAACTAACAATAAAAAAATTAATTAATTAAATAGAATGGAGCAGGTGATGTGTTACTGTTGCGAGATGTGGAAGCCGGTGAACCCCATTGAGGCTCACAGTGATTACGTCTGTGACAAGTGTCTGCTGCTACAGGAACTCCAGCTCCGTGTTGATGAGCTGGAGTCTGAGCTTCAGACACTGCGACACATCAGGGAGGGGGAGAAGTACCTGGACTCTGTGTATCAGGAGGTGGTCACACCTATGAAGTTAAGTAATTCAGATGTAGCCCATGGTCAGGGACAGGACGGTGTGACTACGAGTGAGGCAGGTACAGGGATCCAGGAGGTAGAGCTGGAGGAGCCGCAGCCCTTGCTCTTGACCAACAGGTTCGAGGTTCTTACTCCCTGTGGGGACAGGAGCAGGGACTGCAGGGAGGATGAGCAACCTGGCCACAGCACCGTGGAACGGGGGGCCATTCAAGAGGGGGTAGTAAATTGAAATGTTGTAGTGGTAGGGGATAGTATCATTAGGGGGATAGATAGAGTTCTCTGCAGCCGAGAGCGAGAGTCCCAAAGGCTGTGTTGCCTACCCGGTGCCAGGGTTAAGGACATCTCCTCTGGGCTGGAAAGAAACTTGCAGTGGGAGGGGGTGGATCCAGTTGTCGTGGTCCATGTTGGTACAAACGACGTAGATAGGACTAGGAAGCCGGTTCTGTTAAAGGAGTATGAGCAGCTAGGGGTCAAATTAAAAAACAGAACCTCAAGGGTAATAATCTCTGGATTATTACCTGAGCCACGAGCGAATTTGGCTAGGACAAATAAAATTAGAGAGTTAAATGCATGGCTCAAAGACTGGTGTGGGAGAAATGGGTTTTGCTTCCTGGGACACTGGCACCAGTACTGGGGCACGAGGGAGCTGTTCCGTTGGGATGGGCTTCACTTGGCCAGTGCTGGGACTAGAGTCCTGGCGGATCATATAACTAGGGCTGTAGAGAGGGCTTTAAACTAACTAGTGGGGGGGAGGTTCCTAGAGAGAAAATAATAAAAATGACAACAGAGAAGGTCATAGACTTAGGTAGCAGTGGGGAAATTAAAAACCAGGGTGTGTCAGGGAGGGGCAGAAGGTATGGAGTAAAAGGTAAAGTAATAAAAAGGGCAAAAGCAGGAACTAAGTGTCACAAAACATATTTGAAAGTTCTCTATCTGAATGCACGTAGCATTCGTAACAAAATAGACGAGTTAATGGCACAAATAACTACATATGGGTATGATCTTGTGGCCATTACAGAAACATGGCTGCAGGGTGACAATGCCTGGGAATTAAACATACCAGGTTATTTAACGATCAGGAAGGACAGGCAGGAAGGAAGGGGAGGTGGGGTGGCTATGTTAATAAAGGAAGGAATCACTGTAATACAGAGAAAGATATTGGGTCAAAAGATCAGGATAATGAAACAGTTTGGGTGGAGGTAAGGAATAATAAGGGGAAAAAAACACGAGTGGGCATAGTCTATAGGCCTCCGAACAGTTGCAACTCTGTTGGACGGAGTATCAATCAGGAAATAGTTGAGGCTTGTAATAAGGGAACATCTATAATTATGGGGGATTTTAACTATCATATTAATTGGACAAATCAAATTGGGCAGGGCTGCCTTGAGGATGAGTTCATTGAGTGTATTAGGGATGGGTTTCTTGAGCAGTATGTAACTGAACCGACCAGGGGGCAAGCAACCTTAGATCTGGTCCTGTGTAACGAGACAGGATTAATTAAAAATGTCCTAGTAAAGGATCCCCTTGGAATGAGTGACCATAACGTGGTTGAATTCCATATTCAATTAGAGGGTGAGAAGGTTGGATCTCAAACAAGCGTGCTAAGCTTGAATAAAGGAGACTATGAAGGTATGAGAGCGGAATTGAGTAGAGTGGATTGGGAAAATAGATTAAAGGGTAAGACGATACATGATCAGTGGTGTACATTTAAGGAGTTATTTTACAACTTCCAAAAAAATATATTCCACTGAGAAGAAAAGGGTGTAAAAGAAAAGACAGCCATCCGTGGCTAAGTAAAGAAATTAAGGATAGTATTCGACTAAAAACAAGGGCATATAAGGTAGCCAAATCTAGTGGGAGGATAGAGGATTGGGAAAACTTTAAAAGACAGCAAAAGGTAACAAAAAGATTGATTAAGAAAGGGAAGATAGATTATGAAAGTAAATTAGCAAAAAATATAAAAACAGATAGTAAGAGTTTTTATAGTTATATAAAAAGAAAAAGGGTGGCTGAAGTAAATGTTGGTCCCTTAGATGATGAGACCGGGAAAATAATGGTGGGAAATATGGAGATGGCAAAAACACTGAATGAATATTTTGTATCAGTCTTTACAGTAGAGGACACTAAGAATATCCCAACACTGGACAAACAGGGGGCTATTGGGGAGGAGGAGCTAAACACGATCAAAATCACTAAGGAAGTGGTACTCGGTAAAATAATGGGACTCAAGGCGGATAAATCACCTGGACCTGATGGCTTACATCCTACGGTCTTGAGGGAAGTGGCGGTAGGGATTGTGGACTCTACTCATTGGAGTTCAGAAGAATGAGAGGCGATCTTATTGAAGCATATAAGATTGTGAAGGGGTTGGATCGGGTGGATGTGGGGAGGATGTTCCCGATGATGGGTGAAACTAGAACTAGGGGGCATAGTCTTAGAATAAGGGGCTGCTCTTTCAAAACTGAGATGAGGAGGAACTACTTCACTCAGAGGGTGGTAGGTCCATGGAATATGCTGCCCCAAAAAGCTGTAGAAGCTACATCATTACATAAATTTAAAACAGAAATAGACAGTTTCCTAGAAGTAAAGGGAATAAAGGATTATGGGGAATGGGCAGGAATTTGGACATGAGTCTAGGTTCGGATCGGTCATGGCCCTGTGGGTAGCGGAGCGGGCCCAGGGGCCATGTAGCCTGATCCTGCTCCTATTTCGTGTGTCTAATTCTGTTAGATTCAGGAGATGGTTCAGTGATAGTAGATTGGCGGTTAGGATCAGATCAGCCATGATCTTATTGAATGGCGGAGCAGGCTCGAGGGGCCGATTGGCATACTCCTGCTCCTATTTCTTATGTTCTTATTGTCATATCTACTCCTTTGCAAGGAGGTAGGAGCTAACTCGCAGCAGAGTCTCCCTTTGTTGCCTGACACAAATTGCTATGTTCAGTGCTTTGCTCCTTGCCCATGCATGGCTGAAATCCTGAACTGTGCTCTCTCACTAGACCATGCACCACCAGCAGAGCCTTGCTGGTTCGAGGTTTATATTCTATGGGGGCCATTTTATGTCTGTCCACATCAGGAATTCAGGGGATTTGTAAAATTACTGCTTGTATCTACTTTTCTTAAAGTTATAGGCTGGGAATTTTTGCTTCAAATGAATGGGTGGAAAATCATGAGCCGAGAAACAGAGGCAGAAAATCTCCATCTCACTATTGTAATTAGATAAAACAGCTGATAATAGTACACCGTTTACAAACAGAATCTTCTACAAGCTGTTGTGCTGTGGACAGATTTAATTGTAATATTGCAATTTTTCTTTACCTAGAAGGTGGCATTTTCTATTTTTCACGATTCTTTGACTTTAGCTTGGTTATTTCTCAATGAAATAGGTATCAGTTGCGCTATTTGAAATATATGAGTATAAAATACTATCCTGTGACCCTGAGCAAAATGAGGATACAGGATAATACACTATGATTACTGGTAAATCTGGGCCTAGAAATTGAGTGCCCTTAGCGCCGATTTTGCGGCGCTAGAGGGCCTAGCGCTGCATTTGGCGCCGGCGCCGAAATTGCCTGGGGCCCTTACGCCGCGGTAGACCGGTAGCGCTGCGCCGGCACCGATGACGTCATCGGTGTGCGCAGCGTCCCGGTTGCCATGCCGACGGGCCCCAGCGCCGAAATTCAGTTGCGGCCGCCTCGCCCGTGGCAGCCGCAACTAAGACTCTGGCAACCGAGTCTTCCCCGAGTTAGCGCCGGCGCATTAAGGTCGCGCGGCGGCCGGCCGCTTTCCCGTCGGCTGCCTGCCCGCACCTCCCTCCCCGGACTCCTCCACCCCCCCCCCCGCGGAACAGATGCGTCTGGCCTGCAAGCCCGGCACTTGTCCGAGGTGCCGGGCTCATTTTTTCAATAATTGAACGGACAGCGGGCGGGTGCAGGCAGCTCCTCCTTAACTGAAGGAGGAGGCCTGCACTTCCCCAGCCTGCCGCACCGCATCGGGTGCCGCAGCGCCGGATTAGCGCCGCAATTCGGCACTCAGCGCCCATTGGGAGGCGCTCACGCCCGCCAGTAGCGCCGGCAGCCGTCTGGGCGCGGCGCTACTGAATTTTTGGCGCGCGCAAGGGAATTAGCGCCGGCGCTAAATTTCCGGCGCTAAAGCCCTGGCGCGGCGTCAACTCAATTTCTAGGCCCTGGTCCCCTTAATATATACAACTAAAATCAAGATTTAGGAAGGAATTCTATATTGTGGGGCTTGGGGTGGTTGAAGGTGCAGCCACCAATAGTAGGGCAAAGGGGATGAGGATTTATAACAGGCCAGAGTCAGAGGAACAGCATTCGTGGAGGGTTGTAACTGGATAAAGAGGGGCAAGATCCTGGAGAGTCATTAAGGACAGTAATTATGGGTGAGCAGATCTTTGTGTGTGTTAGGACATTGGCAGCAGAGTTTTGCATGAGTTGGAACTTATGGTATGTGGAGGCAAGCCAGAAAACCATTGGAGCAGGTAAGGCTGGAGGTGGAAAAAGTATGGATGAAAGTTTCTGAGACAGTTGGGCTCAGGTAGGGACAGAAGTAGGCAATGTTAGGTGGTCATGATGGAAGGAAGTGATCTTTGTGATGGAAAGAATGTGGGGTCAGAAGCAAGGACAGAGGGATCAAGGGTGTGTATTTTGAGGAGAGGGGTGCTGATGGCAGATTGGAAAGGGAGGGGGACAGTACCTGAGAAGAGAGAGCCATTAACAACATCAGCTAACTTGGGGGCCAGGAAGGATGTTGGTTGGTCAGCAGTTTGGTGGGAATAGAGTCGAGAGAGCAGGAGGTGGGTCTCATGGACAAGATGAGTTCAGAGAGGGTATGAGGAGAAATAAGAGAGAAACTAGAGAATGATGCCAGTTCAGGGCTAGGGCAGGGGGAAATCTATGGGGAAGTTTGGCCCAGTGGGCTAAGGGGAGGGGGGGAAGCGGGATAGACAGCTGAACGGATGCTGTTGGAGGTGAGGGTTGAGGAGGCAGGAGAGAAGGGTTTAAGAAGACGGTTTGTAGTGGAGAAGTGAAGCCAGGGGTTATCTTTGCATTGCAGGATGATCCTCAAATAATGAACAGTTTTGGCAGAGGACAGCAGGACCTGATAGTGCTTTATGTGGTCCAGCCAGATCTGGCGATGAATGCTTAAACCAATTGGCCACCATAGACGTTCACGTCTGCGTCCCTTGGACTTAAAGGAGCGGAGATAAGGGCCATACCAGGGAAAATGACCAGGGTGAGAGAAAGTGATGGTTTTAATGGAGAAGGGCATCAAAGGTGGAGGTGAGGATGTGATTGAGCAGATCAGTAGCTGCAGAAATGTTGTGGTGAATGGAGGGCCAAAGGCTGGACAGTTGGTGATTTGAAAGTGCAGATGTAAGTGGGGGAGAATTTTTCCAGGGGTGGACACAGAAGGAAGTGGGGTTGGGAGGGGGAAGGGGAATGTGGGTGGAGAGGGATTCAAGGAAGTGATCAAAGGTGGCCTTATCTGTGGTTGACATGATGGGAGTAGCGAGGCCACATGAGATGGCCAGGTCAGGGGGGCTGCCATGTGTAGTGTATGTATCCGTCTACCTTTAAGAAAACCATTGTATGTAACCGTTCACCTTTAAGAGAACTATTTTAGGTGTGGCACTACTTTGTTGGCTTCTGTATACTGTAATACCGACGGTGACCACACCGGTATATAAGTGCTGTGTCAGGATTTATTTGGCAGATTCGCCCTGACCTTCGAATAGTAAAGTCCTGTTTTAAGTTACTCTGGTAGTCTGTGTATTAATTAACTAAACAACTCACAGACTTTACAGTGGCGACGAGTCCGATCGTACCCTGCGGCAACAATACTTCCGAAGCAGTAACGAGCGTCAAGAAGAGGCAACCGCCCTCGTCGTTCTGCTGGGAGAAAACTCGAGGCTGCAGAACTAGAAAGGAAGAAGAAGTTAGAGACAAAGACTTCCATCAGCAACAGGCACTGACTGTCCCTTCTGCTACGGTGAGGAGTGAGCCGATCAGCACGAGAAGCAAGGCGGCCACGGTGACTGTGAGTAAGGGAAAGTAAAAAGAATAACCGAAGGATAAGGGCAGTGCACTCGACCACGGTCGAGGGGGAAAGGAGCCGGGCAGAAGTCGGGTCCAGAGGCGCTGAGACTGGGGCAGCGTGGAGCAAGGAAGCCGCGGTACAGACAGGCTGGGGGACGCAACGGCGTCGTGAGACAGCTAGACCGCGACCGGCGAAAAAGGCCGGGCAGCGACCGAAGCCACGAAGCGCTGCGACCGGGAGCGTAGGCGCGGGAAGAGATAAACTCAGCCACAGCCGGGGAGGGAAGCACCGGACTGCGAGAGGGCTGGGAGGCGCGATTGGGAGCCGAGTGAGCGGGAGAGGCAGAGCCGACCAAGGGGGAACTGAGCAAGAGCCAGTCCAGCGGCTGAAACTGTTCTCCGTCAACGGGGTGTACCCAGCGCCGGTAGAGCCGAGCGAGCGGGAGAGAGACAGAGCCCGAGCAAGGGGAACCGAGCGAGAGCCAGCCAGCGGCTGAAACTGTTCGCCGTCAACGGGGTGTACCCAGCGCCGGTTGCCCTGCCGAGAAAAGGGAAAGCCTGAAGCCGACGCGCAGGCTGTGAACCTGAAAGCCAGCGGCCGTCGCCCGTGGGGAAAGTGTACCCCTCCCGCTAGGGAAGAAACGCGGGAAGCCGCCATTAGGTGGGGAAGAAGACAGAAGCGGGAAACCGCCATTGAAGTGGGCGGGGAGAGAAGATAAGCGCGGGAAACCGCCATTTTCGCGGGAACCGCCATCTTGGAAAAAAAAATAAAAGAAAATTTAAAGAAATAATTCGTGGTGTTATCAGGAAGAGAGGAAGATGCCTAAGCGTGGTAACATCAACGATTTTAATTCCGAGGTAGAAGACTGGGCCACGTATGTGGAACGCATTGAGATCTATTGTGAGGCCAATAAAATAGAAGAAGATGACAAAGCTATAACCTTGCTAAACTCGATGGGCGCGAAGACATACGGGCTCTTGAAGCATCTACTAGCACCAGCTAAACCGGCGGATCAGACTTTCGATGATATTGTGACTGTTCTGAAGGATCACTTGAACCCCACACCGTTGATGTTGGCGGAACGATTCAAATTCTATGCGAGAACGCAAAGGAAAGAAGAAAGCAACGCAGAATACTTGGTCGAACTGCGTAGACTAGCGAAACACTGCCAGTTTGGAGGGAATCTGACAGAGGCATTGCGAGACAAGTTTGTGTGCGGGTTGTCAAAGGAAGGAACGCAAAAGCGACTACTCGAAGAGAACGACCTTACACTTGACAGGGCTGTCCTTATTGCAGCATCGCACGAAGCCGCAGCGAAGGGAACTGCGGAAATGCAGCTAAAGGCAGCGGCACTCAGTGTGGATCAAATTACCTCGAGTACAACAAAATGCTATCGTTGTGGGAAGACAACACACGACCAGAACCAATGCTGGTTTAAGAACCAGGAATGTAGGAAATGTGGCAAACTGGGTCACATAGCTAAGGTATGCCGGTCAGGGAAGAAGACCAACAACCAAAGGAAGCCATCACAGGAAAAGTACAACAAGGTACACAAGGTGGCTGAGAAGAGTTCAGACGAACAGAATTCGGACTCAGACCCAAACGGCCAGGAGCTGGGCAGTCTGAGAATTCACAATGTGAGTAAGGAAGCTGACCTACAAACTATCTGGGTCATGCTAAAAATAGCTGGAGTCCAAGTGAAAATGGAGTTGGACACTGGATCAGCTCTATCAGTCATAAATCGAAGGGATTACCACCGGCTATTCTCACATATACCCTTAAGAGATACCAAGTTCGTATTGCAGACATACACGGGGCATAAAGTATACCCCATGGGGAAGATAAGAGTCAAGGTGAGAGATGGGGGTAAAGAACACCCAAGAATGAACTTATACGTACTACCTGAGGGAGGACCACCACTTCTGGGACGGGAGTGGATCAAGAAAATAGACATGGAATGGCACTATCTAAAAGCCATAACGAGTGAGGACTCGGTGCAGACAATCAGCTCAGATTCTGAAACGGATGACGATAAGACCAACCCAAATATGAAAGACAAGGCTAAAATGGACTTGGCGACTAAGGTTGGAAGAACGAAGGCATGCATAAAGGCTTATGCTCCAGAGAAGAACAAAGTTTCAGAACAGAACTCCACCGAACAACGACAACATAGTTTGACA
This sequence comes from Somniosus microcephalus, assembly GCF_052327205.1. Lineage (NCBI taxonomy): Eukaryota > Metazoa > Chordata > Chondrichthyes > Squaliformes > Somniosidae > Somniosus > Somniosus microcephalus. Next base: position 169,289,990 of record NC_140993.1, on the reverse strand, counting down.
GAGAATTCTGAGTCTGTTCAGTTTACGGACATATCCATGACTGACGAACACCGAGCTCGGACTCAACTTTATTTCAAATTACGACAGCAAGTAGAACAAGTGAGTTACTGTCTCGAACAAGAGATCAAAACAATGAAAAAGTTCTATGACACCGAATGGGAGAATCTGGAAAGACAACAGAAGCAGCTAGCTCAAGCAGAGAGCGACCATAGAGCCATTGTGACCAATTACCGATCACATCTCCCTTATGCTGTTCAGGAGTTAGAATATTTGCAGGAAGGAGCAAATGAAGAGGAATCTTCAGGAAGCCAGGATTTTATTCCCATTCTTCTCTACGACTCCTTACAAGCAGAGTTTGAGAAGTTGAAGGAACAGTATGAACAGGCCCAGGCTACAATCCTGGAGTGGATTAACTCGGCAACCTCCGAAAAGCTAGTTTCAGTAGAAGCATATGAGCAACTAAAGGTTGAACATGAGCAAGAAGTCCAAAGGCTGCAGGAAATTCTTGATGAGCTCAAGGCCAAGACAGACTCATCGGTAGAAGTTCCATCCATAGATGAGAAATTAGAGGTGAAAGACATGGCAGAACATGAAAGACAAGATGTCCAAGAACTCATAAAAATATTGAAGGAAACCCAAGACAAATATGAGGCGGCAATGACCGAGGTTCAACAACTTGAAGAACAGATTCAACTGGGAATCCTTTCAGTGGAAGAAAAGGAAACTGTAAGAAACACAGAGACTGTAAGAATGGCCCCTGAACATGAGCTAGAGAGCATCAAGGCGCAACTTCTCCGAGCGCTGAAAGCCAAAGTACAAGAGGAAAAGAAGGTGAAAGCATTGGAGGAAAAGGTGGATGAAATGGAGAAGACTCTGATCCACAGTGTTCCCGTGGAAGAGTTAACGGTCAGCCAACTCCTTCATATGCTGAGGGACAAGACTCTGCAATGGGAACAATCTGAACACGAGCTTCAATCTTCAAAGGGAAGGAGTTCGGAGCTCTCAAAAGTTATGGAAATAGCTGAGGTTGCAACACAGATTTTACTGGGATGCCAAAAGTACGCTGAATCACGTCTATGTGAACAACAGAATGTTGAAACAGCTGCTCCAGTAGAAGGATTGAATAGCCCAATCAATCAATCCCCGATGGAAGGGGAAGTATTGAAATCACAAATGAGGTCATTAGTGAAGGATTTGCAGGAAACCCAGGAAGAGCGGGATGAATATGAACGCATGAAGAAGTCTCTTCAGGAAAGATGTCTAGGGAGGGAACAACAGTCGGCTAACGTCCAGTTGGGTAAGGGAGAAGTAGCAGGCCCTCTCGCTAGACTAGTTCAGGACGACACCGAATATTACCATGACCTGTTGAGTGACACGGAATATTACGAGGACTTGGTCTGCCCAGCTTGCGATGAAAACTCCCAAAGTGCAGAAATCAGGATGAAGCACTTAAAGTCTAAGGAACATAGGGAGATGGTGGCGCTACAGCTGGCAGCTGATAAGGGAGCCCCGAGAGTCTCCAAGAAGCAGAAAAGAAAAAGACGAAGCAGAAGGTGATAACCATCTAAATCATTATCACTTCTACCAGATCATGTACGTGGGCCCTACGAAGGGAGCCAAATCAGTTGGCAAGTAGGAAAAATTACCAAGGCAGTCCAGCTGTTTGTAAAAGTCAGCACTGCTGGTTCAGCAGGACAGAAGTTCAAGCTGTTAAGTCAAGGGAAAGACTATTGGATGAGTCACGCTAGCAATGTGAACCGGCTACACCACAGAGATGTTGTTCGGACCGAGTCAAGACCAGAGACTGAATCTGTGAACTGTTCCCGCAGAGACTGAATCTGTAAACTGTTTCCCGCATAGATTATACCTGTGAATTGTTTTACATGAAGTTGAATATATGTTATGTTTAATGGGGGACTAAGTATGTTGTAAGCTAAAAAGGGAGGATTGTAGTGTATGTATCCGTCTCCCTTTAAGAAAACCATTGTATGTAACCGTTCACCTTTAAGAGAACTATTTTAGGTGTGGCACTACTTTGTTGGCTTCTGTATACTGTAATACCGACGGTGACCACACCGGTATATAAGTGCTGTGTCAGGATTTATTTGGCAGATTCGCCCTGACCTTCGAATAGTAAAGTCCTGTTTTAAGTTACTCTGGTAGTCTGTGTATTAATTAACTAAACAACTCACAGACTTTACACCATGGATATGGGTAGGGGAGTTAATATGGAAGGAGAGATTTAAGGAGGATAGGAGGGCAGTGAACCAAGAGGAGGGGGAGCATGATAAGTTGAGATGGAGGTTGAAATCACAGAGGATGAGAAGTTGCTCGGTGCAGTGGCTGAGGGAGGAAAACAGTGAAGATATCTCGGTGAGAAACTTGGCTCTCAGATTAATACCCACCTCTTTAACTAAGCTTCTGTTTGCCCCATCTAATATCTCTTTCTTTGGTGTGCATCCATTTTTAAAATTACTGCATCTCTATCAAGCACTTTGGGACATTTTCTACATCCAAGGCACTGTATAAATGTAACTAGTAGTAGTAGTAGTTGCTGCAGTATTTCTCGTGACTACTTTAGGTGGCCAATCTAATTCACAGTATTTTGCCCCCCACAAATACAGCTGCCAGTCAAACATATACTTCAAAATAAATCCACAGGATGCTGCTCTTTGAACTGAATGTTTTGACTCCCTACCGAAGCCCAAAGCATTCTATTGCATTGCATTGTTGCTTTGGCACTTCAATCATGTTCTGTTTGCAACAGCATTTTGGAATCCAATGAATGAGGCAATCAGCCACAGAATTACAAATGACATATGCATGTCCTATTGATGTCCATCAGACAACCCATCTGGGTCCTGATCTATTGTGTATTGAATGAGCTAACTATTTCCTGTAAATGTATATGAGGTTTTAACATTGCAAAAGAAAATCAGGCTGAGTGCAAAACTGCCTGCCGATTCGCTATTGCCTGTTTTGAGGTACTGCTCAAAACAAATTTATACCCCTTACAAGTCTATAACTGAGTTGGCCTCTTCGACTAAGGAGCTGATTATTAATGTATGGCCTACAGGCGCCAGGCTAGATTAGGTGGTTATTTGAAAATATGGGCTGCAGTTTGAGGTAACCACCATTTATTGCCCGTCATACAAAGCCTTTGTGTCACTTTTATTGCTTACTGTTTTTCAGTTTTTCTTTGCCATTATCTTAGTGCTCACCACATAGACTGAATAAGCGTGTTCTTCACAGATACAATTTGTAATTTAAAGGATTTATTATTAATGTTTACACTGAATACTCCCCGATCTGACACAACACATATTTCTACTTTTTTGTCAGTAAACCAAATATATAATTGTCTATGTTTGAACTGTTTATATATTTGTACCAAAATAAAATAAAAGCAAATTTGTAAGCCTTACAATAAGAGGAAATCTGAGACATGGGTTAGCTACCAAAAACCTGTAAAACAAGTCGGCTCTGAAATACTGCTGGTGTTATGGTACAGTTCACTTCTTTAACAGTGGGTTTAAAGGTCACTGAGGATAACCTGGATAACTGGAGAAATACAAGTCATGGGATTTCACATTGTTTTCACATGCAATCATCTTATGTTTTCAAAGAATTAAAATAGTTTTGTCACAGTGTAGGTTCTGTTTATTTGCTTTCTGTTGTAACAGTCTTTACCTCAGTTTATGTTACACTTTATCATTTGGTGATAAGGCTAGGAACTTCACAGGTGCTGACAGGATCATTTGTGCCGATGAAAGAAATGCATTCCGAGATCCAGAGCAAGCTTTGGTAGTACATGGTATGAAAGCAAAGCAGAGGAAGAAAGCAATTTTGAAATAACATATCACAAACTGCTAGAGAGGAAAGAGAAGCTGACAGTGAGAAAGGTAATAAACCAGACAAAAACATCAAATGCCGAACATGGCTAGTCGACCATTAATTAAATAGAAACACCATTGTACTCTCACTCCCCTGAAAACGTTGGTACTTCTAGAATTCTTGGATACTGAAAAAAACCCTGCAGTTTTGATATGTAATTTAAAGATATTTAGTGAGCTCACTACCATCATTGCATACATTGTAAACAAAACAAAAATGACCATTTTCCATATTAATTTCTAGGCTAAAATTCATAGTTTTCGTCAGCACAATGCTTATAAAATACATCAATAGAAATCAAATGTGGCCCTGAAATTTTGATAAGTAGGCTAGTATGCTAATTTTAATGGTTTAAACGTGAAGCTCATCTGCAAATGTGATGCAGGAAAAACAGAAATGACCTCTTGAGGTAAGATGTCACTGGAAAATTTTCTGCTTTGATATTTGTGATCAAAGGGCTGTGCCAAGAGAAAATGATAAAAACTCCATCTTATTTATATATGGAGAAAGGAAACCTAAAGGTCACAGAATGATAATTTTTCCAAGTTATGTTAGTCTGTAGTGAGCTTTGAAAATATCACTGTACTTTTTAGCAATTATGTGTTGCTTTTAAATAGAAATATACATTTCTGATTTAAAATGAGCGTAATACACAGATGCCAACCTCTAAAATGAGGTTTACTTTAAAAAGAAACAAAATAATAAAAACAGGGTAATTAAATAAAATTGAAAAGGCAAATTCTTACCATAAATACTGTGAGGTTTTATTTAAATCTAATATGACAACGTTAATCAAATTTTTAGTCACAAATAAAATCTAATATAATATAAAGATGATGCTTTAATTGGATTAACAGACATGTTAACTGAACCTCTCAGATTTCATATTAATTGTGTTATAGTAACACTCCAATCTCATACTGTGGCTTTACCAAACACAAATAATTATATGTTATTGGACTAGCAATCCAGAGACCTGGACTAATAATCCTAGAAATGTGAGTTCAAACCCTACAATGACAGTTCGAGAATTTGAAATCAGTTTCAAAAGAAAATCTGGAAATAGAAAGCTGGTGTCAGTAAAAAATGACTATGAAGGTGCTGGATTGTTGTAAAAACCCAACTGGTTCACTAATGCCCTTTCGATAAGGGAACCTGCTTTCCTTACCCGGTCTGGTCTATATGTGACTCCAGTCTGAATACACTGCTCCTGGCTTAAGTGCACGTAGGATAAGTGCTCCCTGAAGACGCCAGGTGGGTAAGGCCTCCTGTTGAGGCCTCCTCCTCCTCCTCCTCCCTCTGTGAGCAGCTCATCTTCGCTGCCTCAGCTCCATCTCCCTGTAATGCTGCAGCGCAAGGGGGACTACAAGTAGAGCCCCCATGACTGGGAGCAAGTGGTGTACTCAGAGGCCTTCCTTTAAGAGTCAATGCCTTCCCAATGTCCTGCAGCACTCTCTGCACACTTTACCAACTTTTTAAATGTCTTACCAAGGCACTATTCAAATAAACTGTACAGGAACCAGTACAATACCAAAAAGCAACTTACCTCAAAGGAAGAGGAAGAGGAATGCAGGAGCAGGAAGAGGAGGAAGAGGAAGGGAGGAGGCAGGCAGGAGATCCCCATTCTGGACAGGCTGTCCATGAGCGCATCATCAGACTCCAGTTCCAATGAATGAAACCCCAGATCCCAGTTGCTCAACATCTCCCCACCTTTCCATCCCTCTATCACGGAACATCACAACATCCTCTTGGGTACAAGGCTGAAATGAAAGCCACCACGAAACAAACATTCCAAACATAATTTATAAATAATTATTTTGAATCTTACATAACAAAGTCAACTAATCACCCTTGTGCAATCCTTTAGTGTCTGTCTATTGTGTTCGTTTGCCTATTCTAGTGCTCCTTGTGGCGGCAGCATGGCTGGTGGAAGGCTGCTGACTTTCCATGCAAGACACTGCAGATGGCCTTGCAGGACGACCTCGAGCAGCTCTGGGCCTAGAAGGCCCGGCTGTAGAGTACACCAGCTCAGCATGGGCGGCCGCAGTCTGGGCTGACTGGCAGACAGGCAGCAGCAAGGGCACTGGCAGAGTGGCAGTGGTGGGAGGACAAATGCTGTCATCCTGACAGAGGACAGTAGCTTCTTGCTCCATGGAGCCACTGCCACTCCCCCAGGGTGGTGCTTCAGCATTCCTAGCCATCTGTTGGAGGACAGATTGCTGGACTGTTGTGAGACCTGCAAGCCCCTTTCCACACCTGGAAACCCAGCCATAATGGCAGCAGTCTGAGCTTGCGCGGCAGCAAACAGACTGCATGGCAGAAGTCTGAGCTGCCACTGCAGCACTCAAAAGTTTGGTCGCTTCCACTTGTGCTGCAATGGAAGCTGCGAGATGGCCTCTCACACCCAGCATCATGGTTGGGTCCACGAGTGCTCTAATGGAGTTGCCCATCACTTCCATCCTGGAAATCATGGGCTCCAAACTCCACGCAAAGCCCCGCGCAATGTTGGAGGCGGACTCCATGCTACTTGACATTGACAAGAAGCTCTCTGGCAGGCCTGCTATTGCACCAAGCAGTTCTGTGTGCATGCCCATCACCCTTCTTCTGAAGGCTGCCTCATCAAAGATCTCATCTGAGTCCTGTGAAGCAGAACTTGTGTGCAAACTCACCCTCCGGGGAGCTGGGACCTGCGCTACCTTTTCCCCTGGCCTGGCTGCAGCCCACTCATGCCCAGTGACTCAGTGTGTGCAGATCCCACCTCTGTACTTCCCTCTAAAGTTTGTTCAGTGCCATTTTCTGAGCTGCTGCCTGGAAGTGTCAGTTCGAGTGATGGTGCCTCTTCTTCTGCATCACTCTCCTCCACTAGTTCTTCTTGCACAGGGTCGGCTGCTGGCAGTTCTTGGGTATCTGGATCTGCTTCTGGATCTTATGGTGACCTCCAACTTCAACATCATCTTTCTGCCCCGCAACCGATTCTGCACATCTCCTGGATCTTCATTCCCATGGAAATAACCTCCATCCTCTGACTCTTTACTCTTCAAATAGCTTCTGGATTTCAGTCACCCGCTACACCCATCTCCAAACTTGGACAACAGTTCGTCGATGCACCATGCTGTCTCCACCCTATCTACGTTAACTTTATCCCACCACGGGACCTCTGACATTAGCTCTGGACTCCCTCCTATTGTTTCCTATCTACTCCCTGTTACTACCAGGATATATGTATTCGAATAAATGCTACATAACCAGGCCTATGTAACTTGAGCTTTTGCCTGTGTCCATTCGCGTCCACATTTTGGCTGCTGCTCCAGACCCAAGCTGACCACTTCTATTTCCACTTTTTTCTCCCCCTTTTCTTTTCTCTCTACCCTTCCTTGACCGCTCTCTCTTGTCGTCATGCCTCCTTTCATTTCTCCCCTCTTGGGTACTCTGCCCTTCCAAATTCCTACCCCAACCCTTGATTATTCTTTGACCTTCCCGCTGTCCTGCTGCTGTCCCAGGCTTGACTCCCTCTTAGATAGGACTACAGCTTCCCTCTGTGCCTCTCTTGGCATCCTCCGAAGGGCCCATCGAGGCACTTGTCACTGCCTCCTTACGAGCAGCAACACCAACTATCCCACCCTACTCGCTCGCTGAACTTCCCGCGTGCCCACCCGCTAGGGGCTAATCTTGCCAATCACTTCCCCGTCCAACTCACCCCTCCCAGCACTGACCCTGTGGTCACAGGCAGTGGGTCAGCCATCACCGACCCTCTCCGCATCTCCCTCCAGAATGTCCATTCACTTGTGAACAACGCCCTTGCCATCCATAAGCTTATTGTGGATGATTGCATTGACATCATGGCCTTGACGGAAACCTGACTGAGGGGTGATGACACCTTCCCCCTAAATGAAGCCTCCCCACCTGGCTATAGCTTCCACCACTTGCACAACCCAGACTGTTGCAGTGGCAGTGTGGCTCTTATCACCAAATCACACCTTGGTCTGTCCCCCTATTCCTCGGGCACTTTCTCCTCCTTTGAGCATCTCACCTTGTTCCACCCCCTCACCTCTTAGTTGAAATCCTTGTTCTCTACCACCCACCCAAGTACCATAAAAATGTTCTCACCGAGATATCTTCACTGTTTTCCTCCCTCAGCCTCTGCACCAAGCAAATTCTCATCCTCGGTGAATTCAACCTTCATCTCAATTCATCATGCTCTCTCCTCTGAGTTCACTGTTCTCCTATCCTCCCATAATCTCTCCCTCCATGTAAACTCCCCAACCCATAGTCATTGCTACCCCTTTAACTTGCCATCTCAGGTGGCCTCACTACTCCCCTCATGTCAATCACAGATAAGGCCATCTCTGACCAATTCCTTATATCAATCTTCACCCACATCCCTCTTCCCCCTCCCAATCCCACTTCCTTCTGTGTCCGCCCCTGGAATAAACTCTCTCCCAATTCACTTACAAATGCACTTTCAAAATCCCAACTGTCCAGCCTTTGGCTTCCATTCACTATGACATTTCTGTAGTCACCGAACTGTTCAACCACGCCCTCACCACCACCATTAAAACCATTACTCTCTCTCAGCTTGGCTGTTCCCCCGGTAAGGCATTCATCTCCGCTCCCCTAAGTCCAAGGGATGCAGACTTGAACGGATATGGCGGACAACTGGTTTAGCCATTCACCACCAGATCTGGCTAGAACACATAAAGCACTATCGGGGTCCTGCTCTCATCTGCCAAACTGCTCACTATTCCGGGATCATTATGGAACACAAATAAGCCCCCGGCTTCTTTTCCCTACTGCAAACCGTCTTCTTAAACCCCTCTCCCCTGTCTCCTCCACCCTCACCTCCAACAGCAAGTGTGAGGAGCTCATGGACTTCTTTGTCTCTAAGATTGAGACCATCGGATCAGCTGGCTCTGCCACTTCCCATTCTTCCCCTAGCCAACTAGGCCAAAATTCCTCTAAAGTTCCCCCCTGCACTAGCCCTGAAGTCGCCTCATTCTCCAGTTTCTCTCCGATTTCCCTTCATGCCCTCTCCAAGCTCATCTTGTCCATGAGATCCACTTTCTGCTCCCTCAACCCCATTCCCACTAAACTGCTGACCACCCAACTTCCTTTTCTGGCTCCCATGTTAGCTGATATTGTTAACTGTTCGCTCTCCTCAGGTACTGCCCTCCCTAATTCAAATCTGCCATCATAGGCGCTCTCCTCAAAAAAACAACCCTTGACCCCACTTCCAACCTCCCCTTCCTCTGCAAAGTCCTTGAACGTGTTGTCGTCTCCCAAATCCGTACCCATCTTTCCTGGAACTCCATGTTTGAATCCCTCCAATCGGGTTTCTGCCCCTGCCACAGTACCGAAACGGCTCTTATCAAAGTCACAAATGACATCCTATGTGACTATGAAAAAGGTAAACTATCCCTCCTTGTCCTTCTCGACCTGTCTCTGCCTTTGACACAGTTGACTACATCATCCTCCTTGTGATAATAATAATAACTTCCGGAAAGTTATGTGCACATCACTTCCTGTGAACTGTGAACTCTGTGCATACATCACTTCCTGTGCATACGTCACTTCCTGTGTTTGGACTAGTATAAATACTGAACTGCTCAGTATGGTAAAAGGGCTTCACCTAGAGGCATGGTGAAGACCGCTCTTGTATATAGTTTAATTATAAGTTGCTTAAAGCTTACTTTAAAGTTCCTTGATGTATGAGACTCTTTTGTTACATCAATTTAAGCAACTTAGTATTTACACTCACAAATACTAGACCTTCGGACAAACTCGGAGTTAAGGGTCCAGGGAACCACCCATCATGGAAAACATCCTTAAACCTACTCGTCTGGACTTGGACCCAAACGCACCAGCAGCTGGCAGGGTATGGAAGCATTGGTACCGTACTTTTGAGAATTTTCTTGATGAATGTAAAGCGGATGCTTCTACTAAATTGAGGATACTTATCAACTATCTGACCCCAACAGTGTTTGAATATGTTGATGAATGGGATAATTACGATGAGGTGATCCGGGCACTTAAAAAACTATATGCCAAGACCGCAAATGAGGTCTATGCTAGACATCTACTGGCCACAGCCCGACAAGGGCCAGGGCAATCGATTAACGAATTCCTTCAAGAACTTCGCAGGCTCAGCGCAGATTGTAACTTTCAGGCAGCCTCGGCTGAGCTGCACCGCGAAGAAATGATTCGTGATGCTTTCATCTGCGGGATTGCCTCTCCATTTATACGCCAGCGTCTACTAGAAAGTAAAACACTTGAGCTACAAAAGGCTTTTGACCTGGCTTGTTCTCTGGATTTGGCAAAGAAAAATGCAGACCTCTATCAGCTGCCCAGATCTCGATCTGCTGCTGTAACTGCAACCAGACGATTCAAGTGGCCTCAGGTGAACCCTATCATGGAGGAATCTAATCCTGATAATACTTCTGATGAAGAAGAGGAGTATGACCCCACTTTAGCAGCCTCTTGGCAATCTAGGAAGGAATGCTTCTTTTGTGGAGATTCTTTTCACCCTAGGAAATTCTGCCCTGCTCGCAATGCGATCTGCAGTCATTGCGATAAAAAGGGACACTTTGCAAAAGTTTGCCAATCAAGAGCCTCTACGAGGGCCTATCCAGCTAAGACCTACCGAACTGCCCCATTTAGGGCCTATTAAGATGCACCGGCTAGGGCCTATCAAGCTTCCTCTTGAGCTCTCTCCCGAAGAAGCACACCTAGAGTTTCAGCCACTCTCTGTGCAACCACACCAATTACAGCTGCTTGCCCACAGAACCTGTTTCATGCAGCTACAAAAGTTTCAATTAATGGGCATACCTTAGATGCCTTAATTGACTCAGGAAGTACTGATAGTTTCATTAGAGAACAGATTGTTGCAAAATTGAAACTACATATCTTCCCATCGGACCAGGCAATTGTGATGGCTCAGTCATCACTTAATACCAGAATCTCCGGCTTTTGGATTATTGATATGACACTTAATGGTCGCATGTATCCCTCCACCCGACTTTCGGTGCTCAAGGACTTATGTAGTGATCTCATCTTAGGGCTGGATTTTCAAAAGCAGCATAAGAAACTCACCATTGAGTTCGGCGGATCCAAACCTGGACTTACTATTTCTAATATACTGTCTAAATTACCGTTTTGTGCATTATCAGCAGCTTCACTTGATGAACCCTCATTATTTGCCAGTATTCCTCCTCGATGCAAACCAATAATAACGAAATCGCGGCGCTTTAGTCAGGAAGACCAATCTTTTATTGAGGCTGAAATCTCTCGACTTTTAGCAGAGGATATCATCGAACCATGTTCGTCGCCCTGGCAGGCTCAAATCGTCATCGTCAAGAACCCTCTAAAACCTCAGAAACAACGACTATGCATTGATTATTCGCAAACCATCAATCAATATACTGACTTGGACGCCTACCCATTGCCACGCATTGATAATATGGTTAATAAACTGGCCGAATACAAAGTGTTCTCAACTTACGATTTAAAAAGTGCCTATCATCAGGTACCCTTGAAGGTCTCAGATAAGCCTTTGAGGCTAATGGACCAATTTCGTCGCCTCCCATTCGGGGTTACTAATGGAGTGGCTGTCTTCCAACGGGCAATGGATGGCCTGGTTAAGCAGGAAAACTTAAGGGACACTTTTCCCTATCTTGATAACATTACTATTGCAGGTCACGATCAACAGGAACACGACGCCAACCTCCAAAAATTTCAGGATGCCCTCCATCACCGTAACTTTACTTTGAATGAATCTAAATCTGTTGAGTCGCAACCGACCATCAACATCCTTGGCTACTGCGTAGGCAATGGTATCATTAAGCCAGACCCAGAAAGACTTCGCCCACTCCAAGAGCTCCCGTCACCTAAGAATCCGGCTTCTTTACATCGGGCTCTCGGTCTGTTTGCATACTACGCTAAATGGATTCCTCATTTTTCAGACAAAATCCAACCCTTGCTGCATGCTCGATCATTTCCATTGGAAACAGCGGCTGTTGCAGCCTTTAACCTTCTCAAAAAACAGTTGGAGAAAGCGGCTCTTCACTCCATCAATGAGAATCTCCCTTTCATAGTTGAATGTGATGCCTCGGAGGTGGCGATCTCGGCTACTCTAAATCAGGAAGGTCGTCCTGTAGCATTTATGTCCAGGACCTTGCAAGGTGCCGAGCTACATTATCCTCCGGTTGAGAAGGAAGCCACAGCCATCATAGAGGCGGTACGGAAGTGGAACCATTTCCTAGCTCGCCAGCACTTTACATTAATCACGGACCAGCGATCAGTCGCCTTCATGCTCGATAATCGAAAACGAAGCAAAATTAAGAATAATAAAATACAGCTTTGGAGGATGGAACTGGCCTCTTTTGGTTACACCATTCACTATCGACCTGGCAAGGAGAATGTGACCCCGGATACACTCACACGAGCATTCTGCTCCACTATGTCGTCCTCTACTCTCATAGATGTCCATAATGGATTGTGTCATCCTGGCGTTACGTGCATGCTACATTTCGTACGATCACGGAATCTCCCTTTTTCTACTGGAGATGTAAAGTAAATGTGCTCAGAATGCCAGCTTTGTGCAGAATTAAAACCTCAGTTCTTCCGCCCCTCAGATGGTATGCTCATACACGCAACCCAACCAATGCAACGACTTAGCATCGATTTTAAGGGCCCAGTACCCTCTTCAACTCGGAACACATATTTGCTCACCATGATTGATGAATATTCACGTTTTCCGTTTGCCTTCCCCTGCTCCAATATGCTGGCGTCCACAGTAATCTGCTGCCTTGAGCAGGTATTTTCTCTCTGTGGCATGGCGGCTTACATTCACTCGGATCGGGGTCCATCCTTTATGTCAAGGGAACTCAAGGACTACCTCTCAGAACGGGGAATTGCTACAAGCAAAACGACGCCATATCATCCCATCGGAAATGGGCAGGTAGAGAGGTATAACGGTATCATCTGGAATTCCGTACATCTTGCTTTAAGATCTCGGGGCCTACCAAACCAGCAATGGGAAGCAGTGCTTCCGGATGCATTGCACTCTATACGGTCCCTTCTTTCTACAGCCACAAATACTACACCTCATGAGCAGTTCTTTGGATTCCAGCGTCGCTCATCTTATGGGACATCCCTCCCGTCATGGCTAACTACTCCTGGACCTGTACTACTCCGAAGATACGTTCGGACGTCTAAAAATGACCCTCTCGTAGACAAGGTCGAACTAACTGGTGCCAACCCCACCTATGCATACATACGATATCCCGACGGCCGAGAATCTACCGTATCATTACGGGATCTGGCTCCCTGCCCACCAGGACCTAGTGGGACATCGAGTGATGGTATTTTACCAGGAGCCTCTTGGAACCTACCGGGTACCCCTCTCCAGGATCCTGATCTGACACCAACTAGCTTGGTGCCGGTAGAACCCCGTACTCAAAGTTGCGACCCTCCCAGTGCCGTGCACCAAAGTACTGATCCGCCACAGACCAGCTCTGCACCTCCCTCTGAACAGAGACAGACTGACTCTGCACCTATTGTGACTCGTACACGAAGCCATGATCTCCCCGACCCTTCACAGGGTAATCCAGGCCACACAGACTCTGACCAATGGCCAACAGCATGTAAGCGGACCAGCGACCCTCTACGATGGGAACCCAAACTGGTGCGACTCTTCCTCGTTCGGCGGCTGCAGAATAAAAGGAAGACCACAGCCTTCTAATCTCGCAGGAGGGAAGAATGTGATAATAATAATAACTTCCGGGAAGTTATGTGCACATCACTTCCTGTGAACTGTGAACTGTGAACTCTGTGCATACATCACTTCCTGTGCATATGTCACTTCCTGTGTTTGGACTAGTATAAATACTGAACTGCTCAGTATGGTAAAAGGGCTTCACCTAGAGGCATGGTTAAGACCGCTCTTGTATATAGTTTAATTATAAGTTGCTTAAAGCTTACTTTAAAGTTCCTTGATGTGTGAGACTCTTTTGTTACATCACGCCTCCAACGCCTTTCCAATGTCATCCAGTTGGGTGGGACTGCACTTGCCTGGTTCCATTCTTATCTATCTAATCATAGTCAAAGAATCACTTGCAATGGCTTCAGTTCCCGCTCCCGCATCGTTATCGCTGGTGTCCCCCAAGGATCTATGCTTGGCCCCGTCCGATTTCTCATCTACATGCTGCCCCTCAGCAACATCATCCGAAAACACAGCGTCAGTTTCCACATGTATGCTGATGACACTCAGCTCTACCTCACCACCACTTCTCTCGACCCCTCCACTGTCTCTAAATTGTCAGACTGCTTGTCCGACATCTAGTACTGGATGAGCAGAAATTTCCTCCAACTAAATATTGGGAAGACCGAAGCCATTGTCTTTGATCCCTGCCAGAAACTTCCTTCCCTAGCCACTGACTCCATCCCTGTCCCTAGCATCTGTCTGAGGCTGAACCAGACTGTTCGCAACCTTGGTGTTATATTTGATCCTGAAATGAGCTTCTGACCACATATCCGTGCCATAACTAAGACCTTCTATTTCCACCTCTGAAAAATTGCCTGATTCAGCCCCTGCCTCAGCTCATCTGCTGCTGAAACCCTCATCTATGCCTTTGTTACCTCTAGACTTGACTATTCCAATGCACTCCTGGCTGGCCTCCCACATTCAACCCTATGTAAACTTGAGGTCATCCAAAACTCTGCTGCCTGTGTTTTAACTCGCACCAAGTCCCATTCACCCATCACCACTGTGCTCGCTGACTGTAATGAAATCTGTTTGTCTTGGTCCTGTATTCGTTTTGCACTCATGTATATTACCCTCCCCCACTGTGTATAGTTTCACTTCCTCTTTCCCGACTAACCTGGGAGGTTCCAGGTCTTGGCTCTTGGCTCCGCCTCTGACTTCTCTTACATAAAGACCTCAGGATCTGTATGACTCATTCCTGTGAACCAGTCGGCGTGTTGAGATGTTAGCTCTGATCTTAGTGATTAAAAGCCAACTTGTTTAAGTCTATAACTTCTAGTTTTGTGGTTATTGAAGGCCCATCACTGACCTATATTGGCTCCCAGTTAAGCAACGACTCAATTTTAAAATTTTCATTCTTGTTTTCAAATCCATCCATGGGCTCGCCCCTCCCTATCTCTGTAATCTCCTCCAGTCCCACAACCCTCTGAGATAACTGTGCTCCTCTAATTCTGGCCTCTTGAGCATCCCTGATTTTAATTGCTCAACCTTAGTTGGCCATGCCTTCATCTGCCATGGCCCTAAGCGCTGGAATTCCCTCCCTACACCTCTCTGCCTCTCTACCTCTCTTTCCTCTTTTAAGACACTCCTTAAAACCTATCTCTTTGACCAAGCTTTTGGTCACCTGCCCTAATATCTCATGTGGCTCGGTGTCAAATTGTGTTTTATAACGCTCCTGTGCAGCACCTTGGGACATTTTACTATGTTAAAAATTCTAGATAAATACAATTTGTTGTTATTACTACTATCTGAAAGGAGAAAGGCACAAGGGTTCAGTTGCGGTGATGGGAGCGGGGGAAAGCAAGATGTGCACACTTACACCATCAGCCGCTTGTAAGTGAGAAGAGATTTTCCGCTCGCCACGGCTTCAGTGAGGGCACCTTCAATTATCTCCAGCGCAGTCTCCTCCAGTGTAGTGAGGTGTGCATCTGTGTTTGCCCCCACCTGTCTGTTGCTGCTCACACTGGTTGTGAGTGGCCTCAGCCTGCAAGAGAAAGGGAAGTGTGTCAGTGAGTATGGTGCAATGTCCTTGGGTGACATGCCTGTCATGGTTGAATAGCTAACATTCTGTGCTAGATGTGAGATGGTGGTGTAAGGCTTGAAGCAGTGGTAAGTGTGTGAGGGTGTGGTGAAACTATGATTGTGAGTATGAGTGATGATTGCTAGAGATTGTTGGTAAGTGAGTGATGGGGGTGTGGTGCATTGAGCAGTGTATGAGGCTTGTGGTGCAGATGGTGGGATATGGCATTTGATGATGCATTTACTCATCTTGCCACTAGTGTGAGGTCATTAAACTTCTTCCGGCACTGCATCCAGGAAGGATGTTTCTGATGGCCGGGGAGTCCAGAACCAGGGGTCATAGTCTAAGGATAAGGGGTAAGCCATTTAGGACTGAAATGAGGAGGAATTTCTTCACCCAGAGAGTGGTGAACCTGTGGAATTCTCTGCCACAGAGAGCGGTGGAGGCCAGTTCATTAAGTATATTCAAGAAAGAGTTGGATATATTTCTTAAGGCTAAAGGGATCAAGGGATATGGGGAGAAGGCAGGGACCGGGTACTGAATTTGGATGATCAGCCATGATCTCATTGAATGGCGGAGCAGGCTCGAAGGGCCGAATGGCCTACTCCTGCTCCTATCTTCTATGTTTCTATGTTTCTATGTCCTGGCGGCAACACACGTGGCACTGACGGCTTGCGCAATCTCCTCACACTGCCTTCTGACGGTGTGACTCGAAGGCCTCCTGCCCCCCTGCGGGTAGAGGACCTGTGTCCTTCTATAGACCATCTGGACCAAGGCCTCCATTGCATCGTCAGAGAAGCGAGGTGCACTTTCTCTCCCCTGTTGTGCCATTGCTGCAGCTACAGTGACAATGAGGTACTTCTGCAACAAAGCACCTCCCCTTTAAGAAGTGCAGACAGCCTTTCACTCTGCAGACAAACTTTAATTGGAAATCAGACTATACCTGATATTGGGCCTCCTGTTTTGCACTGAGCCAACCGGCAGAGCGTTTAGCGCTGGGCTCAGCGCTACAATCATCACGAATTTTGCATGCTGCTTGCACTACTTTCAACAGGCAAGGGCAGATTGCGCATCATCATCCCCACTCCCGTTTTGAGGCCTAATCCAATTTCGCCCCACTGACTTGTATTTTCGGAAGTCAATAATACTTTACTATTCAAGCCGCCACTCAATGGGCTCGAATTTCATCGGGCCGTTGAGGCTGGATTGGAGGCGTGTGGGGGGCTAAAATAACAAAAACTGGTGGGCGGGCCCAACCCCACCTCCATCCCGCCTCCAAGCAATTTTCATTAAATCGTGTCGACTGGTCCCGTCTCCGTCCCACCTCCAAGAGGCGGGATAAGCTGTTAAGGCCCTTAACAAGCACTAAATTGCCTCTATAATGCCATTTTGATAGGCCTTGGTGATTTTAGCCCTTTTCCAACCTGAAGCACGCCTGCTCAGAAACACGACAGTGAAACCTGGTGGGAGCACAATTGGATTGCTGACAATTAGCTGCAGCTCCACCATTAAATAGGATATTTGATCAGCCATCATTTGCAGGTGGCAGTACTTTATTGTCTCAGGTCTGGAGGAACTTTTAGAAGGCATAACCACAGCTGTGGAAGTTTGGAGCCTGACACCCATCTCCAGTGTGACCTCCTGGGAAACCCCTCTCGCCACCTTCACTGAGCGCTTCCTCAACTGAGGCATATACCAAGTAATCCTAAGCCCTCAATGTGGAAGTCCCATTAGCGAAATGACACACGCCAGAACTGCAGCAGTAGCCATCAGATTTTTTATTTAAAGTACAGGAGACTTTGATTTATCTGGAGGTTATATGTCCGGAATACTCGATCTAACGGCAAAAATCAGGAGCCGTTTTCTATAAGTTTTTTTAGTTCTCGTTGCTTTTAATTTCCCAGTCAGGCACTGCAAGGTCTGTAGCTATAGCAACAGCTTCAGCTAGAGACGCTTGCAGCTGCAGCCGACTGTTTTGAAGCTGTTGCTAAGCAACAGGGTTTGTTGATTCACACGGAGCTTTTCAGTTCTGTATCTCTCAACATTAACGCTGGTATGTCCGGCACTTTTGATGGTACGGCACCAGCTCGGTCCCGTCAGTGCTGGATATCAGAAAGTTTCCTGCACATCTGATGGCTTTTTAACATTAAACATCAAATTTCACCCAAGTGACTACCCTTGTGACTATTTGTGCAGTATCTTTCTCTTATGCGTGCTCCTACGTGGTGCTTCCCCTGTGGCTTCAGCAGAAGTGGAGGCCCCTTGCTCAGTTTCTTGCTGCTCCTGTCTCGACATCTTTGGCGGGCGTCCTCTGGGGTTGCGAACCTGTGAGGGTTCACCAACAGCCTGCTGCTCCTGCGACTGTGCAGGGGTTGAGACGCCGATCTCAGTTGGGTGTGGACTCTGATGGGGTTCTGACCGAGGGCTCTGCAGTGGCATGGAAGTATGAGCGCTTGGAGAGGAGCCTCCACTTCCTTGATGTTTGCCACCAACTTCCCTCTCATGGGTCAGGTCCCCCTCAGCGCTTGCAAGTGGCTTGAGAGCAACTTGCTGCACATCAGGGGGGCCATGGGAACCCATATCTGCACTGGCAGTCCTACTCAGAAGGACTACCATGAAGGTCTGGTTTCTCTGTTCAATAGATGACCATCGTTCCTCCAGAGATGTCATTCTATTCAGAACACTCACCATGCTTTCTGCACTCTGGCGAATTATCGCCTCCATGGAGGCTGCCATCCTTTCCATGGTGATGCGCTCATGCACCAATGACTCCACAAAGGCTCTGCTCATGTTCGCAATGGACTCCTCCATTCACTCCACACTTGCAGTGACCCTGGAGACAAAACCTGCCAGAGACTCCTGCATCTGTTCCTGGAGTTCCAGCACTGCTGATCTTGTGGATGGACCCAGAGGCAGAGGGTCAACATGCAGCTGAGCCAAGCTGGCAGAGTCCTGCGTCCTCTGATGAGGACTCTCCACTGCTGTCCCTGTCTCCACAATCTGCTGATGCTCACTTGTGAGCTGTGATACACTAGGTGACAACACTACTCTATCTCGCGAAGGTCCCACCGAGGTGTGAGTGTCTGCACTGGTGCTGGGTGCGCTGAATTCTGCTGACACTGCGCCCTCAGAGGTTGCAGCTTCCTCTGAGGAGTCTGGATGCTCAGGCTGTTCCTCCTGGATAGTGGGGACAGGTGCTTGCGATGGTCCTGTGGGGAGTAAAGGAAAGTCAGAGATGTGATGCCAAGGCTACATGCACATTGCATATTGCAGATGATCATAAGTCCATCTGTTAGAGCTTCAGAATCATTATCAGCGACTCATGCACTGTCAATGAGATGGAAAACTATTCTGTCACCAGCTTGCTGTGATGCACCCGTCTGTCCATCCCCCACTTGCACATCATCCTCCACTCCCACGATCTCCAGAACCGCATTCATCCAGGGGGTGAGCTGGGCTACTGAGGGTGGCCCTCCTCCTGTCCTCACTCTTTCCCTCTTATTGTGGGCTCTCTTTTCCTGCAATGAGGGAGACAAGTGGAGTTTGAGTGAGAATGAAGGAGTGAATGTAGAGAATCCATAGCATAGATGCTTAGAAGGAGACAAAGATGGAGTGAGGTGGCAAGACCAAGGGCCCTCCCTGTGTGTTGTAAGTTGTAATTGCATCACAGTGATAGGGAGTGTGAGGGCTGCATAGTCAAATAGTTAGGTGAATGTGACCATAGAAACATATAAGATAGGAGCAGGAGTAGGCCATTCGGCCCCTCGAGCCTGCTCCGCCATTTAATGAGATCATGGCTGATCATCCAAATTCAGTACCCTGTCCCTGCTTTCTCCCCATATCCCTTGATCCCTTTAGCCTTAAGAAATATATCTAACTCCTTCTTGAATATATTTAATGAATTGGCTTCAACTGCCTTCTGTGGGAGAGAATTCCACAGGTTCACCACTCTCTGGGTGAAGAAATTCCTCCTCATCTCTGTCCTAAATGGCTTACCCCTTATCCTTAGACTGTGACCCCTGGTTCTGGACTCCCCGACCATCAGGAACATCCTTCCTGAATCTAGTCTGTCTAGTCCTGTTAGAATTTTATAAGTTTCAATGAGATCCCCTCTCATTCTTCTAAACTCCAGCGAATACAAGCCCAATCGACCCAATCTCTCCTTATACATCATTCCTGCCATCCCAGGTATCAGTCTGGTGAATCTTCGCTGCACTCCCTCCATGGCAAGAACGTCCTTCCTCAGATAAGGCGACCCAAACTGCACACAATACTCAAGGTGTGGTCTCACCAAGGCCCTGTACAACTGCAGCAAGACACCCTTGCTCCTGTACTTGAATCCTCTCACCATGAAGGCAAACATACCATTTGCCTTCTTAACTGCCTGCTGCACCTGCATGCTTACCTTCAGCGACTGGTGCACAAGGACACCGAGGTCTCGTTGCACTTCCCCTTCTCCCAATAGAGAGAGAGGGAATGGGTAAGGGTGCATGGATGTCAGTGTCAAGTAGGATGTGGAGGAAGAGATTGCTAAAGCTGAGTGCTGGTGAGGAAAGGCAATGGGGATCAGATTGAGGGTGATGAGAAATTCATACTCACTTTTCCAGTGCGCAGGAGGTCATGAAACCTCTTCCTGCACTGAAGCCAGGTTCTGAGGGTTATTGACAAAGAGTTGACCTCCTCTGCCACCTGGATCCACACAGCCTTGGTTTGCTGGGGAGGCTTCTTCCTCCCTGAAGAAGGGAAGAGCACCTCTTTATGTGCTCTTGCTCCCTCTACTAAAGCCTGCAGGGCAACATCATCAAAGCGGGGTGCAGACCCAGGTCTCTGGCTGGCCATTCTTCCTGCAGGTGCCTCTAACATGCAAGGCCAAAAGGTTGGCAGTCTGCAGAAGAAGCAAGGCTTGTTGCAGACCTTAAATGCAGCAGCAATGATGACATCATCGGAGGCAACTTTCAGACTGGAAAAACTCATTGGCCATGGGTCCCCACACGTTGGAACTCAATTGGCCAATTAAGTTAAAATGGCATCATTTTCCCACATCGATTTATAATCGGGTGGCTAACACAAAATGCAGATTACACGACCTCAGCCCGCCTCAGTATCAAAATCCAGCCCAATATGTTCATTCATTTCTTCCCTGGAATAATACATACTAGATATCCTTTCCATGAGCTCTGGATGGAAATTGTGCTCTCAAACTGCAGCGATATGAATGTAAAGTAAAGCTTTACTAATGGCAGTGTTGTGTGAAAGCTATAAGATCTTGAACTCACTCACTAGCATGGTGACAGGAGGAAGTGTCTTATCTGGAGATATTGGAACAAGTTATTTCCCCAACAAAAAGTATGGCTGCAGATTAAGTTCTGACAAAAATGTATATTTTTTATAAACTAATCAATCCAGTTTAGACCTTTACTGTGCTAAGGTTAGAAAACTTCTAATTTGACTAGGAAAATCAGGCTTTCCATCACTTATTTTAACCTCCTCCCCACTCAAACCACACCTTAAGAATGCACATGTGTAGAATTGCACGCATGCACAATGGGGGCAATTTTGACTTTGCACGATCATGGAAAACAAGCAATATTGAATCAGCTGCTCATTGTACATCTCTCCCAATTTTTCATCTAGATTAATGGGCATAATATTTGGCAAGCTCCCTTGTGGACATGTAACCTCCCTGCCTGACTTTCCTCCATATGCGCCAACCAGGCTATCTTTTATGGCCAAGCAGGAAAGAGAAAATCTGTGTCATTCAATTCTTGAGCTTAGATTTGAATCTAGCTCAGAGACTGAAGGAGTGATTTTGGCCAAATACTTTAGTCGCTAAAGAGGTAAAGAAGTGGCCACGATGGGGTCTTAAGCTGTAACGCTGGTTTAGCCTGTGTTTAACGCAGGGCGCCATCTTGGTAAAGGAGTTGAAGCCAGTGCTAGGAACGGCCACCCGAAGTATTGTTAAGGGGCTGTTTGACAATTAAATTATCTGCTAGCAGCCATTAAAGAGGCTGCACAGCATTTTGGTGGATAACGCATAATTTAACAGCCTCTCCTAACAGCGACCAGCTGAACAGAAGTAAACAAGTTGTTGTTGAGGATTGCAAGCCCTACTTATAGCCATGCTCAGCTTTCACTGTTCACTTGCTGCTGGAGATCGACTGACAGAGGAGAAATGAAAAAGAAAATAAGAGGGGCAAAGAGAGGGTATGAGAATAGAATGGCAGCTAACATAAAAGGTAATCCAAAAGTCTTCTATAGACATGTAAATAGTAAACGGGTATTAAGAGCAGATGTGGGGCCAATTTGGGGCCAAAAAGGAGACCTGCGCATGGAGGTAGAGGGTATGGCTGAGGTGCTAAATTAGTACTTTGCATCTGTCTTCACCAAGGAAGAAGATGCTGCCATAGACATAGTGAAGGGGGGGATAGAGGAGATACTGGGTGGGATAAAAAAAAGGAGGTACTAGAAAGGCTGGCTGTACTTAAAGTAGATAATTCATCAGGACCAGATGGGATGCATCCTAGGACGCTGAGGGAAGTGAAGGAAGAAATCGTGTAAGTACTGGCCATATTATTCCAATCCTCCTTAGAAATGTGGGTGATGCCAGGGGACTGGAGAATTGCAAATGTTACACCCTTGTTCAAAAAAGGGTGTAAAGATAAACCCAGCAACTATAGGCCAGTCAGTAGTGGGGAAGCTTTTAGAAACAATAATCAGTGACAAAATTAACAGTCACTTGGACAAGTGTGGATTAATTAAGGAATTGTTAAAGGCAAATGGTGTTTAACCAACTTGATCGAGTTTTTTGATGAGGTAACAGAGAGGGTTGACGAGGGCAATGCGATTGATGTGGTGTACATGGATTTCCAAAAGGCGTTCGACAAAGTGCCACATAATAGGCTTGCCAGCAAAGTTGAAGCCCATGGAATAAAAGGGACAGTGGCAGCATGGATACGAAATTGGCTAAGTGACAGGAAACAGAGTAGTGGTGAACAGTTGTTTTTTGGATTGGAGGAAGTTAAACAGTGGAGTTCCCCAGGGGTCAGTTCTCGGACCACTGCTTTTCTTGATATATTTTAATGACTTGGATGTGGGTGTACAGGGCACAATTTCAAAATTTGCAGATGACACAAAACTTGGAAGTATAGTGAACAGTGAGGAGGATAGTGATAAACTTCATGAGGACACTGAAAGGCTGGTGGAATGGGCGGACACATGGCAGATGATATTTAACGCAGAAAAGAGTGAAGTGATAGATTTTGATAGAAAGAATGAAGAGAGGAAATATAAACTAAAGGGTGCAATCCTAAAGGGGGTGCATGAACAGAGAGACCTGGGGTATGTGTGCACAAATTGTTGAAGGTGGCAGGGCAGGTTGAGAAAGCAGTTAACAAAGTTTACGGGATTCTGGGCTTCATAAATAGAGGCATAGGGCTCGAATTTCTAAGCCCCGAGGAGGCAGGTTTGGAGGCGGGAGTGGTGGGAAAATTGCAGAATCGGGGGGCAGGAACCCAACCCGCCCCCAACCCGCCTCCGTGCCAATGTCCCAGAGGTGGGTATCTGACCTGTGCTGGGAGCCGCCTCCCCGAGGCGGGAAGGGGATTAGTGTCAATTAACTGCCTGTTAACAGGAAGTTAACAGGCAGTTTTTTGCCTAATCCCTATTTTTAACCCTGAAGTGTGGGCTTCCCGATGGCTCTGAACCACACCAAGTTAGCGAGGCGGGCCGTCGGTCTGCAGGGGTTGGAGGGGTCGAGATGTCCGTTGTGCAGGTGAGTGATGGGTGCATGTGTGCAGAGGTACAAGTGTGAGGTAAGTGTAAAGTGTTTTAATAAGTTTTACTTACCTTTACTTTCTCCTGCAGGCTTCCTTCCTTCAGTTCTCGGGAGTCCCTCAGCTCACCGGCACAGAAAGCAGAATGGCCGCTGAACTGTCAAAAGCTGCAGCCTCTGCTTTCTGGTCTGGAGATCTCTCTAACTGAGTCTGAGTAGA
This sequence comes from Somniosus microcephalus, assembly GCF_052327205.1. Lineage (NCBI taxonomy): Eukaryota > Metazoa > Chordata > Chondrichthyes > Squaliformes > Somniosidae > Somniosus > Somniosus microcephalus. Next base: position 169,266,328 of record NC_140993.1, on the reverse strand, counting down.
AGGACTCAAGTTAGAAGACAGATTGTCAGTGTTTGACAGCTTCACAGAGCGGTCAAATGCTGATTTTTCATCTGTCAAAAGCTCTTGACAGATGAAATGTCAATCGCTGTCATCACCAGTAACCAGGTGTCCCTTAATTGGCCTGCTGAGCCCGCTGGGCGGGCTTAACAAGGTCAATCAAGGGAAAATATCATGGGTTGGCCACAAGTCGATGGAGGCGGGACAACAACCTAAAAAGTGGGAGTCCCGCCTCCAACACATCCCATTGACAAAATCCAGCCCTTTGAGTACAAACGCATGGAAATGATGATGAACCTTTATAAAACACTGGTTCGGCCCCAACTGGAGTACTGTGTCCAATTCTGGGCATCGCACTTTAGGAAGTATATGAAGGCCTTAGAGAGGTGCAGAAAAGATTTACGAGAATTATTCCAGGGATGAGGGACTTCAGTTATGCGGATAGACTGGAGAAGCTGGGGTTGTTCTCCTTAGAGCAGAGAAGATTGAGAGGAGACTTGAAAGAGGTGCTCAAAATCATGAGGGGCCTGGACAGAGTAGATAGAGAGAAACTGTTCCCATTGGCAGGAGGTTCGAGAACCAGAGAACACAGATTTAAGGTGATTGGCAGTAGAACCAAAGGCAACATGAGAAAAAACTTTTTTACTCAGCGAGTGGTTAGGATCTGGAATTCAATACCTGAAAGGGTGGTGGAGGTAGACTCAATCACTGCGTTCAAAAGGGAGTTGGTTAAGCACCTGAAGGAAAAAAAATTGCCAGGCTACGGGGAAAGGCCGGGTGAGTGTGACTAGCTGAAGTGCTCTTGCAGAGAGCCGGCATGGGCTCGACTAGTCGAAAGGCCTTTTTCTGTGCTGTAACCATTCTATGATTCTATGATTCTATGACTAGACTACTCTTGAAGAGGACTTTTGAGACACATCGGGAGACTTTCTGAGACACTTTGTTAATACTTCACTAACACTCTGTCTAAGTTTTTCCCGAATATTCTCTGAGGACTTCACCTAAAAAGAGTGAGTGCTGTGCTACTCCACCTTATTGGTTACCTTACAGGAGTCACCAGGAGAAAGGGTTACCATTTGGTCATGGGCATCTTGTTAGGGGTCCCCCTTGCTCTGCATGAAGATTTAGAGTAGGAGGTGAGGCCAGGCAGATTAGCACCAGCTACTGCAGGACAGAGGGACAGGGGGACGAAGAGGGCTCTCAGAAGGAGGCCCTATCCATCCAGTGTATTCAAAGAGCAATACTCCTACATTCACATGACCCAAGACCAGTGCATGACGAGGCTGCGCTTTACCAAGGAGATCATTACAGAGAACGGTGGCCTCATGGAAGGAAGACATTTCTAATGAGATAGCCATTCGTCCCACAGATCTTTAAGCCCCAATGCAATGTGTATGGCTGACTACTAGGTGACATGGGATACCCGCTGATGCCATGGCTCATGACACTCCTGAGAAGCCCTCAAACACCAGCTGAGCACTCATACAATGAGAGACACTCAGCCACCAGGAATGTCATTGAGCAGACCATTGGGGTCCTGAAGTACTCGGCCGAGAAGGTGTCCACATTCATGGTGATTTGATGCATGTTCCACAACCTGGTGATAATGAGAGATCAACCAGCAATTGTGCCAGAGAGTCTAGCTCAAGAGCCACAACAGCAGGAGGAGGAGGAGGAAGAGGAGGAGGAGGAGGAAGAGGAGGAGGAGGAGGGAGGAAGAGGAGGAAGAGGAGGACCAGCAGGACCAGGGGGAGCATCAGAGGCTTCCAGGTAGTCAGGCCGCACCTAGGAGGGATGCTCGACGCCATTTAATTCAACAGCGCTTTTGAGAGACATGCTCCACCATCAGACTCTGGAGCACTGTGGCCACATGATGTACCTTTCTCAACTTAAGACCATCAGGCAGTCCATCATCTTCACTCAAGGCTTTCAACCACTTCCCCACAATATTCAAAACCATCAATTCCATCACGACCCAATTACCATCATCACTGTTTATATGCATCAAAAACAAAATATGTAAACATGACAGAACAAACATCACTTAAAAATATTAAACTATTCACCCTGGTGCTTACCCTTAGTGGCTATATAGAAGTGCTCTTGCCTACTCTGATGCTTCTACAAAGTACAACCCCAGTGGTAGCAGCAGGCGAGGTGGAGGCTGCCGAGAATCTGAAGAGGGAAGTTCAGATGTCCTCCTGGGACACCCTTGAGAGGCTGTGGGCCGTGATGGCCCCGCCTCAGACTGCACCATCTCAGCACGGGCTTCAGCAGTCTAGGTCGCCTGGCTGACAGGCAATGGCAAGGGCAATGGTGCAGTAGCGGGGGAGGGAGCAGCAATGCTGCCATCCAGAGAGAGGCCAGTAGGTTCCTGATCCATGATTCCCACACCACTACCTCGGGGCTTCTGTTAATTCTGCCCAGTGATCTGCTGGAAGACAGATCTCTGGCTATTGGAGACAATCTACAAGCCCCTTTAACCGATGGCAGCTGCCTGAGCTTCCATTGCAGCTGTTGACATTCAATTGAAGCTGCAATGACTGAAGTGGAAGCTGTGACCTCAGTCCTCAGATGCTGCATGATGTCGGGCTCCACAGGTTGCTAGCTGGAAGTCACCAGCCTTTCCACACTGGAGGGGATTGGTTCTAGGCTCTGCGTCCAGGCACGGACCGAGGTGGAGGTGGAGGTGTACTCCTCCATCCCCCTAGGCATGGCCTGTAGGCTTTTAGGCAGGCTCTCCATTGCACAAAGCTCTTGGTTTGTTGCACCCATCAGCCTTCTTGTGAAGCTTGACCCTGCAAGGTCCTCATCTGACTCCTCTGCAGCAGAACTAGTATGCAGCTTTGTCCCCGGAAAGGTGGCACCTGTGGTGTCCCTTCCACCCTGCGTGGCTGCTGCCCACAAGTGCCCAGTACGTACCACAGTGAGGAATCCTCTTCTAATCTAGCCTCCGCCTTGTGTGTGGCGCTGAGCTGGTGCCTGCGACAGTGGTAGCCATTGACGCAGCGCATTGTTCCTCCTTCTCCACCTCCTCTTCTTCCTCCGGGGAGGCACAGTGGCTGTTTCTCTTCCTGAACCTGCTCCACGGGGCGAGGTGCATCTTGTTCCTGGGAGCCTGCATTAATAAAGCTGGAAGTGTTAGGGTGCAGCGCGTGTGGTCACTATAGGAGGATGTGTGTGATGAGACCATATGGAGGTTGGGAGTGAGGATAGCTTTGGGTGATTAAGGATCAGGAATAGTTGAGCATCTACAAGGGAGCTGCAGTCACCACATACCTCTAGGCGAGGTGCCCCCTGCTCTGCCTCTGGCCACGGGGTCAGCCACTCCCCTCCTGATCACAGCCAGCATTGCCTGCTCAAGCAGAGTGATATTGTGCTTCATGTGCTAATTGTGCCTGGAAGAGAAAGATTGGTGATTGTAAATGAGTTTATTGGCAGCTGTATTTGTGTGCGATACCTCACATGGTTGAAGAGCTGTGAGATGCGTCTGAGGTGTGAGTATTGCCTATGGAGAATGCAATAGTGTGAGGTGTGTGAATGTCAATGTATAGTTAGATGGTGGATGAACTGTGTGAGGTTGTGATGCTGGTGATGGTGGTGCAGTTATTGATAAGTGTGTTCATGAGATGGGACCTTACCTTGACCACTCGTGTTGTCATTAAAGTTCTTGCGGGACTGGAGCCATGTCCTGGGGCCAGGGCTCTTGGGCGATCTCGTCAAAAATGCGGCGCATCAGCTGCCTCTGTGTCCTCCTTCCCCCCCTGCAGGTAGATGACATTCCTCCTCCTCTCTACTTCCTCCACCAGGACCTCCAGTGCCACATCAGACAACCTGGGTGCCCTCTCTCTTGCTCCTCGAGGCATCATTCCACTCCCAGCCATCGCACTCCACACCTTCAGTGGAAGTGGGTGCGAGGAGCCCACAAATACAACTCTACGAAAATTGTGTCTAATCACCACTTGCGTGCTAAAACTGCAGGTTTCTGGATAGCGCCTGCAGGCACGTTCAAATCATGATAATCATCAATTAACCTGAAAATTGCGTGCTAAATCTGGACTTTCAAATAGGCGTTTCTTATTAGCACTGCACCCATTTAGCGCTTGTTACCACCCTTTGGCCAAAATAACCCCCTGACAATCTTCATTCCAGCTATAAACGGTCATAAAAGGATTGAGCTTTTGTTATAATCTAGTTTCCAATGAATATAATTCCACAGTAAAAAATCATCAATGATTCAATACTAGTTGAAGGAAAAGAATGGTTTTAAAAAATATATTATTTCATGTGCAATATGCCTAGGCAGGACTATGTATGTATTTTCTCCCTGCAGACATTTTGCTTCCTTTAGACGTCTTGTATTACTCACCTTAGGACAGATTGGAGGCCATAAGCTGGAGTGTCCACAGAGCAAGTGGCTCCATACTTTCACATGCTGTTCAGCTACTTTTACAATTGTTGAGCCCAACAGAAGGCATCTGAGACTGACAAATTCAGTTCCCAACCATTGCTGGTTGTTCCAATGCTTCTGATTAGGACTGAGGACTGAAAAGGCATGGGTTGTTGTGGAGCTTACTACTTCTGGAGCAGGTAGCTGAAATACTACTCTGTGCAGTCAGGTGACCTGGCTGACCGCTTAGCACTGGGGTGGAGAAGGTGCATAGTTCAGGGCTGATGAGACTTGTAGTATTTAGAAAACTAGCTGGTGGAAAGGGATGCTAATAATCTAGTTCAGAAAATAGGTTAAATATATTCCTTGTATTATATGCAATGCTTAAGTAAAAATTATTTGTGTTCATGATTTGATGCTTTTGAATTTCTGTTGGTATTTTCTTTTTAACTATGCATATATACACACAGAACAGAGGGTTAAATCTTCATTTCAGATGAGGTTTTGTGCATCAGGAGTGCTGGGGTGGTAATCTGGCTCTTTATATAACCTGCCTGATTTTCATTCCATTGATTTCAATCAGCCGAGTCTATAAAGGGTGTGTGGTCCACCCTAACAGATTACTGCCTCGGTGGTGAGGGCGAAATAAAGGTGAATTCCTGATATTCAACGCAAAGCTCTGCCCCATGAGCATTAAAGATGAAAATATGCCCTATATGGTATGAATAAAAGTAAGTCTGTTCGGGCATTCCTCCAGCAAGTCACTGCTTGGAATTGTCACCTTCAGCCAAAAGTCGATTAGTAACGTTGAGCTAAGCTATAGCAAAGCTGTTACTGTGTGCAAAGAGAAAAAGTAATTCTGGATCAGTGCCATCTCTCTAGTCTAAGTGCAAAGAAATAGTTGTTTAATTACTTTCTGTGCCACAATTGAGAGAAAGAATTAAAATAAGGCACCTTTTCACCTAACTAGAGCTATCTTCAGTCATTGTCAATTCAAAGACAAAGGATTTAAGTCAGCATATAGTCAGCAATCATATAAAATCATTTTATCAATGCAGTACAAGTAATGAAGTCTAATGACAGTTATTACTGTGATGAGTGTGCAGCAAGGGCAAAAGAATCTCCATTAGAGGTGCAAGTCTCATTTGTTACAAGCCTCCGTAATACTGCAACATATTTTACCCAAGCAAAATCAGTCCTGAGGTTTCTTTTTTGAAGATAATTGCAGAATATATCAACAATAATGCAGAATACATTAAAGAAATCAGAAGAAGTCATCGCTCTGTCTCATCGGTCAGTGATGCATCATATTTTAGTGCAATAGTCTTTCATGAATGCCAATTGTTCCCTCACATCACAAAGGCAAGGCTGATGCATTCAGAGAGCTGGCTCCTAGTATTGCTTCATTTTCTAAAGTTAAGAGAATTTAGCACAGGAGTATAATTAATAAATAAGAGTTGCTGACATTTTGTGGCATGGCATACAAAAGAGAACTCTACTATGCAGTATTTACACTCACACCCATAACCCCTGGGGCATAATTATCTCTATGAATGTAAAAGCAGATACTGTTTTCAGCACTGAGGAAGAACAATAACTCTCAAAGAGCAACAGACACACAGCAAGTTATATAAAGCTTTTCCACGTGTGAAATAATATACCTATCACACAGTGCTTTGTGTGATCCTTTGTTTATTGCATATTTATATAGTTTTGTATGCTTTAGTGCATTAAAGTAGAAGAAAAAAAAGATTTGAATGAAACAATTCCTCTGGAAAATTGTAATCGTTGCCAAGGTAACATAGATCAGAGTCTAGAGCTAAGAAAGCTCTAAAATGGAAAATACAAATAATGGCAAATGGGTCTCTAAAATCCAAGGCAGAAATAGATACAAAGCCTGTATAAATATACAGAGGGCATACTTAACAGAATTTGTTTTTGAAAACACATTCACACCGCACATGTAATATTTTTGCAGGTCTGTTGGCAGTCTAGCAGATACAAGATCCAACAGTAGTACTGTATGAGGTTCACTCTGTCTATCAGCAAGTATGATGTGGAGATGCCGGTGTTGGACTGGGGTGGACAAATGTAGGAAGTCACACAACACCAGGTTATAGTCCAACAGTTTTATTTGAAATCACAAGCTTTCGGAGCGCTGCTCCTTCGTCAGGTGAAGTGAAGAGAAGCATACAGGCACAGCATATATAGTCAGAGAAAACTGCCAGATGATTACAGGTAATCTTTCTAACTGCCCTTTATCACACCTCGGCAGAGAGATAAGCACAGCAATCAAAGGTGTGAATGGTGTCCAAACAGGTCAGTCAGGGAAACATTACATCAAAGAACAATGAGGTGGGGTCACAAGGGGTCAAATGTTGCAGATGCTGGGGTCTGTATGAAAAACAGAAAAAAAACAAAAAACTTTGCTGGAAATCACAGCAGGTCCGGCCGCATCTGTGCAGAGAGAACAAGCCAACGACGACTCGAGTCTGGATGACTCTACGTCAGGTGGGGTTACATGTAGCGTGACATGAACCCAAGATCCCGGTACTCATGTGACTCGGCCAATGTTGCCTACCTCATACATTGCAGGAAATGATGCCCCGGAGCATGGTACATCGGCGAGACCATGCAGACACTGCGACAACGGATGAACGGACACCGCACAACAATCGCCAGGCAGGAGTGTTCCCTCCCAGTCGGGGAACACTTCAGCAGTCAAGGACATTCAGCCTCCGATCTTCGGGTAAGCATTCTCCAAGGTGGCCTTCGAGACACACGACAATGCAAAATCATCGAGCAGAAACTGATAGCCAAGTTCCGCACTCATGAGGACGGCCTCAACCATGATCTTGGGTTCATGTCATGCTACATGTAACCCCACCTGATGTAGAGTCATCCAGACTCGAGTCCGCGTTGGCTTGTTTTCTCTGCACAGATGCGGCCGGACCTGCTGTGATTTCCAGCAAAGTTTTTTGTTTTTTTTCTGTTTTTCATACAGACCCCAGCATCTGCAACATTTGACCCCTTGTGACCCCACCTCATTGTTCTTTGATGTAATGTTTCCCTGACTGACCTGTTTGGACACCATTCACACCTTTGATTGCTGTGATTATCTCTCTGCCGAGGTGTGATAAAGGGCAGTTAGAAAGATTACCTGTAATCATCTGGCAGTTTTCTCTGACTATATATGCTGTGCCTGTATGCTTCTCTTCACTTCACCTGACGAAGGAGCAGCGCTCCGAAAGCTTGTGATTTCAAATAAAGCTGTTGGACTATAACCTGGTGTTGTGTGACTTCCCACATTTGTCCATCCCAGTCCAACACCGGCATCTCCACATCATGGCTACAATCGACACCACAAACTGCCGGCTCAAAGTGGAGAGGATCTCCAAGAAGATCGCGCATATAGACACAGACATCAAGTTTCTACAGAGATGCAAGAAAGCAGACAAGATCCCGAAAGGGCTACAGATCACAAACCCATTCAAGTCGACCTACAACACAGACTACGCTGAGAGACTCTGCCATCGTACCTCTCGCACACTCCTCAACCATGTCGTACAGCAGCTCTACAGCAGACGCCGCAACCTCAAAACCAAGATAGAGTCCATGTTCTCAGCTTGGGCTCAGGACACAGCAGACCAGCTACGAGACACCGCCAAGCAGACGAGGCAACGGAACTACACTGCCTACATGCACACCAAGAACAGGAAGCTTGAGAAACTCGGCATCACCACCAGCAGCAACCAAGCCTCCCCCGGTACCATGGTTGGAACCACAGGGAAGTCCATCGTCAACTTGTCCAACTACACCCTTCAACCAGACGAAATCGAAGTTCTCAGCCGAGGGCTCAATTTCTGCCCCACCACCAAAATGGACCCCATCAGCCTCGCGGCAGACACAGAGGAATTCATCAGGAGAATGAGGCTCTGGGAATTCTTCCACAAATCCCAAGATGTCAGCAGCGAACCCAATGAGACAATCAATGATCTGGAACAGCAGACAGAGGGATCCGTGATGCAGCACCCAAAGAAGAAAGAGTCAAATTGGACCCCTCCAGAGGGCCAGTGCCCTGAGCTTGATATGTATGCTCAAGCTGTCAGGAGATGCATCAACGTCAGATTCATCAGCTGCACTCACAAGACTGTCCAGAATGTCGCCCGAGCACAACGCAGTGCCATCCACGCTCTCAAGGCCAACCGCAACATCGTCATCAAACCAGTAGACAAAGGAGGAGCCATCGTCATACAGAGCAGAATGGACTATTGCAAAGAAGCTTACTGACAACTGGACAACCAGGGACACTACAGACAGTTACCCGCAGATCTGACCAAAGAACACACCCGCCAACTCAACAGACTGATCAAGACCTTCGATCCAAACCTTCAGAGCATCCTACATGCTCTCATCCCACGTACTCCCCGCATGGGAGACTTCTACTGCCTCCGAAAGATACACAAACCCAACACACCCGGACGTCCTATCGTATCAGGCAACGGAACCCTGTGTGAGAACCTCTCTGCATACATCGAGGGCATCCTGAAACCCATCGTACAGGGAACCCGCAGCTTCTGTCGCGACACTACAGACTTCTTACAGAAACTCAGCACCCATGGACCAGTTGAACCAGGAACATTCCTCGCCACGATGGATGTCTCGGCACTCTACACCAGTATCCCCCACGATGACGGCATCGCTGCGACAGCCTCAGTACTCAACACTAACAACAGCCAATCTCCAGACGCCATCCTACAACTCATCCACTTCATCCTTGACCACAAAGTCTTCAGCTTCGACAACCAGTTCTTTACCCAAACACACAGAACAGCCATGGGGACCAAATTCGCACCTCAATACACCAACATCTTCATGCACAGGTTCGAGCAAGACTTCTTCGCTGCACAGGACCTCCAACCAATGCTATACACCAGATACATCGACGACATTTTCTTCCTATGGACCCACGGCGAAGAATCACTGAAAAGACTACACGATGACATCAACAAGTTCCATCCCACCATCAAACTCACCATGGACTACTCCTCAGAATCGGTTTCATTCTTGGACACACGAATCTCCAGCAAAGACGGACACCTCAGCACTTCACTCTACCGCAAGCCCACGGACAACCTCACGATGCTCCACTTCTCCAGCTTCCACCCTAACCACGTTAAAGAAGCCATCCCCTATGGACAAGCCGTGCGAATACACAGGATCTGCTCAGACGAGGAGGAACACAATGGACACCTACAGACGCTGAAAGACGCCCTCATAAGAACGGGATATGATGCTCGACTCGTCGACCGACAGTTCTGACGGGCCACAGCGAAAAATCGCATAGACCTCCTCAGAAGACAAACATGGGACACAACCAACAGAGTACCCTTCGTCGTCCAGTACTTCCCCGGAGCGGAGAAACTACGCCATGTTCTCCGCAGCCTTCAACATGTCATCGACGATGACGAACACCTCGCTAAGACCATCCCCACGCCTCCACTACTCGCCTTCAAACAGCCGCCTAACCTCAAACAGACCATCGTTCGCAGCAAATTACCCAGCTTTCAGGAGAACAGCGACCACGACACCACACAACCCTGCCACGGCAACCTCTGCAAGACATGCCAGATCATTAACACAGATACCATCATTACACGTGAGGACACCACCCACCAGGTACATGGTACATACTCATGTGACTCGGCCAACGTTGTCTACCTCATACGTTGCAGGAAAGAATGCCCCGGAGCACGGTACATCGGCGAGACCATGCAGACACTGCGACAATGGATGAACGGACACCGCACAACAATCGCCAGGCAGGAGTGTTCCCTCCCAGTCAGGGAACACTTCAGCAGTCAAGGACATTCAGCCTCCGATCTTCGGGTAAGCATTCTCCAAGGCGGCCTTCGAGACACACGACATCGCAAAATCGTCGAGCAGAAACTGATAGCCAAGTTCCGCACTCATGAGGACAGCCTCAACCGGGATCTTGGGTTCATGTCACGCTACATGTAACCCCACCTGACGTAGAGTCATCCAGACTCGAGTCGTCGTTGGCTTGTTCTCTCTGCACAGATGCGGCTGGACCTGCTGTGATTTCCAGCAAAGTTTTTTGTTTTTTTTCTGTTTTTCATACAGACCCCAGCATGTGCAACATTTGACCCCTTGTGACCCCACCTCATTGTTCTTTGATGTAATGTTTCCCTGACTGACCTGTTTGGACACCATTCACACCTTTGATTGCTGTGATTATCTCTCTGCCGAGGTGTGATAAAGGGCAGTTAGAAAGATTACCTGTAATCATCTGGCAGTTTTCTCTGACTATATATGCTGTGCCTGTATGCTTCTCTTCACTTCACCTGATGAAGGAGCAGTGCTCCGAAAGCTTGTGATTTCAAATAAAGCTGTTGGACTATAACCTGGTGTTATGTGACTTCCTACATTTATCAGCAAGTAGTTTGCTATTTTAATTAAATATTACTGTATTTGTTTTATTGCTTGTCAATTAGTATGTTTTACTATTAAAAAACAAAATTAATAAATGCAGTGAACCATATTTGAATACCTTTGAACAGTAATGTGCACACAGCGCAGAAGGAACTTAATGCCTTATTTTCAAAACATAAGAGGATAATTTTAATCTAACCTACCCGGTGGGAAACTGATGGATTGGTTCTCATTTTATACTGCGCCTGATTTACTTTCTATTGACTTCAATGGAAAGTAACATTGGAATGGTCAGCCAATCCGATCCTGTCAGATTCCTGCCAGATGGATTAGGATAAAATTAGATTAAATTATAACTTATATTTTGGCCTCATTTTATTCTCCTTTGTGCCCCCACAAGGCATGACAAGTTGGTGGGCAAATGACCATCACCAATAGAATGCTTACACCAGTTACTTGGTTGACAAGAGAGGCCTGGGACAACTTGCTCTGCAAGAAGTACAGCTGTACAGAGATCAGAATGCACTATCGAGACTGTAGTGTATGTGCCTTTAAGTCAGAACTACTTTTACAGCTCCTGTATACTGTAGTACCGGCAGTGACGACACCGGTATATAAGCTTTGCGCATGCCTCTGTACCCCCAGTCTTGAGACTACCCTCCTCCAGTAAAGACCTGTTTATTGTTGATGTACAGCATCCGTATGATTATTTAATAACAGCATATCCACTGAACCACGGATCCAACAGTGGCGACGAGTGTCGATTCGAATCTACCTGCAACATAAAAAAAAATATAGTCAAGGCCAGGAACGCGGGCGTCGACCACGAGCAACCGCCCAGCAGTCAGGCAGAGATTGAACTTCGCAGGGGCAGCTGTGGAGAGCCGGGCTTGGTTCCCCAGCCATGACGAGCACCAAGAGACCGACGACAGGTCCAGCGCAGACCCTTCCCGAGCAGCGGCGGCTGGAGCCGACCGACGGCAGAGAGAAAGTTGAGCAGCGTCGACGGGGTAAGACAGAGGGTGAGGAGCGGAGGGCGCAGCTGGGGGTTGAACACCGAGCGGCGTCGAGAAAAAGAAAACAAACCGGAGAGAGAGAGGGTAAGGAAACAGCCGGGATCTAGACTGAGCGACGTCGAAAAATATAAAAAGAAGAACGCACAGAGCACAGCCAGGGCTCATGGGCTGAACAGGGTCCGCGGGGCGAAGAAAGGGGAGCGCGGGAGATGCCATTGAGCCGCGGAGAAGGAAGAGCGCGGGAGGCAGCATTTTTAGAAGCCGCAGCGGAGAAGACGGGCGAGCGCGGGAAGGAAGGAAAGTGCGGGAGACGCCATTTTGTGCCAGCGGAGAAGAAGGGGAAGCACGGGAGGAGCCATTTGTGACAGTTAACTCACACCCAAGGATGCCGAAGAGTGGCAGTATCTCTACGTTCGACAATGAAGTCGAAGATTGGGCGACATATGTGGAACGTATTGAGGTGTACTGCAGGGCGAATGAAGTGCCAGATGCTAATAAAGCACTGGTTCTGTTAAATTCCATGGGTGCAAAAACTTATGGGTTACTGCGAAACCTAATAACCCCAGAGAAGCCGGTGAACAAGAATTTCGAAAGCATAGTAGAAATCCTACAGGACCACTTAAACCCCACACCGCTGCTGACAGCAGAATGATTTAAGTTCCATAAAAGGAACCAACACAAAGATGAAAGCAATGCTGAGTACCTAACGGAACTGCGCAAGCTATCGAAACACTGCCAGTTTGGAGCGGGACTAGCAGATACGTTAAGGGACAAGTTTGTGTGTGGGCTACAAAGTGAAGGAACCCAGAAACGGCTTCTATCAGAAAAGGACCTTACGCTGGACAAAGCTTTCAGTATGGCAGTATCACACGAAGCAGCCGCAAGGGGCGCTGCAGAGATACAACGGAGACCGCAAGAATATGGCACCAATGAAATGTCCTATGGAACAGGGAAGTGCTATCGCTGCAGCAGAACAACACATGACCAGAAAGATTGTTGGTTCAAGGACCAAGTGTGCAGACAGTGTGGGAAAGCAGAACACATAGCAAGAGTCTGCAGGTCTGGGAAGAAAACCAACAGTAAGAAATCTCCACAGGAGAAGTACAAAAAGGTACACCAGGTGATGGACAGTGGTTCAGATGAACAGAAAAGTGACACAGACTCCGGAAGCAAGGAGCTGGGTTGTCTGAAACTATATAAGGTAGCCGAAATGGAGGATCACCAGACTATCTGGGTTACACTCAAGATAGACGGAGTCCAAGTGAAAATGGAATTGGACACAGGGTCAGCTCTAACAGTCATAAACCAAAGGGACTACAAGCGGCTATTTTCACACATACCCTTGAAAGCTGCAGAGATTGTCTTGAAGACGTATACGGGGCAAAAAGTCTACCCCAAAGGAAAAATAAGGGTGAAAGTGACATATAAAGGTCAGGAAATACCTAAAATGGATATATATGTATTGCCAGATGGAGGACCACCACTGCTAGGATGTGAATGGATCCGGAAGCTACAATTAGATTGGCATTCCATACAGGCGCTGAAGGTTGAGGCCAAAAAGGATGACGACGTCACACCTGGACGACTGTCAAAAATGCTAACTGACGCAAAAGAAGTGTTCCAGGAGGGACTAGGAACACTAAAAGGAATAACAGCAACAATTAAAATAGAGGAAAATGCAAGCCCAAAGTTTCTGAAGGCCAGACCAGTGCCTTATGCGATCAGACCAGCTGTTGAAGCAGAGCTGGAAGGGTTGGAACGTTTAGGAGTACTGTCCAAAGTTGGACTGGAGCGAGTGGGCTACACCCATTGTTCCTGTAATGAAGAGGTCGTTGAGTAATACGCCTGGGGAACCAAAGAAGCTCCACATCTGTGGGGATTTTAAGGTGACAGTGAACCCAGTCCTTCACATGGCACAATATCCGCTTCCACGAATTGAGGATATTCTTGCCTCGCTATCTGGAGGTAAACACTTCACCAAAATTGATCTAGCCCAGGCGTACTTGCAAATGGAGGTAGAAGAAACTTCGAAACAATACCTTACGATCAACACTCATAAAGGTCTCTATCAATACAACCGGCTGGTGTTTGGAGTAGCCTCGGCTCCGGCTATCTGGCAAAGGGCGACGGATCAGGTCCTGCAAGGGATTCCAGGGACCCAGTGTTATTTGGACATCTTGGTCACGGGCAAAAATGACGGTGATCACCTCGCCAACTTGGAGAAGGTGCTCACCAGATTAAAGGAGTACGGGCTAAGAGCTAATCGCCACAAGTGCGAGTTTTTCCAGAAACAGATCTCGTATTGTGGCCACGTCATCGATGAAGAGGGGTTACATAAGACCCCTGGCAAGATTGAGGCAGTAGTCAAGGCTCCAGCACCGGAAAATGTGTCACAACTGAGGTCGTACCTCAGGCTGGTAAACTACTACCACAAGTTCTTACCAAATTTGTCTACGGTATTACACCCACTGAACACCCTACTGCAAACAGGGGTATCATGGAAGTGGGATGATGAATGTAGACGAGCTTTCCAGAAGTGTAAAGAATTGATCACGTCAAAAGAGGTGTTGGCCCATTTCAACCCAGCACTACCAATTCGTTTGGCATGTGATGCATCACCCTATGGTATTGGAGCGGTGCTGTCGCACAAATTCCCAGACGGGTTGGAGAGGCCAGTAGCCTTTGCGTCTCGGTCACTAACCTCAGCCGAGCGCAACTACGCCCAGATTGACAGGGAGGCCCTCAGCCTAGTATGGGGAGTAAAAAAATTCAACCACTATCTGCATGGGCAGAAGTTCACCTTGCTGACTGACCACCAACCACTTGTCTCCATCTTTAATCCTAAGAAGGGCGTTCCAGTGATGACTGCACAGCGGTTACAAAGATGGTCCCTGTTTCTAGGGGCGAATCAATATGAAATAGAATATAAAGGCACGAAACAGCATGGGAACGCTGATGGGCTATCGCGCCTGCCACTGCCTACTGTGGAGGAAGCACCAGCAGTGGACCCTATCGAGATATTTTAATCGTCAATAATTGAACAATTGCCAGTAACAAACGCGGATATAGAGAAGGAGACCCGCAATGATCCGACGCTGTCGCGGGTATATGAATTGACGGTGAGGGGATGGCCAACACATGGCGACTCACTGTTGCCAGCATTCTCATCCAGAAGAGAACAGCTGTCAGTATGCCAGGGGACAGTGATGTGTGGATCCAGAGTGGTGATTCCACCCAAGTTAAGGGAGAGAGTGCTAAATGAGCTACAGGAAGGTCATCTGGGGGGAGTGAAAATGAAAAGCCTTGCTGGGGCTTATGTGTGGTGGCCGGGAATCGATCAACAAATCGAAGACCTAACTAAGAGCTGCTTCGGATGCCAGAAGGACAAAATGCACCACCACATGCCCCTCTACACCCATGGGAGTGGCCCTCCTCTCCATGGCAACGGGTGCATATTGATTTCGCTGGTCCATTCATGGACTCAATGTTCTAAATAGCAGTGGATGCTCATTCAAAGTGGCCTGAGGTGATAAAAATGTCTTCAACCACTACAGAGAAAACGATTGCAGTCCTATGGACCATATTTGCCAGAAACGGTTTGCCAGAGCAGATTTGCTCTGATAATGGACCACAGTTTGTGTCCGACGAGTTCCAAAAATTTATGAGAAGGAATGGGGTAAGGCATTACACATCCGCCCCGTATCATCCAGCCACAAATGGATTGGCTGAGAGGTTCGTACAAACCTTTAAGTAGGCGATAAAGGCCATGTGCGACGATGAAATTCCACTACAGCATAAGATGGACAATTTCTTATTAGCCTACCGAAACGTGACACATGCAGTTACCAACCAGACCCCGGCCATGATGTTCTTTAACCGAAGGTTGAGATCTCGCCTGGACTTGCTCAGACCAAATGTGCGAAGAAATGTTGAGGACAGACAATTCCAGCACATCAATGAGAAGCCGACAAGGAGCTTCAATGTAGGGCAACCAGTCTTGGCCCATGACTATCGAACAGAGAAATGGCAACCTGGAACGATATGTACAAGGCAGGGGCCATTAATGTACACAGTGGATGTCGGGGAGAACATTGTGAGATGCCACGTCGATCAGGTCTTAGCATCACAGGAACGCGCCAACCCCATGTCTCGAGTACCTGGGGATGAACCCGACATACCGGTAGCATCTACTTCAGACCCAGTAGCAGTGGAACCCGATGAACTACCCGATGAAAAGGGGTCAGAATCGCCTCTGCACCAAGAACAAGAACCTCCGGAAAGGCGCTATCCCGAAAGGGTCAGGAAGCCGCCCCAAAGACTGAATCTATAAATGGACTTTTGTTGTTTAATGTATATGTTAATTGTTATTTGAATATTAGGGGTACTACTAATCTAAAAGGGGAGGAATTGTAGTGTATGTGCCTTTAAGTCAGGACTACTTTTACAGCTCCTGTATACTGCAGTACCGGCAGTGACCACACCGGTATATAAGCTTTGCGCATGCCTCTGTACCCCCAGTCTTGAGACTACCCTCCTCCAGTAAAGACCTGTTTATTGTTGCTGTACAGCATCCGTGTGATTATTTAATAACAGCATATCCACTGAACCATGGATCCAACAGAGACCTCACAGCTATGAGTGATTTCCTACCATTTCCTGGTACTGCACCAGTGGAACATGGCATTGACCTGACTGCTGGCCTTTATTTTTCAACTGAAGAGCACAATAGCATATGATACTTGTGGATCAAACATGTGGAAGCCAGATGAGGACAAGCACCTCCAGCACAGATTGTTGGATATAATCAGGAACTTACAGACATTGAAGCCACTTATAGTGACCCCAGTCCCCTCTTGCAAGAAAGCTTTTAATACCATTACTTCTTCTCTTGCTTTCAAATACTGTTGATGCTTTCGTGTTTTTTTCATTCTACATTTCTTTCTAATTCTCTCATTTTTTACTACTCTTTCTTAGTTTTCATACCATTTATTTCTTTATCACTGCCTCATTTATCTTTCTTTCTATTTAATTTCTAATTTCATTTTTCCACTTTTCATTTTTTTTGGTCCATTTGCTTTAATTTATTTGGGAGTGATTTTCCGGGTGTCGGGTATGAAGGCTCTTTTATCCAGTTATTTTCCATGTAAGCTGCATAACTGGCTGTACAATCAGCAGCAGCCTGGTGCTGAGTTAGGTATCCAGTCATGGCTCAGCTACAATCATTACAGTTTAGCACCTTAACTAGCAGGAAGTGTCCACTTTAACCTACAATACACCAGACAGGTGGCAATCCAGACAATATGATTGGAAAATTGCAACGTAGTGGTATAGTAAAACACAAGCAGTATGCATTATTGTCTCAGAAATTTCCCTTATCAAGGAGGTACTGGAGAAGAGGGCTGCAAGCTTCAGCACGAGAGCACCTCCAGTCCCACACTACACAAGTCAGTGGGTAGGCTTTTGAGGAAATAACCAGATGATTGAATACCAGTTCCACCAACTTTAAGCTGGTATATTTCAACCATTATTCACCATTCAATGTCAACCAAAATTGCCCCATAGAATGTCACCAACAACTTGGTCATGTCTTTTAAGGTTGTGCCTCATCAAGCAGAAGGAAAAAACAGAGCCTTAATTTTTGCTAAACAGAGCCTTAAATTTTGCTAAACTTACTAACATTGCTCCCTTCCATTTGCCTAGTCACATATGATATAATGACACTACCTTAACCAGCAGCGTTATCACTTTTTGTTAATTGAGCTATTTGTGCACATTTTCATAAGATACCAATTGTAAACATAAATATGGTTAAAAATTGCACAAATTAAAAATCAGCTAACAAGTTGGTAACTTCCAGTAAAGTCACAGGTCATAGTACTGTATACTGCATTCTTTAGGTTTCAGTGTATATATTTCCCTCAATTATTCTATTTTCAATCCAAGCTATGCATAACTTGCATTTATATAGTGCCTTTAACATAGAAAAACACTCCAAGGTGCTTCACAGAGGCGCAATCAAAAAATAGATGTTGAGACAAAGAAGGGGAGATTACAAACATAGAAACATATGACAAGATAGACAGGAAAAGACCAGCTGGTCCACCGAGCCTGTCCCAAACAGTCATGTTGCAGCAACACATTGGGACTCCCAAATTTCAAAAACCACATCCAGGAAATCAGTGACCATGAAGTACGTACCAAAGTCCTATCTATCTTCTGTACGCAATGATATTTGCCACAATGAGGAACCTTCTGTCTCTTTTTGAACTGTCGCAGTAAATCCATAATTACTACTCGAGCCGGAAACTTGTTCCAAGTGTTGACAACACTGCTTAAAGAAACACCTCATGATGTCTAACCTAGTCCTATGCTTGCATAGCTCATAGGTATGACCCTTCATTTTCCCTATTCTATTTCATACAACTAGTCTGTCTACACAGACGCAGTATAGTCTCTTCATCATTTTAAATACTTTAATTAATTCTCCCCCAGTGTTTACACTTTTCTAAAGTACAAAAAACTACTTTCTAAACCTATCATGATAACTAGGAGATTTTAAGCTAAGGATCATTTTGGTAGCCCTCCATTGAACTTTTCCCAGGGCTTCAATATCACCCATTATGTGACGAGACCAAACCCGGACATAGTATTCTAAATAAGGCCAAACAGGGTCTTGTTCAAGGACACTAAGAATTCATTTAGACGCACTTTCGGGTACAGAATTGATGTTGTGCTGGGAGAATGTGACAGAAGCTGGAGGTCCGAGGCTTTCCCAAAATTGGGCATCAGGCTCATCAGTATATCTCCGACAAGCTGCGACACAAAGCAGGCATCCAGAAACAGCTTACCTGTTAAACCAGGACCAATTTGGGCCTTGTTAAGTCTGTGTGTTATATTGAGAATTAATACACAGACCACAAGAGTAAACTTTAACAGGACTTTACTATTCGAAGGTCAGGGCGGAACTGCCCAATAAATCATTACACAGCACTTATATACCGGTGTGGTCACCGCCGGTATTACAGTATACAGCAGCCAAGATAAAGTAGTGCAACTCTTAAAATAGTTCTCTTAAAGGTGGAACGGTTACATACAATAGTTCTCTTAAAGGTGGAACGGTTACATACACTACAATCCTCCCTTTTTAGCTTACAATATACCTATTCCCCATTAAACATAACATCATAACATATATACCCAACTTCATGTAAAAACAGTTCACCGATTCAGTCTCTGCGGGAAACAGTTCACAGATTCAGTCTCTGCGGAGGCGCCTCCTGCGCTTCCTGACTCGGTCCAGATAACGCCTCGGTGGTGTAGTAGTTCTCGGTGGTGTAGTAGGTTCACGTTGCTGGGGTGACTCACCCAATAGTCCTTCACTGGACTTAACAGCTTGAACTTTCGTAACTTCAGAACCAGCCTTGCTGACTTCTAAAGGCTCGAGTACCTTGGGAAGTTTTCCTACTTCCAGACTGATTTGGCTCAGTTCAGAGGGACCACGTGCGTGACCTGGAAGGGGTGATAATGGTTCAGATGAGTCATCATCTTCATCATCATGGGACAACTCACATGAATATACTAGATTGCTGTCCTCCTCAGTATCTACGTCCTCCAAATGGTTTATTATTTCTATTTTTGGAGCTTCAACTGTGAGTGTGGCTGCGGTCTGTGCATTACTTGATTTGCAGCTATATTCACCAGAGTCTTTGGGTGTGAGATTTTTAATGGTAAGTTCTATCACATTCTTATTTTGTTTAAATTTGTAACGGTCAGAAGATTCGATTAAGCTCTGGTCTTTGTACCATCTGACCATCTTGGGAGTAAGTGTAAACTCACAGCTCAAAGTAGCAGAATGCTTCTCTTCCACTGTAATGTTCTGTAGTTCTTTGACTACCTTTGACGGAGGCTCTTTAATAGTCAGCCTTGCCTCAGATTTTGATTTCCCTGCAATAAACTGCAGCAAGCCGGTCATCTTACAAGTTGTTTTTTTCAGAGTGAGACGATGAATAGTGCCACGATGCTCAATGTCCACATCTTCAGAAGCATGAAGAATTTCACCATTTAGTATCCATTTTGGAGACTTCACGTCAGCAACTGAAAGCTCGCACTCAAAAATGGCGTCACTTGGCTCTGACACTTCCACATCACATATGGGTTTCACAATTTTAACTGGCAATTCTTTAATTCGAAGCAAAGCTCTGGAAGTAGCGCTTTCAGCAACAAACTTGATCTCTGCAGCATCTTCAGTTTTTGCCTCTGCCACCACTTCCTTGAGTGACTTATTACTGCTGACACTGCTCACAAAAGGGTGCTCTGTCTTCTTAGCTTTCAACTGATCGATGAATTTGACATATTCCCCTTCTTGCTCAGCTTTGATTCATTTGGCCTCATCGCGCAGACGGTTTGTGTGTTCCTGTTCCATTTCCTCAATCAGCTGCTTCTGTTGTCTTCCCAGATTCTCCCACTCTGTGTCAAAGAACTTTTTCTTTGCATTCATTTCTTGCTCAAAACGGCGAATCATTTGTTCTAATTGCTGTTGTAATTTGAAATTGAGTTGAGTTCGAGCCCGGTGTTCCTCAGAAATGTGCATGTCTGTAGACTGGACAGACTCAGAATTCTCTGTCAAACTATGTTGTTGTTGTTCAGTAGAATTCTGTTCTGATACTTTGTTCTCTCCTGAAGCATTCATGCTCTCCTTCGTTTTTCCATCATTAGACTGCAAGTCCATTTTAGACTTGTCTTTTGCACCTGGGCTGATCTTACCATCATCAGTTCCAGAGTCTGAGCTGATCCTGTGTAGGCGGCAATCTTCCTTGCCGTCAAAGAAACTGCACGGCTCGAGTCTTCCCTCGCGATCGGACGTGATGACAGTTCTGGTGAAGTTGTAGTCGTATTCCATATCCTCGTCAGAAGACGTGCTTGGATCATCGGCTCCATCTACCTGCCCTTGAGCTGACTGCTCTCCTCTTTTCTTCCCCGAAGGATCTCGGCAGAATGGAAAATTCTCTTCACCATATGACTTGCCACCATAAAAGGGAGTCAACCCGAAAAATGTAGTTGAGTGGGCCCGGGCACTGCGTCGGGGGTACCTCCTTTTGTTTGAATCATTATCCTGGGCTTTGTTCCCGTCACCATCCTCCTGTGAAGTCTGGTTTCCGCACTGCAGCACGTGCTTCTGAAACAGGTTTTTCACCCTTTGTTTGTAGACTTTGTTGCACGTTGGACACCTCAGGACTTCCCGCTCATTTTCTGGACTTTCCGTCATTGCTTTTAGGGGGTGCCAGTCCATATTTATTTTCCTGATCCACTCCCGTCCCAGAAGTGGTGGACCTCCCTCAGGTAGTACATATAAGTCCATTCCTTGGTGCTCCTTGCCCTTGTGTCTCACCTTGACTTTTATCCTTCCGATGGGGTATACTCTTTGCCCCGTGTATGTCTTTAATACTATCTTCGTATTCCGTAGGGGAATATGTGTGAATAACCTTTTGTAATCTTGCTTATTCATGACCGTCAACGCCGATCCGGTGTCCACTTCCATCTTCACCTGGACCCTTGCTATCTGAAGTGTGACCCAGATAGTTTGTCGGTCAGCTTCCTTACTCACATTGTGAATTCTCAGACTACCCAGTTCCTTGCTGTTGGAGTCTGAGTCCGAATTCTGTTCATCCGAACTCTTCTCAGCCACCTTGTGTACCTTGCTGCACTTTTCCTGCGGTGACTTTTTTTTGTTGCTGGTCTTCTTTCCTGACCGGCATACTTTAGCTATGTGACCAAGCTTGCCACATTTTCTACATTCCTGGTTTTTAAACCAGCATTGGTTCTGATCATGTGTTGTCTTCCAACGATAACATTTCGTTGTACCCGAAACCATTTGATCCACGCTGAGTACCGCTGCCTTCAGCTGCATTTCCACAGTGCCTCTCGCTGCGGCTTCGTGCGATGCTGCAATAAGGACAGCCTTATCAAGTGTAAGATCGTTCTCTTCGAGCAGTCGCTTTTGTGTTCCTTCCTTCGACAACCCACACACGAACTTGTCTCTCAGTGCCTCTGTCAGATTTTCCCCAAACTGACAGTATTTCGCTAGTCTACGCAGTTCAACCAAGTACTCCGCATTGCTTTCCTCTTTCAGTTGCGTTCTCGCATAAAATTTAAATCGTTCCGCTAACATCAGCGGTGTGGGGTTCAAATGATCCTTCAGGACAGCAACAATATTAGCGAAAGTCTGATCCGTCGGTTTAGCTGGTGATAGAAGATACTTCAATAGCCCGTATGTCTTCGCACCCATTGAGTTTAGTAAGGTTAGTGCTTTATCATCATTTGCTATTTTATTTGCCTTACAATATATCTCTATGTGTTCTTCATACGTGGCCCAATCTTCCACATCGGGATCGAAATCGTTGATGTTACCACGCTTAGGCATCTTTGCAATCTTTTTGAGAAACAACGATGAATTTTTTTCTTTAACTTTTTTTTTCAAAAATGGCGGTTTCCTGCGCTTGTCTTCTTCCCCGCCTCCGAAAATGGCGGTTTCCCGCGCTTGTCTTCTTCCCCGCCTCCGAAAATGGTGGTTTCCCGCGCTTGCCTTTCTCGCTCGGTCTCGTTCTCCCTCGCTCGCTCGGTCTCCCTCGCTCGGTCTCGGTCTCCCTCGCTCGGTCTCCCTCGCTCGCTCGGTCTCTTCTCTCTCCCGCTCGCTCAGTCTCGCTCACTCGGGCTCTGTCTCTCCTGCTGGCTGTAATGGCGATTGCCGTATTGCTGCGTTCGCCCTCCCCAGCGGTTTTCAATCATGCCTCCCAGCCCCTATTGCAGTCCGGTCCTTTCCCCCCCCGGCTGCGGCTGAGTTCTCCGTGGTTTTTTTTAATTTTTTTTATTTTCTCCCGCGCAAGCGGTTCTCGGTCGCTGCGCCTCACGGCCTCGGTAGCTGCCCGGCCTTGTTTACCGGTCGCGGTCGAGCTTGCTCTCGACGCTGTTGCGTCTCCCAGCCCGCTTGCAGCCCGGTCTCTCACACCGGCTGCGTTTGCTGCTTGTAGCCCGGTCTCTCACACCGGCTGCATTTGCCTTCACCGCGGCTTCCGTGCCCTACGCTGCCCCAGTCTCAGCGCCTCTGGCCCCGACTTCTGTCCGGCTCCTTTCCCCGGCCGTGGTCGAGTTCTCCGCCCTTATATCCTCCGTTTTTTTTTTATATTCTCCCCTACTCACAGTCAACGTGGCCGACTTGCTTCTCGTCGCTGATCGGCTTACCCACCACCGTGATAGAAGGGACGATCACTGCCGGTTGCTGCTGGAAGGCTTCGTGTCAGAATTCTTCCTTCTTCCTTTGCTCTGCAGACTCGAGTCTTCTCTCAGCAGAATGACGAGGGCGGATGCCTCTTCTCGACGCCCGTTAAACTGCCTTGGATGTATCTCTGCCGCAGGGTAAGATCGAACTCGTCGCCACTGTTAAGTCTGTGTGTTATATTGAGAATTACTACACAGACCACAAGAGTAAACTTTAACAGGTCTTTACCAGTTGAAGGTCAGGGCGGAACTGCCCAATAAATCATTACACAGCACTTATATACCGGTGTGGTCACCGCCGGTATTACAGTATACAGCAGCCAAGATAAAGTAGTGCAACTCTTAAAATAGTTCTCTTAAAGGTGGAACGGTTACATACAATAGTTCTCTTAAAGGTGGAACGGTTACATACACTACAGGCCTCTGCAGCAGAGTGCCTCAGATAGATTGTGGGGGATGCTTGGCTTTATGGTGGGTCTGATTTTATTCATTTCGTGTTAGTTTAATTGATTGAAGAAAGTATGGCTCTGCAGCAAAGACTGGCTGATTGGATAACTGCTTGATTTCAGTTTAGGTGGAACTTCCCTGTTTTGGAATAATCTGGAAGTGACAATAATAGTTAATCTTACAGATTGTTCCGAATATAGATTAATGCACTCTATAAGATTATGATGGCAGTATGAATAAGAACAACAGTTATCTTGGCATGCACAGCAGCTTAACACGTGAACTTGCATTCTGTTCTGATGGACACAAACTGCAGATCTGACTCTAAAACCAAAAGTCCAAATTTAGTTGATTGCTCATCCTTTGTAATCAAGGAATGACCATTTGACATGACTATATGACATGATCACATCAAAAATTGGGTTTATCATAGCACGTTAATTCTAATAGAGCTCTCATTATCTTCTTAATTAAAAATTTCTCAAACATGTATAATAATAGTGATAAACTGAGCAATTCTCCAATGACCTTGGCAATAATGACCCCCATTTGCTGAATAAAAGACTGCAGTGTCTATTGAACATGAAGTCACTATTTAAAGGTGCAGTCATCAAGAAAATGTTTCTGACAAACCTTTTTTAGGAGGGGATAGACCCACAAGAGCCCTATGCCATTTTTGTCATAATAACAACTGTACACGGCTCAAAGCTTATAGGAAAATTGCAGGTACAATTATCCATCCATTGAAATTTTCTATTACATATCTATTATATATTAATATGTGAGGCGTGTGTTTCACTGAAAACTCATTATAAGTACCTGAAGTACTTGTTCCTCCTTTGCTGCTGCAAAAGGTATTTTCAATGTTAAAGGTGTATGTTTCACTGTCATAGGCTCTGTCACACACAATAGCTGCTATTGAATCATAGAATCATAGAAATTTACAGCACAGAAGGAGGCCATTCGGCCCAGCGTGCCTGTGCCAGGTGAAAAAGAGCTATCCAGCCTAATCCCACTTTCCAGCTCTTGGTCGGTAGCCTTGCAGGTTATGGCACTTCAAGTGCATATCCAAGTACTTTTAAATGTGATGAGGGTTTCTGCCTCTACCACCCTTTCAGGCAGTGAGTTCCAGACCCCCACCACCCTCTGGGTGAAAAAAGTTCTTGACGCTCTTCTAATCCTTCTACCAATTATTTCAAATCTCTGCCCTCTTGTTATTGACCTCTCTGCTAAGGGAAAATGGTCCTTACTATCCACTCTGTCTAGGCCCCTCATACTTTTATATACCTCAATTAAGTCGCCCCTCAGTCTCCTCTGTTCCAAATAAACAACCCCAGCCTATCCAATCTTTCTTCATAGCTAAAAATTTCCAGTTTTGGCAACATCCTCATAAATCTCCTCTGTATCCTCTCTAATGCAATAACATATTTCCTTTAATGTGGTGACCAGAACTGTATGCAGCATTCTAGCTGTGGCCTAACTAGTGCTTTATACAGTTCAAGCATAACCTCCCTGCTCTTATATTCTATGCCTCAGCTTAATAAAAGGTAAGAGTCCCATATGCCTTCTTAACCACCTTATCTACCTGTCCTGGTACCTTCAGGGATCTGTGGACATGCATTCCAAGGTCTCTCTGTTCCTTTACACTTTTCAGTATCCTACTATTTATTGTATATTCCCTTGCCATGTTAGCTCTCCCAAATACATTACCTCACACTTCTCCGGATTGAATTTTATTTGCCACTTTTCTGCCCATCTGACCAGTCCATTGATATCTTCCTGCAGTCCACAGCTTTCTTCCTCACTATCAACCACACGGACAATTTTTTTATTGAAGTCTAACTCATTGATGTATACCACAAAAAGCAAGGGACCTAGTACTGAGCCCTGTGGAACCCCACTGGAAACAACTTTCCAGTCACAAAAACATCTGTTTTTTTGCTTCCTGCCACTGAGCCAATTTTGGATCCAACTTACCACTTTCCCTTGGATCCCATGGGCTTTTACTTTTCTGACCAGTCTGCCATGTGGAACCTTGTCAAAAGCCTTGCTAAAATTCATGTAGACTACATCAAATGCACTACCGTCATCAACCCTCCTTGTTAACTCCTCCAAAAATTCAATCAAATTAGTCAGATATGACCATCCCTTAACAAATCCATGCTGACTGTTCTTGATTAATCCGTGTCTTTCTAAATGATGATTAATACTGTCCCTCAGAATTTTTTCCAATCATTTGCCCACCACCGAGGTTAGGCTGACTGGCCTGTAATTACTCGGTCTATCCCTTTCTTCCATTTTAAACAATGGTACAACATTAGCAGTCCTCCAGTCTTCTGATAGCACACCTGTAGCTAGAGAGGATTGGAAAATGATGGTCAGAGCCTCCGCTATTTCCTCCCTTGCTTCTCTTAGCAGCCTGAGATATATTTCATCCAAGCCTGGCGATTTCAAAGACGCTAAACCCCTTAATGCTTCCTCTTTCCCTATGTTTATCCCATCTAATATTTCACACTCCTCCTCCTTAACTGTAATGTCTGCATCGTCCCTCTGTTTTGTGAAGACAGATGCAAAGTAGTCATTAAGAACCATACCCATGTCTTCCACCTCCACACATAGGTTACCTTTCTGGTCTCTAATAGGCCCTTCTCTTTCCTTAGTTATCCTCTTGCTCTTTATGTATTTATAAAACATCTTTGGGTTTTTCTTGATTTTACTTGCCAATATTTTATCAGCCCTCTCTTTGCTTTCCTAATTTCCTTATTAATTTCACCCCTGCATTTTCTATACTCCTCTAGGCTTTCTGCAGTATTTAGCTGACATAAGCTTCTCTTTTTTGCCTTATCCTATCCTGTATGCCCCATGACATCCAGGGGGCTCTAGATTTAGGAGTTTTTCTATTGGAGAGGATATAACCTCTTGACTGATTACCACAGTTCCATAAATCGCTTGCAATGTTTTCCAGAAATGTTTTCAGCTGCCATTTCTTTCCAATAACTGAAATTTCTATTGGCCAAGCTAAAGCCCTGAATTTAACCACTTCAATGGAGCTGAAAATGGGACAGCGTGTAAATTGTGAATCCAACCCAAATGCACCCTGCTGTCACCAGAAGCGTTAGGATAAAGTCAGGGCCTAAGGGTTTCAACAAAATAACAAGGTCAAAATCTGCATTTTTGCACTTGGTTATACTTATCTGCTGAATTGCCTTTTGTGTTTTTTTAATGCCTTCATTAAGGCTTTTACTTGAAGTCCTCAGCCAAATGCCTGGGTTTGGACATTTCTGGTCAAATTTTTGTATTTAGTGTATATTGGATGGACAGTGAGTTGCAAACTTTAGGGGCACAGAAAAATATTTCTGTGCTTCAGTAATTATTGAATGTATTGGAATGCTTCCACAACATGAAATAGAGTATAGAGAAGTTCACTACTAACTTGGCATCAACACTTTGCAGTTAACCATGGAGTGTGTGGTCATCTCAATGGACACTGCAGTAGGGCCATGCTTGCAGGAGCCTCTGGCAGCAGTGGTAGCATCTCTGAGGGTTGCTCATATTGGGGCCCTGCAGGCTTTTGGCTCCACCAGCTTCTCCACCGTGGACAGGCTAGGAGATAGAATGGATAGCGGCTTCAGTGTTATCTTGGATGCCTTACAGTTTGCTCTCAAGCTGCAGCCTGATGGCAGTGACAGTTGTGCAATGAGAATGCAACATGTTGCCTTCTCTCAAATGGCAGTGAATCTGTACCTTTCAACCAATGCCTGCGCTGTAGTCAAAAAGTCAGTTGGGCCAGATTGGCCTGGTAGGACACTGAGTTGCTGCAGTCTGTAGTGGGCCCTCTCAGGCCCAAGTTCCTAGACGTCGCTGACCACTAGCTTCTCCATCTCCCATGCTGAACTCATTGGGGGAACATCTCTTAGGTGCACTAGTTAGGTAAGGGAGCACATCAAACAGGCACCAGGGGCTCACATCTGGGTGATAATAAGTGTGTAAGCATTTGTGTAAGTAAAATGATAAACCTTTTTGAAATCTTGGAGTGCAGAGAATATTCCTGTAGCAGCTAGTGATCCTGCAATGCTAGTTGACACAAATATTAATGTTGGTCTTGGGGTGTATGCAGTTTATTCAAGGGTGGAAGGGCTGAAAGAGATGTTGGACATGGCTATTCATGCAGAGAAGCAGGGATTGTTCAGATGAAGGACAATTCAGCTGCCAAGTGTGGGTTTCTGAAAGGAGTCATGAGGCAAATGTGCAGGAGATAGCCCTTGTCCCCAAGCAGCCAGCCTCTCACTTACTGTGCATGGGCACAGATTGGGAGGGATGGAGGATTGCTGCAAGATAAAAGGAGGCTGCAAGGAAAGCGACCACAGACCTATATGATGTGTTGCTGGTGATCATACACCAGTTGCACATTAATGGAGTAGAAGCCCTTGAGATTCATAAAGGCAATGGGGTCATGTGAAGGAGCTCTGAGGGTGATGTGGGCACAGTCAATAAGATTCTGAACTTGGAGAAAGCCTGTAATCTGTGCGAACCACGGAGCCCTATCCTCTGCTTCCAGTTGTCCATGGGGAACATGATGAAAGCATTTGTTCCAGCAAGCTTGGTCACCCGATTAACGTAAGCATGAATGGCAGACGGACTGATGTTACTGATTCCCCTGTGGAAGCCTAAAAGGAGTCAGAGGCAAAGCCATTCAGGCTGCAATGACCTTGATTGCAACAGGTAATGCTATATTAGCTGTGGCAGTTGGCTGCAGAGCTTGTTGCAGGAGGTGACACAACTCTGTGACAACCTCCCTAGAGAAGCACAGCCTCCTAATGCAGTGCTCCTCAGAGAACTGCAGGTATGTTGTCCCAGGCCTATAACCTCTGTGAGGAGGGTAAGGATTCCTGCAAGCTCGACCCCTTCTATTTGGTCTCCTTGCACCTGTAGCACTGTTTGCTCCTTTCTTCTGCTTCTACTACTTCTCCTCCAGCCAGATTGGAATTACCAGACGGACTCCAATGAAGACAAAAGTGCGTTGACAGAAGGCCCTTAAGCTTTTGTGGACAGGTTGAGGAACTGATGGTAGCAAAGCGGGTCTAAATGAAAATGGCATCAGGGTTCTAACTTTGTCATTTGACCCCAATTTGTATATATTAATGAGGCAATCCTCAGATATATAACGGGAACTCTGACTGCCTAAATGAGATCAGCTCAAAAATTGCAACGGGCTTCCCTCCAGCGGTAAGTTGGTGGTTAATTTCTTTCTGTAATTTTGGTCTCATTGTTAGGTGTACATGGGCAGTAGAGACAAAATTCGTCGCTGATATTTTTGCATAGATCCACGATCCTTTGAGCTGAATTTGAATTCTGCAGTCTGAACATATGCGTTGTGCCTAATTTTCCAGGATGTATCAGCATCACGATGGTGAATTCGAGCAGTTTTTGTTCAAAAGTTTGTCAACATTATTTGAAGAAAGCTGGAGGACAAATTTCAACGGTCGAGTACGTCCTTGGAGCTGCTCCCTCTCCATTGCTGTAACTTCAGTGGAAGTTTATAATATTTATAAGAAGTATTTTCGTGAACAAAGGAGTAACGTATATCCGTGCATGTGTGTGAGAGAGATTAATAAAAACAGATTACTGATTACATACCTGTTGTAGCTTATGTTTTGTGTTCTATAAATTTCAGAAAGTCCATTAAGCTCATAGAGACAGTGTTCTTCCTCTGTAATTGTTTATTGCAGTTGAATTTTGAAGCAAAAATCCTTCAGTTATCTCATCTGCTTCTCTTTCTTCTTATCCTTTTGCACCCACATTACTGGTCAGCAAGTAATGACATGAAACCATCGTGTCCATCCTTATACTGAAAATGACATGAGAACACTTCTGCTCAGTATCTCATTCTAACCTCTCTTCTTTTCCTTCTCTACCTGAAGAATAAGCAGAAGAGAGGAAGAAGAAGCAGGCTCCTCTGCTTCTGCACATGTCATCAATTACACTCCCTCCCAAGCACTAGCCAAGAGATATCCACCTGGAGGGCAATAGAAAGTGAGCCAGGAGAGAAAGAACAAATGGGCAGGAGGAGCTGAGGGTGGAACATAAGGAAGAGGTTGCGGATTGGAAGGTCAGGAGACATCACCACTCAGATGAAGAGCCTGAGCACCCAGATCTCACAGATCCTGCTTTTAAAAGGAGGCTTGCAGAGCATCAAGAAGACATGCAGGCACTGGGGTCTCCTTTTCAAAGCAGATTTCAGGTGAGGTGGTACTTCTTCCCAACCATCCAAACTGACCCCGACCTTGACCCATTTCTTTGGTTTGTGAGTCATCAGAGAGGCATCTCGGGCTCCTGGTGGTATTTCTGCTTCCAAGAGTGAGCCCGCCAGTGTGAGGGTACAATCTATTGACAGAGGTACAGTGGGGACACTGCTGCAACATCAGAAGAGGTGGTAGGAGATTTTAGGAACATAAGCACCACAAAGATGGCATTACTGCACCCAATGAAAGCCTTGGCTAAGACTGATGCCTTCAGCAGATAAGTACTGGGCCTAAATTAGAGGGAGGGGAGGCTGCTAAAAGGCCCTGTCACTCTTCTGGGGTAATTCAGGGCCTTTACTGCTGCTTCCCAGACCTACTGGCACTGTCCACAAGGGGGCCTCTGGAAGCAACAGTAAGTGGGGTGGATGGGAGGGAAATCCTCTGTGGGGCCTGCTTCTCATCCTCTCTCCCCCCTCTGCTGCCATTTGCATGCGTTGGTCAGGGAAGGAGTGACCAGCAGTGGTCCCAATAGGGACAAGGGGAGGGAGATTTTGGGTGGGATTGCAAAGTAGAATTCCAGCCATTGTTTTTGGTAAGGCTTGGGAGTGGGTTTCCTCCGGTATTTTGAATGAGAGCTCTGTGACTTGATACACACAGGGAAGGATCTGCAGATGATGGTATATTTGTGCAGAGAAGGGGGATGGTGTACACAGGACTGTTCACTTTCTGGCCAGATGTGGAAGTTACAAGAAGACTTATTCTATAGGTGTAGCACAAATGTCTGCTGCAACCAACAATAGCTGATCTTCCACGTCCTCTTCAGGCTGCTGCCTGTCCTCTTGATGCTCCTGCTTGCTTTCCACCTCCTCAACGCACAACCACACAGGTTGGGACCCCAGGTTCACTATAATGCAGGGCGCCCCAGATCAATCCAGGCAACTGAAGTGCACTTTCAACATTCCAAGTGTGTGGTCTATGACAACACCGGTGGAGGAATTTACCTTAATATAGAGGTGTTCAGCTGGTGTTCTGGGACAGCGCACAGGTTTCATCAGCTATGGTTGTTGTAGAAGAAAGCCTTGTTCTCCGAGGATCCATCTAGACACGTGTTTTCCTGGATTAAAGAGTGCTGGCACAGTGGACTGGTGTAAAATTAATGCATTATGGCAGCGCCTAGGAAAGTGAGCATTCACTTGCATGATGGTGTTGTTGGTTGAGAAGGAGCTGCACATTCAGATAGTTCATTTCCCATTGATGTACATGATGGCGATAATCAATGGAGCACATAAGGTCAAGTGGGTAGAATCTTTAATTCCTTGGACCTTGAGGAATTCTGTTAATCTGTCACATTGCAGTGCCCTGTTATACTGCCACCAGTTGTTCACAGAGAATCTATATGGCTAGAGTTAAGAAATAATAGAGGTGCCATTACATTACTAGGTGTATTCTATAGACCACCAAATAGTGGGAAAGATATGGAGGAGCAAATTTGCAGAGAAATTACAGAGAGGTGCAAGAACTATAGAGTAGTAATAATGGGGGACTTCAACTATCCAAATATAGATTGGGATCGTAATAGTGTTAAGGGCAGAGAAGGGAAGAATTTCTGAAGTGTGTTCAGGAGAGCTTTCTTGATCAGTATGTTTCCGGCCCGACGAGGGAGGAGGCATTGCAGGATCTGGTTCTAGGGAATGAGGTAGCTCAAGTGGAGCAAGTGTCAGTAGGTGAACATTTAGGGAACAGTGATCATAGTAGCATAAGGTTTAGATTAGCTATGGAAAAGGACAGGGAGCAATCTAGAATAAAAGGGGTAAAAATTGGATACTGCCCCCTTTGGGG
Source organism: Somniosus microcephalus (assembly GCF_052327205.1). Taxonomy (NCBI): domain Eukaryota; kingdom Metazoa; phylum Chordata; class Chondrichthyes; order Squaliformes; family Somniosidae; genus Somniosus; species Somniosus microcephalus. Next base: position 169,234,649 of record NC_140993.1, on the reverse strand, counting down.
CGCTACCTTCGCCGAGGCACTAATTTTAGCGCCCTGAAAAAATTAGCACCCCCGTAGCCGATTTTCCCAGGTAGCGCCCCGAGAGGGAGGAGGGGTGCTACTGGAAGCACCCCACGGCCCTCTTGGGGCGCTGCGAGCCAATATCATGGTGCTACGTGCTGCAGCGCCACGCTCTGAGGCATGTCGCACTGCGGTACTGCAGGCCTTCGTCCCCTTATTAAAGGGGAGGGGCCTGGCGCAGCACATTCTGGCACCCAGCTGGGCCACCAGGGATCGGGAGTGTCGGCAAACGAGCCCGGCACTCAAGAGGAGTGCCGGGCTCACAGAGAGCAGCCGGCACCCCCAGGGGGGGGGCTTCATGGGGGCCGGCGACAGCAACGGGGGCAGGTGCTGGTAGGCGGCCGCAACAAAAATGGCTGCCCGCCACCTCCCCTTTAACTAGCGCTGCCCGCGGCCGCAGGTAAGCCCCGCTGACCCCAGTGGACATAGCGTCCGGTGGTAAGTCAGGGGGCGCCACCCATTATAGCCGGGGCGCTCCGCTAACGGGAGGCGCAAATCAACCCAATTTAGCCCCCAAAATGTTTAACTGGGGGAAGGCCAATTTCAGTGGGATGAGAAAGGATCTGACCCGGGTAAACTGGAATCAAAGATTGGCAGGCAAAACTGTAATGGAACAATGGGCTGCCTTTAAAGAGGAAATAGTTCAGGTACAGTTGAGGTACATTCCCACTAGGGGGAAAGGCAGGGCAACTAAAGTCAGGGCTCCCTGGATGACGAAAGAGATAGAGAATATGATGAAGCAGAAAAAGAGCGCGTATGATAGATGTCAGGTTGCAAATACATCTGAGAATCAGGCTATGTACAGAAAGGTCAGAGGAAAGGTGAAAAAGAAAATAAGAGGGGCAAAAAGGGGGTATGAGAATAGAATGGCAGCCAACATAAAAGGTAATCTAAAAGTCTTCTATAGGCATATAAATAGTAGAAGGGTAGTAAGAGGAGGGGTGGGGCCGATTAGGGACCAAAAAGGAGACCTATGCGTGGAGGCAGAGGTACTAAATGAGTACGTTGCATCTGTCTTCACCAAGGAAGAGGTTGCTGCCACAGACATAGTAAAGGGGAAGGTAATGAAGATACTTGACAGGATAAAAATTGATAAAGAGGAGATATTAGAAAGGCTGGCTGTACTTAAAGTAGATAAGTCACCAGGAACGGATGGGATGCATCCTAGGATGCTGAGGGAATTAAGGGAGGAAATCGTGGAGGTACTGACCATAATATTCTAATCCTTCTTAGATACAGGGTGGTGCCAGAGGACTGGAGAATTGCAAATGTTACACCATTGTTCAAAAAAGGGTGTAAAGATAAACTCAGCAACTACAGGCCAGTCAGTTTGACCTCGGTAGCGGGGAAGCTTTTAGAAACAGTAATCAGGGACAGAATTAACAGTCACTTGGACAAGTGTGGATTAATTAAAGAAAGCCAGCACGGATTTATTAAAGGCAAATCGTGTTTAACTAACTTGATTGAGTTCTTTGATGAGGTAACAGAGAGAGTTGATGAGGGTAATGCAGTTGACGGATTTCCAAAAGGCGATTGACAAAGTGTTACATAATAGGCTTGCCAGCAAAGTTGAAGCCCATGGAATAAAAGGGACAGTGGCAGCATGAATACGGAATTGGCTAAGTGATACGAAACAGAGAGTAGTGGTGAACGGTTGTTTTTCGGACTGGAGGAAGGTATACAGTGGTGTTCCCCAGGGGTCAGTTCTAGGACCACTGCTTTTCTTGATATATATTAATGACTTGAACGTGGGTGTACAAGGCACAATTTCAAAATTTGCAGATGACACAAAACTTGGAAGTATAGTGAACAGTGAGGAGGAGAGTGATAAACTTCTGGAAGACATAGACAGGCTGGTGAAATGAGTGGACACGTGGCAGATGAAATTTAACACAGCAAAGTGTGAAGCATTACATTTTGGTAGAATGAGGAGAGGACTTATAAAATAAATGGTACAATCCTGAAGTGGGTGCACGGACAGAGAGACCTGGGGGTATGTGTGCACAAATCGTTGAAGGTGGCAGGGCAGGTTGAGAAAGCAGTTAAAAAGGCTTAAGGGATCCTGGGCTTCGTGAAGAGATATAGAGTACAAAAGTGTGGAAATTATGATGAGCCTGTATAAAACACTGGTTTGGCCCCAGCTAGAGTACTGTGTCCAATTCTGGGCACCACACTTTAGGAAGGATGTGAAGGCCTTGGAGAAGGTGCAGAAAAGATTTACGACAATGATTCCAGGAATGAGGAACTTCAGTTACGTTGATAGACTGGAGAAGCTGGGGTTGTTCTCTTTGGAGCAGAGGAGATTGAGAGGAGGTTTGATAAAGGTGTTCAAAATCATGAGGGGTCTGGACAGAGTAGATAGAGGGAAACTGTTCCCATTGGCAGAAGGGTCGAGAACTAGAGGACACAGATTTAAGGTGATTGGCAAAAGGCAACGTAAGAAAAACTTTTTTACACAACGAGTGGTTAGGATCTGGAATTCACTGCCTGAAAGGGTAATGGAGGCAGGCTCAATCACGGCTTTCAAAAGGGAGTTGGATAAGTATCTGAAAGAAAGAAATTTACCGGGCTACGGGAGTGGGACTAGCTGAAATGCTCTTGCAGAGAGCTGGCACAGGCTCCACGGGCCGAATGGTCTTCTTCCGTGCTGTAACCATTCTATGATTCTATGATAAATGGATGAAATTGCTAGCTCCAGCAAACAATATGGGGGTGATTTTTGCCGAATACTTTAGGCACTAAAGAGGTGGCCAAGATGGGGTCTTAACCTGAAATGCCGGTTTAGCCCATGTTTAGCGCAAGGTGCCATCTTGGTAAAGGAGTTGAAGCCAGCGCTAGGAACGGCCGCTCGGAGGCTAGTTAAAGAGCTGATTTCTATTTAAAATACCTGCTAGCGTTCATTAAAGAGGCTGCATGGCATTTTGATGGCTAGCACTTTAACTAATGCCCTCTCCTAACAGTGACCAGCTGTTTGGGAGTAAACACAGCGTTGATGTTGATTTCAAGCTCAACTTAAAGGGATACTCCCCACTTAAAGGGATACTCACCATTTCATATTCATTGCTGCTGGAGCTGTGAAGAGGACCTCTGAAACACACTGGGAGACTTTCTGGGACACTTTATCAAGACTTCACCAACACTCGAGCAACATTTATTCCAGAAATTCTCTGAGGACTTCATCTAAAAAGTGTGAGTGCTCCATCTTATTGGACACCTTATAGGAGTCACCAGGAGAAACAGAGTGTTTGGTCATGGTGTTGTGTCTGTCAGTAGTAAGACACAAGACTGCAGGAGAACGGTACAACAGGTGTTTACTCAACGTGGCTCACTCTGGAACTGAACTGTACAGATTACTACTCAGTGCTATATACAGGTGTGGTCACTGCCAGTACTACAGTATACATGAGCTGTAAAAAATAGTTCCCCCCTTAAAGGTATATACATTACACATGGGCATCTTGTAGGGGTCGCCCTTGGTCTGGACAAGGAATGGGAGGAGGACACGATGCCAGGCAGAGCAGCACCAGCTGCTGCAGGATAGAGGGTCAAGGGGGTGAGGTGGCATCCTTCCCCTTCCCTTGTAGGTCCAGGACATCCCTCCTCCTCAGGACATCCTCCACCAGGACCTCCAGTGTCACATGTGTGCAATGCTGATTTGATGCCTGTGCTGCCATTTTGCAGCTCAATGGTCCAGCCAATGCCCTCTCTTAAGTTTGCACAGCTGAACAAGCGATAAGCAGGAGGAAAGACCCTCCAACAGCGCTATTTAAAGGGATCATCAAATAATTACAGGTTAGTTGCTTGTTGATTTTTTTGGCTGTTGCTACAATTTTATACATTTTTGGTTCCACCATATTTGTTTCAAGTTTCAAACGTCTACAGGGAGTGGTGTGGCAGGTGCTGAAGTGCTTTTTGCTGACTTCAAAGCTGCTGCACAAACCAGTTGATCCCAGATGTGGGTGCACTAGTAGGCCTTTCTCTTGGAATAGAACATGAGTGGGGGAATGAGCAGAGGCCACGCAGAGCTGGACAAGCTGCTGGAAGAGGGAGGAGGAGGGGGGGCGAAGGGCTCTCAGCAGGAGGCCATATCGCCCAGGGTGTTCAGGGAGCAATTCTCCTACCTGAAGCTCAGTGAGGAACAGTGTGTGAGACGTCTGCGCTTCAGTAAGGATGTCCTCACTGAAATCTGCCACCTGCTGCAGCCACAACTGCAACCTCAGAGCAGGGCAAGGATCGCATTGCCAGTGGCTGAGAAGGTGACCAATCTTTTATGCGTCTGCCTCCTTCCAGGTTGGTGCTGGAGAGATTAACATCTCAGTTTGCCATCCACTGTTGTGTAAGGGAGATGACTAAGACTCTCTATTCAAAAACAGCTAACTTAATTTCAATCTCTCTTGCCAGAGACAAGAAGGCGGAGCGAGCACAAGGGTTCTCTAAGATTGCTTTGCAGGTGCCGCATATCAACTCTGCCATATACCAGAACCGAAAGGGATTCCACTCCCTCAACGTCTAGCTGGTGTGTGACCATAGGCAATGCATCATGCAGGTCAATGCCCGGTATGCTGGCAGCAGTCACGATGCCTTCATTCTATGGCAGTTCGCTGTGCCAGTTGCATTTCAGCCACCGTGGCAAACCAAAGGCTGGTTACTGGGCGACAAGGGCTATCCGCTGACACAGCTCATGACTCCGGTTTGCAACCCCTGCCCGCGTGTGCAGCATACATATAATGATGCCATTCTGCCTCAAGAATGTGATAGAGCAGACCATTGGCATGCTGAAGCAATGATAATGCTGCCTGGACCACTCTGGAGGAGCCCTGCTGAGCGGGTGTCAATATTCGTGGTGGTATGCTACATGCTGCACAACCTTGTCATCATGAGGGACAGCCCTTGCCACCAGCTATCAGGCGATAAGCTTGAGGAGCAGGAACACAAGGAGGAGGAGGAAGAGGAGGCGGAAGAGGAGGTAGAGGAAGTGAGGCAGCCCCTTTCTGCCCAGACTGTATGAGAACTAATTTGAGTGCGATGCCAGTAAACCCAACCCCAATTCTCCATTCACCAACAGTCCCACACTCCTTACTTTCCCTCAGTCACTGACCATCACATCGTCCTCTTGGCCACAATGCAAAAATAAGTGTGCCATATTGCATACAAAGATAAACTAATCAACCTTGTGCATTCCCTTTGCTTGTTCTGGTGCTCCTATGGAGTGGTATCCCAAAGGCTGCAGCATGGCTGGTGGAAGGCTGCTGACTTTCAGTGGAGGAGACTGCAGATGGCTTTGGAGGATAACTTCGAGCAGCTCTGGCCCCAGAAAGCCCAGCTTCGGACTCTACCATCTCGGCATGGGCGAAGGTGTGTGCTGCCTGCATAACAGCCAATGGACGTGGGGTAATCGCGCATCGTGATCCCCGCTCCGAGAGCTATTCGTGTTTAGCTCCCATTGTGTTCTCTTTAGAATGGGAATAAAGGTAGATGATTAAGCAGTTTTCAGTAGCAAATAACAAAAAAAGACCAAAATCAGCTGATAAATAAGTTTACATTGAATCCTTGGAAAATACCTATTGGGCCCTTTAACTCACTTCCTCCTTTTCTGTAGCTCCTACTAATGCTAGACACTCAGTTTATCAGGACTGAGCAGAAAATGGGACTTACGATGCTTTCCCGTTAGATAAGCCTGCCCATTTTAGGCCAGATGCTTCACCCACCCATTGGAAATTACAGCGGAAAATGAGCTGAGCGCTAAACCAGGATTACAGATCTGCACTCCATTTCTGTCCCTCCTGCATGTATACTGGATGGTAAGAAAAGGAAAACCCAGGCTTCATACACAAAATGGGATAAAACATCATTTGAATCAGAAAATTAATGAGCACAACTAGAAAGTCTTGCATTTATATAGTGCCTTTCATGACCTCAGGATGTCCCAAAGCACTTTACAGCCAATAAAGTGCTTTTGAATTGTAGTCACTGATGTAATTTTGGGGCACACAGCAGCCAATTTGCACACAGCAAGGTCCCACAAACAGCAATGTGATAATCACCAGATAATCTGTTTTTAGGTGTTGGTTGAGGAATACATATTGGCCAGCACACCGGTAGAAAACCACTGCTCTTCTTCGAATAGTGCCATGGGATCTTTTATATCCTATTGAGAAGTCTGACGGATTCTCGGTTTAACATCGGTACCTTCGGCAATGCAGCACTCCCTCAGTACTGCACTGGAGCCTAGATTTTGTGCTCAAGTCTCTGGCGTGGTACTTGAACCTACAACCTCTGACTCAGAGGTGAGAATGCTACCACTAAGCCATGTTTGATACCAAGTTTATCATAGATTAAGATACAGATAAGTAGATTGATGGATATCTGGATAACTAGGTAGATAGATGAGTAATAGGCATCTTCATTGTTTCAACAAATGCAAAAAGCTTCATTGTACAGAGATGCAGTATTTGTACCTTCATCGAAGTCCTTAAGGTTTTCATAAGGATTTTAAAATCAGATCTAGAAGCCTATCTTATGAAGAACTCTGTTATTTCAAAATTCACAGAATTCAAATTTTTTCATCAATTGCAAGTGTTCATTCCAGCCTAGTAAAATAAATAATGCCTTCAGAAAGTAATGGGATTTATGCTCTCTGGGTCCTCCCCACAGAACCATGGTTATTTTTTACATCAATCAGTCAGGTATGATGATAACTCAGTCTCAGATGCTAGAAATAAATGAATAATACATGAAGATGGTATTTGAGTCCCAGAAATCATCTGAGAGGTCAAGATCTTTCTTTACCATGAACTTTGTAAGAGGTGTAGAGCAGGAACAGGAGCAAGAGGTTAGGTACTTGACCAGACACTACACTTTGGCTTATAAACTCAACAGTGGCTTCCCAAGTAAGTAGGAAACAGATCATTCAAGTACTTTCTATGGTTTTAGCTTTGTGTTCTACCCTTAATACTAGAGGAGCTGAGTGCCAGAAAATGCAGGGAGGAAAAGTTAGCATTCTAAACTTAAACCTACTGATAAGCTAGTATTTTGTATTGATTTTTTTTCTTGAAGCCCATAATCTGGAAAGCTTGTAACCGTAAGGTAAATATCATTTTATTTGCTAAAATAGGCTTAGATTGGATTGAGATGAAAAATTCTGGACTGCCCGAATAAAGACTGAAAGCAGCAATTATCGATTATTGTTTTCAGCAGTAACAAGGCCATTAAAAACAGTCGGCAAGCAGGGTTAGGATCATTTTGACCAGACAGTTGCATTCGGAGAAATAATTTTGCTCTAGGGAGGAAACATACAAGTTACTTATAGTACTTTTTTTAACACTCAAATTGCTGCATATGCTAAACAGAATTTGGGAAGCAGTGGTCTGTTTCACTTACCAGCAGAACTTTATTGTTCAGGAATTCACATTTGCAGCTCTTGTTTCATGATATAAATATTAGGACAAAGTAGTCCGGCAATGCCTCATTTTAAAATTCTCATCCTTGTTTACAAATCCCTCCATAGCCTCGCCCCTCCCTATCTCTGTAACCTCATCAAGCCCTACAACCCCCCGAGATCTCTGCGCTCCTCCAGTTCTGACCTCTTGTGCATCCCTGATTTTCTTCGCTCGATCATTGGCAACCATGGATTCAGCTGCCTTGGCCCTAAGCACTGAAATTCCCTCCCTAAACCTCTTTGCCTCTCTACCACTCTCTCCTCCTTTAAGACGCTCCTTAAAACCTACCTCGCCTGTCCTAATATCTCTTTATGTTGCTCAGTGTCAAATTTTGTTTGATAATTAATCCTGTGAAGTGCCTTGGGACGTTTCACTATGTTAAAGACACTATATAAATACAAGTTGTTGTTGTAGGTAAAACACTTGCACATTGGAGTAACTCGAGCGCTCTCACTTTCTCTAAATTCTCAAATAAAAATTGAAAAGGAGAAGAGGCTGAAATACATACATTTATTTCACTAGTGCTTCATTTTTTAATGACACAATGCTGTTTTATTGAACTCAAGGTTAAAATATCTTATGTTAAAACAGAATTTTTTGAGTGACACTCATTATTGATGTTTTTGCTTTCTATATGTAATTTCATGCCTGTTTTTAAATTTATATTAAGAAACATTTGGCAGAAAGGGGAAATGAATAAAAGATACAAATGCACAAAGTGATCTGAATAATATCAGAGAACAAAGTTTGGAGTCTAAATTGGAATGAATTCCTAAGTCCATCTTGTCTTGGAGTCTGTTTCATATCCCTCTTTGTTGAGCACATCAAAAGCTCTTGCTGATATTTCTTTTCTAGATCACTCACTTTGAATTGTTTTAAATTGTCATTCTGCAGTGACTTGCACAGCTAGATACACAATATGTGTTTGCACTTTCTTTCTTGGAACTGAAATGGTAATCATCCACATTTTTTGGTTTATTCATTTTACTTAACCCTAAAGTTTCTACACTTGTGTCTCCTTTTAGCTGAACCAGTGTTTTCTTATCAACAAAAGTTAACAGGAAAGTGCTATGAAGCAAACATTCTACTTGTTCCATCATTTACTGCAGTAATCTGGTGCTTTACACTGTATCACTAATAATATGCAGACCATAAAACATTCAGGTTGTTAAAAATAAGTCAGAGCTTTCCTCTGCCCAGTTGCAATGAAGTAGCACACCCTCAGAAATACATGAATTACAATAGGGGAATGTTTCATCTATTCCACCGCTATGCATTTGATTGGAACACTACATGATCTAATGTGCACTTCAAATCTGAAACCTATCATACCAAGGCTATGCTGCAGATTCTTTTATCCACCTCTGCATATTCTGTGGCACTTTCGCTGCATTTTTTTTACACATCTTTGAATTTTCCAATGTACTTTTACATATATAATTGGATTGTAGTATGGTAGAAGGCTGTGACACAATCTCCCAGTTCAGATAACATTAAAAACTATCAGATGCTTGTGTCATCTGAACCCTGGGAATGTGGAATGAAACCCCTCACTCCAACTGAGTTGTTACTTTCTATAGAATATGTAGTGGTTACAGTGATATCAGCGCGGTCCACCATTGTCTGTGAGTTGTCCACCTTGATAATCTTCTGAACATGCTGTATTTACTTCAAATGATAATGCATGAAGATGATAACAGTTCTCATGTCACAGGACAATTAATAGTGAAACACTGGAATAAAACATAAAGTGGTGGTTGAGGCATGCTATTCCAGCTGAGCCTGCTGGATACCACATTGCAGTAATTTTTGTGATAGTCTATGTTTATCATTTCATTTATATTGTATTACTTTGTGAATCTGTATGGTTCGTTGGGCATAAAAATAAACTTCTCTCATAGGCAGCCTTAAACGGCGCAAAAGAAAGATGAAATTATGGAATAAATTAATTAGGATTCCATGCCATCAATCGGACCTTGACTATCCTTTTTGGACTGAAATGGCTGGCGTGTGTACCGTGCATGCTACGACCTGTATCAGCTGGTGGCCGAGCCGAAGACGATCCCAAAGGAAAGTTTCTCTTTCTTTTTGTGAAGCTGGGAGCAGCAAGAGGGCACCTCCTGATTTCACAAATCGGCTTCCTCCCCCTCCCGGGATCGAGCTGCCCCGCCCCCTCCCGTGATCGAGCTGCCCCTCCCCCTCCCGGGATCGAGCTGCCCCCGCCCCCTCCCGGGATCGAGCTGCCCCCGCCCCCTCCCGGGATCGAGCTCCCCCTCCCGGGATCGAGCTGCCCCTCCCCCTCCCGGGATCGAGCTCCCCCTCCCGGGATCGAGCTGCCCCGCCCCCTCCCGTGATCGAGCTGCCCCTCCCCCTCCCGGGATCGAGCTGCCCCCGCCCCCTCCCGGGATCGAGCTGCCCCCGCCCCCTCCCGGGATCGAGCTCCCCCTCCCGGGATCGAGCTGCCCCTCCCCCTCCCGGGATCGAGCTCCCCCTCCCGGGATCGAACTGCCCCGCCCCCTCCCGTGATCGAGCTGCCCCTCCCCCTCCCGGGATCGAGCTGCCCCCGCCCCCTCCCGGGATCGAGCTACCCCCTCCCCCTCCCGGGATCGAGCTGCCCTTCCCCCTCCCGGGATCGAGCTCCCCCTCCCGGGATCGAGCTGCCCCCGCCCCCTCCCGGGATCGAGCTGCCCCCTCCCGGGATCGAGCTCCCCCTCCCGGGATCGAACTGCCCCGCCCCCTCCCGGGATCGAGCGGCCCCTCCCCCTCCCGGGATCGAGCTGCCCCTTCCCACTCCCGGGATCAAGCTGCCCCCTCCCGGGATCGAGCTGCCCCTCCCCCTCCCTCTCCCGGGATCGAGCTGCCCCTCTCCCTCTCCCGGGATCGAGCTGCCCCCTCCCCCTCCCTGGATCGAGCTGCCCCCTCCCCCTCCCCGGATCGAGCTGCCCCCTCCCCCTCCCGGGATCAAGCTGCCCCCTCCCCCTCCCGGGATCGAGCTGCCCCCTCCCCCTCCCGGGATCGAGCTGCCCCTCCCCGGATCGAGCTCCCCCTCCCTCTCCCGGGATCGAGCTGCCCCTCCCCCTCCCTCTCCCGGGATCGAGTTGCCCCTCCCCTCACTCTCCCAGGATCAAGCTGCCCCTCCCTCTCCCGGGATCGAGCTGCCCCTCCCCCTCCCGGGATCGAGCTGCCCCTCCCCCTCCCGGGATCGAGCTGCCCCTCTCCCGGGATCCCCCTATCTCCCCCTCCCCCTCCCGGGATCGAGCTGCCCTGCCGCCTGCCTCCAATGCACCTGCCTTATTTGGCCATAGTCCTACTGTGCCACATGATATTTCGGCAGCCCCGAGCTCGAAGCCGGTTGCAGCCCACTGTTCTGATGCAAATAACTCTGGCCTGCAAAACGAACCAGGTCGCCCGCCCGCCTGATGTGCACTCAGGAGGAAACGTCACCCCAGTAGCGTTTTATAGCACTTAAGGAAGCCATTCGGCCTGTTACAACCTGTTCCAGCTCTCTGAGAGGTTAATGGATTCGGTGTAAACTCTTCAGCGCAGCTTCAAAACATTAAATAACAACAGAAAACGCTGGAAAAACTCAGCAGGCCAGGCAGCATCCATGGAGAGAGAAACAGAGTTAACGTTTTAGGTCTGGGACCCTTCATCAGAACTGATCAGAAGTTCTGATGAAGGGTCCCAGACCTGAAACGTTAACTCTGTTTCTCTCTCCACGGATGCTGCCTGGCCTGCTGAGTTTTTCCAGCGTTTTCTGTTGTTCTTTCAGATTTCCAGCATCCGCAGTATTTTTCTATTCAAAACATTAAACTAGCTTTCTCTTTCAGATTCTGACTCATAGAACCCTGATTAACTTACTCCATAATTTTGTCTTTCTTTTGCACCCTTTAAGGTTCCCTATGACATATGTTAATTTATATGCCCAACTATACATATGAACATAGGAACAGGATTAAGCCATTTAGCCCCTCAAGTCTGTTCCGCCATTCAATGAGATCATGGCTGCCCTGTGACCTAACTTCATATACCTGCCTTTAGCCCATATCCCTTAATACCTTTGGCTAACAAAAATCTATCAATCTCAGATTTAAAATTAACAAATGATCTGGCATCAATTGCCATTTACGGAAAAGAGTTCCAAACGTCTACCACCCTTTGTGTGTAGAAGTGTTTTTTAATTTAACTCCCTGCAAATTTGCTCCTCTACCGCCCTCTCACTATTTGGAGGCCTATAGAACACCCCCAATAGTCTTATCATAGCCTTTTTGCACCTCAACTCTAACCAAATGGATTCTGTCCTTGTCCCCTCAAGAACATCCTCCCTTTCCAACACTACAATGTCTTCCTTAATCAGCACTGCCACCCCACCTCCCTTTTTTCCTTCCCTATCTTTTCTGAACACTTTGTACCCTTGAATATTAAGTGCCCAGTCCTCACCGTTTTTAAGCCACGTTTCCGTTATTGCCACATCATATTGCCACATGGCTGATTGTGCTTGTAGCTCACCAACCTTTTTTACCACACTTTGTGCGTTTACGTACTTGCATTCTAGACCCATTTTTGAATTTTTCGTAGTCTTTCTTAGCCTGCTCCTATCTAATATAGTACTATTTCCGCCTCTAGTACTAATTTCTTCTCTAGTACTATCCAACACACTCACTTATTCATGCATCTTATTCCATTTTTCTTCTCCTATATGCTGGTGCCCATCCCCCTGCCAAGCTAGTTTAAACCCTCCCCAACAGCACTAGCAAACCTCCCCGCGAGAATATTGGTCCCGGTTCTGTTGAGGTGTAACCCGTCCAGTTTGTATAGGTCCCACCTTCCCCAGAAATGGTCCCAATGCCTCAGGAATCAAAGCCCTCCCTCCTGCACCATTGTATTCTAGTCCTCTAGATATAAAGGCCAGCATGCCATTTCAAAGGGGTTGGAGTATAAAAGCAGGGAAGTCCTGCTACAACTGTAGAGGGTATTGGTGAGACCACACCTTGACTACTGCATACAGTTTTGGTCTCCTTATTTAAGGAAGGATATACTTGCATTGGAGGCGATTCACTAAGTTAATTCCAGAGATGAGGGGGTTGACTTATGAGGAAAGGTTGAGCAGGCTGGGCCTATACTCATTGGAATTTAGAAGAATGTGAGGTGATCTTATTGAAACATATAAGATACTGAGGGGGCTCAACAAGGTAGATGCAGAGAGAATGTTTTCCCTCGTGGGGAAATCTAGAATGCAGGGGCACAGTTTTAGAATAAAGGGTCACCCTTTTAGAACTGAGATGAGAAGGAATTTCTTCTCTTAGAGGGTTGTAAATCTGTGGAATTCTCTGCCCCAGAGAGCTGTGGAGGCTGGGTCATTAAATACATTTAAGGTGGAGATAGACACATTTTTACAAAATAAGGGAATGAAGGGCTATGGGGAGTGGGCAGGGAAGTGGCTTTGAGCCCAAGATCAGCCATGAATTTATTGAATGGCGGAGCAGGCTCGAGGGGCCAAGTGGCCTATTCCTGCTCCTATTTCTTATGTTCTTATTAGCCTTTTTGATTATTTTCTGTACGTGTTCATGATATTTTAATGATCTATGTACCAGGACCCCCAAGTCTCTTTGGACGTCCACTGTTTTTAGCTTTTCACCATTTAGAAAGTACCCTGTTCTATCCTTTTTAGGTCCAAAGTGGATGACCTCACATTTGCCTACATTGAAATCCATTTGCCATGGTTTTGCCCGTTCACTTAATCTATCAATATCCCTTTGTAATTTTAAGCTTTCATCTACACTGCCTACAATGCCGCCTATCTTTGTGACATTGGCAAATTTAGATATATGACTTTCTATGCCATCATCTAAGTCATTAATAAATACTGTGAATAGTTGAGGCCTGTGGGGGGTGGCGGGTGTGGCGCGTGCGCCCAGTTAGTTATGCCCCTGACTGTTTGTGAGCGGTTCGAATCGCTCCCACGCCCCTGGGTTCTAGACAGTGAAGACAAGGTGTCCACGCCATGATGAATATGCTGGCGTTCAATGCCTGGCTAGTAAAATCTAAGCAGTAAAAACTGCTAATCGCCGGACTTAGGTATAGGCAGCGATACAGAAAACTCGAGTAGACAGGTGGTTTGGATGCAAGCAAAAACCAAGATTTTATTGAACAGGAAAATTAATACAGTCTTAAAAGAAGTTACCACTATAACATTACAGGCAAATACACTTATACAGGGAATGGGGAACACACGGCACATCGAGGGAAAACAACTATCTTAACAATCCCCTTATCCTTACCCCACCCCCTATACCTAACTAGATTAAGCTATGAGGGGCCAGAATTCATGTTCACCAATCCAAAGATAAAAGCCAACTGTTAACGAGTGCGAGTTTTGAAGTCTGGTTTCTGGTCCTTCTAGGTACCTCGTCTTCAGGGGTGCGGTGCTGGGTCAGCTACTGCGACACACCTTCTCCCCTCCACTACCGTCGTCGTCTCGGCTCGATGGGTTCTCCTCTTCTTCTCCCTCGGGCGATCGTCAGCGGTAACGTTACATCGATGAGGCGATTAGCAGTTTTTACTGCTTAGATTTTACTAGCCAGGCATTGAACGCCAGCATATTCATCATGGCGTGGACACCTGCCTTTATTTGCAGTGTTCAACAAGATACTTGTCTTCACCGTCCTTAAGGACTCTCTTCCCCAAGCGTCAGCTTATAACCAGGCGCTTGGTTTAATTATCGATACGTTTTTCGCTGCCCTGCACTGCCCTTATCGAGTTATTATCGTCTTCTTCGTCTCCACTCGTCTCGTCGGACTACTATACGAGTCCTGGGCTACCTGCTCAACTTCATCTCGCCCCTTTCTGCGGCCTGGGCATCCTGGATGGCTGTGGACTTGGGCCTCGCTCCCCTTCCTAGCAGTTGGTATGGTGTTTCTGGCTACTGAAAATCTGCTCCGGGGAGAGAACCCGCCATGAGGCCAGGGCACGAGTACAAGCGGCAGCCCAAGAGGCTGGAGCCACGGGAGCAGAGTCAAGGGCAAGAGCAAGAGAGCGAGCTTGCTACCCGGGGCCTTCAATTATACTCCTTTCGAAAATCCTTATCTTCGCGCCAAATCAGGTTAGTTCTTTGTTTAAACTATCCCAAGTTTAAGACAATGGTAGCAATCTACACTGACGGTTTTTAGATGGCCGGTAATTGCATCTACCAGCCCGATAATTGACTTGTATTGTCCTGAAAGTTCTTTGATGGGCTTGTCCAGCCTCGATGGCTGGGTTTAATCTGTTTCCGATTATGTATGCAGACTGTTTGATGGCTTTAACTATAGGCCTCACTGAATTTAGATCTGCCTCCAATTCGGTCTAATACATAATTCAGAGTCCTGTCTCGTTCCAAAATACAAAGTTTCTCTTCACAGAAAGCCTGCAGCCTTAGTTTCGATTTCTCCCAAGCTGTCTGCGCTGCAGAATCCATTTTGGAATCCCACAGGCTTTGTGCCACGAGGCACGGACGCCATCTTGGGTACCCTTTTTAATTTAAAATGTCCATGCAGGGTCCCTTTTATTAATAATAACCTTTGGGGAGATGCAGAAATTTTGCAAATCTTGCAGGCCCCAACACAGATCCCTGTGGGACACTACTGCCAATTTGAGTACCTGCCCATTATCCCTACTCTATGATTCCTTCCGTTCAGTCAATTTCCTAACCAGGCCAATAATTTGCCTTCAATTCCATGGGCTTCAACCTTAGTTAACAATCCCTTATGAGGGACTTTATCAAATGCCTTCTGGAAGTCCATATATATAACATTCATAGACATTCCCCTGTCCACTACGTTAGTCACCTCTTCAAAAAATTCAATCAAGTTCCTCAGGCATGACCTACCTTTCACAAATCCGTGCTGGCTTTCTCTGATCAGCTGAAAATTTTCAAGGTGCTCAGTCACTCTATCATTAATTATAGACTCTAGTAATTTCCTGACAACAGATGTTAGGCTAACTAGTCATAATTCTCTGGTTTTCCTCTCTTGTCATTCTTAAATAGCAGAGTGACATGAGCAATTTTCCAATCTAAAGGAACGGTTCATGAATCGAGAGAATTTTGTAAGATTATAGTTAGGGCATTTGCAATGTGCTCTCATACTTCCTTTAAATCTCTGGGATGGAAACCATCTAGTCCTGAGGATTTGTCACTCTTTAGTGCCGTTATTTTCTTCATTACTGTTATTTTGCTTACGCTAATTTTGTTGAGTCCCTGTCCCTGATTCACTATTAGTTTCCATGGATCTTCCTCTACTGTAAATACTGACAAAGTAATTATTCAACATGTCCACCATTTCCTTATTATCATTGACAATGTCACCGTTATTGGTTTTCAAGGGGCCAACATTGCTCCTGACCAACCTCTTTTTCCTAATATAATTGTAATATTTTGTGTGTTGATTTTGATAGCCCTTGCAAGTTTCTTTTCGTACTCCCTTTTTGTAGCTCTTGCTATCTGTTTGTGGCCCTTTGCTGTTCTTTGTATCTTTCCTATTCACCAGGATCTGTGCTATTTTTTGCATTTTTGTATGCTTTTTATTTTTCGTTTTATGCTGTCTCTTACCTCTTTAGTCGTCCATGGCTGGTTTTTTTGGCAAGTGGAGCTCTTGCCCCTCAGGGGTATAAACTGGTTCTGTATCACCTTAAATTATTTTTTGAACATCTCCCACTGATCTTCTGTCGTTTTACCCATTAACAGATTTGTCCAGTTTACTGTGGACAGTCTCTGACTCATCCCATTGAAGTCAGCCTTACCTAAATCTAGAATCTTCATAGTGTTTGAAAGGGAGAAATGCGAAACAGCTATGTTGAACTTGATCATGTTATGATCACTATTAGGTAAATGTTCACACACGGTTAGGCTGTTAACTAAATCTGGCTCATTATTCATTACACATTATTCATTACTAAATCTAATATGGCATGCCCCCTTGTTGGCTCCAGGACATATTTGTTATGTCTGACATTTGGTGATAGGTACTCGATTGCCTTGGCCTGAGCACATGGAGTTTGATAGTGCTGTTATCATTGTATTGTGTATAGGTATTCGATTGATTGTGCCTGGAAGTGTGTGGCAGCCATCTACAAAGCAGCATGAACTGAACTCACTGACGGTCTCTGGATTATCTTTGCAAACGCAACATTTGGTGACAAGGATGGCTGAAATCTCTCTTCCACCACCTCCTCCCTTCCTTGCACTACCCGGTGAGCCCCCGATCCCATGGGTTCGCTGGTTACAGTCCTTTGAAACCTACCTCATTGTTCTTGGACTAGAAACTGTGAGTACGGCTCGGAAAAAGGCACTGTTATCCCATTGCTTGGGAGCGGAGGCCAGCGTGTTCTTGGGACATTATGCACAGCAGACTCAATCCAAACATATGATGAGGCTGTGGCTCTGTTAAGCACACACTTCTCTGCACCACAAAGTGCCCTCCTGTGGCGATTCATTTTTAGACAGCGTCATCAACTCCTCGGCGAGTCAGTGCATCAATACGTGGCTAATTTGAGGGGGTTAGCTAGCTCGTGCAAGTTCGGTGCATTACAAGATGAGATGGTGCGTGATCAACTAATAGAGCACACAAACAACGTGAGAGTGCGTGAAAGACTGTTACTCGAGTCCGACGATCTGTCGTTGTCACAGGCAGTCAACATTGCCTTTCAAGTGGAGTCTGCAGCCGAATGTGCAGCGAAACTAGCACACACACCCAGTGACAGCGCCCTTGGCCCCGACAGCTCTGACACGGTAATGCTTGTGCGACGGCAGCAACGCGCGATACCGCGGCAACAGTGTGGAAACTGCGGATCTCGTTCACATGCTACCAGAGCGCAGAATTGCCCCGCGCGTGGCCAAGCCTGTCGCAATTGTGGAAAACAAAATCACTGCCAATGTCTGCCGCTCTGCCCTGGTTGCTACAAATGAACACTCTCAGTCCTCAAGCACTATAATTCACAACGTGAGCTCTGGGCCAGTAGTGGCTTTCAAATCATGCACAATTAACCTGAATGATGTGTGCATTCCGCTGTTGTTGGATACCGGTGCCAGCGTCTCACTGCTGAATGTGGACACATTCAAATGCTTTTTCAGCTCCCTGCCACTCTCTGCGCCCTCCACTACCCTTTGCGGGTATGTTAATTCAAAAATTGGACTAGTGGGCTCAGTCAACCTCACAGTACGCTATGGAACAAAAGTTTTGCCAGATTTTTGTTTTCATGTGGCACGCCAAGGAGCTAACCTGATGGGGCTGGATCTTTTCACTGACCTGGGTTTTTCTCTCTTGGACACCGGCGGGTCTGCGATTCTGCACGTCGCCTCACTGTGGCGCCAAACATGGCCAGCACTCTTCGAGGGTCTGGGCTGCCTGACTGCCTTCACCCACCAGCCCATGGTTGACTCCACCGTTACCCCTGTCATTCAGCCACTGCGCCGCATCCCGCTTGCTCTCCGTGATGGGGTCACAGCTGAACTAAAGCAGCTACTGGAAGCTGGCATCATCGAACCAGTTGATGCCTCCCCATGGGTCTCCAACCTGGTGGTCGCAATGAAAAAGTCAGGTGGTCTACGCGTCTGTGTCGATCTTCGAGCAGTGAATAAGGCCGTAATCCCTGACAAGTATCCACTGCCCATGTCAGAGGAACTCACAGCGCAGTTCCATGGTTCCATCCTGTTCTCGAAACTGGACCTTCGACAGGGCTATCTATAGGTTCCCCTCCACCCCAGCAGCAGGGACCTCACTGCTTTTGTGACACATGCTGGTGTCTTTCGGTACACCAGGATGCCATTTGGACTTAGCTCTGCGCCCAGCTGCTTCCAAAAGGTGATGGCCTCTGTGCACGCGGGCATTCCTGGGGTGGCCATCTACCTGGATGACATCGTCGTGCATGGGCCCTCGGCCTCCACTCATGACGAACGCCTTCACAGAGTTTTCACAGCTCTAGCAAAACACAAGCTCACACTGAATGGCGAAAAGTGTCTTTGCTGTTTCAGAGATCGAATTTGTGGGGTTTCGGTTGTCGGCTGACGGTATATCCCCACTCCAGTCAAACGTGGATGCCATTCACAGCATCCCAGAACCCAGCTCTCCAGCACAGGTTGCCTCCTTCCTTGGCATGACTGGGTACTACCTGAAGTTTTTGCCCCAGTACTCAGCCACCACAGCCCCACTGCGCCAGCTCCTGCGAAAGGATGAGCCCTGGGTGTGGTCACAAGCCTGTACGGAAGCTGTTCGCCTCCTCAAATCACAGCTCACGTCGCCTCCATTGTTGGCTCACTTTGACGTCGCCAGCCCCACCCTCGTCACCTGCGACGCGTCCGCTGCAGCTGTGGGGGCGGTGTTATCGCAGATACAGAATGGAGTGGAGAAACCAATCGCCTTTGCCTCCCGAGCTCTTAGCCCCACCGAACAGTACTCAGTAAGCGAGCGTGAGGCACTGGCGTGCGACTGGGCATGTGAGCGGTGGCACCTGTACATGTATGGCCGTGCCTTCACCCTGTGAACCGATCACCAGGCTCTCACTGCACCTTCATCAGAGATGGCTGGCCTCGCAAGGTGCCTGAGGAACGGTCTGCCTACTCCAGAGTTAAAGAGGAGCTCTCCTGCTGGAATGACTCCTGTGTTGCACGTGGGCTTTGCACTGTGGTCCCAAGTGCCCTTCGTGCGCGTGTTTTATCCATGGCGCATGAGGGCCACTTGGGCATAGTGAAGCTCAAACAACGATGCCGAGATCTAGTGTGGTGGCCGGGTATCGACAGGGAAATCGAGGCCCTGGTCAAGGACTATGCAGCCTGCCTTGTAAGTGGCAAGACTGGCCACCAAGCTCCCCCACCCCTGCAACCCCTTGCCTGGCCCTCTCAGCCCTGGGAGCACCTGCAGCTGGACATCTGCGGGGAGATCCATGGTGTCCCCCACCATCAACGGTTCCTAGTGGTGACCTATGACCTGCACTCAAAATGGCCAGAGGTCACTGCCGTGGGCTCCGTCACCTCTCGGGTCATCATTGATATCCTTGAGTCCCTCTTCTCCCGCTGGGGGCATCCAAAGGCCAATACCACAGACAATGGCCCCCAAATGGTCTCTTCGGAACTCTCCTCTTACCTTGAGAGCAAGGGCATCCGTCACATTCGCACAGCGTATTACCACCCCGAGTCAAATGGGGGGGGTGGAGCGTTTTAACCAGACACTGAAAAATGGCCTCAGAGCACACCTATCCCAGGGGTGTGCGTTTGACAAGGCCCTCCTCCACACACTGCTGCACTACAGAGCCTCCCAGCATTCCACTACAGGGGTCTCACCCGCATCCCTCATGCTAGGCCGTGAGCTCATGCTGCCCCTTGGCAGGCTCCGCCCCTCGCTAGCTCAGAGTCCTGCTCCACCGGCTCAAGCCACAGTCGCTAGACAGCAGGAGAAGATGAAACTCCGCTTCGACCAGTCGAAGATGGCCAAGGCGCCCAACATCTCAGTCTCCGATTGGGTCAGAGTCCGCAGGCCTCACCACAATAATAAGATGGCGTCATTCTGGTCCTCCCCTCTCCAAATCAGCCGCCAACTTAGACCAGCCACTTTCTGCCTCACTGACGGCTCTTGGTGGCATGCCAGCCGCCTTCGGAAGGTGCCAGCACCCCGATGCGGGATTATACGGACCTAACCCCCAAGCCTTACCCCCAGAGTGGCGGGATGCACATGTGGCTCAGCCAGCCAACCCTCAAGCAGATGTTGTGCCTCAGCCTGCTCCTCACCAGTCCACACCTCGGCCTGTTCGTACATGTTCTCGCCCTGGCCACCTACAGGACTTTGTCACTACATTTCATGTTTGAAATTCTGTGAGGGGGGAGGAAATGTTTTGTCTGACATTTGGTGATAGGTACTCGATTGCCTTGGCCTGAGCCCATGGAGTTTGATAGTGCTGTGATCATTGTATTGTGTATAGGTATTCGATTGCTTGTGCCTGGAAGTGTGTGTGTGGCAGCCATATTAAAAGCAGCATGAACTGAACTCACTGACGGTCTCTGGATTATCTTTGCAAACGCAACAATATTGCTGCACAAATCTATCCCGGACAACTCAACAAATTCATTACCTTTCAGACAGGTGCTAGTCTGCTTATCCCAATCTATATGAAAGTTAAAATCCCCCATTAAAACCACTCTGCCTTTACTACACGCTTGTCTAATCTCTGCATACAGATTCACAAAATAATATCCTGAGTATTTCTAGCATTCTCTATTTTTATTTTCAGTTCCCGGCAACATGAGTTCAAATCCCACCATAGCAGTTTGAGAAATTGAAATCCGTTTAAAAAATATGGAAATAAAACAAAAGCTGGTATCAGTAAAAGTGACCATGAAGCTGTCGGGTTGTTGTAAAAACCCAACTGGTTCACTAATGTTCTTTAGGGAAGGAAACCTACCATCCTTATCCGGTCTGGCCTATATGTGACTCCAGACCCACACCAATGCCGTCTGAAGTGGCCTAGCAAGCTTTTCAGTTCCAGAGCTGCCACCACCTTTGCAGGGCAATTGGAGATGGGTAATAAATGCCAGCCTTGCCAGCAATGCCCACATCCCAAGAATATATATTTAAAACATTTGAGGCAAAGCTAGATGGCAACAGTTCAGTTGTCTTATAACACTAGGGCCTAGAAATTCAGTGGGCTGCACCACCCGTTAGCACCCTAAGAGGGCACTTAGTGGGTTTTATGCCACTGGCCACGCCTCCCGCTAAATTTAGCGGGACGCTAATGGCAGCGCTAGCCGTTAGCGCTGCGCCGCTATCGACGACGTCATCGGTGTGTGCAGCACCCCGCTACCGCCCCGATCGTGAAATTTGGTAGCGCCCCCTACTTTAACACTGGTCGCAATTTGCGACCGGTTCAGGGGGGCCTACCTGCAGCGGTAGAGGCGCGGATGTACAGGGCGACTATTTTTTTTGCTGGCCGCCTGCCAGCACCTCCCTGCGCCGCCGTCCCCGGCCTCCTGAGCACCCCCCCCCCCCCCCCGCATTGTGCCGGCTGTGTCCCAAGAGCCCGGCATTTCTCCTCGGTGCCGAGCTCTTTTGCCGGCACCGAGGAGAAATGGCACTGCGGCACGTTGTGCTGCGATTTTCAGTTACAGCGCCCCAAGAGGGATGCGGGGCGCCTCGAGTAGCGCCGCGCTTCCCTCTGGGGCGCGCAAACTGAATTTCCGGTGGGCGTTCACGACTCCTTCCAGGGCGGCACTTCCGGCACCCTGATTTGGGGTGCCAGTGAATTTCTAGGCCTAATTCTTTGTTTCAGTGCTGTGAACTTGCACCGTTTATCTCAGCTACAGAAGGATTGGCATTGTGCAAACCTATCTATCTCTAAAACCACTGAATAAAGAACACAGTTACAACCAAAGATTTGCGACAATTACTTTCGCTCTCCTTTACTGTAATATGTGGAGGATCACTATATAACATTAGAGAAACAACTTGGCAGTGTTGTTGTTCTTTTTAAATGTCTCTCTGAGATTATTTACTTTGGTAAAGATTTCCTCGAACACAGTTTGTGGTGCTGATAGAAGTTGTACTGAAAGCCCAGTTTATATTTTCACAGATGTCTAAAAAGCTGAGGATATGGTCATAGAGTACAGGCAGGTAAAAATCAATAGCCCACTGTCTCTAAGGCATCGATACAGATTAGGTATCGCAGCTAGGAAGCAGCTAGTGATCTCTGCTACCAACAGAGCTTCGTAAAAGTAATTTGGTTGTTAAAATTCTTTTTTCTGCATGGCTTTCAGGTCATAAAATGAGACGAGTGCCAATTTTTCCAGTGCCCTGCTTGTCTTTGTAACTGGAGAAATGCTCAAGTATCCTGGTGATTTCTCATTTACTCTGTGAGTACAAAGAACACTTGCATTTACAAAACATAGGCACTTATGGGGAGCAAGTTTCGGCAGAACACAAAAGCCATCATACTCAAAATGTATTTTTTAGGAGAGGAGGGTTGATTGAACATCAGTCCTCTCCAAGTTACAAGAAATTTTATTTTATCACATTGTGCTTAATTCTTTACCGTATTTCAAGATAATATCTATCCAGAAAGCATTTATTGGTGAAGAAAAGCCAGTAATGTTTTGTACTTTATTGTGACATTCTGTATGAATTTTTAAAAAATCTTGTCCAACTCAAAAAACAACACTGTTAGAAACTTTGGAGGGAATTCTCCTCCATGATCCCACCTAAAATCATGTGGGATTGCAGTGGAGAATGAGGGAAAATTAATTCAGTGAGGCTTACCACCAGCTCACTGCCCCGACTGGGATTTCCTTCTTCTTGCCACCCACCAGGACCACTGCTGCTCACTCCTGCCCCATCCACCTCAAGCAGCACCACTGCATGTCCCTTTGGGCCGATGGCATTCCGTCCTGAAGTGGAGAATACCTTTTTGAGCCTGTAAGAGCATGTGTTTGAAGAGACTGTACTGATTAGTACAGAGCCTCCAACATTGCTTATTAAGACGTTCTAACCAAATGAAATTATTGGTCATGTTGTCACTACGGACCAATCATATTGAGAGAATCAGTTACCGAGAAAATCAGTGCAGCCATAATGCATTCCCCACTCATTCCTCAACTCTCTTCTGATTCATTCGCTTCCCAGTCACCACTGCTCCAGCCCCACTCCCAGTACTTGCTACATTCTTTGTGTGTCATCCTGCCTCAAACCTGCTTTAAAACTTGTTCTTAGGCCTCTACTCCTAGCCCACAAGCAATGCTAGGGGAGATATACTGTGCGGCGGCCTGGTTACAGGGATGGGTGGGAGGAAATGTGCCCACTGCCTGCCTTAGATCCACTTAAAAATCTGTGAAGGGGTTTGGAAAATCTAGGCCAAAGTATCTTTATCTGACATGCTCTCATTAAAATGCTTGTTCACAGTTTAACTCTAGAAGCCATGTGATGTAACACCAGATGCACATACACACTAATATGTTAAGACAGACTGCAATGGTAGCCTTTCAATCTCCCTACACACACTAAACCTGGAATTTCCTGAAACCCTTCAGTGTAACTACGGTGTAAGAATGGTATTGTGCCATTTTTTTCTGAAGAAATTTGTGCATAACTAATTTATGCCAGATTTAAGCTGAAATATTGAGACGTGAGAATTTCCTCCAATTCCCGTGCCCTTCATGCGTTCGGAAGGACTCAGAGGCTGAAATGGCCTTCCTAATGGGCATATCCCTGTTCTGCATATAAGGAAGGGGAAGAGGAAGAGGAGCAGCGGGGCAAGAGGGTCTGAGAATGAGGCATCATGGCAGAAGTCAGCAGCTCACTCACTATTACTTCTGTTGGCGCCACTGCATTTGAGCTTGTTTTGTGCCAATTTTTACATTCCAGGTTAAGAAAACAAGTTCTGTTGGCAATTTTGCCATAAGTTCTGCAAAAATGGGGTCTAAATGTAAATAACCAGTATAACTGCCAAAATCTTGAGCTCCCCATGCTTCTTCTTACAAAAGTAATGACTGTGATTGTATTGCTGAACTGCAAGTGGGTCTGTCCTAGTTTTTGTAGTAATATTCTGCAATGGTAAGTTAGCTTGCAAGGAGCATTTTATTTCTTAAAACTCTGCATATTTGCAATCACATTTTACTCTACTTAACTTAGCGACATACAGTATATAAACCCAACATCACTTCATACTTTATCGTTTGGCAAATCATTGAGTTTTCAATTGTGAAACCGGGAATGTACAGCAGACTCTCACATCCTGTGAAAGGTGTGCAATTTCAATATTGGAAGAGAACTATAGAATTATAGATTTGCCATTTTGAATGCATCAATTGTCTTTTGTGCCACTGATCCCTTGCTTCTGTAGAGCAGCTATTCAATACAGATCTAAACCAAACAAAAGTGACACAGTCCTTGAACTTATACTGCGTGAACTTTAGCATACAAACATTTAATGCACTTGCATGAACTTCCTTTTTTTGCTACTTTAACAGGGGTATTAAACCCTACTTTAAATTGAATAACACCTCCATTAAAAAATTGGACAAAGCAATTTCATACAAATTCATTTACCATTTGTATACTCATATTTAATGTCATTTCAAGATAGTGAAACAAATTCATAATCGCCTGGAATTTCCATGGGGTTTTCTAGTGGCAGATTGACAGAACCAGAAATGGCACAAGATTCCTCCCTCAATGTTACATAAGAGCATAAGAAATAAGAATCACAAGTAGACCATTCAATAAGGTCATGGCTGAATTTCAACCTCAACTCCAGTTTCCCGCCTGATCCCTACATCCCTTGATTCCCTTAGCGTCCAAAAATCTATCGATCTCTGCCTTGAATATACTTAACGACTGAGCATCCACAGTCCTCTGGGGTAGAGAATCCCAATTACTATTGATGAAATAACTCCATCACTCACTTCAATGAGAAATTAATGGGCTAATGACAAGCATCCAATGCCCCCTTTTCTAGAGTGGCAATGGTAGGAACCAACTGCTGAGAGATCAAGAAAAGGGATAGGCTGGTCCATAAGAGGCAGGCCAACACAACTGCTGTCCGACACTTATTAGACTCATTGGCCTAGAAATTGAGTTTTGGCTTAGCCAGGGCTTTAGCGCCGGAAGTTAGTGCCGGCGCTAAGTCCCCCTGCGCGCGGCAAAAATTCAGTAGCGCCGCGCCCAAACGGCTGCCGGCGCTACTGAAGGGTCTTAGCGCCTGGAAAAGGGCGCTAACTGCCGTTTAGCGCTGCAATTCCGGCGCTGCGGCACCCGATGCGGTGCGGCAGGCTGGGGAAGTGCAGGCCTCCTCCTTCCGTTAAGGAGGAGCTGCCAGCACCCGGCCGCGGCCCGCGCAAATCTGTTTAAAAATGAGCCCGGCACCTCGGACAAGTGCCGGGCTTGCATCTGTTCCGGGGGGGGGGGGGGGAGAAGTCGGGGAGGGAGCTGCGGGCAGGCGGCCGGCGGGAAAGCGGCCGGCCGCCGCGGGGCCTTTAATGCGCCGGCGCAAACACATGTTGGACTCTGTTGCCAGAGTCTTAGTTGCGGCTGCCACGGGCGAGGCGGCCGCAACTGAATTTCGGCGCTGGGGCCCGTCGGCATGGCAACCGGGACGCTGCGCACACCGATGACGTCATCGGTGCCGGCGCAGCGCTACCGGTGCAACGCCGCTTTAGGGCCCCAGGGAATTTTTCAACTGGCCATAACTCTGGCGCTAGTCCCTCTAGCGCCTCAAAAGCGGCGCTAAGGCTAGTGAATTTCTAGGCCATTGTTTTGGCATGGTCACAAATCCTGCAAATTTTGCTCTTTTTGTTTCTCTCTTCTTAGAAGCAGAACTATGGAACTTCAGAGCACTGAGAACCATGGAAGGGGTCAGGCAGGAGAGCAGGGAGCAATTGGAGACAACCCTGAAGAGCAGAACTGCAGAGAAAGCAAATGGGAGTCCACGAAGTAGCTAAAGCCAGCAACGAAGTGTCGGAAGTTAAGGAGTGTTGGATTTTATGCCCATTTATTATGAACACATGGAAATGGTGGTCCAGAGTTGTCAACTTGCACCTGCCTGAGGCCTGCTGCACACCATATGGGTTCTTCACATTGGCTTTCAGACTTTGGGCCTGAGCTCAGTCGGGCCCTGGAGTACAGAGTGGGGGCAGGTTAGGTTCTGTATATTGACAGAGAAAGGTACACCTGGGTCAGCGCTGTTGACTTTGGATGGGGAGGAAGACAATGGAGCAATTGGAAGATGGAATGAGAAAATTTGTGGACAAGTTGATGATTCTATGAAAGATTACATTTTTGATGTGCTAATTATGTGATCAAGTTTATTTTTAAGGGTGTATATAGTGGAGGAGGTAAGGTATGTCAGTATTTGTTTTTTTGTAGAATGTGATTGCTTCAGTGAAAAAACTATTAACCAGAGATGTTCCTACAAAGATGGGTTTTGGATCTGATTGGTACCTACTAACATTGTCTGAAATTTGATTGGTTTTTGGATCTGATTGACTAAATAGACACATTAAAGGCTACAGTAATCTTTGCCATTTCATTGAGTGAAGTTCTGTGATATGATTGGTTAGAAGGACACTGGTTGCTGTTTCCACAATTGGCTTGAGCAAGAGACCCTACAGCACTGCAACACTATGACACAAAGACATGAAAGAAAGAAAGACTTGCATTTACATAGCTCCTTTCACAACATCAGGACATCCCAAATATGATGACCCCAGAAACCTTTGAGGGCACAATCCCAGCAGTTATGGAACTCGTGAAACTTTGGCATTTACTCTTCTAAATTGTGTGGTGTCAGTGGGAGAGGCCTATATGAGCAGGCTTCTGTGGAGAAAGCTGGCTGGGCCAGGGGTGGGGTGTTGGGAGACGCCCCCCAGAAAGTGGAGGATAATGGCTCCAACAGCACCCTATGTCAGTGGGCCACTTCAAAGATTGTGAAAATAACATTTCTGTCCTGGTCTTACAGGGTTCAGGCCCCGACCCTGGCCTGGATGCCCCCAGTGAAGCCCACCTGCACCCTTTCGGAGGCTTGATTGCCTCAAATCACTAAACTTATGCAAGGTATCAATGAGGCCTAGGAAGCAGGAACTCCCAGCTTAAATACACAAGATTAGGGCTCACAGAGTTGGGGGTAATATAGTAGCATGGATAGGCGATTGGTTAATGGACAGAAAACAGAGAGTAGGGATAAACGGATCTTTTTCAGGTTGGCAGGGTGTAACTAGTGGGGTGCCGCAAGAATTAGTGTTGGGGCCTCAGTTATTTACAATCTATATTAATGACCTAGATGAAAGGACCAAGTATAATGTATCCAAGTTTGCTGAAGATACAAAGCTAGGTGGGACAGTAAACTGTGAGGAGAATACAATGGGCTGGATTTTGATACTGGAGGCATGTAGGAGGCGGGACTACAACTTTTGGGGTTGTAGCCCTGCCTCCATCGAGTTGTGGCCAACCCACGCAATTTTCACTTGATTGACCTTGTTGAGCCCGCCCAGCGGGCTCAGCAGGCCAATTAAGAGCCACCCAGCAACAGGTGATGTCAGATTGACATTTCATCTGCCAAGAGCTTTTGACAGATGAAATATCAGCGTTTGACAGCTCTTTGAAGCTGTCAAACTCTGACAATCTGTACTCCAAGTTAATTCCTTCCTCTCAGGCTGATTTAGAGATCTCTCCAGAACAGAAAGCTGACTGCTGCAACTTTTGGCAGCTCGCGGCCATTCTGCTTTCTGTGCCGGTGAGATGAGGGACTCCCGAGACCTGAAGGAAGAAAGGCTGTAAAGATAAGTAAAACATCTTTAAACACTTTACACACACCAAACACACTTACCTCTGCACTCCTGCACCCATTACTCACTCACCTGAACAACGGACATCTCGAACCCTCCAAGCCCTTCAGCCCGACGGTCCGCCTCACTAACTTGGCGTGGTTTGGAGCCATCGGGAATCCCACACTTCAGGAATAAAAATAGGGATTAGGCTAAAAACTGCCTGTTAACTACCTGTTAACAGGCAGTTAATTGGCACTAATCCCCTTCCCGCCATGGGGAGGCGGGTCCCAGCACAGGTCGGGTATCCACCTCCTTTGAAACTGGCATGTAGGCGGGTTGGGGTGGGATGGGTTCGTGCCCCCCAATTTTGAGATTTTAACCCCCCACATGCCTCCAATCCCGCCTCCACGGCCCAATGAAAATCCTGCCCCAAGAGTCTGCAAAGGGATATAGATAGACTTAGTGAGTGGGCAGTAAGGTGGCAGATGGGAGTATAATTTAGGGAAATGTGAGGTTATTTATTTTGGTAGGAAGAATAGAAAAACAGAATATTTTTTAAATGGTGAGAAACTTTCAAATGTTGGTGTTCAGAGAGATTTGGGTGTCCTCGTGCAAGAAACACAGAAAGCTAGCATGTAGGTACAGCAAACAATAAGAAAGGCAAATGGCTTGTTGGCCTTTATTGCAAGAGGGCTGGAGTATAAGAGTAAGGAAGTCTTGCTACAATTGTACAGGGCCTTGGTGAGACCACATCTGGAGTACTGTGCACAGTTTTGGTCTCCTTATCTAAGGAAGGATATACTTGCCTTGGAGGTGGTGCAACGAAGGTTCACTAGACTGATTCCTGGGATGAGAGGGCTGTCCTATGATGAGAGATTGTGTGGAATGGGCCTATACTCTCTGGAGTTTAGAAGAATGAGAGGTGATCTCATTGAAACATACAAGATTCTGAAGGGGATTGACAGGGTAGATGCTGAGAGGTTGTTTCCCCTGGCTGGAGTGTCTAGAACTAGGGGGCATAGTCTCAGGATAAGGGGTAGGCCATTTAAGACTGAGATGAGGAGGAATTTCTTCACTGAGAGGGTTGTGAGGGTTGAGAGGGTTGTGAATCTTTGAAATTCTCTGCTCCAGTGGGCTGAGTCTTTGAGTATATTTAAGGCTGAGATAGATAGTTTTTGGACTCTAGGGGAATCAAGGGATACGGAGATCGGGCGGGAAAGTGGAGTTGAGGTCGATGATCAGCCATGATCTTGTTGAATGGTGGAGCAGGCTCGAGGGGCCATATGGCCTACTCCTGCTCTTACTTCTTATGTTCTTATGTAAAGAGCTCCTGCCCCTGTCACTGCCCTGAAGCAGGGGGACCATGCTTGAGGCAGGTGGAGCTTGCACCTGGAAACTAGCTACCATCTCCGAGCCTGGTGTATTCTGGTTCTGGCCTATATTCTGGACCTTCTGCTGCACTCCCACTAGAGTGATGGTGGTCTTGAGCCAGAAGAACTGCACATTTTCAATATTATAGGTGGTAAAAAGAGCAGTGCTGAACTGAATGAGGTTCGCTCTGTAAATGTCACATTGATTAGAATTACCATCAAGTGACACTAACTCTCGCACTAGAACAACATTGGGTTTATACTATTGATGCGCTAGGTGTGAACTACGATTTTTTACCATGCCAACCCTCTGGGAATTTTACACTGAATTAGCCAAGTTAAGGTTTGGATTAGAGCTTAGACAAAAAGTATAGCCCATCAGTGACACAGGAAACAAAAAGTGCCATATTATGTATTTATAGAACAACAAAGGGGATGAAAAACAAAAAAAGTATTTAAATGCCTCATTAACAGAATGCTCCTGTGAAGCCAATTTGGATGCTGAAGTTTGCATTAGATGTGGCAGAAAAATGCTGACTTTCATTTCCTGATTAAACAGAAACCTGTAGTCACTGCCAAACATTTTCTTGGAACATTTAAAAAAAGTGATGTTTTTGTAAATATAAGGGCCCCAACCATCCACAGGATGTCGAGTACATCCTACCATAAAGTGGGTGTGAATGCATCAGAAGGCCTGTGAATTAAACTGGAACCCAGATACACCTGGTCCCAGCATTTGCTGCTAATTTTAGTGAGGTCTTGTTTGGAACGGAACCTCCGTCCATCCAAACATCTGATGTGGTGTGTGGCCGGTGGGTGAAGGATTCCCAGTTTGGCAATTTCCTCTACT
The DNA here is from genome assembly GCF_052327205.1 of Somniosus microcephalus. Classification (NCBI taxonomy): domain Eukaryota; kingdom Metazoa; phylum Chordata; class Chondrichthyes; order Squaliformes; family Somniosidae; genus Somniosus; species Somniosus microcephalus. The sequence goes on along the minus strand of NC_140993.1, from coordinate 169,204,655 downwards.
TCAGCCTGGGTGGCCAGTGCACCAGGTACAAGGCAGCATAAAATCCTCCTAGCTGGTGGATATGGTGCCCAGCCATGGTCTTGACCTGGACTCATAAAGGATATAGCCAGTGTAACTTGTACTGGAGTTATATTGGGAGACTGGTGGAACTCCCACAAAATTTCGGGGCCAATGTCTTTACACAGAGGGTAGTTGGAATTGTCTGCCGCAAAACATTGTTGAGGCAGAGTCCATAAATTCTTTTTTAAAAGGAAACGAGGCTGTTGCTTTAAACAAAAGGCGTGTTGCAGGATATGGGTAGAGTGCAGGGGGGTAAGATTGAACTAGTTGGCTCACAGGGGAAAAACATTGGCCAAGTGGCTTGTTTCTGTGCCATAACATTCTTTAATTCTAGGGTCAAGTTGCAGACACCATGGTTTAAATATTCCTTGGAAAATAGGTTAAGTAGCTGTTTCTCATTGTTGTTTATGTGCTGCTAACAAAATGGCAGGAACATTTGGTTTTGAAATGTGCAATTTTGTGGAATGTGTTTCATTAGTGGGAATGAAAATAAGCAGCCAATTACAGTAAACCTGTAATGCAATCCTTTAACATTTCTCAAACAGTTAATCAGTCACTTTACCAGTATAAATGGTGAGAAGTTCAGTAAGCTAGATGTAAAGCTCACAATCGTTTTGAAGAACGGCTGAGTGGGAAGTTTGGAAAGATTTGCACAGAAGTGGTCGGCCGCCAGTCATGTTAACAGAAGTTCTCTGCCATCTTTTAACTCTGCATTATTTCCATTTTAAACCACCTTGGGACAGTTTTACACTAAAGATTTGTTGGAGGAGGACAAGGATGAGTAACAGTAGGTGCTGCCCCTGAAAGACAACAGCAACAAAGGCCCTAGTACTGATAAATATGTGTTACAGTTAATCACAGAACAAGTTAGTGATCCTTATTCCCAACAACTAGCCAGTAGCCTGTGCAGTCACCCACCAATGATGGGGAGCAAAATCTCATCGGGCACATCAAGAACCAACATGCAGACATTCGCATCATACAAGAAGAAAAATCAATCAACCAAACTCATTAAACATTAGACCTAATGCACAGGACCACAAAATAAAATCAAACCTTGTCTGTCAGCGCGTGTATATTGAAAATTTGGGTGCGTGCTGTTCATAATTTTCTAGCACTTTGGTTGGAAAATCATGCACAGCCATGCCCTACTCGCCAACATGTAGTGTGGGCAGATGGGCAAGATTCCCAACAGCAACACAGACTTAGAAAATGACTCTTAATTTGTTCACTTTTAATATATCTTGCAGTCTGTCAAGCTTTCATTCTGCAGAAAATCAAAGTAAATTTAACAGTAGATATGAGATATGCAGCTCTCTACAGGTTACTGTTGTGCTTATGCTTCAAAATGTTAACCTTCATGAAGACTACCAACTCCAGGTCTTGACCCGGACTTAGAGGAGGCAGAATTGGACTCAATGGCTCCTGTTGTTTGGGTGCGATGGGTGTCATTCGGGGACCAAAGTGGCATTCGATGTGCATGCGCACAGTTCTGCCACGAATCGCGCCGGACGCCATCTTGGTGAGCATGTCTGCGCTTCAGTAAGGATGTCCTCACTGAGATCTGCCACCTGCTGCAGCCACAACTGCAACCGCAGTGCAGGGCGAGGACCGCATTGCCAGTGGCTGTGAAGGTGACTGTGGCCATGAACTTTTATGCATCTGATTCCTTTCAGACTGGTGCTGAAGTTTTGTGCAACATCTTGCAGTTTGCCATGCACTGTTGCCTGAGGCTCTCTATTCAAAGACAGCTGATTACATTCCATTCTTTCTTGCCAGAGACGAACAGGTGGAGCGAGCACGGGCTTCGCTAGGATTGCTGGCTTCCCCATGGTGCAAGGTGCTATTGACTGCGCACACATTGCTTTGCGGGTGCCGCATGTTAACTCTGCCATATACCGGAACCGAAAGGGATTCCACTCCCTCAATATCCAACTGCTGTGCGACCATAGGCAGTGAATCATGCAGGTCAATGCCCGGTATCCTGGCAGCAGTCATGGTGCCTTCATTCTGTGGCAGTCCACTGTACCAGCTGCATTTCAGCCACCATGGCAAAACAAAGGGCGGCTACTGGGTGACAAGGGCTATCTGCTGACGACACAGCTCATGACTCCGGTTTGCAACCCCTGCACACGTGTGCACCATGCATACAATGAGAGCCATGCTGCCACAAAAAATGTGATAGAGCAGATCATTGGCGTGCTGAAACAACACTTCTGCTGCCTGGACTGCTCTGGAGGAGCCCAGCAGTACTCAGCAAAGTGGGTGTCAAGATTCATGGTGGTCTGCTGCATGCTGCACAAACTCGACATCCTGAGGGCCACAGCCCTTGCCACCAGCTATTCAGTGAGCAGCTGAGCAGGAGGAGCATGAAGAGGAGGAGAAGGAGGAGGAGGAAGAAGAGGGAGAGGAGGAAGAGGAAGGGAGAAGGCAAACTAGACAGTCCCTTTCTGCCGGGGCTGTCTGAGAAGAACTATAGCAGTGCGAATCCAATAACCGCAACCCCAATTCTCCATTTACCAACAGTCCCACACTCCTTACATTCCCTCTGTCACTCACCATCACAGTGTCTGCTTGGCCACAATGCAAACATGAAAGCCACCACAAAATAAATATTCCAAACCAAATTTATAAATTAAATCATGCTGTATTGCATTCAAACATAAATTAATCAACTTTGTGCATTCCCTTAGTGCTTGTCCTGTGCCAAATTGGTGCCGGAATCCTCCATGCTCCTTGACATTGAACACAGGCTTTTTGGCAGGCTTCCCAATGCACCAAGCATTTCGTTGTGCATGCCCATCAGCGTTCTTCTGTAGGCTGCCCCATCAAACTCATCATCTGAAACCTCTGTAGCGGAACCCATGTGTGATCTCGCCCTCCAGCGAGCTGGCATCTGCACTATCGTTGTCCCCTGCCCTGGCTGCAGTGCATCTGTGCCTGGTGTCTCACTACATACCGATCCCGCCTCTAATCTATCCACTAAGATATTCGCAGTGTCAGTATCTGAGCAGGTGGCTGCGAGTGTGAAATCAAGTGACGGTGCTGTGTCTTCATCATCACTCTCTTCTTGGTGTTCCTCCACTGCCTGGCCAGGTTGCACCTCTTGGATATCTGAAAGAAAAAAGGCACAAGGGTAATGTGGTGGTGAGGGGAGGGGGGAAGTAAGAGGTGCATGGTTACACCATCTGCAGCTTGTAAATCAGAACAGATTATGTGATGAGTGGGAAGTAGGTTGTGAGAAGGAGGATTGGTATGAGGATACCATCATCTTTGATGGTTTCAGCCCCGCCACGGCCTCAGCAGTGGCCATTCTAATAATGGCCAGTACCATCTCCTCCATCGGGGTTAGGAAATGCAGGCATGCCAGTCCCCCTCCGGTTAGCTCCTGCTGCCTCCGGTTGTGCGACACCTTGTCCTGCAAGAGAGCAGGAAGTTTGTCAGTGCGTGTTGTGCAATCTGTTTGGGTGATGTGGCTGTCATGGTTGAAGAGCTGGCAGTGTGTGCAAGCTGTGAGATGTGGGTGTGAGGCTTGCAGTAGTGCCAAGTGTGTGAGGGTGAGGTGAAGCTATGAATGTTGGGTATGAGTCCTGATTGATCGAGATTGTTGGTAGGTGAGCAATGAGGGTGTGGTGCATTGAGCAGTGGCTGAGGCTAGTGGTGCTGTTGTTAGGATATGGCATTTGAAGCTGCTTTCACTGACCTTAACCACTCGTGTGGGCTCATTGAACTTCTTGCGGCACTGCATCCAATTCCTCAGGCCATGACTCCTGGCATCAACGGCATCGCGATCCCAGTGCCCATTTTCGAGGGCTATCCAATTTAGCCCCCAAATACTCCCTTTCTGATTTTCTTCTGCTCTGCTTCATTCTACATGACGTTTTTATGATTGTCCTTTAATAATAAAGATTTTTCTTTCACTTTTCCTTAAATTTCATGTAGCCATTTTATGATAGCAGCATTCCTCAAAGCAGCACTAAACACAAACAAATAGCTCATCCACACTTTGTACTGGAAGTCTACCACTGTTTATACACATTGGCCCGTATTTTCCGATCGGAGGGTTCCTGCGTGCGGATGCCTCCTATCGGGAAAAAATCTACGCCCTTACCTGAGGGCTCCCGAGGTCTGGCCATTTCCGATCCTGGGCCTCTCCACGATGAAATACGCAGTGCCCACGTATCCCAGGAGCGCATGCGGTTCACAAACGTCCCTGGATCACGTGGGCCATGGGGAGCCAATGGGAGAAGGGAATCTCCCTTCATACTTTTGACAGCTTAGACCTGTCAAAAGTATGAATGGAGATCACTCCAAAAACACATCAAAACATTCAATATTTTTTTTTTAAATCACGTTTTTAAAATTAGTTAACATTACATTAAATTAAATATTTTAAACAAAAATTTAATCTTTTGAAAAAAAATTCAAGTTTTTTACAGGGCTAAAAATAAACCTACCTTTTTTAATGTATTTTTAAATTATAAATGAGTGAAAAAAAATGTTTTAATAACTTTTTAAAACTCTTATGCTGGTAAAAGCAGGCTTTTACCAGGTGTAAGGTTTTTAAGGGATTTCAGCGGGCGGAGGTTCTGCAGAAAGTGGAACTCTCCACCCGCAGAGGCCCTTCTCTAGGGCAGGTGTCCGATCTGTCAAGAATTCTTGACAGATCGGAAATGCCGGTTTTCAGCGCATGCGCTTCGCATGCCTGAAACCGGCATTTGCGAGGTCCTTATGGGTGTGTACACACCTCGTATCCGTAGGCTTCGGAAAATACGGGCCATTGTGGCTGAAAATCTACAGTGGCTTCAACCCTGCAGTAGTGTGTGAATGTGCCCATCTGGGACCCCCAGTACTGACTTCACCACAAAGGGCCAACTTCAAGCAGCTGCCTGCCGAAGGAGATAGCATATTGTAGGATACTGTGCCAGTTTCAATGTGGGAGTAGGGGAGAAGGATAAACAATGTGATAATGTCTCCTCATCCTCTTCCAAATTTTTAATTAAAAGTTACTCAATTTTCAAGGGCCGAGGCCAGTGGTCCCCACAAGCACCAATCAGTAGGCTGGTACACCTGCTATCGCTGATCATGCCATCTAGCCGCTGATTTTGCGCTGAATTGCATCCAGGCCGGGGACGTGGGTACTCTGCCTTGGGAATACCTGCACCCTCCTACATCATTGGTCTTGTTTGGGCTGGATGATGGCTCCGCTCTTACAGGGCCTGTGGAATCTCCGATATAAAGCCAGGAATCCGCGTATCCAGGCTCAGGCTTAATTCATGGCCCTTCCATGCTGGAATCATGCCAGAGTCATGCCGGAATCACACCAGAGTCACGCCTGAGTGCGCTCGAAGGGCAACAGATGTTCAGTCCCATCTATGTTTTTTCTAAAATTATTGAGCAAGAGAAAATATGGCTCAAAGTGTTTTTTGGTTTGTTGGAATTTGTCAGAAAGTACTGCACTTGTGAATAATTCATGATTTACCAATGCATTATAATAATTCCTACCTTTATCACCTTAGTAAATGCAAGGACCTTCACAAAGATTAGTAACCATTGTATTTTATATTTATCATTTGTTTTAAATTTAGAAGTCGTAAAGAAATGCTCTTTGATGCCAGACAGAGAAAAAGTTAGATTAAAATGTTTCTTTTGGCTATTTAAGTGGAAACTTAATAACTATCGAGGAGCGTAGCGAATATTTATGAAGAAAAAAGACCAACTTAAGACTTAATCGACTACACACTAACAACAGTCCATGATGCAATTCTTGTCTTTCACAACTAACAGCTCAGTGTCCCATAACTTGTTTTCCAGAAGATTTTTATTGAATACCTGTCAAAGGTTACATGGTTAGGGCTCGCCCTTTTGATTGCATGAAAAGAAAAGTGGGCACCAGGTCACAATTACAAGATCAAACAAATCAGCCAATATAATAAATGAATGGTGCTAATGAAGCTTGCTTCACATGATACAAATGGGACTGAAATTTCTAAAATACGAAGTGCACAGAATACAAGGATGTGTTCATGATGCAGGGACATACAAAATTGAGCAAATATGTTAGTAAATGGCTATGCATGAATTCCAAGTGACTCCCACAGATGAGGGGCTTTGGTTAACAGACACTTTCACAGGGACCCTGCGGCAGTTTACAATGCTATCAACCCCCCGAGATTTTCATAACAGTCTTTGTCTTTCTTATGATCAGTTCTTCTTTACCCCTTTTCTATTCTTGAAATATCCATTATGTTTGTACCACTTTCATTATTTTTATTCTTCATTATTAATGCTCATAATTATTAGTTGGGAAATTGGCACAATTGAGCCCACCACGCCACTAACTGAACCTTGAGCAGCTCCACTTGAGTAATTTGTGGGAACTTACCCTCACTTCCGTAGGAAACTATTCTGATCATAAATGTTAGTTAAGACCAAGATTCTAATCGGGATTTCCCAGTTGAGAGTCAAGTACAGAAATGCTATAACTACTGGCGCATATTACATATATAGAGCAATTATTTATGATAATCTTATGCCAGGTGTAATCCATGATTCACTCAATAACACTGCAAACTTCTTTACCTCTGAACAGCACAGCCTATTCTTCAGTGCATTTTTACATAGAAACAGAGTAGGCCATTCGGCCCATCAAATAAAACTGTGGGGGTTAAATTTCACCACTTTGCGCCCGTTTTTTAAGGTTACACGGTGACCTGAGGTCCGAAAATGGTGTCTCCCCACCAGCATTATTTAAAGGGATCATGCAGGAGCCACAGGCAAATTGCTGGATTATTATTTTTGGCTGCTGCTTGATATTCTAGTTACTTCTAGGGCTATTGAAATATTCGGCAATTTACAGAGAGAGAGGTCCGGTTGCTCTTGCACTCCTGTGGCTATTATCTACGGCACAAATGATTTGCCTCCAGACATGGGCGGACTGGTAGGGCTACCTCTGGGAATTGAACATGACTGGGAGTATGAAGAGAGGCCACGCAGAGCAGGACGTGCTTCAACAGGAAGGTTGTCAGTGAGATCTGTCAGCTGCTGCAGCCACAACTGCAGCCTCAAAGCAGGGCAAGGACAGCACTGCCTGTGGCTGTCAAGTTAACCGCTGTTCTAAACTTCTATGCAATGGCCTCATTTTAGGCTTCAACAGGAGATATTAGCAACATCTCCCAGTTTGCAGTGCTCTGCTGTATCAAGGAGGACACTGAGGCTCTCTATACCAAGTGAAATACCTGCATCTACTTCTCAATGGCCAAAGATAAGCAGGAGGAGGGAGGATGAGGTTTCACCCACATTGCAGGCTTCCTCACGGTGCAAAGTGCCATTGACTGCCTGCTCATTGCATTGTGGGCTCTTCATGAGAACTTTGCAATCTTCATCAATAGAAAGGGATTCCATTCAATCAATATACAGCTGGTTTTTGACCACAGGCAATGCATCATAAAGATCTATGCCCGCTATCCGGACAGCAATCATGACACCTTCATTCTACGGTAGTCCATTGTGCCTCCTGTATTCCAACTAGCCCTCCAAGTCAAAGGCTGGCAATTGGGCAACAAATGTTATTCCCTCCTGACACGGCTCATGACTCCGGTCAGGAACCTGCATACACCTGCACAGTAGGAGTACAATGAGTGCTATGCTGCCACAAGGAGCACCATAGAGCGCACCATCGGCATCCTCAAACAATGCTTATGCTCCCTGGATGGTTCAGGAGGAGCCCTACAGTACTCAGCTGAGTGAGTATCCAGATTTGTCATGTGCTGCATGCTACACAACCTGGCCATCATGAGGGAATAGCCCTTGTAATGTATGTACCTTTAAGGGGTGAACTACTTTGTACAGCTCATGTATACTGTAGTACCGGCAGTGACCACACCTGTATATAACGCTGAGTAGTAATCTGTACAGTTCAGCTGCAGTCTGAGCCATGTTGAGTAAACATCGTTTGTACCGTTCTCCGCAGTCTGCGTCTGATTATACACGGACGTAACATTGGCGACGAGGCAGGTTCGAACCTACCTGCAACTCTGCATCTCCTCCCGGGGATTCGTTCCTGGAGATCAGTGGATTGGAGGTCAAGGCCAGAGACTCGGGCGTTGACCACAGGCAACCGCCCAGTCATCCAGCAGAGACTCGAGAATTGCGGGGGAGGCTGTCGAGAGCCAGGCTTGGCTTTCCAGTCGAGGTCGTCCAGCGAAACGGGCTGGCAACAGGTAGTGCGCGGACCCTTCCCGGACAGTGGCGGGCTAGAGCCCGACCGAGCGGCACAGCAAAGGGCCGAGCAGCGTCGACGGGGGAGAGAGAGAGAGGGCAGAGTGCACAGGGTGCAGCTGGTGTTCAGGGGCCGAGCAGCGTCAGAGAGAGGGAGAGAGAAGCGCGCAAAACATACAGGGCGCTGCCATTGCCACGAGAACCGCCGGGAGCAGCGTCGGCAGCAGCGGAGGAGGAAGGAAAGTGCAGGAGACGCCATTTTAAGCCATTGGGAGATGCCATTTTAAACCACACCCAAAATGCCGAAGAGTGGCAGTATCACCGCATTTGACAATGAAGTCGAAGATTGGACTACATATGTCGAACGAACAGAGGTGTACTGCAAGGCAAATGGGGTGTCAGATGACAAGAAAGCGTTGGTATTGTTGAATTTAATGGGTGCAAAGACGTATGGTCTATTGCGAAATCTAGTAACCCCAATGAAGCCAATGGAAAAGAGTTTTGAAGACATAGTAACGATACTAAAGGAACATTTAAACCCCACACCGCTGCTGATAGCAGAAAGATTCAAGTTTCACAAACGGAACCAGCATAAGGATGAAAGCAATGCTGAATATTTAACAGAACTGCGCAAACTATCGAAACACTGCCAGTTTGGAGCGGGACTGGCAGATACCTTAAGGGAGAAGTTTGTGTGTGGGCTTCAAAGTGAAGGAACCCAGAAACGGCTTTTATCTGAAAAGGACCTTAAGCTGGAAAAGGCTTTCAGCATTGCGGTATCATATGAAGCAGCAGCACGGGGCACTGCAGAGATACAACAGAGACCGCAAGAATATGGCACAAACGAAATGTCATATGGAACAGAGAACTGCAATCGCTGCGGCAGAACAACACACGACCAGAATGATTGCTGGTTCAAAGACAAAGTGTGCAGACAGTGTGGAAAAGTAGGACACGTAGCACGAGTCTGCAGGTCGGGAAAGTAAACCAGCAATAAGAAACCTACCAAAGGAAAGTACCAGAAGGTACTTAAGATGACGGAGAATAGTTCAGACGAACAAAAGAGTGATAACGACTCCGAAAGCATGGAACTGAGTTGTCTGAAACTCCATAATGTGATCACAACGGAGGATCACCGAACCATTTGGGTCACTCTCAAGATAGCAGGAGTCCAGGTAAAGATGGAATTGGACACAGGATCAGCCCTAACAGTCATAAACCGATGGGACTACGAGCGGCTATTCTCATACATACCCTTGAGAGACACAAAAATTATTTTGAAGACGTACACGGGGCAAAAAGTCTACCCCAAAGGAAAAATAAGGGTGACCGTTATATATAACGGTAAGGAAACACCAAAACTAGACCTGTATGTAATGCAAGATGGAGGACCACCATTACTGGGACGTGAATGGATCCGGAAAATACAACTGGATTGGCATTCCATACAGGCACTGACTGTGGCTGACAAAAGGGATGACAACGTCACACCTGGGCGACTGTCAAAGATCCTAACTGACGCGAAAGAAGTGTTCCAGCAAGGACTCGGAACACTAAAAGGCATGATAGCGATGATTAAAATTGAAGAAAACGCAAGCCCAAAATTTTTTAAGGCCAGACCGGTACCTTATGCGATCCGCCCAGCCGTCGAAGCAGAGCTGGAGAGTCTGGAACGTTCAGGTTTACTGTCCAAGGTAGACTGGAGCGAGTGGGCTACACCCATCGTCCCTGTGATGAAAAAGTCGTTGAGCAGCACGCCTGGCGAACCAAAGAAGGTTCGCATCTGTGGGGACTTTAAGGTAACAGTGAACCCGGTCCTTCACACCGTACAATATCCACTTCCGCGGATTGAAGATATTTTCACCTCGCTATCTGGAGGGAAACGCTTCACTAAGATTGATCTGGCCCAGGCATATCTGCAAATAGAGGTAGAAGAAGCATCAAAAAAATACCTCACAATCAACACCCATAAAAGTCTCTACCAATACAACAGGCTGGTATTCGGGGTAGCATCAGCTCTGGCTATTTGGCAGAGGGCAATGGAACAAGTCCTGCAAGGGATCCCAGGGACCCAGTGTTATTTGGATGACATCCTGGTCACGGGCGAAAATGACAGTGATCACCTTGCCAACCTGGAGCAGGTGCTCACTAGATTGCAAGAATATGGGCTCCGATCTAACCGCCCCAAATGCGAGTTTTTCAGAAAACAAATCTCGTATTGTGGCCACGTTATCGATAAAGAGGGGTTACATAAGTCCCCAGAGAAGATTGAGGCAGTAGTCAAGGCTCCAGCACCGGAAAATGTGTCACAACTGAGGTCGTTCCTCGGGCTGGCAAACTACTACCATAAGTTCTTGCCAAATTTGTCTACAGTACTACACCCACTGAACACCCTACTGCAAACTGGGGTGCCATGGAAGTGGAGTGACGATTGTAGACGAGCTTTCCAGAAGAGCAAAACACTAATCACATCGAAAGAGGTATTGGCCCATTACAACCCAGCATTACCAATTCGGTTGGCATGTGATGCGTCACCCTACGGCATTGGAGCGGTGCTGTCGCACAAATTCTCGGACGGCTCAGAGAGGCCAATAGCCTTTGCGTCACGATCACTAACCTCAGCCGAGCGTAACTACGCTCAGATTGACGGGGAGGCCCTCAGCCTAGTTTGGGGAGTGAAAAAGTTCAATCACTATCTGCACAGGCAGAAATTCACCTTGCTGACTGATCACCAGCCTCTTGTCTCCATTTTTAATCCGAAGAAGGGCGTTCCGGTGATGACTGCGCAACGGCTACAAAGATGGTCACTTTTTCTAGGGGCTCACCACTATGAGATTGAATATAAGGGCACGAAACAGCATGGAAATGCTGATGGGCTATCACGCCTGCCACTGCTTACTGCGGAGGAAGCACCAGCAGTGGATCCTGTCGAAATATTCCATTCGACTATAGTTGAATACCTACCGGTAACTAACGCTTGTATCGCAAAGGAAACCCGAAATGACCCGACACTGTCTCGGGTATGGCCAGCACATGGCGACTCACTGTTGCCAGCATTCTCGACAAGGAGAGAACAGCTGTCAGTGTGCCGGGGGACCTTGATGTGTGGATCCCGAGTGGTATTTCCACCCAAGTTAAGGGATAGAGTGCTCAATGAGCTTCATGAGGGTCATCTGGGAGGGGTAAAAATGAAAAGCCTAGCCAGGGCTTATGTGTGGTGGCCGGGAATCGATAAACAAATCGAAGACCTGACCAAGAGCTGCTCAGGATGCCAGAGAGTCCAAAATGCACCACCACAGGCCCCTCTACACCCATGGGAGTGGCCCTCATCTCCATGGCAACGGGTGCATATTGATTTTGCTGGTCCATTCATGGACTCAATGTTTTTAATAGCTGTGGATGCGCACTCGAAATGGCCTGAGGTGATCAAAATGTCCTCCACCACCACGGAGAAAGCTATTGCAGTCCTACGGACCATTTTTGCCAGAATGGCTTGCCAGAACAGATTTGCTCCGACAACGGACCACAGTTTGTGTCCGAAGAGTTCCGGAGGTTCTTGAAAAAGAATGGGGTAAGGCATTACACATCCGTCCCGTATCATCCAGCCACAAATGGATTGGCTGAGAGGTTCGTACAAACCTTTAAGAAGGCAATAAAGGCTACGTACAATGACAACATTCCGCTGCAGCACAAGGTGGACAATTTCCTGTTCGCCTACCGGAATGCGACACATGCAGTCACCAACCAGGCCCCAGCCATGATGTTCTTTAACCGAAGGTTAAGATCTCGCCTGGATTTGCTCAGACCAAACGTACGAAGAGATGTTGAGAGTAAGCAATTCCAGCACATCCATGAGAAGCCAACAAGGAGCGTCAATGTAGGGCAACCAGTCTTGGCCCGCGACTACCGAACAGAAAAATGGCAGCCAGGAACGATATGCACACGGCAGGGCCCACTAATATACACAGTGGACGTTGGGGAGAGCATCGTGAGACGCCATGCTGAACAGATCCTAGAGTCACAGGAACAAGTCAACCCCATGCCTCGCCCATACGTACCTGGTGATGAACCCGACGTACAGGTCGCATCTACCCCAGAAACAGTAGCATCGGAAGCTGATGAACCAACCGACGACAGGGGGCCAGAATTGCCTCCGCACCAAGAGCAAGACACTCAGGAAAGGCGCTATCCAGAAAGGATCAGGAAGCCTCCCCAAAGACTGAATTTATAAATAGACTATTTTCAGCTAATGTTGCATGTTAAAAGTGTTAATTGTAATTAGTTTGTTATTTAATTGTTAAATGAGTGTTATGGTACTGTTAATCTAAAAGGGGAGGAATTGTAATGTATGTACCTTTAAGGGGGGAACTACTTTGTACAGCTCATGTATACTGTAGTACCGGCAGTGACCACACCTGTATATAACGCTGAGTAGTAATCTGTACAGTTCAGTTGCAGTCTGAGCCATGTTGAGTAAACATCGTTTGTACCGTTCTCCGCAGTCTGTGTCTGATTATACACGGACGTAACAGCCCTTGCCACCACCTGTCAGCCGACAAGCTAAGGAGGAGGAGTAAGAGGAGGCAGAACAGGTGGATGCAGAGGAAGAGGAGGAGAAAGAGGCTGCAACCTAGGCAGCCCCTTTCTGCCAGGGTTTTACGAGATCAGCTCATTGAGGTGTGCTTCCACTAACCTCAGCTACACCTCCCCATTCACCAGCAGCCCCACACTCCTTACCTTTCCTCTCTTAATAGCCATCAAATCATCTTCTTTCTGTCAACACTCATTGGTACCTCCCTCACTTGACTGCAGATATAAAAAACAATACCAAATGCAAAAGCAAATCAAAATTTATCAAATGAATCTTTGCATATTTCATACAAAATGAAACTAATCACCATTGTGTATTTCCTTAGTGCCCTTCTTCCATGTGCCTTTGCTTAACCTACTGCTCATACGAGCTGCTTCCCCAGTGGCTGGAGCAGGAGAGGTGGAAGGCTGCTGACCTTCAATTGAAAAGACCGCAGATGGCCTTGGAGGACGATATTGAGCAGCCCTGGGCCTAGAGGATCCAGCTGCAGATGGCACCTTATCAGCATGGGCTGCAGCAGTCTGGGCTGGCTGGCTGACATGCAACTGTAAGGGCACTGATGGAGTGGCAGGGGTGGAAGCAGGTGTGCTGTTATCTTGAGAGACAACAGCAGGTTCATGTTCCATGGAGCCACTGCCATTCTCCCAGGGCAACACCTCAGCAATCCTAGTGATCTGTTGGAGAACAGATTGATGGACTGCTGTGATGCCCTGGCAGCCCCTATGAACTGTGGCACCCACAGCCATGATGGCAGCAATCTGAATTTCCACGGCAGCATTTTGTGCTGCGATGGAAGCTGTCAGATTGGTCACCAAACACTCCAACTTGGTGGGTTCCTCAGCTGTGCTAATCAAAGTGACCACCCGTTCCACATTGGAAAGAATGGACTTCAAGCCCTGCGCAAAGCCCTGTGCCAAGTTGGAGCTGGACTCCTCCATGCTCCTTGATATTGTGCACAAACTTCCCGGCAGAATTCCCAGTGCACCAAGCATTTCATGATGTATGCCCATCAACCTTCTTCTGTAGCCTAGCCCATTGAAGTCACCATCTGAGTCCTCTGCAGCAGAACAAGTGTGTGACCTTGCCCTCCAGCAAGCTGACACCTGTGGCATCCTTGTCCCCCTGCCCTGGCTCCTGCGCACTTGTGCCTGGTGACTCACCACGTGCAGGTCTCTGCTCTATCCTAGCTTGTAAGATCAGTCTCTGAGCTGGAGGCTGCCAGAGTAAGATCAAGTGACGGTGCATCTTCATTATCTCTCTTCTTCTTCCACTGGGTGAGGAGCTTCCCTATGTTGCATGTTGGCTGTAGGTGCCCTTGCAGTAGGTGCTACCACTCTGAAATTGCTTCCGTACTGACTGGGAGCTACTCTTGGTCATGGCCAGGCAGGTGCGCCAGAGCCTGCAGATACATTTGGTGATATGACGGTGGGGGTGAACAGTCCAGCACTAGTGCTAGCTGATCTCCCTGATGTACCTTGTACAACTTCAATCATGTAATACAGTATTTAGATCACTTCAGAAGCATCCCCTATTATTAATTTTACATTGATATGTCAACCAGTACAGGACAGCTTAGATAAGTAGCTTGTCACTCCCAGAGCTGCAGTGAAAGCTTATATTGTGAAAGCCCCTTTTCATATTTACTCATCTTTTACAACCTTTCTGTTAGAAATGTAAAACAAGTTGATGTTTCAATTGCAGGCTGCTTTCCAGTGATTTTTCAGATAATGTTCCATTTTCCTTTTTTTTCTACATAAACATCCCCTGAAAAAGCAAAAAATTAAAATGATACTGAAACAATAAAACAAAGCCACCAGCACTAAAGCACCAGGGAGACAATGAAAATAAATGACACAAAATCATCTCGGCCCCTTTAAGAGCTCCTCATGCTCTCCTTCTCCTCCCAGCTCCACATTCTGGTAAGTGTTACAAAAAGGCACCTTTTTGGTGGTGGCCTCCAGCAGTCTCTCTAAGGAGATTGGTTAGGCGAGATGTAGATCATGTTTTCTCGAACGCAGGTGATCCATTGCAGGCTGCGTTAAGGGCATGGGGGGCTCAAACAGGCGTGAAGCCCTTTTTTGCAAATGCAAAGAACCTAATGCCTGTTTCAGGCACAAGCCCTGGATGTCTTTGTTTCTGCCTTCACCAATATGATAGGCGGTGCTCTTCCAGCATGTAATTAGCGTGCACACCCCGCTCACCATACGTGGCTGCTTAGGCACATGTTTTGTGCCTCAAAATCGGGCATGGCACCATCAAATTTCTAGGCCCATGAGCCTGATAAATATTCACCAGAACCATGATACCACAGTTAAAGAGCCCTTGACTATAGTACCACAGTTAGAAGTTAATTAAAAATATTAAGTCATATATTGTCTTTAAGTACGATTAGTGTCTGATTTAAAGAACTATATTTCAGTACCATCACTTTGTTCACCAAGATCTACATGTATAGTATGAAACCACAAGGAAATCCCTTTGACATATCTCTATTCTCTTGCAAGTTCGACTTAATTTTTACATAGCGTGTAACAGCTAGTATGTGGTACCTTGTAGAATCTACAAAAATGTATCAATATTGCAGGATCAAATATTACAGTTTGTGCTAAGCCTAAAACAAAATTATTTTGTGGAAAATCTACATTACACAGCAAACCTGAAGTGCACAACATAGATAATCTGACATTTTTTCTTAAAAGTGCATCACCTGAAAAAGAATTACACCAAGTTAGTTAGACTTTTTCCCTCACCCTCCAACTCAAAAAAATTTCTGCCCCAATTTACTGGAAGTGCGAGCGAGGTCAACAAGGCATCTGGGATAACAACAGAAAATGCTGGAAATACTCAGCAGGCCAGGCAGCATCCATGGGATCTTGGTGAACAAACAGTATCTCTTTAACCAATGAGGTTTAAGGATTGGGAAAGAAACAGAAACAGTGGAGAAGAAAATAGAATTAATTCAATGTCAAATCAAGTACAGAAAGAGAAATAGAGAGGGAAAAGAAGATTGGATTAAGAGGGAGAAAAAAGAGATAGAAAGGAAAAGTTATAAAAAGTTTTAAAATTTTTAGTTTTAAAAATCTCTAAGAACAATTTACTACATGCAGGAATGAGACTCCACAGTTTAACTTGTTCCCTTTCTGGCCTGGAGCGGTTGACTGGCATTGCAGGAACATAAATCTCCTTATTAAAATGGTCCTTACACTGTTAAATACCAGCCCTAACTTTCAGCGGTGAGATTAATTGGTAATTAATGTGCAAATGCAGTAATTTCTTGAAACACCAGGCAAGGTTGAGTGCGACCTGCCATTTTTGCGAGGCTAACAGCGGAGTGGCGCAAATCATCCAACAATTTGTGGTGATTTACAACTCAAGGGGTATCTCTTCCTCGCCACAAGTTGCTGGATGATTTACACACTGTTAATAGTGTGCGCCATTAAACTCACCATTATTTTGCTAGCAAATTCTAGCTCAACAAGTATTCAGATAGAGAATCAGCAGTGCAGCAGGTACAAAGCACCAGATGAAAACAAAGCCTCAAGCTGCAACCTTTAGGTTCTCAGCAGTTCATCGCACATTATTTTAATTGTTGGTTACTTACTAAGTTACTAGTTTACTAGTTTAGTTACTAGTTTATTAGGATAATAATTTTAAGTTTGAGGTCCCTACTGACTGTTTTGAATTTTTTGTTGTTGCTCATAACCCGACTTAAGTCATCCATAAAATACATGCTTTGTAAGATGGCTGAAACATGTTAAAAATCAATTCATTTTATGTGATCTTCTTCCTGTCTGTACAAGGCAGCATCTGTTGTACTGCCAACGCATTGTCACTAAACTGTATGCACCTAACATACGGCTTTAATGATGTATTATTTTGATCTGATCTCTTCATGTTTTTGAGAGCCACTGTCGTTGTTCTTCATCCACTGTTTTAATGGAGGAGCATTGTCTGAGAAAATGATCAACAAAAGGATGTTTCCAATCTACTGTCAGCTCAAAATTGCATCTCAGTGAAAGTAGTGCCAGTCACGTCATGCCATTTCGCTAAGACAAGGTCTGGGGAGCGATGCAAAGACCACAATGGAGTCACGTTTCTGCCCTCTTTCTCTGGACTACACTGTACTGTCAGGATCTGTGACAAGAGGCTGAAGACTTTTGTTGTTCCTCGCTTGACAGGCCTATATTTGTACTGGACACATCTTTTGTTGGCAGCAGGTTCTACCATAGACAGGGATCAGGGAGAACACCATTATTCTCTGGTACTCTTAAGATCAAGTTACACAGGTAATCTTCTTGTCTTTCCTCTCCCCTACCTTTGGGTTGTTTCCAAGAAAAGGAAGAGGTGTTGAATTACTGTTTTTTGTTATTGTGCAGTGCTGTAACCTGAGCCCCTCACCTCCTTGATTATTTTGTGAATTCTTTAGGACTAATTGACAGGAAGCCTTTCATTCTTGATTTGTTCCCATTAGATGTCCATGTGCCCTTGAATAAACAGGTAAGATAATAACTTTAATTATCATTTTAATTAGCTGTATCTCAAAGCACCTGAGGTTTCAGTCTTTCTCATCTTGTCGTGTGACCCCTCTTGTCCCCCCGTCCCCCCCAGTCAATGCACAAAAACATGCACATGCGAACACACAGTTTGAAGATCCTAACCTTGGAGCTTAAAATATGTAATGTAAGTATTCTTCCTAATACCTCTCACAATGAACTCAAAGGTATCAGAAGCCCACAAGAGTCACAGCCAGCAAAAAAATGCCGCAGGGGATTTTGCCAATTATCTCATCCATGCTGCTTATAAAATATAAAAGTCCAAGGTCATTAAAAGGTAAAAGTACATAGTCTTGAAACAATGGTTAGTAAAGTAAAACCCAGAAAAAAAGTCACAATTTTTTTGTTAGCTTCAGTTGTTACTGAACAGGTATTTGTTTTCAGACAATATTTCTGATAATATTTTGTTTCCTATGATCTTAAATTGATCTGAAGGCATCTATAAGCAGGCTAAAGCAGAATCTGTCTTTTGATCCGAGGTGCAGATAATTGCCAGAGTGAAAATGGGTTTCTGATTATATAAGTGAATGCAGACAACAGAAAAGCTCCTTTAACACTTTCTGTGGGCCAACACTACAGGCTTAACTATTAGCTGGAGGATTTTCTTAAGACGTAAGAAAGAATCCGAATAATCCTGTCAATAGTTACTCTGAAACCCAGTGTGAAGCAGACAGATACAGAGTGACTATATTATGTGTAACAGGCAGCTACATTAATGACAATAATTAAAAATAAATGAAGGGATGCTTGATCCATATTGGAAGTTTAGTTCATCATACAAGTACACCGCTAACTTGTTGTAGTGGCAAAAAATCATGCAGCTCATTTGAAGAGTGGAGTGGGCTTTGTAAACTAAAGTGAACTGCATCTCTAATCATTCTGCCTTTTCCTTATACATACGAGAGCATGATTTCATAACTCACCTACCAAGTAAAAATATTATCTTTAGGCCAGTGTAGCAGAGATGGATTGCATGGCTAGGGTTTAGGCTTTTATAGGGAAAACAAATCTTAATAGTCCTGTTTTCTCATTATGACAGGGAACAAAGGCTAATCGTCACAAACCACTACAGTTTAGTAAAACTTGAAATCTGCTGAACAGTTGGACAAATCCATTAGGGTTTTATTAGCTCCTAAAAGAGTTATGTGATTCCCCAGGATCCAATCCTTGTCAATCAGGCATGGTAAATTGGATTCTTGAATAGGGAAATCCCTTAGGGAGCATAGACGTTATCTAGATCAGATGCAGTGATTTTTTCCCCTACTCTATGCTCACCAGGTTCTGTTCTCTCTTTAGTGAACCAATAAAACCATAATAAGTATTGATTAACCCATTACTGTGTATTATCCACTATCTTGTGCCTTGACTGTACTTAAGCACAGAATAACACCGTTAAGACTGTCCCTGTTATGGACCAAGTTACCTTGTAAAAGTTTCACACAATTTTTGATAAGGCAGATGGAGGTGAGTTGCATAGCTCTGAAATCCTTTATTGAAAGGGCATGGCCAGCTGGAAATGTGACAAGAAACCATAGAGACAAACTGAGAACCAAAATACATCTTTCCTGAATGATGCAGTCATCAGTATACAATAATTGTTCTAACTTGTGAGATTCTTTAATTCTAGGACTAATTGGGTAAACTTGACATTTACAGTAACTGCCTTCATTTTGTGTTTTATGTATCGTGTTCATTGTAGTAATTATATATTATTCAGCAGCTTTATTAGGATAATTCTGCTAGGATGTATAATGTTGCAGTATAGGTTTTCACTACATCTAAATAATGGACCTTTGTGGTCTGAGGCCCTAATTTGCCCCATGTGTCAGCTCTGTGCTGACGTGCAGTGCTTTCAAGGGTCTTTCTAATCAGTAGCTTGTTGGTGGCTCCTCTGAATTTACTTGTGAACACTGCTCAATACTGGGGATACAGAGATCAGCTGGCTAAATTAAGTTTGATTACAGAGGACAAGGTCATGAGTTGAATGGATACAGGTCGAAAGGAGGCGTCACTGCAGGCTGTTTTTTTTTTAACACTGCCTTGGATTAGCATGCGTTGTATTGCAAAAAATATTTTGTTTACCTGCAGGTTTAAAAGTGCTTTAGTAACGGAAAATAATCATTAGTACAAAGATTCATTCATATGACTAAACATGTACCCTGATGTATTCTCATTTTCAGCACAGTGTCATGTTTTTGTGTTCCGTGATCATTACTGAATACTGACTTGATCGAGTGATTTCCGATACATTGTCAAGATAAATTACGTTCACTTAATTAGATGTACAGGAAGTATAGCTGAAGCAGGGACAAGTATTAATTTAGGACTTTGCAGAAACTGACACGCCATCTTATGACCCTGAGGCTGTATTATTTGAGATAGCCCTTGATGGAAGGAAGTCTGTCTCCATAGCAATTACCCAAGTCTTTTATCAGTCATTTCTGGAAAGAAAATTAGAGCAATTGTGTCAGGATAGTCATATGGGCAGAAATTGCACACTCATTCTAACCACTTATGTCTCTGACTTTGTCCCTGCTTGATGGCTGCTTTTGTTCACGGCAGTTATGTGAAGCTTGATTGGACATGAGTAAATGTGGCACGCTGTGCTCACAAAGGACTGGCTTTGGCTTTTTCTCTTTCTACAAAAATAATTTCCACATTAGGCCTTGCCTTTTGTTTTATGGGCATAGTTATTCGCTAAACAATAGCATGACAGGTTTATCATTAAAAGGAGATGGGGTTGGGTTGGGGGTAGCAGCTAAGCCTAAGCATAGCTGATCAACAAAGATGAGCTTTTACACACTTATAAAGACTATTTTTGATCTATTCTATTGTAATTCATTCCATGCAGTAGGTTATATGCTGCAAGGGGAAAAACAATATTCAGATTAGGAAGGTTGTACATGTAGAGTAGTGGATGATTAAAAAATAAACTCGTAAGTATAATAGAAAAGGATCCATAAAACATAATCTAATGTTATGTTTGTTTTCATAAAGCTACATTTAAAAAATAGTTATCTTAAATCTGCATTGAGGATTCCTAAAATTTGTCTCCTTTATCTATATGCTTGTATTCTCAGAAACAAAGGCAAAACATGCAAAAGACCTTGTTGAAGCAGGTTTATTTTTAACACATGCATATATTGTTCAATATGAATAATAATCAAGTCAACTTTCAATTCCATTCTCCTTGTTTGAAAAATTTGCTATTAATTGTGCCCCCCCCTATAGTAGTAAAGAGTCTCCTGTACCTCATAGCTGGGTGAGGTACCTGCCAGACTAATCTATTCCCTGCTTGCCAGCCATAGTTCTTTACTCTATCTGTCTTAGCATATTGATTTCTGAACTGTCTTATTGGTTCCTAACATAATTATATCAGGAGTGGGTCTCTTAGTACAACTAATACATTTACACTATGGCATCCAGGGAAGCTTGTGTTTGTGCCATTGTTTTCAAGCTGCTGATTGGTTAAGTAAAATGCTGTTAACCTAAAATCATCAGAGTCAACACTACGTGGTGGATTATGGCATACCAATTTATTGCACAATGAACTGGAGCCCTTAAAAAACAGAAAAGGGAGACTATTGCAAAACATGTCACACAGTTTTGACTAACGCTTGTCTAATGCACGCTGCACTTAAAAAGCTACCAAGCAGTTTCTTTAATAATACACATTATATGCTTCCAATTATATTAGCTTTAATGAACCATTTATATGTGGAGTAGCTTTTACACATTATGTCATAAAGAAAGATTGTGGCCTATTTATTTCACTGTTCTTAATTGTTGTCAGAATGAGACCTGAAACTTGAAGACCTTATTTTTCAAAATCAGACCCAGAGAGGGGGGCACCAATTTATCACTTCTTTTTTTTCACCTATGCAGCAGCACTTGTGAAGGTCTGTTTTTTATTTAATTCTGAAGATTTTGTTGTTAATGGAAAAGCTGCCTTATAAATTAGGGAAGTGCTCAATTACTGGCCTGACAGGGATTGATCTAGTTCTGCTGTTGGTCACTACAGGTACTGGCAAGTGAAGACTAGCAAGAAACATAGTACAAGCTTAAGGCACATTACCATGCGGAGTATTCAGATTCACTTTCATTTGAAAAAGATGGCTAACCCATCTCATAAAATAGCACATTAGCTAAAAGCGATCTACAACACATTCTGAATTGTTATTAGATTGTTATTTAACCTACATTACATTAATAACAGGAAATTATACTGCACAATGGACTAATGTAATAAAGCAGCAATTATAACAGTTATGAACAATGAAGATGCCTTAAGTGGAAGGCTTTATGAAGTATGCCATCATTATCATGGTTTATCTGCTTTGTGAATTAAAGCTTTGTAATATAAAAGGTTCAAAAGTATATTACAATATAAGAATGGATGTAAATCATTATACTAAAAGTTAGAAAGATTATGTTTTTAACCTGAAAACATGTTCACCAGATGATTCTGCTTCACATTTCCAGCCTAAGCAACATGTTGGTGCTATATCAGATGATAGTACACATTGGATAAGGCCCGAAAACGGGCGACTATTCGTTCCAACGCAGGCAGCATGCAAACTTCGTGCTGCCTGCTAATTTAAATGACAGCATGTGCAGCCCTTTGCTAAACGCACTGTGAGTGGCTGCACGCCTTAGCAGGTGGCCAAGTTTGTGTGTGGCTAACACCAATTATAGCTAGCCTGTACTTCATAAAGTCAGCCTGTATCTCTTAAAGGGGAGATGCATTCTGGCTGCAGCAGGTACTGGAAGTCATTCTTAGAGGAGTGTATGACCTACAGGGAGCGTGAAGATGGCACAACATGGAAGTGAGAGGACTCCCAGATTTTCAGATGCAGTCCTCGAGGTCCTGGTGCAGGAGGTGGACAGGAGGAGAGGTGTTCTCTATCCACAGGGGGCCAGGAGGCCCTCCAGACACATGCTGAAAAGGGAATGGGAGCTGATAGCTGTTGCTATCAATGTAAGCAGTGTAGCCTCGAGGACGTGGATGCAGTGCAGGAAGAAGTTTAATGACCTCATATGAGTGGTCAAGGTCAGTGAATTCCTCTTCAAATGCCATATCCCACCATCTGCACCACTAGCCTCACACGCCGCTCAATGCACCACACCCCCATCACTCACCTACCAACAATCTCTGTCAAACATGATTTAGACCTCACATTCATAGCTTCACCTCACCCTCACACACTTACCACTGCTGCAAGCCTCACACCCACATCTCACAGCTTTCACACACTGCCAACTATTCAACCATGACAGGCACATCACCCAAGCACATTGCACCAAACTCACTGAGAAATTTCCCTTTTTCTTGCAGGTCAAGGTGGCTCACAACCAGTGGCAGCAGGAGCTACTTGCAGGGAGATAGGCTTGCCTGCATGAACTGACCCCCATGAAGGAGATGGTGTTGGAGGTAATTGGAGCTGCCATCATTGAGCACGTGGCCAGTGGCAGGGCTGAAACAATACAAGATGACGGTATCCTCATACCTAATCCTCCTTCACACATCCTTTTTTAAAATTCATTCATGGGATGTGGACGTCACTGGCAAAGCCAGCTTTTATTGCCCATCCCTAATTGCCCTTGAGAAGGTAGTGGTGAGCCACCTTCTTGAGCCACTGCAGTCTGTGTGGTGAAGGTATTGTGTAGTTAGGTAGGCTCTGGAGTTCCATGATTTTGACCCAGCAACGATGAAGGAATGGCAATATATTTCCATGTCGGGATGGTGTGTGACTTGGAGGGGAACTTGTAGGTGGTGGTGTCAAATGCTACCTTGATGTCAAGGGCAGTCACTCTCACCTCACCTCTGGAATTCAGCTCTTTTGTCCATGTTTGGACCAAGGCGGTAATGAGGTCTGGAGCCGAGTGGTCCTAGCGGAACCAAAACTGAGCATTGGTGAGCAGGCTATTGTTGAGTAATTGCCGCTTGATTGTACTGTCGATGACACCTTCCATCACTTCGCTGATGATTGAGAGTAGACTGATGGGGTGGTAATTGGCCGGATTAGATTTGTCCTGTTTTTTGTGGACAGGCCATACGCGGGCAATTTTTCACTTTGTTGTTTCTGTACTGGAACAGCTTGGCTAAAGGCGCAGCTAGATCTATTCTGAATCTATCCCATTTAGCACGGTGATAGTGCCACACAACACGATGGAGCGTGTCCTCAGTGTGAAGACGGGATTTTGTCTCCACAAGGACTGTGCGGTGGTCACTCCTACCAATGCTGTCATGGACAGATGCCTCTGCGACAGGTAGATTGGTGAGGATGAGGTTAAGTAGGTTTTTCCCTCGTGTTGGTTCTCTCACCACCTGCCGCAGGCCCAGTCTGACAGCTATGTCCTTCAGGAATCGGCTAACTCCGTCAGTAGTGGTGCTACCATGCCACTCAGAGACATTCACCTGAGATGAGAAAGATAGTGGGTCACAGAGCATGAGGGAGCCAAAGGAGCAACATTTCTAAGAGTAACAGTCCTAAGGGCAGGTTTAGGAGAGTGCACTTCTCTGCTGAAGAGCCAGTGGACTCAGATGTCATGAGCCCAGCTCTGAAAGGAAGGCTGTTTAGTGAGAAACACACCTATATCCAGGCACTGAAGTCCATTTGTCAGGATGTGCAGCAGGTGGCAGGAGTCAAACTGCCATCCTGTGTGCAACATCAGCAAAGTCCTTCTTTGCCAGAGCGTGTGGCAGTTCCAGGCACATTTACAACCACCCCCCCCAGGATGCGTGGCCAGAACAAATGAGTGCCTCATCAAGTGATGCACAGGCTGAAGCCCTTGGGCCTAAGGAGAGAGACTTGAAGAATTCTGTATTGTAGGTTCCGATTGTTTCAAACTGGTATCTCTCAGCTTTTCCACAATTCGATAGGAATCATTTGGTCAACCTTGCCGCTGATTCATGGCTATCTCGAAGCTGGTGCCAGTACCAGTGACACAGCTGGAGTTCACTCACATGATACTCTTCTCTCAGGATAGTACCAGGTCTACTGGGTCAAACTGCCCAGGCAGAAACAGAAATGCAGCCTTCACTAGGTCTATCCCAAACATCGGCTGTCATCAGACAAAGACCACCTCAGTCTCAAGAGACTTTTAATCCATGTTTGTAACCAGCCATCTCTTATGAAACTGACCCTCAGATGGTACCTATAAATAACATTAGAATATATGATGGGAAGTTGTTGTTATGTCTTCTAGCGCTTGTAGTGCTTTGTAAAGATGACTCTGGACTCGGTAATTTGTAATTATAACTACTGTTTTATTTGTGTTGTAATGGCTGCCTTCCGCATGGTGCGGGGTGATATTTTCCAAGTCCTGTGCGGCGCCTGTGCACTACTTTCCCAGCATCGTAGTGCTGCTACACTTGATTTGAGTGTTAGTACACTTGTACAATGTAGTCCCAACATAACTATGTAACATCCCTCTTTCCCAACAAAACTAATTACATCAATTTTCTATTTTACAATGTTTCCAGTTGAATAACGTTAACAAAATACAGAACGTGAGCTTTCTTTGCTCAATTTATATATAGATATTTGTCCATGTTGTTTTACTGTTCTGTGCAAATTATAATTGTCTTTATAATTATTCGCGATACCGCTCAGGTGGTTGTATGTTACTCCTCCATCTTGTGGACTTGGCTGTAACTATTCCTTTCTGCGGTGTTTTGGTGTGTCCTTTTCTTGTTGCCGGTGCTGTCGTGTTTGGCTCTGGAGAGTGCATGTTTGCAGTTGTATTATTTGAGGTGTTTGTTTCTGGCGTTATATTGTTTTCCGTGTCTGGTACCCTAACTGCTGTTAATGTTGTCCGCTGTTTGACAGCTTCAGGTGAGGGTCTGATATGGATCCTGTTTTGCCTGTATTGGTTTCCAGCTTCTGTCTCTACCAAGTAAGATCTTGGAGTATCAGCTTTTCCAATAACCTTGGCTGGACTCCATGTTCTCAACAACGGATCTTCTTTATGTACTGATTGCCCATTTAGCAGCTCCGGTAGTGGTTTTGCATGCTTGTTATAGTGTGTGCTCCCTGTAGCTTGTGTTTCCATCAGCTTCTGCCGAACGTGCTCTTGGTCCTGGGGAGGATATACCTTTGCTGGTAGAGATGTTTTGTATTTTCTACCGTTTAGTAGTTCTGCTGGTGATTTCGAGTCTGCTCTCAAAGGTGTCGATTTGATTGCCAAAAGGGCGAGGCCTTGGTCTTCTCCCATCTCCTTACTTTTAATGAGAGCTCTTTTGACTGTTTGGATCTGTCTTTCAATAAATCCATGTCCCCTTGGGTAATGTGGGGATGAGGTAATTATTTTAAATCCATATATTCCAGCCAGTGCTCTGAATTCGCTGGAGGTGAATTGTGTCCCATTGTTGCAGATGACCTTCTCTGGGATGCCCTGTTCTGCGAATAAGTTTTTTGCAATTTTTGTGATTGTTGTGGCTCTCATGTCGTTTATCCTTCTGACAAAAGGAAATTTTGAGTAGTAGTCTGCTACTATGATGTACCACTCCTGGTTGCACAGGAACAGATCTGTTCCGACTGTGTGCCATGGTCTCGGGGGTACTTCCATTTGAATCATCTCCTCCTTCTGCTGTGTGTTTCGGTATTTCTGGCATATGCAGCATGTGGAGACCATTTGTTCTATGCTTTTGTACATGCCTATCCAGTACACAGCTGATCTGGCTCTTAGTTTACATTTCTCCATCCCCATATGGCCTTGGTGTATTAAGCGGAGAAGTTCCGTTTGCATCGTTTTTGGTATTATGATTCTTGAGCCAGCAAGGAGAACACCGTCCTCCACCGAGATGTCGTCTCTGATTGTCCAGTACTGTTGGATTTGGTTTTGGACCTGCTGGATCTTCTCCGGCCACCCCTGTATTACCTGTTGCATGAGTAGTAGCAACTCCTCTTCTTTACCAGTCTCCTCTTGAATTTGGCTAAGCTTTGTGGGAGTAACATTTACGAGGTGGTGTATTTTTACTGTCAGGCCCTTCATCTCGTGTTTTTCGTGTGGTGACAATCGAGACAATACATCTGCCAGTGCCATTTCTTTTAGTTTGGTGTATAATTTTTCTTTTAGCTCGAAGGGTATTTTTCTTGGAGCGTGGATGACGGGTTTTACCTCTGGATCTATTGTTATATAATACTTGAACTCCCCGAAGCATCCTACAGTGTCATCAAAACATTCTGGATACATGTCCATCAAATGTTTCGTGTCCATGATTTGTGGATGATTCTCCAGTGGGGTGTTGCTGTTGACTTTCAGTGATGTTTTTGTTAGTTCGTGGGTTACCGAGATTAACCCCAGCTTCTCGCAGCTGTTTAATCCCAGGATCGCCGGTCCCTCGGAGTCAGTCACATAGAACATGCAGTTGATGTTTCTGCTTTTGTGTGTTCCTTTTATATAGGTTGTTCCGAGTTGTCTGATCTCGCTCCCCCCATACGCTGTCAGCGTGACGTTGTTTGCTTTTAAACACCCTCTTTTTGGGTATCTATCTTCGCCCAAGTTTTCGGGGAAGATCCTCTGGTATAGCCTCAGTGGAAGGATGTTGCTCTGAGCTCCTGTGTCCAACTTTACTTTTAGATTGACGGTTGTGGACTGCCCTTTGATCCTCTTTTTAATCTGGATGATAGTGTGCCATTCTTTCTTTGGGGTGCTTTCCGCTCTGGACGTTTTGTGTAAGAGAACCTTTATGGTTTCAATGTTCAGAGCTTTGTCGTACCCGCAGTCTTCGTCATCTTGCTCACCCATGGTATGGATTTTGTTTTTCTTTTGTTGTTTCTGCTGCCCACCTCTGCTTTTGGTGTGTAGCCCCTCTCTTTTAGCTCTGCACATCTTTTGCCAGTCGTTTGCTTTACCACACGTGTTGCAGCTTGTTCCACACGCTGGGCATTTTCTTCTGTCTGTGTAGTCGTGTTGTCTTCCGCAGTTTCTACACGTATTCTTCCTGCTGTCATATACTTGTTTTTGTGTGCTGTGCTTTTCGCGCACTGCATCTACTCTGTGATCCGGTTCGGGAGTTGTCCGCACGTCAGCCGTATGAGTATTCAGCATTTTCATCTGTTGTTTTGTGGCTTTGTGAGCCCTCGCTGTATCTATGGCTTCTGATATTCCGAGCTTTTCTTTTCCTATTAGTTCATTTTGCACTTCTGTATGTGCTGATCCCCATATTAATTGGTCTACCAGCCTTTCTTCTAGTTCCGTAAACTTGCATTTGCTGGCTTCGTTTTTTAATCTCGTCAGGAAATTGTCAGCCGTTTCACCAGGTTCCTGTCTTAAGCTTTGGAATTTATACCTGTGTATGCAATGGTTTGATTTAGGCTCGAGATGGTTACTGAACTTTTCATAAATCTCCGTAGGGTTTGTTTTATCCTCTTCAGATAAACTCCAGCTGTTATAGAGATCTAAGCCTTGTTCTCCCGCCCACAGTAGAATGTAGCTGACTTTTTCCTCATCGGAGGAGCCTTTTAGGAAACTTTTAAATGTAAGCTCGCATTTTTGCTTAAATTTCCGGAAAGCTTCCACGATATCGTCGGCTTCCCAGTTCATGATGGGGAACATATTCGCGGTCAGTGCATTGGAGGCCACCATTTTAGCTGCCCGTACAATTCGCGGTTACAACGCTGCAGAGTTTACTTTTAAATTTCTTTCTTCAATCTGATATCGTTTTTATTTGCGTAAGTTTTACTCACTTATACCGCTGCCACCATGTTATGTCTTCGAGCGCTCGTAGTGCTTTGTAAAGACGACTCTGGACTCAGTAGTTTGTAATTATAACTACTGTTTTATTTGTGTTGTAATGGCTGCCTTCTGCATGGTGCGGGGTGATATTTTCCAAGTCCTGTGCGGCACCTGCGCACTACTTTCCCAGCATCGTAGTGCTGCTACACTTGATTTGAGTGTTAGTACACTTGTACAATGTAGTCCTACATAACTATGTAACAGTTGTGTACTGGCAACCAGGGGAATCGCAGTGATAATCAGCAATAAGGTGTGGGGATAGAGAGGGACACTGCGCTAACCATCATTTGGTTTGTAAACTGATTGTTGTGTTCAGTGATTTCCTTTAATTGTGTGATATTGGGATGGGCAGGGAGGAGGAATGAAGTGGCTTTTGTGTTCTCAGAGGCTTTACGTTTGAAGGTTGCACCCTAAGGGCTGGGATTTACTGCATAGGCACTGGCAGTGGGGCTAATATATAGTGAGGAGAGTGTAGAAATTAATAAAGAACCCAGTGTTGCAAAAGAGCTTACCCATGACTTGGCAAATGCAGAAATTAAACATCACCCTGGCTAATATTGCATACTGAAGTCTGGAAGGCACCATTAGTATACAAATTGAGAGCTATGCACAGAGTATGCATTGGATTTGAGCTGTAGATCTGGGTCCAGAAGGTGGCACTGATCATCCAGGGCATCATTGCTGAAGCCCAGGGCTGGATTTTGCTACGGGGGCGGGTTGGAGGTGGGAAACCCACATTCGGGCTTGTTGTCCCGCCTCCATGGAGATGTGGCCAACCCAATGGGTTTTCCTCTGATTGACCTTGTTGAGCCCGCCCTGTGGGCTCAGCAGGCCAATTAAGGGCCACCCGGCAACAGGTGACGTCAGAGATTGACATTTCATCTGTCAAAAGCTTTTGGCAGATGAAAGATCAGTGTTTAACAGCTGTTTGAAGCTGTCAAGCACTGAAAAACTGCTAATTCAGCCTCAGTCCTTTCTCAGGATAACTTTAAAATCATTTTGCTGCAGAAACCAAGAAGCTGATTTTTTTTTAAAAATCGGAGCTTCTGTTGTTCTTGCAGCCGACTCCCGACACCGGAATGCAGGACTCCTGTAAAGGTAAGTAAAAGTAAGTTAAACTTATTTAAACACTTTAAACACTTGTAAAACACTTACCTTTGCACTCCTGCACCCCTCACTCACCTGAACACTGGGCATCTCGACCCCTCCAAGACCTCAGACCCACGTCCCGCCTCGAAAACTTTTCGTGGTTTGGAGCTGTCGGGAAGCCCACAAACCAGCAATAAAAATCGCTAATAGGCAAAAAACTACCTGTTAACTACCTCTTAACAGGCAGTTTAATTGCCTTTAATCCCTTCCCGCCTCTGGGAGTCGGGTTCCAGCACTTGTTGGCAACCCGACTCCTATGAAATTGACATGGAGGTGGGTTGGAGGTGGGATGGGGTCGGGACCCCCAGATCTCCGATTTTTATCGCCCGCACGCCTCCAACCCGACTCCAGGGGCTTAGGAAAATCCAGCCCCCAGTCTCTTGATGCACAATTCCTCATTAATGCCTTTATGTATGCTCTGGGATGGGAAACAAAATAAAATGAGATCTTAGAGGCTACTGCTTCAAAGAAAGAAAGAAAGAAAGAAAGACAGACTTGCATTTACGTAGTGTCTTTCACAACTTCAGGATGCCTCAAAGCACTTTACAGCCAATGAAGTACTTTTTGAAGTGAAGTCACTGTTGTAATGTAGGAAACACAGCAGCCAATTTGCACACAGCAAGCTCCCATAAACACCAATGTGATAATGACCAGATAATCTGTTTTAGTGATGTTGATTGAGTGATAAATATTCACCAGGACACCGGGGATAACTCCCCTGGTCTTCTTTGATATTGTGCCATGGGATCTTTTACGTCCACCTTAGAGAGCAGACGGGTCTTGGTTTAACGTCTCATCCGAAAGGTGGCACCTCTGACAGTGCAGCACTCCCTCAGTACTGCGCTGGAGTGTTAGCCTAGATTTTTGTGCTCAAATCAAATTGACTGCTGAAAACGTGCACCTGAGTTAACCCACCAAAAAAAACATTAGTCCCCTTCAAGACCCATCAGGAGCCCAATCTGCCTTATGTAAATGGGGTGTAGCTAATTCCATCAGTCCATTTTACCCGTTAACTGCCCCAAACAATTACCACCACTTTATAAGTGGTGGTAAGAGCTGCAGGAAGGTATCCCTGAGGGCGATGCCAAAATTTGGGAGGCCGTTTTGTGTGCTGAGATTGGTGGTACTTTGCCTGCATATTGAATCTATTAGCACTTTGAATGTTCAGTCAGAACCTTTGTTGCTAGTTTCAATCAGCTCTGCTCACAGGACTGATTTGCATTGATTTGCATTCTCAATGGGAATTTCTCTATTTTTATATTGGAGGAGGAGGATATGGAAGGGGTTATATTAAAAGCTCTTAGAGTCAGGCCTCACAGGCTTTAACTGTCAGAGTCTCAGATGGCGGCACTTTCCCCTGGAGGTTATTGAGAAAATATGTCAACAGTTGGCTGAAGATCTGCAGCTCATTTCCATCAGGACAACCACATTGTCTGCACCAGTCAAGGTCACAAATAATTTCTTTGTGTCTGGATCCTTCCAGGCAGCATCAGTTGACTTTTTCCACATTATTCAGGTAGCTGCTCACCATTGTATCAATAAGATAACTGATGCCCTATTCAAAAGGACTCAATTCATATCCTTCCCAATGGAAGCAGACAAAGAGCAAACTATCTAGAGCTACAGATTGGCAAAGTTCCAAATGGTGCAAGGACTAATTGATGGAACATGTTGGAATTAAAAGCCCCATATGACAATCCCCTGAATTTTATGAATAGAAAAGGCTTTCATTCTATTAATGTCCAGTTAACGTGTGATGCCAAGCACTTTATCCTGCACACCAGTGCCAGATTCCGAGGCATCTGCCATGATGCTTTCACCATGGCTAATGACTGCAGTAAGGCATCTGCAGACAGAAGGAGACAGCAGATACAATGATGCTCATGCCTCTACAAGAAGTGTCTAGAGTTCTGAAGGCCTGCTTCAGCTGCCTGAATAAATCAGGTGGAGCCCTGCAAACGTCTCAAGGATCAATATAGTTTGCTGTATCTGCATAATATCACAATGAAGAAAGGCTTGTCACTTCTGGAAGCTGAAAACAATGGTGATGAAGAGGGGAGTGAAAGGATCTCCCTCCCCATTGCTTGAAGAGTGTGCACAGGAAGGAGACGATGTGGGACAGAACAGCTATCGGCTGCAGAAAGAAAAGTGCAACTGATCGCCCAGTGCCTCCAATAAATAAAGGTTGACTCACAAAATCAAGTAACTTCACATCTGCCTCTTCTCCACCCCACACTCATAAAATCCCTCACTAGCAAAGACTTCTGCCAAGTTCCTTCATAAGGTAAATGTCTACATTTTCCCTGCTATTATCCAAATACCTAAAAACAGAATGAATGTGCAGAAATTAACTCAGAAATGTATTTGCATAAGCTGTGTTTACAGAACACCACATTCCAATCACACGATCTACAAGTGCTTCCTAACATTGTGCCTACCTCTGTGCCAACTACCCTACTTGATAATGCTCCTCATGCACAACTCCTACAATGTGTTCGCTGAGTGACACAAAATTGATCAGTGGATGTCTGGGGTTCCTTTGGAGCTGCAGCAGCCTTAGTTGACTCACATCTAGGAGAAGCAGCTGTCCGAGATGGACCAACATCTGGCATCCTTTCTCACACAGTGGCAAGGGTGCCAGGCCCATGTCTGAAGTGCCCTCAGGGAGGAGTCCTTAAGGCAACAGGCTCAAGATTACTCTCTAGAAAGACAGTGACATACCGGTATCCATTCCTTGCAGCTAAGTGTTGCTGGGCACAGGCTCAGAGGAGTTACTGATCAGTGTCAGTGCAGACTGAATAGTACCAACAAAGTCTCGGAAACTCTGTGAAAGTGTTCTGTTCAAAGCATCTCTGGCAGCATTCTTAGTTGCCACTGCAAAAAGCCTAGAGGAGTATAGAAAGTGCAGGGGTGAAATTAAAAGGAAATTAGGAAAGCAAAAAGAAGACATGAAAAAATATTGGCAAATAAAATCAAGGAAACATAGAAACATAGAAGATAGGAGCAGGAGTAGGCCATTCGGCCCCTCGAGCCTGCTCCGCCATTTAATGAGATTATGGCTGATCATCCAAATTCAGTACCCTGTCCCTGCTTTCTCCCCATATCCCTTGATCCCTTTAGCCTTAAGAAATATATCTAACTCCTTCTTGAATATATTTAATAAGTTGGCCTCAACTGCCTTCTGTGGTAGAGAATTCCACAGGTTCACCACTCTCTGGGTGAAGAAATTCCTCCTCATCTCAGTAGTAAATGCATTACCCCTTATCCTTAGACTGTGACCCCCTGGTTCTGGACTCCCCCGCCATCGGGAACATCCTTCCTGCATCTAGTCTGTCTAGTCCTGTTAGAATTTTATAAGTTTCAATGAGATCCCCTCTCATTCTTCTAAACTCTAGCGAATATAAGCCTAATCGATCCAATCTCTCTTCATACATCATTCCTGTCATCCCAGGTATCAGTCTGGTGAATCTTCACTGCACTTCCTCCATGGCAAGAACATTCTTCTTCAGATAAGGTGACCAAAACTGCACACAATACTCAAGGTGTGGTCTCACCAAGGCCCTTTACAACCGCAGCAAGACATCCTTGCTCCTGTACTCGAATCCTCTCGCTATGAAGGCCAACATACCATTTGCCTTCTTAACCGCCTGCTGCACCTGCATGCTTACCTTCAGTGACTGGTGCACAAGTACACCCAGGTCTCGTTGCACTTCCCCTTTTCCCAATCTATTGCCGCTCAGATAATAGTCTGTCTTCCTGTTTTTGCCACCAAAGTGGATAACCTCACATTAATCCACATTATACTGCATTTGCCATGCATCTGCCCAATCACCCAACCTGTCCAAATCATACTGTAATTTCTCTGCATCCTCCTCACAGCACACACGCCCACCCAGCTTTGTGTCATCTGCAAACTTGGTGATATTACATCTTGTTCCCTCATCTAGATCATTAATATATATTGTGAATAACTGGGGTCCTAGCACCAATCCCTGTGGTACCCCAATAGTCACTGCCTACCACTCGGAAAAAGACCCGTATATTCCAACTCTTTGCTTCCTGTCTACCAACCAGTTCTCTATCCAAGTCAGTATCTTA
This sequence comes from Somniosus microcephalus, assembly GCF_052327205.1. NCBI lineage: Eukaryota > Metazoa > Chordata > Chondrichthyes > Squaliformes > Somniosidae > Somniosus > Somniosus microcephalus. The sequence continues at coordinate 169,171,241 of NC_140993.1, read as the reverse complement.
CCCCCAATCCCATGTGATTTAAATTTGCACGCCAATCTCTTATGCGGGACCTTATTGAAAGCCTTCTGAAAGTCCAAATACACCACATCCACTGGTTCTCCCTTAACTATTCTACCAGTTACATCCTGAAAAAAATCCAGTAGATTAGTCAAGCATGATTTACCTTTTGTAAATCCATGTTGACTTTGTCCGATCCTGTCACTGTTTTCCAAGTGCTCTGCTATTACATCTTTTATAATGGACTCTAGCATTTTCCCCACTACCTATGTCAGGCTTACTGGTCTATAATTCCCCATTTTCTCTCGACCACCCTTTTTAAATAGCGGGGTTACATTTGCTACCTTCCAATCCATGGGAACTATTCCAGAGTCTATAGAATTTTGGAAGATGACCAGCAATGCATCTACTATTTCTAGAGCCACTTCCTTAAGTACCCTAGGATGAAAATTTTCAGGCCTTGGGGATTTATTGGCCTTCAATGCCATCAATTTCCCTAACACCATTTCCCTCCAAATACTGATTTCATTCAATTCCTCCCTCGCATTAGACCGTATGTTCCCTGACATCTCTGGAAGGTTATTTGTGTCCTCCTTTGTGAAGACAGAACCAAAGTATGTATTTAATTGGTCTGCCATTTCTTTGTTCCCCATTATAAATCCCCCTGATTCTGACTGCAAGGGACCTACACTTGACTTCACCAATCTTTTTCCCTTCACATAACTATAGAAGCTTTTACAGTCAGTTTTTATGTTCCCTGCAAGCTTACTCTCATATTATATTTCCCCCCTCTTAATTAATCCCTTTGTCCTCCTTTGCTGTGTCCTAAACTGCTCCCAATCCTCAGGTTTCCTGCTTTTTCTGGCCAATTTATATGTCCTCTCCTTGGATCTTATGCTATCCCTATTTTCCCTCGTTAGCCACGGCTGAGTCACATTGTTTGTTTTATTTTTATGCCAAACAGGGATGAACAAATTCTGTAGTTCATCCATGTGATCTTTAAACGTTTGCCATTGCCTATGCACCATCAACCCTTTAAGGAACATTCCCCAATCCATTCTAGTGAACTCACGCCTCACACCATCGTAGTTTCCTTTATTTAAATTCAGGACCCTAGTCTCTGAGTCAACTACTTCACTCTTGATGTTAATGAAGAATTCTATCATATTATGATCGCTCCTCCTCAAGGGGCCTCACACAACAACATTGCTAATTAATCCTTTCTCATTACATAATACCCAGTCTAATATGGCCTGATCTCTAGTTGGTTCCTCAACATATTTGTCCAGGAAACCATCCCGTATACACTCTAGGAATTCCTCCTCCACAGTATTGTTACTAATTTGGTTAGCCCCATCTATATGTACATAAGAACATAAGAAATAGGAGCAGGAGTAGGCCATTCGGCCCTTCGAGCCTGCTCTGCCATTCAATGAGATTAAAGTCACCCATGATAACTGCTGTGCCCTTATTGCACGCATTTCTAATTTCCCATTTAATGCCATCCCCAACCTCAGCATTACTGTTTGGGGGTCTGTATACAACTCCCACTAACGTTTTCTGCCCCATGGTATTTCTCAGCTCTGCCCATACAGATTCCACATCATCAGAGCTAATATGCTTCCTTACTATTGTGTTAATCTCCTCTTTAACCCGCAATGCTACCCCACCTCCTTTTCCTTTTTGCCTGTCCTTCCTGAATATTGAATACCCCTGGATGTTGAATTCCCAGCCTTGGTCACCCTGGAGCCATGTCTCCGTAATTCCAATTACATCATATCCGTTTACATCTATTTCCGCAGTTAATTCATCCACCTTATTATGAATGCTCCTCGCATTAGGACACACAGCCTTCAGGCTTGTTTTTTTTACACTGTTAGTCCTTTTAGAATTATTATTTACTGTGGCCCTGTTTGATTTATGCCCTTGATTTCTCTGCCTTCCACTTTTGCTTTTCTCCTGCCTGTCTTTTGCTTCTATCATTGCTTCTCTTTCCTCTATCTCCCTGCACAGGTTCCCAACCCCCTGCCATTTTAGTTTAAACCCTCCCCAACAGCACTAGCAAACACTCCCCCTAGGGCATTGGGCCCGGCCCCACCCAGATTGTACTGGTCCCACCTCCCCCAGAACCAGTTCCAATGTCCCAGGAATTTGAATCCCTCCCCCTTGCACCATTCCTCTAGTCACATATTCATCTGAAATATCCTTCTATTTCTACTCTGACTAGCATGTGGCACTGGTAGCAATCCTGAGATTACTACCTTTGAGGTCCTTTTTTAAAATTTACATCCTAACTCCCTATATTCAGCTTTTAGGACCTCACTCTGGTTTTTACCTATATCGTTGATACCTATATGCACCATGACAACTGGCTGTTCACCCTCCCCCTCCAGAATGCCCTGCAGCCGCTCCGAGACATGCTTGACCCTTGCACCAGGGAGGCAACATACCATCCTGGAGTCTCGTTTGTGGCCGCAGAAACGCCTATCTATTCCCCTTACAATAGAATCCCCTATCACTATAGCTCTCCCACTCTTTTTCCTCCCGTCCTGTGCAGCAGAACCACCCATGGTGCCAGGAAGTTGGCTGCTGCTGCCTTCCCACGATAAGCCATCTTCCTCAACAATATCCAAAGTGGTACATCTGTTTGAGAGGGGGATGGCCAAAGATGTTTTATAAATACATAAAGAGCAAAAGGATAATTAAAGTAAGATTAGGGCCTATTAGAGACCAAAAAGGAAGCTTGTGTGGAGGCGGACGACGTGGGTATAGTTCTTAATGAATACTTTACGTCTGTCTTCACAAAAGAGGGGGATGATTCAGACATTACAGTTAAGGAGGAGGAGTGTGAAATATTAGATGAGATAAATATTGTGAGAGAGGAAGTATTAAGGTAGATAAATCGTCAGGCCCAGATGAAATGTATCCCAGGCTGTAAAGAGAAGCAAGGGAGGAAATAGCAGAGGCTCTGACCATAATTTTCCAATCCTCTCTGACTACAGGTGTGGTGCTGGAAGACTGGAGGACTGCTAACATTATACCATTGTTTAAAATGGGAGAAAGGGATAGACCGAGTAATTACAGGCCAGTCAGCCTAACCTCGGTGGTGGGCAAATTATTGGAAAAAATTCTGAGGGACAGTATTAATCATCATTTGAAAGGCATGGATTAATCAAGGACAGTCGGCATGGATTTGTTAGGGAAGGTCGTATCTGACCAACTTGTTTGAATTTTTTGAGGAGGTAACAAGGAAGGTTGAAGATGGTAGTACATTTGATGTAGTCTACATGGATTTTAACAAGGCTTTTGACAAGGTCCCACATGGCAGACTGGTCAGAAAAGTAAAAGCCCATGGATCCAAGGGAAAGTGGGAAGTTGGATCCAAAATTGGCTCAGTGGCAGGAAGCAAAGGCTAATGGCCGACGGGTGTTTTTGTGACTGGAAGGTTGTTTCCAGTGGGGTTCCGCAGGGCTCAGTACTGGGTCCCTTGCTTTTTGTGGTATATATCAATGATTTAGACTTCAATGTAGGTTGCATGTTTAAAAATTTGCAGATGATACAAAAATTGGTCGTGTGATTGATAGTGAGGAAGAAAGCTGTAGACTGTAAGAAGATATCAACTGGTCAGGTGGGCAGAAAAGTGACAAATGGAATTCAATCCAGAGAAGTGCGAGGTAATGCATTTGGGGAGAGCTGACAAGGCGAGGAAATACACAATTAATGGTAGGATACTGAGAAGTGTAGAGGAACAGAGGGACCTTGGAGTGCATGTCCACAGATACCTGAAGTAGCAGGACAGGATGATAAGGTGGTAAAGAAGGCATACGGGATAATTTCCTTTATTACCTGAGGCATAGAAACTAAGAGCAGAGAGGTTATGTTTGAACTGTATAAAACACTAGCTAGGCCACAGCTGTGTACAGTTCTGGTCACCACATTACAGGAAAGGTGTGATTGCAGTAAAGAGTATACAGAGGAGATTTACGAGGATGTTGCCAGGACTGGAGAATTTTAGCTATGAGGAAAGATTGGGGTTGTTTTCATTGGAAGAGAGGAGGCTGAGGGGATACTTGATTGATGTATATAAAATTATGAGGGGCCTGGATAGAGTGGATAGGAAGGACCTATTTCCCTTAGCAGAGAGGTAAATAACAAGGGGGCATAGATTTAAAGTAATTGGTAGGAGGATTAGAGGGGAGTTGAGGAGAACTTTCTTTTTACAGCTCCTGTATATTGTAGTACCGGCAGTGACCACACCGGTATATAAGCTGTGCGCATGCCTCTGTACCCCAGTCTAGAGATTACCCTCCTCCAGTAAAGAACTGTTATTTGTTTATGTACAGCATCCGTGTAATTATTTATCCACTGAACCACGGATCTAACAGTGGCGACGAGTGTTGATGCGAATCTACCTGCAACATAAAAAAAAAAATTAGTCGAGTCCAGGAACAAGGGCGTCGACCGCGAGCAACCGCCCAGCAGTCAGGCAGAGATCCAACTTCGCTGGGGAGGCTGTGGAGAGCCGGGCTTGGTTCCCCAGCCACAACGAGCAGTAAGAGACCGCGACAGGTGCAGAGCAGACCCATCCCGAGCAGCAGCGGCTGGAGCCAACCGACGGCAGAGAGAGAGAGCCGGGCAGCGTCGACGGGGTAAGAAAGAGGGTGAAGAGAGCAGGGCGCAGCCGGGGGTTGATCACTGAGCAGCATCGAGGAAAAATACTGCAAACCGGAGAGAGAGAGGGTAAGAAACAGCCGGGTTCTAGACTGAGCGGCGTCGACAAATATCAAGAGAAGAATGCGCAGAGCACAGCCAGGGATCACGGGCTGATTAGGGTCTGCGGGGCGAAGCAAGGGGAGACGCCATTGAGCCGTGGAGAAGCAGGGAGAACGCGGGAGACGCCATTGAGCTGCGGAGAAACAGGGAGAGCGCGGGAGCGCCATTGAGCCACGGAGAAGAAGGAAGAGCGCGGGAGACGCCATTTTGCGAAGCCACAGCGGAGAAGATGGGCGAGCGCGGGAAGGAAGGAAAGCGCGGGAGATGCCATTTTGTGCCAGCAGAGAAGAAGGGGAAGTGCGAGAGGTGCCATTGGTGATAGTTAATGCACAACCAAGGATGCCGAAGAGTGGCAGTAACTCTACGCTCGACAATGAAGTCGAAGATTGGGCGACATATGTGGAACGTATTGAGGTGTACTGCAGGGCGAATGAAGTGCCAGATGCTAATAAAGCACTGGTTCTGTTAAATTCCATGGGTGCAAAAACTTATGGGTTACTGCGAAATCTAATAACCCCAGAGAAGCCGGTAAACAAGAATTTTTAAAGCATGGTAGAAATCCTACAGGACCACTTCAACCCACACCGCTGCTGATAGCAGAACGATTTAAGTTCCATAAAAGGAACCAACACAAAGACGAAAGCAATGCTGAGTACCTAACGGAACTGCGCAAGCTATCGAAATACTGCCAGTTTGGAGCGGGACTAGCAGACACGTTAAGGGACAAGTTTGTGTGTGGGCTACAAAGTGAAGGAACCCAGAAACGGCTTCTATCAGAAAAGGACCTTACGCTGGACAAAGCTTTCAGTATGGCAGTATCACACGAAGCAGCCGCAAGGGGCGCTGCAGAGATACAACGGAGACCGCAAGAATATGGCACCAACGAAATGACCTATGGAACAGGGAAGTGCTATCGCTGCGGCAGAACAACACATGACCAGAAAGATTGTTGGTTCAAGGACCAAGTGTGCAGACAGTGTGGGAAAGCAGGACACATAGCAAGAGTCTGCAGGTCTGGGAAGAAAACCAACAGTAAGAAATCTCCACAGGAGAAGTACAAAAAGGTACACCAGGTGATGGACAGTGGTTCAGACGAACAGAAAATTGACACAGACTCCGGAAGCAAGGAGCTGGGTTGTCTGAAACTACATAATGTAACCGAAATGGAGGATCACCAGACGATCTGGGTTACACTCAAGATAGACGGAGTCCAAGTGGAAATGGAATTGGACACAGGGTCAGCTCTAACAGTCATAAATCAAAGAGACTACAAGCGGCTATTTTCACACATACCCTTGAAAGCTACAGAGATTGTCTTGAAGACGTATACGGGGCAAAAAGTCTACCCCAAAGGAAAAATAAGGGTGAAAGTGACATATAAAGGTCAGGAAATACCTAAAATGGATATATATGTATTGCCAAATGGAGGACCACCACTGCTAGGACGTGAATGGATCCGGAAGATACATTTAGATTGGCATTCCATACAGGCACTGAAGGTGGAGGCCAAAAAGGATGACGACGTCACACCTGGACGACTGTCAAAAATGCTAACTGATGCAAAAGAAGTGTTCCAGGAGGGACTAGGAACACTAAAAGGAATAACAGCAACAATTAAAATAGAGGATAATGCAAGCCCAAAGTTTCTGAAGGCCAGACCAGTGCCTTATGCGATCAGACCAGCGGTTGAAGCAGAGCTGGAAGGGTTGGAACATTCAGGAGTACTGTCCAAAGTGGACTGGGGCGAGTGGGCTACACCCATCGTTCCTGTAATGAAGAGGTCGTTGAGTAATACGCCTGGGGAACCAAAGAAGGTCCGCATCTGTGGGGATTTTAAGGTGACAGTGAACCCAGTCCTTTACACGGTGCAATATCCGCTTCCACGAATTGAGGATATTTTCGCCTCGCTATCTGGTGGTAAACGCTTCACCAAAATTGATCTAGCCCAGGCGTACTTGCAAATGGAGGTAGAAGAAGCTTCGAAACATTACCTTACGATCAACACCCATAAAGGTCTCTATCAATACAACCGGCTGGTGTTTGGAGTAGCCTCGGCTCCGGCTATCTGGCAAAGGGCGATAGATCAGGTCCTGCAAGGGATTCCAGGGACCCAGTGTTATTTGGACGACATCTTGGTCACGGGCGAAAATGACGCTGATCACCTCGCTAACTTGGTGAAGGTGCTCGCCAGATTAAAGGAATATGGGCTACGAGCTAATCGCCACAAGTGCGAGTTTTTCCAGAAACAGATCTCATATTGCGGCCACGTCATCGAAGAAGAGGGGTTACATAAGTCCCCTGACAAGATAGAGGCAGGAGTCAAGGCTCCAGCACCGGAAAATGTGTCACAACTGAGGTCGTTCCTCGGGCGGTAAATTATTACCACAAGTTCTTACCAAATTTGTCTACGGCATTACACCCGCTGAACACCCTACTGCAAACAGGGGTACCATGGAAGTGGGATGACGAACGTAGACGAGCTTTCCAGAAGTGTAAAGAATTGATCACATCAAAAGAGGTGTTGGCCCATTTCAACCCAGCACTACCAAATCGTTTGGCATGTGATGCATCACCCTACGGCATTGGAGCGGTGCTGTCACACAAATTCCCAGACGGGTTGGAGAGGCCAGTAGCATTTGCGTCTCGGTCACTAAGCTCAGCCGAGCGCAACTATGACCAGATTGACAGGGAGGCCCTCAGCCTAGTATGGGGAATAAAAAAATTCAACCACTATCTGCATGGACAGAAGTTCACCTTGCTGACTGACCACCAACCACTTGTCTCCATCTTTAATCCTAAGAAGGGCGTGCCAGTAATGACTGCACAGCGGTTACAAAGATGGTCCCTGTTTCTAGGGGCGAATCAATATGAAATAGAATATAAAGGCACGAGACAGCATGGGAACGCTGATGGGCTATCGCGCCTGCCACTGCCTACTGTGGAGGAAGCACCAGCAGTGGACCCTATCGAGATATTTTATTCGTCGATAATTGAACGATTGCCAGTAACAAACGCGGATATAGAGAAGGAGACCCGCAATGATCCGACGCTGTCACGGGTATATGAATTGACGGTGAGGGGATGGCCAGCAGATGGCGACTCACTGTTGCCAGCATTCTCATCCAGAAGAGAACAGCTGTCAGTATGCCAGGGGACAGTGATGTGTGGATCCAGAGTGGTGATTCCACCCAAGTAAAGGGAGCGAGTGCTAAATGAGCTACATGAAGGTCATCTGGGGGGAGTGAAAATGAAAAGCCTAGCTAGGGCTTATGTGTGGTGGCCTGGAATCGATCAACAAATCGAAGACCTAACTAAGAGCTGCTTAGGATGCCAGAAGGTCCAAAATGCACCACTACATGCCCCTCTACACCCATGGGAGTGGCCCTCCTCTCCATGGCAACGGGTGCACATTGATTTCGCTGGTCCATTCATGGACTCAATGTTCTTAATTGCAGTGGATGCTCATTCAAAGTGGCCTGAGGTGATAAAGATGTCTTCAACCTCTACAGAGAAAACGATTGCTGTCCTACGGACCATATTTGCCAGAAACGGGTTGCCAGAGCAGATCTGCTCTGATAATGGACCACAGTTTGTGTCCAATGAGTTCAAACAATTCATGAAAAGGAATGGGGTAAGGCATTACACATCTGCCCCGTATCATCCAGCCACCAATGGATTGGCTGAGAGGTTCGTACAAACCTTTAAGAAGGCGATAAAGGCCATGTGCGATGAGGAAATTCCACTACAGCATAAGATGGACAATTTCTTATTAGCCTACCGAAACGCGACACATGCAGTTACCAACCAGACCCCGGCCATGATGTTCTTTAACCGAAGGTTGAGATCTCGTCTGGATTTGCTCAGGCCAAATGTGCGAAGAAATGTTGAGGACAAACAATTCCAGCACATCAACGAGAAGCCGACAAGGAGCTTCAATGTAGGGCAACCAGTCTTGGCCCGAGACTATCGAACAGAGAAGTGGCGACCCGGAACGATTAATGTACACAGTGGATGTCGGGGAGAACATTGTGAGACGCCACGTTGATCAGATCTTAGCATCACAGGAATGCGTCAACCCCATGTCTCGAGTACCTGGGGATGAACCCGACATCCCGGTAGTATGTACTTCAGACCCAGTAGCAGTGGAACCCGATGAACTACCCAATGAAAGGGGGTCAGAATCGCCTCTGCACCAAGAACAAGAACCTCCGGAAAGGCGCTATCCCGAAAGGGTCAGGAAGCCGCCCCAAAGACTGAATCTATAAATGGACTTTTGTTATTGAATGTACATGTAAAAATGTAATTGTTATTTGAATATTAAGGGGGTTTTATTAATCTAAAAAGGGAGGAATTGTAGTGTATGTGCTTTAAGTCAGAACTACTTTTTACAGCTCCTGTATACTGTAGTACCGGCAGTGACCACACCGGTATATAAGCTGTGCGCATGCCTCTGTACCCCAGTCTAGAGCTTACCCTCCTCCAGTAAAGACCTGTTATTTGTTTATGTACAGCATCCGTGTAATTATTTATCCACTGAACCACGGATCTAACAGAGGGGGTCTGGAACTCACTGCCTGAAAGGGTGGTAAAGGCAGAAACCCTCATCACATTTAAAACGTACCTGGATATGCACTTAAAGTGCCTTAACCTACAAGGCTACGGACCAAGAGCTGGAATGTGGGATTAGGCTGGATAGCTCTTTTTCAGCCGGCGCAGACATGATGGGTTCGATTTTGTCAATGGGGACTCCCACTTTTTCGGTTGTAACCCCGCCTCCATTGACTTCTGGCCAACCCACGCTATTTTCCCTTGATTGACCTTGTTAAGCCCGTCCAGCGGGCTCAGCAGGCCAATTAAGGGACACCTGGTTACTGGCGACGTCAGCAATTGACATTTCATCTGACAAGAGCTTTTGACAGATGAAAAATCAGCTCTGTGAAGCTGTCAAACACTGACAATCTGTCTTCTAACTTGAGCCCTTCTGCTCAGGCTCAGTTAGAGAGATCTCCAAGCCCGAAAACAGAGGCTGCAGCTTTTGCCAGTTCAACGGCCATTCTGCTTTCTGTGCCGGTGAGCTGAGGGACTCCCGAGAACTGAAGGAAGGAAGCCTGCAGGAAAAAGTAAAGGTAAGTAAAACTTATTAAAACACTTTGGCCTAGAAATTCAGTTTGGGGCGGCCAGCTCGCTCGCGCCCAGAAAGTACCGTTGCGCGCGGAGCCACTTGCGCCCGCCGGAAATTCAGTTTCAGTGCCCCAACTCGAAGGCGGCCGCTATTCAAGGGTTTCGGTGCCCCCGCTTGGGGCGCTGAAACTGAATATTGGCGCGCTAGGTGCCGCAGCGCCACCCGCTGCGGAGCGGCAGGCTGCGGTACTGCAGGCCTTCCTCCCTCTCTTAAGGGGGAGGTGCCTGCAACAGCGAGATCGCCGCTCGCTAGTGCCGGCAAATGAGCCCGGCACCACGGAGAAGTGCCGGGCTCCCGGAAAACAGCCGGCAATGCCGCGGGGGGGGGGTGGCTGTGGAGGAGGCCGGGGAAGGAGGTGCAGGCAGGCGGCCACCGAAAAAGCGGCCGACCGCACCTCTGCCTTAACTCGCCCCACTAACGCTACAAGAAGGCCTCATTTTCTGATCACTGTTTGCGGCCGCTGCGGAAGAGGCGGCCGCAACTAAATATGGCGGTTGGGCCGGTAGCGGGGCGGTAGCGGGGCACTGCGCACACCGATGACGTCATCGGTGGCGGCGCAGCGCTACTGGCTAACGCCGCCATTACCGCAGCGCTGAATATCGGCGAAAGCTCAGCAAGTGGCGTAAAAGCCCTCTTTGGGCGAAAACTGGGCGCAAAGCCTACTGAATTTCTAGCCCTTTACACTTACCTCACACACTTCCCTCTGCACACATACACCCATCACTCACCTGCACAACGGACATCTCGACCCCTCCAACCCCTGCAGACTGATGGTCCGCCTCGCTAACTTGGCGTGGTTCGGAGCCGTCGGACAGCCAACACTTCAGGGCTAAAAATAGGGATTAGGCAAAAAACTGCCTGTTAACTACCTGTTAACAGGCAGTTAATTGGCACTAATCCCCTTCCCGCCTCAGGGAGGCGGCTCCCAGCACAGGTCGGGTACCCACCTCTTGGGACATTGGCACGGAGGCGGGTTGGGGGCGGTGGGTTCCTGCCCCCCGATTCTGCAATTTTCCCACCACTCCCGCCTCCAAACCCGCCTCCTTGATGCTTGGAAAATCGAGCCCGATGGGCCGAATGGCCTCCTTCTGTGCGGTAAATTTCTATGATTCTATGGAAGCCACCATTGCCTTTAGAAGCTATTAATGCCACAGAAATCTCCTGGGATGTCACAGCTTCCAGGTGTTCTGTTTAAGTTATATTGAAGTGTTGTGTTTTAAAACAAATGAATTTGCATGGGTTTGAATAAAGATCTAAGGCTGCAGACAGTGAAGTACTAAATTAATACTTTGCATCTCTCTTCACTAAATATTAGAATGCTGCCAATGTCACAGTAAAGGAGGAAGTAGTAGAGAAATTGGGTAGGATAAAAATAGATAAATAGGAGATACTCAAAAGGTTGGCAGTGCTCAAAGTAGCATGGGATGCATCCTAGGCTGCAGAGGGAAGTATGGTTGGAAATTGCAGAGGCTCTGTCCACAATCTTCCAATCCTTATAGATATAGAAGTGGTACCAGAGGACTGAAGGATTGCAAATGTTGCATCCCTGTTCAAAAAAGGGGAGAGGGATAAATCCGGAAACTACAGACCAGTCAGCCAAACATTGGTGGTGGGGAAACTTTTAGAGACAATAATCTGGGACAAAATTAATTAGCACTTGGAAAATATGGCTTAATAAATGAAAGCCAGCACAGATCTGTTAAAGACAAATTGTGTTTGACTAAAGTTCTTTGATAAAGTTTCGGAGAGGGTTGATGAGGGTAGTCCAGTTGATGTTGTACATATGGGCCTAGAAATTCAGTTGGGCGCGCCAGCCGTTAGCGCCTTAGGAGGAGTAGATCTCGAGCGCTAGGCGCTTATTGCCCGGGCGCAGCGCGATCTGCGCCTCTCCCCAACTTCAGGACACATTTAGCGCCGGCGCAAAGTCTTAGCGCGCGCCCTGCTGCGCGCGCAGATCATGACGTCATTTAATAGTGCAACGCCCTTTGTGCGCCCCAAACCGGAACTTCACTCGCGCCGGCCCATTGTGCGCCGGGCGGCCCGAGCGACTGTGAAGTGGAACGGTACACAGGCCAGCCGGGCCGCGGGGAGCGCAAATTAAAGGGCACTTACCCAGCAGTATAAAGGCCAGCCATTTTGCAGCATTCACTCTTGTGCAACAGTTTTTTGGACAGAGACCAAGGAGGAGAGTTTACTGGTTTGGACCAACACTTGGACAGGTATTTTTGGCTCAGGCCAGAGCTTACCAATTATCTTTGCCTTCATTCAGAGCTCAGTGTTTGCCAGCATATAATGGGGGCTGCATTGGGTGGCAACGCTGAATTTCAGCCTTATGCCAGAAGGGCTTACAGACGCCGTGAGAGAGTGGCAGCCCTGGCTAGACGCAGAGGGGGCAACAGGCATCGCCAACTGAGGCCTTACCCACGCAGGGTATACCGCCAGCAGACCTCCTCTCTGACCATGTCTGCCGCGATGTGTGTTAGGAGGCTGCGATTCCGAAGGGAGGTGGTTGCAGACATCTGCCGGCTGCTTCAGAGAGATCTGCAGCCACAGCTGATGCGCAGGACGTCTCTGTCGGTGGCAGTGAAGGTGACAGTGGCTCTCAACTTCTATGCCTCCGGCTCCTTCCAATCCGCTACTGGGGACATCGCTAACATCTCCCAGTTCGCCGTGCATTGCTGCATCCGCCAGGTGACCGAAGCCCTTTTCAGAAGGAGACATCAATTCATCTCCTTCCCCATGACCCTGGACAAGCAGCAGCAGCGTGCAGTGGGGTTTGCAAGAATAGCGGGCTTCCCCATGGTGCAGGGCGCCATTGACTGCACGCATGTGGCTTTGCGGGCACCTCTTGAGCATGCCGAGGAGTACCGCAACCGGAAGGGCTACCATTCCCTCAATGTACAGCTGGTGTGTGACCACAGGCAGCGCATCCTAGCTGTCAATGCCCGCTTTCCAGGCAGCAGCCACGATGCCTTTATCCTGTGACAGACAACTGTGGCTGACATGTTCCAGGCACAGCCTCCCCCAAGGGGATGGCTTATCGGGGACAAAGGCTATCCTTTGTGTACCTGGCTCATGACCCCGCTCCGCGCGCCCACGACCCCTGCTGAAGAGGCATACAACGAGAGCCATCAAGCGACGAGGAACCTCATAGAACAAACAATCGGCGTGCTCAAGCAACGGTTCCGCTGTCTCGATCGCTCCGGGGGAGCCCTCCAGTATTCGCAGGATCGAGTCTCCCAATTCGTCGTCGTTTGCTGAATGCTGCACAACCTGGCTATCCGCAGGACTCAGGCACTGCCACCTCACGTTGGACCACCACCTCAGGAGGAGGAGCAGAAGGAGCATGAGGACGATGAGGACGAGGAGTACCAGCCCAGGAGGGACGCACAAGGTCCAAGGGCCGCCCGTCGGCGGCTTATTGAACGTCACTTCTAAGCCCCCTGTCAGGGAATGGCTTGTGCCAATGATAGAACATGATTGCAGCCGCTCCGCAAGCCCTCAGCCGGTTAAGGCAACAAACACTTCAAAGATCAAACATGGACAATGTGAATAAATAAAATGCTTTATTGTACAAACCCTGGGCCCTTCCCACATGAAAACCAAAAACAGATGAAACCCCCAAAAAACACTCAAACACATTACTCGCTCCCACAACCTGGAGAGGATTAACAAAATAGGGCAACTAAAATGGCCGTCATTCTCGGCCTTCATCAAAAACAAACATCACATCATCGGCCTTCAAAAAACAAACATCCAATTCTCGGCCTCAAGAAACAAACACAAATGGCCACACATTCGACTATTTGGCCCGCTAGGGCGATGCCTTGGCCATCTTTGGGTGGCCCCTGCCCGCCCTGCTGCTCCGCCTCAAAGTATGGCCATTGGCTGCTGCAAGGCTGGGGGCAGGCTCCTGAGGGGCACATGTCGTGACGGCAGAAGCCCTTGGGGGTCGGCCTAGTCGAGGTCTGGCCGTCGAGCGGGCAGCTGTTGATTGCTGCAGCTGTGGCTGGCCAGCATCAGTCGCTGCTGCAGCTCCAGGCAGCTCCACTGGGGGAGTGGCAGTGGCGGCTGGAGGAATGGCGGCAAGCTGGCGGATGGCAGGCGCTCGCTGGTCACCTGAGACACTGGCACTCGCCCGGGCCAGCACTGCAGCATGCGCACCAATCTGCCGAGGGACAGACCGCTGTGCTGCTGCAGCGCGCCGGGTGCCCTGGCAATGCCTGGCTGACACAGCGAGTGTGGCAGCAGTGAGTGCCCGTGTTGACCTGTTCACTGACCGCAGCAGAGCAGCCAGTGACTGGACGGCACCACTGATCACCTGGCCAGTCGCTGACAGATCTGCCCGGTATTCCGCCCGACTGGTGGCCTCTAAGGGCCCGAACTCGGCCACACTCCGAGAGAGGGAATCGATGGACTCAGGCAACCGTGTCACTGCCGCCATGAGCTCCGTGTGCCGGCGCTCCGAGTCCGCGGACAAGCCTTCGAGGCGTTCCATCTCCTCGGCGAAGAGCATCTCCTGACTGGAGGCCGGACTCTCCCTCTGGGGAGAAGGCCGCTGAGCTGGCCGACCCTTCCTGCGTTGCTGGAGGCCGCTGGGCCCAGCAATTGGACTCCCCTCCGACGCATCCCCCCTCTGGGGAGAAGGCCGCCGAGCTTCCACCCCCCTCCCGCCTTTCTGCAGCACGCAGGTCCCAGGAGCTCCCCTCCCCTTCGACACTTCCGCCACGCTGCCCTCCAGGGAAGACGTGTCCCCTACATTGGCCTGGGTGGCCGCAGCTGAGGGTTCCCCTGATGGGCCGCCTTCCTCTTGCTCCTCCTCCTGCTCCTCCTCGGAGGGTCTGTCACTGGCAAGTTGAGGGACCTCCTCTTGACCATCTGAAAGCAGAAAGGCACAAGAGTAGCTTTAGAGTGAGGAGAGGGCGTCAGTGTGGGATGCATGAGTGGTGGCATTCAGCGCATTGGTCGGACAGTGGCAAAGGATGTAGATCTGATGCGCAAGTGGGACGAGAGAGGTGCAAAAGGTGATGTCCTTACCATTGCTGCCCAGAACAGGGTTGGCATCTCCACATGCAACGGGCCCAATCACCCGGCCACCCATGAGGCGCTCCACGCGATGTTGCAGGTCGGTGAGTGGCTGGATATGGGGTCGGCCTCCCCCGGTCGCAGTCCGGCTCTTGCGATTATTCGCCAGCTTGGCCTGCAAGAGAAAGGACGGCCTCTAAGTACAGTGTGTTGCCGTGATCTTGTGTGCACTGCCTCCCATGGTGGAATAGCCTGGCCAGTGTGTCGCCATGATCTGGTGTGCACTGCCTCCCATGGTGGAATAGCCTGGCCAGTGTGTCGCCATGATCTGGTGTGCAATGCCTCCCATGGTGGAATAGCTTGGCCAGTGTGTTAAGTGCAGAATGTGCAATTGATGCTCATGCCTGTCCCATAGCTGCTGGATGAAGGCTGGCCATTAGAGCTTTCAGGTCCCTTTGCCCATAATGTGAGGTGCACATGCAAGGATGAGGAGGTCATTGGAAAGGGTACTCACCCTGACAATGCGTGTGAGGTCATTTAACTTTTTGCGGCATTGGGCACCGGTCCTGGGGACGTCGCTGTTGGCTGACAGCTTGCTGGCGACATGCCTCCAGGCTCTCCTGTAGACGCGGACCGTCGCCTTCTTGCCATTGTCCGGGTACAAAACATGGTGCCTCTTCTCCACAGCAGCAAGCAGCACACTCAGATCACGCTCTGAGAAGCGCTACGCACGTTCACGGGCCTTCTCCATGTCTTCAGGCGCTATTTGGGTCCAGCAGCAGTGTTCAGGCCTAGCTGGAGGGCTCCACTATCCAGGGCGTGGCAGCAGACACAGTCGACCCTTCCCCCTTAAGAGCTGGCCGGCGCCAGGGTGTCTGCTGTCAATCACGGGATGGTCGCACCTGCGCTGCGCCCGGCCTCGGCGCTATCGATCACCACCTCCGGCTTAGCGCCCAAAGAGAAGCGTCCAGCAGCAGTTTTAGCGCTCGCCCGAACTAGTAGGGTGAAGCTAATGAATATCGGAGAAGTGGCATAGATTTGGCGGCGGCCGCAAACTTTAGCGGACGCCCCACTTTAGCGCCCCAAAAGTGGCGTCAATGAATTTCTAGGCCATGGACTTTCAAAAGGCATTTGATAAACTAGTACATAATAGACATAATAGACTTGTTAGCAAGATTGAAGTCCATGGGATTAAAGGGGCAGTGGCTGCGTGGATACGAAATTGGCAAAGGGACAGAAACAGAGAGTAGTGAACGGTTGTTTTTCAGACTGGAGGAAAGTGTGCAGTGATGTTACCCAGGTATCGATTTTGGGACAACTGCTCTTTTTGACATATATTAATGACTTGGACTTAGGTGTAGGAGGCATAATTGCAAAGTTTGCAGATGACACGATACTTGGAAATGTAGTAAACAGTGAGGAGGATAGTAACAGACTTCAGGAGGACATAGACTGGTGAAATGGACAGACACATGGCAGATGAAATTTAACACAGATTCATTTTTGTAGGAACAATGAGGAGGAGCATTATAAACTAAATGACACAATTTCAACCAGGGTGTAAGAACAGAGACACCTGAGGGTGTATGTACACAAGTCTTTAAAGGTGGCAGGATAAGTTGAGAAGGCTGTTAAAAAGGAATACGGGATTCTTGGCACAGAGTAGAAAAGCAAAGAAGTTATGCCAAACTTTATAAAACACTGGTTAAGCCCCATCTGGAGTATTGTGGCCAGTTCTGGACACCACACTTTAGGAAAGATGTCAAGGCCATAAAGGGTGCAATGGAGACTTACTAGAATGGTACCAGGAATGAACGACTACAGTTACGTCAAGAGACTAAATAAACTGGGGTTGTTTTCCTGAGGGCAGAGAAGGTTAAAGGGAGATTTGATAGAGGTGTTCACAATCACGAAGGGTAAATAAGGAGAAACTGTTTCCACTGGCAGAAGGGTCGATAACTAGAGGACACAGATTTAAGTTAACTGGCAAAAGAACCGGAGGTGACATCAGGAAAAAATAATTATGCAGCAAATTGTTATGATCTGAAATGCACTGCCTGATAGGGTGGTTAAAGCAGATTCAATAGTAACTTTCAAAATGGAACTGGATAAATACTTGAAGGGGAAAAATTTGCCAGTCTATGGGGCAAGAGCCAGGGTGTGGGACTAATTGGATAGCTCTTTCAAAGAGCCAGCACAGGCACGATGGGCTGAATGGCCTCCTTCGGTGCTGTATCATTCTATTAAAGGCAGACAGGCCAGCTTGTGCAATGTCAGCTCACAGCCTATTTCAAATAGATACAATGGAAGCCTATTGTTTCATCCCAGGTCTATTAGCGAGGCGACTGGGGACATTAAGCATGCAATTTATTATCTTATTTTATAAATTGTGGTAGGGATGACTCTGTTTAAGTGGGCATGGCATGGGGTGTCTGCGGAGAATATACTCCTGGAAGAGGAGGATACTAGATTTGGTTGACAGGCCTGCTGGTGAGTTCTTGCATGGGATGGTGTCAGGGATACTGCCCTTCTACTTCCTGGGATTAGAACGAACAAAAAGGAAGGACAAAAGCCCATGATTGGAGGCAGTCAGGTTTTGAAGGAAGTACTGTTGAGGCAAAGTCGTTGACCCAGAGCTGGAAGCTAAAATGCATGAGGTCAGTTTCTGCCGTTAGCTAATGCCAAAAACAAATAAATCAGTCCATGAAAGGGATAGGGCCTGTAGTTTATTACTTTATCCCCCATTTTTCAAGGAGAGAAGTGAGATTGAGTCAAGTAAGTGGAATTTGCTTTGACTGTCACTCTGTATGTTCACTTTCTGTCTGTGAAATAAAGCCACTTAATAACTTGTATCTGGCCTTATCTTATCAAGTGTTTCTTGACTGCCTTTGAAAATATTGGAGAAGCAACGGCAAAGTCATTTAGTGAAAGATGATTTCCCGTTCAGATCACAAAAGGGTATTATTGTTACACCCTCAGGCTATGGCTATCCTATAATGAGACATGGGGCAGTGTGGACACACTCCTGAATGGCAGTTGCTCAGACTGTTTATGGGAGTGACTAGCACTGCTGCACCTATGAAAAAGTGCAGACGCAAAATTTGTAACTGTACCGTTAATAGGTTTTTGTTCTTTATGTAAATCTGAGACACGTGTGACGAATAGATTGACTGCTCACAGGTTGTTTTTTGCCTTTAAAAAATGTGACTAATAGCAAAGCAAAGTGCCATTGGCCTCGATCTTAACAGGCTGCGTTTATTTGCAACACCAGTGGGTTGGACCAAATTTCTGATTGGTCCCCTTGGAAGTCAAGACACACTCAACAATTTGTCTGGAATGTGTAATTTGATCCTGCCTGCTGTAGACAACCCTGCAATGTGTAATTTGATCCAGTCTTGTCAGGCAGTCTACAGAAAGTGGAACTGTAGTTAGCTTTGTGAAGATCCTCTGTAATCAAGTGTTCTGCAATTGTAATTATAGTTATCCTTGGCTGATAAAATAAAAGACTTTGTCCTAGAAATTGGAGATCACTAAAAGCTTGAAGCTGCCACTGCTAGCTGGAGTTAATGGCTGCCGAAATTTTTGGCACTGGCAGGACCGGTAAATTGGCGCTGGTGGCTATTTAACATTAGCCCAGTGCTAAACTTACAGTGCAATGCCATTCTGGTGGCATTAGTCCTGGCAGAAGGCCCCAATGTAATATGGCTGTAGCGTCATTGCAGCAAGAACAGCCTTCTCTTAAAGCAAGGCTGTCATTTCAGAAAGCAGTTCAGTCCTTTGAAGGGGAACTGCCTTCTGAAATGAAAACAATAAAAATCATATAAAAATAGGCAGCATTTATCCCTTACAGCTCAACTGCCTTCTGAAAAAAAATAACATTAGAAAGAATTCCCAAATGGGAGTCTTCAGCTCTTAAAACTGAATTCCCTTCCGCATCTAAAAAAAAATCCAAAAAGTGCTTCAGCATTAACACAAATGATTCAACAAGCCAGGGAAGGGCACCCAGGGTTTTACGTACAGCACTCCAGCTTTGTGCAGGGGGTCAACACAGCAAGCGAGGTCCTCTACCCACAGAGGCCAGGAGGCCCTCCAGAAAGAACGATGTGGGGCCAGATCACAGAGGCCGTCACTGCCAGTAGTGTCACCCCCAGGACCTGGCTCCAGTGCCCCAAGAAGTTTCATGACCTCAGACCAGTGGTCAAGGTCAGTGAATGCATCTTCAAAAGCCGTCTCCTACCAACTGCACAACCAACCTCACACACTTCACAATGCACGACTTCCCCCCAATCACTCACCTACAAACAGTCTGTACCAAACATGAGCACACCTCCCATTCTTAGCTTCACCTCACCCTATTGGAGGAGATGGTGCTGGCCATTCTTGGCAGGGGCATGGCTGAGCCCTTGTCCAGCGGCGGGGCAGAAAGGATACGAGATGTTCATATCCTCATACATTATCCTCCTTCTCAAATGCAATGCTTGCTTTCCCACCCACCCCATACCATATCTCCACCTTTGTGCCTTCCTCATTTCACACATCCAAGAAATGCAGGTTGCCCACCCAATGGGTGACCAAGAATAGGGAGAGGAGAGAGGAGAAGAAGAAGAAGAAGAAACAACATTGCTCGATTTGACACTCCCAGCCACCAGCTCCTCAAGGTTGACCAACAGGACCATTTGTAGTGTCCCGCACTGAAAGTCAGCAGCCTTCCACTAGCCATGCTGCAACCATTGGGGTAGCACTGTGTGACGTCAGTAGGATAGCAAAGGCACACACAAGACAGTCACTAAGAGAATGCATCAGAGTGATGAGTTAATTTCTTGATGTCATATTGGACGGATAGATGTATAAAATTGGATTGGAAAGTTTGCTTTGTGGCGGCTTTTATTTCAGTTTAAATTCAGTTAATTAAATAAATCTGGAATAAAAAGCTAGTATCAATAATGGTGACCATGTAACTACCGGATTGTTGTAAAAACCCATCTGGTTCACTAATGTCCATTAGGAAAGGAAATCTACCATCCTTACCTGGTCTGGCCTATATGTAACTCCTGACCCACAACAATATGGTTGCTGTGTGAAGGAATAGCCATGATTCAGAGAAATACATGATACCATGAACAGATTTCTAATATTATTAATGCATGATATACTGGGTTTAAAAATCTAAAACCTCAGAGACACAGGCTGTAAACAAAGAACAGGCTTCTGAGATAAAGATCAGTTGATAACAAAGTTGTAAACAAGCTTTGAAATGGGAATTAGTTAAATATACTAAAACAATGAAAGATTGAAGAAAACCATTGGTGCTTCCGAAAGCTCTAGAGTTTGGAGGTAACACAATGAGAATGCCCAGTTTAAAGTGTTAAGAAGCTAACATGTAAAACAGAAACACAAACATTAAAAGAGGCATGTGTCTTTGAAAAGGTCGCATCAAGTAAAAGAAACAGCTGCTGGTCAAATAGTTTTTGTGTTAACCTTGGATGACAGGAAACACGATTAAATATGCAACCAATTGAGATAGCTAAAAATGCATGAAACACTCTGGTCAAAGTGTCTTTAATATAGACATAGTAAATATGATACCAACAAGGAGACTTTGAAGATATGACTTCAATAGATGACACCAAGCAATTACATTGTGTTTGTATTGAACTTGGAGCAGCACAGAGTCACAATGTCTGCTAAAAATCAGTAAAGCCAATATTAAGAATTGAATGAAAGCATTTTGTAAGAATGACATCAAATAAAGATAGCTGCCATATTGTTTTTATGATGGTTTTTGGAACACCTAAAGGTAGAGAAATAATTATGCATGCAATAGTTGAATTGATAGTAAGATAGAAAGCATTCAAACAGAGGGATCAATAAAGAGAATTAGCTGACATTGGCAGAGAACATCAAAGAAGAAACCAAAGCCAAAAGGGTATAAAAATAAGACCTTTTCAACAGAAAGTCAGAACTCGCCAAATGGGCAAAGCGTTTCTCAACTCTTCAGAGGCATCTCTGTAAGTCTTTAACTATGAGTCTCGGGAAGTCAAAGTGATTGATTTTGGTGGATGTTCTTTATTTAGAAATCAGTAAGAAATAAGAAATGTAACAAAGTAAAGATTTGAGAATAAGGATCTCTGAGAAATAAGAAATGTAAGCTAATTGTATTTTGAATTGTTAATGTTGCAGCTGATTCAACAGATGTTAACTGAATGTCGGCTCTTAAATAAAACTATATGGCCTAGAAATTTGGTATCGCCGCGCCAGGTCTTTAGTGCCCGAAATTTTGCGCTCGCCCGGATTCCCGTAGCGCCCGCCTGAAATTCAGTTGCGCCGCCCCAAGATGGAGGCGGGCGCTATTGCAGGGTTTGGCTGCCTCGTTTGGGGCGAAGAATGTTAGTTTCAGGCGTCCAGCTGCCGCTGCGGCACCCGATGCGGTGCGGCAGGCTGGGGTACTGCAGGCCTCCTCCTTCTCTTAAGGAGGAGCTGCCTGCAGCCGTGAGATCGCCGCTGGATTCCCCCGGCAAATGAGCCCGGCACCACGGAGAAGTGCCGGGCTCGCGGGAGTCACACACCAATGCCGCGGGGGGGTGGTGCAGGAGTCCGGGGAGGGAGGTGCGGCCAGGCGGCCGCCGGGAAAGCGGCCGGCCTCTCCGAGCTGCAAGGCACCGTTTTGCAAACGCTGTTTGCGGCCGCGACGGGCGAGGCGGCCGCAACTGAATTTGGCCATCGGGACGGATTACCATTGGAACCGGGGCGCTGCGCACACCGATGACGTCATCGGTGCCGGCGCAGCGCTACCGGCTAACGCCGATGTTAGGGACCAACTGAATTTCGGGTGCTAAAAAACTTCCGGCGCAAACCACTTTATAGCCAATAAGTGGGCGCAAACGCGACTGAATTTCTAGGCCTATATATTTTTAGAATTGTCTTAAAGAGTATTTCTGTATAAACTTGCAAACCCAAATTCTGTACACTTTTTTGTAAGGAGTTGCAGAATTCTAGGGGGTATTCCGGACCCTCATAATATCAGGAAGGTTACAGTCTAGTTCAACTTATTAAACATACTATCTGGAGGACGGTAATATCTTCAGTCATTCCTTTCCTTTAGGGAGAGATAGCCTGAACCTTTAGACCCATTTAAGCATCTTATGAAATTCGGCTATCTCTAACTTAAGTTGAGGGTGAACGTCTGGGGAATATGCCTGATCTGGGATAGCCCAAAAAGGCTAGGACTGTAATTATCCCCTCAGATGCTCCAGAACTAGCTGCACCTCTAGCCAAGCTGTTCCAGTACAGCTACAACACTGGCATCTATCTGACAATGTGGAAAACTGCTCAGGTATGTCCTGTCCACAAAAAGCAGGACAAATCCAACCCAGCCAATTACTGCCCCATCAGTCTACTCTCAATCATCAGCAAACTGATGGAAGATGTCATCGACAGTGCTATCAAGTGACACTTACTCACCAATAACCTGCTCATGGAATCCCAGTTTGGGTTCCACCAAGACCACTCAGCCCCTGACCTCATTACAGCCTTGGTTCAAACATGGACAAAGGAGCTGAATTCCAGAGGGGAGCTGAGAGTGACTGCCCTTGATATCAAGGCAGCATTTGACTGAGTCTAGCATCAAGGAGCCCTAGTAAAACTGAAGTCAATGGGAATCAGGGGGAAAACGCTCCACTGGAGTCATACCTAGCACAAAGGAAGATGGTTGTGGTTGTAGTGTCCGTGTGTAGATAAAAGACACTGAAGACAGGAGTTGGTTCATAGGTATTTACTAAGCAAGTCTGGGGGGGGTTTCTAAAGGATATACACAATACACAGGCTTATATAGCCCAAGTGGCAATTACCGGCATTACGCACACCTGGGGCTCTTAAAGGCACATACACCATAATTGCTCTTAAAGGCACATACACCACAATTCCTCCCCTTCTAGCTAACTAGTACATCATATTTTAAGTAATTATTAATTACATGTTATATGCAAAATAATATACATTGCTGTATTAATTAATTATAAGTTAGTCTCTCAGGAGGCTTCCTGACTCGGTCCGGATAACGCCTCGGGGATGTAGTAGTTTCTGGTGGTGTAGTAGGTTCTTCTGGCAAGGCTGATTTGGCTTGAAGGCCAGTGTCGGGTTCATCGGGCTCCAGTATCACCGGATCGGAGGTAGATATGGGTATCTCTACTTCATCGTTAGATGTATAGAGTGGTGGTGTAGGTTGTCCCTTTTTGGATGACTTGATGATTTGGTCAGCATGGCGCCTTATTATGCTGTCTCCGATGTCCACGGTATACATCAGTGGTCCTAATCGTGTGCAGATAGTTCCAGGCTGCCATTTCTCGGTACGGTAGTCCCGGGCCAAAACCGGTTGGCCTATCTGGAAGGCCCTAGTTGGCCTTTCATTCATGCCCTGAAACTGCCGGTTCTCCACGTCCCTTCGGATGTTGGGCTTGACCAAATCCAGCCGGCATCTTAGGTTTCTATTGTAGAACATCATGGCGGGAGTTTGGTTAGTAACCATATGCGTTGCATTCCTATATGCAAATAAGAAGTTATCCACCTTGTGCTGAAGTTTTATGTCTTCATTACCCATGGCCTTGATGGCCTTCTTGAAGGTCTGGACAAACCTTTCAGCCAATCCATTGGTGGCGGGATGGTATGGGGCGGACGTGTAGTGCTTTACCCCATTGTTCTTTAAGAACTTTCTGAATTCTTCGGACACAAATTGCGGTCCATTATCAGAACATATCTGTTCCGGCAGCCCATTCCTGGCAAATATGGTCCTTAATACTGTGATGGTTTTTTCCGTGGTGGTGGAGGACATCTTTATTACCTCCGGCCACTTGGAGTGTGCATCAACTGCGATTAAGAACATTGAGTCCATAAATGAACCAGCAAAGTCGATGTGCACCCTTTGCCAGGGAGATGAGGGCCACTCCCATGGATGTAGAGGGGCCTGTGGCGGAGCATTTTGGACCTTCTGGCATCCTAGGCAGCTCTTGGTCATGTCTTCGATGTCTCCATCGATACCTGGCCACCATACAAACGCCCTAGCTAGGTTCTTCATTTTCACTCCACCCAGATGCCCCTCGTGAAGCTCCTTTAGCACTTTATCCTGGAGTTTGGATGGAATCACCACTCTGGATCCACACATCAAGGTTCCTCGGCACACTGACAGCTGTTCTCTTCTTTGCGAGAATGCTGGCAACAGTGGTTCGCCATGTGCTGGCCATCCCTTCACTGTTAAATCGTAGACCCGTGAGAGAGTAGGGTCATTTCTTGTCTCCCTTTCAATGGCAGAATTTGTCACCGGTAGACATTCCACTATGGTAGAGTGGAATATCTCTACTGGGTCTACTGTAGATGCCTCTTCTATCATTGGCAACGGTAGGCGTGATAAACCGTCAGCATTCCCATGCTGTTTTGACCCTTTGTATTCAATGTTGTATTGGTGTGCCCCTAGAAAAAGGGACCACCTCTGTAGTCTTTGTGCCGTCATAATGGGGACACCTTTTTTAGGGTTGAATATGGAGATGAGGGGTTGATGGTCAGTCAGCAAGGTAAATTTTTTGTCCGTGTAGGTAATGGTTGAATTTCTTCACTCCCCATACCAGGCTGAGTGCTTCCCTGTCTATCTGGGCATAGTTACGCTCAGCTGAGTTCAATGAGCGTGACGCAAAAGCTATCGGCTGTTCCGAGCCATCAGGGAATCTATGGGACAATACCGCTCCTATGCCGTAAGGGGATGCATCGCATGCCAGTCTGATTGGTAGTGATGGGTTGTAATGAGCCAAAATTTTCTCGGATGTGATTAAGTCTTTACATTTATGGAAGGCACGTTTACAGTCTTCGTTCCATTTCCAAATCACTCCTGTCTGTAGAAGATCATTAAGAGGGTGTAGAATAGTTGATAAGTTCGGTAAAAATTTATGATTGTAATTTATTAATCCCAGGAATGACCTTAATTGTGAAACATTTTCAGGTGCTGGGGCTTTTATAACTGCTTCAATTTTTTCAGGTGACTTATGCAACCCTTCCTTATTAATTATGTGGCCACAATATGATATCTGATTTTGGAAAAATTCACACTTGGGGCGATTTGCTCATAGGCCCCGTTCTTTCAGCCTAGTGAGCACCTGCTCCAAATTGGCAAGGTGCTCGTTGTCGTTTTCTCCTGTTATAAGGATGTCGTCTAGGTAGCATTGAGTCCCCGGAATCCCTTGCAGGACTTGCTCCATAGCTCTTTGCCAGATAGCTGGAGCTGATGCTATTCCAAAAACCAGTCGATTGTACTGGTACAGGCCTTTGTGTGTGTTTATTGTGAGATACTTTTTAGAGGTCTCCTCAACCTCCATCTGTAGATATGCCTGTGCCAAGTCAATTTTTGTGAAACGTTTCCCTCCGGATAGTGAGGCGAAAATATCTTCTATCCTCGGAAGAGGATACTGTACCGTGTGAAGGACCGGGTTTACAGTCACCTTAAAGTCCCCACAGATGCGAATTTTTTTCTGTTCCTCAGAGTTATTTTTCAATGTTTTTTTCATGACTGGAACGATGGGTGTTGCCCATTTGCTCCAATCTATTTTGGATAATACGCCTGCCTTTTCCAAATTCTTCAGCTCTGCCTCGACTGCCGGACGTATTGCGTATGGCACCGGTATTGCCTTAAACATTTTTGGAAGTGCTGTATCTTCCACTTTTATTGAGGCGGTGATGCCTTTCAAGGTTCCTAGTTTCTCTTGAAACACTTCTTTGGCGTTGGCCAAGATGTCTTTTAATCGTTCAGGTATGATGTCATCCTTGTTTTTTTCCTTACTGGTCACCGTCAGTGCCTGAATGGAGTGCCAGTCTAAATGTATCTTCCTTATCCATTCACGTCCCAACAACGGTGGACCACCATCTTGTAGAATGTATAAATACAACTTTTGTATTTCTTTGCCATTGTATACCACAGGCACCCTTATTTTTCCTTTGGGGTAGACTTTCTGCCCCGTATATGTTTTTTAAGATAATGGATGTGTCTTTTAGAGGTATATGCGAAAATAGCCTCTCGTAATCTCGTTGATTTATTACGGTTAGAGCTGATCCTGTATCTAGCTCCATTTTAACTGGGGACCCTGCTATTGTGAGGGTAACCCAAATGGTTTGGTAATCCTCTTTGGCAAGTACATTATGTAATTTGAGACAGCTTAGTCTCTTGTTTCCGGAGTCGCTATCGCTATTCTGGTCTTCGGAGCTATTGTCCGTCATCATTTGTACCTTCCTGTACTTTTCTTTATTGATTTTTTGTTTTCTGTCAGTGGATTTATTTTGTCCAGATTGGCATACCCGTGCAATGTGTCCAATCTTACCACATTGCCTGCATGCTTTGCCCTTGAACCAGCAGTCCCTCTGGTTATGGGTGGATCTGCCGCAGCGATAACATCTTCCGAACTCCTGTGTCATTTTATGGGTGCCGAAGTCCTGTGTCTCTTGTTGTATCTCTGCAGCTCCTTTTGCTGCTGCTTCGTATGATACAGCCATACTGAAAGCTTTGTCCAATGTTAAATCTTTTTCAGAAAGCAGTTTTTTTTGTGTTCCTTCACTTAAGAGACCGCAAACAAATTTGTCTCGAAGATAATCTGATAGTCCTGCTCTGAATTGGCAGTACTTTGATAGCTTTCTTAATTCGGTTAGGTAATCAGCGTTACTTTCATTCTTGTGTTGATTTCTCGTGAAGAACTTGAATCGTTCCGCTATCAGCAGCGGTGTTGGGTTTAAATGCTCCTGCAGGGTATCAACAATTTCTTTAAAAGTCTTGTCCTTTGGTTTGGCTGGAGTGATTACATTTCGTAACAGCCCGTATGTCTTCGCGCCCATTAAGTTCAGAAGTATTGAAGCTTTTTTTTCATCTGTTATTCCATTTGCAGTGCAATAAACCTCTACTCTTTCCACGTATGTGGTCCAATCTTCTATTTTGCCATCAAAAGCCTCAATATTACCAGATTTAGGCATTTCAGAAAAGATATGGCGCTTCCCGCGCTTTTTTTTCTTCCCTGTAGCAACGATATGGCGCTTCCCGCGCTTTCCCGCCGCTGCTACCGATAACAACGCTGTTTTACTGTGGTTTCCGTTTATTCACTGTTGGAGACTTGTTCCCGACGGAGGTCTAAACGCTGACCTGCTTGCCGCGCCGGCCGTCTCTCGAGTGCACCCTCCCAGTCCGTTATTGCTTGCCTCCGATTTCGCTGCCTGTCTCAGCTGCAGAGCCCGCCACTGGAGCTCCAGCCTGATGCCCAGGAAGGATTAGCGCAGTACCTGTCACCAGCTTGGCCAGCTGGTGAAACCACAGTTTCTCTTACTTCCTTGAGTCTTCTGGACGCTGGAGGAATCGATGTCCTTGAGGTGCTGCCGAATTGCAGGTAAGTCCGTCTCCACTTCGTCGCCACTGTAGTGTCCGTGTGTAGATAAAGACACTGAAGACAGGAGTTGGTTCATAGGTATTTACTAAGCAAGTCTGGGGGGGGGTTTCTAAAGGATATACACAATACACAGGCTTATATAGCCCAAGTGGCAATTACCGGCATTACGCACACCTGGGGCTCTTAAAGGCACATACACCATAATTGCTCTTAAAGGCACATACACCACAGTGGTGGTTGAAGGTCAATCATGACAGCCCCAAGACATCGCTGCAGGAATTCCTCAGGGGAGTGTCCTAGGCCCAACCATCTTCAGCTGCTTCATCAATGACCTTCCCTCCAACATAAGGTCAGAAATGGGGATGGTCGCTGATGCCTGCACAGTGTTCAGCACCATTCACAACTCCTCAGATAATGAAGCAGTCCATGCCTGCATGCAATAAAACTTGGATGACGTTCAGGCTTGGGCTGATAAGTGGCAGGTAACATTCACGCCACAGAAGTGCCAGGCAATGACTATCTCCAACAAGCGAGAGTTTAACCACTTCCCCTTGACATTCAACAGTATTACCATTGCCGAATCCCCCACCATCAACATCCTGGGGGGTCAGCATTGACAAGCAACTTAACTGGACCAGCCACATAAATACTGTGGCAACAAGAGCAGGTCAGAGGCTAGGTATTCTGCGGCAAGTGTCTCACCTCCTGACTCCCCAAAGCCTTTCCACCATCAACAAGGCACAAGTAAGGAGTTTGATGGAATGCTCTTCACTTGCCTGGATGAGTGCAGCTCCAACAACACTCTAGAAGCTCAACACCATCCAGGACAAAGCCACCCACTTGATTGGCACTCCATCCACCACCTTAAATATTCACTCCCTCCACCACCGGCGTACCGTGGCTGCTGTGTGTACCATCTACAAGATGCACTGCAGCAACTTGCCAAGGCTTCTTCGGCAGTACCTCACAAACCCACAACTTCTTCCACCTAGAAGGACAAGGGCAGCAGGCGCATGGGAACACCACCATCTCCAAGTTCCCTACCAAGTCACACACCATCCTGACTTAGAAGTATATCGCTGATCCTTCATTGTCGCAGGGTCAAAATCCTGGAACTCCCTACCTAACAGTACTGTGGGAGTACCTTCACCACATGGACTGCAGCGGTTCAAGAAGGCGGCTCACCACCACCTTCTCAAGGGCAATTAGGGATGGGCAATAAATGCTGGCCTTGCCAGCAACGCCCACATCCGATAAACGAATTTAAAAAATCTTAACTGCCCTCTGAAATGGCCAAGCAAGCCACTCAGTTGCTACGAATAACATTAATAAGATTAAAACCAGAAGGACCACCTGGCATCGACCTCGGCACTGACTTCAGACACGACAAAGGCATAGTCAGCCCAGTCGACCCTGCAAAGTCCTCCTCACTAACATCTGGGGACTTGTGCCAAAATTATGAGAGCTGTCCCACAGACTAGTCTAGTTCCAGACCCCCATGAAGTCTCATGGCTTCAGATCAAGCATCGACAAGGAAACCTGAAGGAAATAGCTGCGTGACTGGGCCTGCGGCAGGTGGTGAGAGAATCAACATGAGGGAAAAACCGACTTGACCTCTTCCTCACTGATCGACTTGTTGGTGATGCATCTGTTCATGACAGCATTGGTAGCAGTGACCACTGCACAGTCCTTGTGGAGACGAACTCCCGTCTTCACAATAAGGAAACCCTCCTTAGCTTATTCAAAGAGGTAGGTTTTAAGGGGAATCTTAAAGCAGGAAAGAGAGGTAGTGAGGTGGAGAGTTTTAGGCAGGGAATTCCAGAGCTTTGGGCCTAGGCAGCAGAAGGCATGACCACCAATGGGTGAGAAATTATAATCAGGGATACTCAGGAGAGCAGAATTAAAGGAGTGCAGATATCTCAGGGGGTTGTGGGGCTGAAGGAGATTACAGAGATAGGGAGCGGTGAAGCCATAGAGGGATTTGAAAACAAGGATTAGAATTTCAAAATCGAGGCGTTGCTTGACGGGAAGCCAATGTAGTTCAGCGAGCACAGGGGTGATGGATGAACGGGACTTGGTGCGAGTTAGGACACGGGCTGCCGAGTTTTAGATGACCTCAAGTTTACGTAGGGTAGAATATGGGAGGCCAGCCAGGGGTGCATTGGAATAGTCAAGTCTAGAGGTAACAAAGGCATGGATGAGGGTTTCAGCAGCAGGTGAGCTGAGGCAAGGGCGGAGACGGGTGATGTTACGGAGATTTAAATAGTTGGTCTTAGTTATGCTGCGAACATGTGGTTGGTGACATGAATCAGTCATTCATGAAAGAAAGACTTATGAAATAATACTGAGCGGCCTACGGGTGGTGCTGTCCAGGGACAGGGCCCAGTTTGCGCAGGGACATTCTTAACAGGGACCAGTGAAGGACACAACTAGACCTCCATGTTGTAAAACAGTTGATTAAAGCTTTGTTTAACGTTTAGACCAAGTGCCTAGTAGTTTTCTTACCTCAGTTGGAAGTTCATTTCAGGGACAAATTTGACACCAAGGTTGCGAACAGTGTGGTTCAGCCTCAGACAGGTGTTAGGGAGAGGGTTGGAGTCGATGGCTAGGGACTGGAATTTGTGGCGGGGACCAAAAACAATGGCTTCGGTCTTCCCAATATTTAATTCGGGAAAATTTCTGCTCATCCAGAACTGGATGTCGGACAAGCAGCCTGACAATTTAGTGGCCATGGAGGGGTCGAGAAAAGTGGTGGTGACGTAGAGCTGGGTGTTGTCAGCGTACATGTGGAAACTGATGCTGTGTTTTCGGATGTTGTCGCCAAGGAGCAACATGTAGATGAAAAATAGGAGGGGGCCAAGGATAGCTCCTTGGGGGACACCAGAGGTAACGATGTGGGAGTGGGAAGAGAAGCCATTGCAGGTGATTTTCTGGCTATGATCAGATAGATAAGAATGGAACCAGGCGAGTGCAGTCCCACCCAGCTGGACAACGGTGGAGAGGCTTTGGAGAAGGATGGAGTGGTCAACCGTGTCAAAGGCTGCAGACACATCAAGACGGATGAGGAGGGATAGTTTACCTTTGTCACAATCACAAAAGATGTCATTTGTGACTTTAATGAGTGCCGTTTCGGTACTGTGGCAAGGATGGAAACCTGTTTATAAGGATTCAAACTTAGAATTGAGGGAAAGGTGGGCACGGATTTGGAAGGCGACAACACGTTCAAGGACTTTGGAAAGGGAAGGGAGGTTGGAGGTGGGGTGGTAGTTTGCAAGGACGGAGGGGTCAAGGGTTGTTTTTTTGAGGAGAGGGGTGATAATGGCAGATTTGATGAGGAGAGTGAACTGTTAACAATGTCAGCTAACATGGGAGCCAGAAAAGGAAGTTGGATGGTCAACAGTTTGGTGGGAATAGGGTCGAGGGAGCAGGAAGTGGGTCTCATGGACATGATGAGCATGGAGAGGTCATGAGGGGAAATCGGAGAGAAACTGGAGAAAGATGTGAGTTCAGGGTTCGGGAGGGGGAAACCTTAGAGGAAGTTTGGCAAAGTGGGCTAAGGGAAGGAAGGGAAGTGGCAGAGGCAACTGAACAAATTGTCTCAATCTTAGAGACAAAGACGTCCATGAGCTCCTCACACTTGTTGTCGGAGGTGAGGGTGGAGGAGACAGGAGAGAGGGGTTTAAGAAGATGGTTAGCAGTAGGGAATAGGAGCTGGGGTTTATCTTTGCATTCTAGAATGATTCTGGAATAGTGAGCAATTTTGACAGACGAGAGCAGGACCAGATAATGCTTTATGTTGTCCAGCCAGATCTGGCGGTGAATGGCTAAACCAGTTGTCCACCATTTCCATTCAAGTCTGCGTCCCTCGGACTTAAAGGAGTGAAGATGAGGGCGGTACCAGGGGGAATGGCCAGGGTGAGAGAGAGTAATTGTTTTAATAGGGACTAGGGCATCAAAGGTGGTGGTGTGGGTGTGGTTGAGCAGATCTGTAGTTGCAGAAATGTCATGGTGAATGGAGGGCCAAAGGCTAGACAGTTGGGATTTCATATATGTAGTTGTAAGAGAGTTGGGTGAGAGTTTTTTCCAGGGCAGACATAGAAGGAAGTAGGGTTGGGGGTGGGTGCAAGGGGGATGTGGGTGGAGAGCGATATGAGGAAGTGGTCAGAGATGGCTTTATCTGCAATTGACATGATGGGAGTAGCAAGGCCACGAGAGATGGCAAGGTCGAGGGGGTGGCCATGAATATGGGTTGGGGAGTTTAATGGAGGGAGAGATTAAGGGAGGATAGGAGACTAGTGAACTCAGAAGAGAAGAGCATGATGAATTGAAGTGGAGGTTGAAGTCACCGAAGATGAGAAGTCATTTGGTGCAGAGGTTGAGGGAGGAGAGCAGTGCCAGCGATGCCCACATCCCAGCAAAAAAAGCATTGTGGCCAAGAGGAAGCTGTGATGGTCAATAACAGAGGGAAGGTAAGGTGTGGGATAAATGTTGAAAAGGGAATTGGGGTTGTGGCCACTTGTACCGCAGGCGGATGATTCCATCCTTCCTTCTGCTTCCTCCTCTTCTGCTTCCTCCTCTTCTGTGTCTTCCTCTTCCCTCTGCGAGTGGATGCTGTAAATCTGAAATAAAAGTATCAGCAGGTCAGGCAGCACCTTGAACTGAGAGGTGAACTCTATTTCTCTTTCCATGGATGCTGCCTGACCTGCTGAGTATTTCCAGCATTTTCCGTCTTCTTAGAGACCTTCCTTTACCATCCGAGGCCTTGCTAGCATCTAGCAGCACTCCCTGCTTTCCCTGCGCACTTAAAAAACTTTTAATATGTTTTGCACCAAGCCACTACTTCAATAAAATATAAAATATCCAGACCAAAAGCTTAAATGCAAACGTACCTGAAAGATGTGTGTGTCCCTTTAAGAGGTGTTGGCAGCGCCTCTGTCTGAATGCTGGGTTTTCACGGTGAACTTAGAACCCAGCGCTGATGTTAAGTTGGCATTGCACGCCGACTGATGTCACGCTCTCCATATTTGCATCTCCAGGGCCGGCTCTGCTATTAGCAGCATTAAGGCCCTCACAAAAATGACAGTCGCTGAGTCCTGCACCAGAGAGACCATTAGAGTGGCGGTTGCCATTTTTCACCAGAATTGCGGTGTTAACTTGTGGCGGTAAGTAGGGAATTTCCTGGCCTATTATACTCTAATTAGTGGGTTAGTTACTTCTTTGGTGTTTTATGTTTTATTTTCCTTCTGGAAGTGATAAAAATGCTTTAATTCAGAATGAAGGCACAAAGGTCAAGAATACAACTTTAAGAAACGCTCATTGAAATAGGAGATCGAAAACAATAAGTGCAAAAACGCAATGGCCTCTGGTCTCAGGGTGGTGCTACTATAGCAGGAAACTGATAATTGTGTGTGTGGGGGGTGCATGTGTGTGTGGTGCATGTGTGTGTGGTGCACATGTGGGGTATGCGTGAGTGGGGTGTATTGATGTGTGTGGTGCACATGTGGGGTATGCGTGTGTGGGGTGTGTTGGTGTGTGTGGTGCACGTGTGGGGTATGCGTATGTGGGGTGTGTTGGTGTGTGGGGTGCATGTGCATATCCAACCTTTTGACACACCAGCCAGTTCACATTGGGGAGAGGGCATTCACCTCCTCCACGTGTGGGAAGGGATTTGCTCAGTCATCCAACCTATTGTTACACCAGCAAGTTCACACTGCGGAGAGGCCGTTTACCTGCTTAGTGTGTGAGAAGGGATTCACAAATTCATCCATTTGGAAGAATGTGATCCATGTATAACCAAGGGGGAGAACATGATCTTTCTTCCTATCTAGATCATGTTCTTGCTCTCATCCTTCCCCCTTTAGACCTGGATCACATTCTTCCCCCATCCCCACTCTTCACTCCGTGTTCTAACCCCCTCCCCGAATTTGTGACCTTCTCCTCCTGCCCCCCGAGTACCTGAACTTCACCTTCTCCCCGATTTCCTGACCTTCTCCCCCCGAATTCCTGACCTTTTCTCCTGCCCGAGTTCCTGACCTTCTCCCCCCTGAGTTCCTTACCTTCTCTCCTGCCTGAGTTACAAACCTTCTCCCCCCCGAGTTCCTTACCTTCTCTCCTGCCTGAGTTACAGACCTTCACGCCCCAAGTTCCTGACCTTCTCCCCCGGAGTTCCTGACCTTCTCCCCCCTGAGTTCCTTACCTTCTCTCCTGCCTGAGTTACAAACCTTCAACCCCGCTGAGTTCCTTACCTTCTCTCCTGCCTGAGTTACAAACCTTCAACCCCGCAAGTTCCTGACCTTCTCCCCCGGAGTTCCTGACCTCTCCCCCCGAGTTCCTGACCTTCTCCCCCCGAGTTCCTGACCTTCTCCCCCCGAGTTCCTGACCTTCTCCCCCCGAGTTACTGACCTTCTCCCCCCGAGTTCCTGACCTTCTCCCCCCGAGTTACTGACCTTCTCCCCCCGAGTTCCTGACCTTCTCCCCCCAAGTTCCTGACCTTCTCCCCCCGAGTTCCTGACCTTCTCCCCCCGAGTTACTGACCTTCTCCCCCCAAGTTCCTGACCTTCTCCCCCCAAGTTCCTGACCTTCTCCCCCCGAGTTCCTGACCTTCTCCCCCCGAGTTACTGACCTTCTCCCCCCGAGCTCCTGACCTTCTCCCCCCGAGTTCCTGACCTTCTCCCCCCGAGTTACTGACCTTCTCCCCCCGAGTTACTGACCTTCTCCCCCCGAGCTCCTGACCTTCTCCCCCCGAGTTACTGACCTTCTCCCCCCGAGCTCCTGACCTTCTCCCCCCGAGTTACTGACCTTCTCCCCCCGAGCTCCTGACCTTCTCCCCCCGAGTTCCTGACCTTCTCCCCCCGAGTTACTGACCTTCTCCCCCCGAGTTCCTGACCTTCTCCCCCCGAGTTACTGACCTTCTCCCCCCGAGCTCCTGACCTTCTCCCCCCGAGTTCCTGACCTTCTCCCCCCGAGTTACTGACCTTCTCCCCCCGAGTTACTGACCTACTCCCCCCGAGTTCCTGACCTTCTCCCCCCGAGTTACTGACCTTCTCCCCCCGAGTTCCTGACCTTCTCCCCCCGAGTTCCTGACCTTCTCCCCCCGAGTTACTGACCTTCTCCCCCCAAGTACCTGACCTTCTCCCCCCAAGTTCCTGACCTTCTCCCCCCGAGTTCCTGACCTTCTCCCCCCGAGTTCCTGACCTTCTCCCCCCGAGTTACTGACCTTCTCCCCCCAAGTTCCTGACCTTCTCCCCCCGAGTTCCTGACCTTCTCCCCCCGAGTTCCTGACCTTCTCCCCCCGAGTTCCTGACCTTCTCCCCCCCAAGTTCCTGACCTTCTCCCCCCGAGTTCCTGACCTTCTCCCCCCGAGTTCCTGACCTTCTCCCCCCGAGTTCCTGACCTTCTCCCCCCCAAGTTCCTGACCTTCTCCCCCCGAGTTCCTGACCTTCTCCCCCCGAGTTCCTGACCTTCTCCCCCCGAGTTCCTGACCTTCTCCCCCCGAGTTCCTGACCTTCTCCCCCCGAGTTCCTGACCTTCTCCCCCCGAGTTCCTGACCTTCTCCCCCCGAGTTCCTGACCTTCTCCCCCCGAGTTCCTGACCTTCTCCCCCCGAGTTCCTGACCTTCTCCCCCCAAGTACCTGACCTTCTCCCCCCGAGTTCCTGACCTTCTCCCCCCGAGTTCCTGACCTTCTCCCCCCGAGTTACTGACCTTCTCCCCCCAAGTACCTGACCTTCTCCCCCCGAGTTCCTGACCTTCTCCCCCCGAGTTACTGACCTTCTCCCCCCAAGTTCCTGACCTTCTCCCCCCAAGTTCCTGACCTTCTCCCCCCGAGTTCCTGACCTTCTCCCCCCGAGTTCCTGACCTTCTCCCCCCGAGTTCCTGACCTCCTCCCCCCCGAGTTACTGACCTTCTCCCCCCGAGTTCCTGACCTTCTCCCCCCGAGTTACTGACCTTCTCCCCCCGAGTTCCTGACCTTCTCCCCCCGAGTTCCTGACCTTCTCCCCCCAAGTTCCTGATCTTCTCCCCCCGAGTTCCTGACCTTCTCCCCCCAAGTTCCTGACCTTCTCCCCCCGAGTTCCTGACCTTCTCCCCCCGAGTTCCTGACCTTCTCCCCCCGAGTTCCTGACCTTCTCCCACCGAGTTACTGACCTTCTCCCCTCAAGTTCCTGACCTTCTACCCCCGAGTTCCTGACCTTCTCCCCCCGAGTTCCTGACCTTCTCCCCCCGAGTTCCTGACCTTCTCCCCCCGAGTTCCTGACCTTCTCCCCCCGAGTTCCTGACCTTCTCCCCCGAGTTCCTGACCTTCTCCCCCCGAGTTCCTGACCTTCTCCCCCCGAGTTCCTGACCTTCTCCCCCCGAGTTCCTGACCTTCTCCCCCCGAGTTCCTGACCTTCTCCCCCCGAGTTCCTGACCTTCTCCCCCGAGTTACTGACCTTCTCCCCCCAAGTACCTGACCTTCTCCCCCCAAGTTCCTGACCTTCTCCCCCCGAGTTCCTGACATTGTCCCCGCGAATTCCTGACCTTTTCTCCTGCCCGAGTTCCTGACCTTCTCCCCCGAGTTCCTGACCTTCCCCCCCAAGTTCCTGACCTTCTCCCCCCGAGTTCCTGACCTTCTCCCCCCGAGTTCCTGACCTTCTCCCCCCCAAGTTCCTGACCTTCTCCCCCCGAGTTCCTGACCTTCTCCCCCCGAGTTCCTGACCTTCTCCCCCCAAGTTCCTGACCTTCTCCCCCCGAGTTCCTGACCTTCTCCCCCCGAGTTCCTGACCTTCTCTCCCCCTCGAGTTCCAGACCTTCTCCCCCCGAGTTCCTGACCTTCTCCCCCCGAGTTCCTGACCTTCTCTCCCCCTCGAGTTCCTGACCTTCTCCCCCCGAGTTCCTGACCTTCTCCCCCCAAGTTCCTGACCTTCTCCCCCCGAGTTCCTGACCTTCTCCCCCCGAGTTCCTGACCTTCTCCCCCCGAGTTCCTGACCTTCTCCCCCCGAGTTCCTGACCTT
Source organism: Somniosus microcephalus (assembly GCF_052327205.1). Lineage (NCBI taxonomy): Eukaryota > Metazoa > Chordata > Chondrichthyes > Squaliformes > Somniosidae > Somniosus > Somniosus microcephalus. The sequence goes on along the minus strand of NC_140993.1, from coordinate 169,134,872 downwards.
CTCCCCCCAAGTTCCTGACCTTCTCCCCCCGAGTTCCTGACCTTCTCCCCCCAAGTTCCTGACCTTCTCCCCCCGAGTTCCTGACCTTCTCCCCCCGAGTTACTGACCTTCTCCCCCCGAGTTACTGACCTTCTCCCCCCGAGTTCCTGACCTTCTCCCCCCGAGTTCCTGACCTTCTCCCCCCGAGTTCCTGACCTTCTCCCCCCGAGTTCCTGACCTTCTCCCCCCGAGTTCCTGACCTTCTCCCCCCAAGTTCCTGACCTTCTCCCCCCGAGTTCCTGACCTTCTCCCCCCAAGTTCCTGACCTTCTCCCCCCAAGTTCCTGACCTTCTCCCCCGAGTTCCTGACCTTGTCCCCGCGAATTCCTGACCTTTTCTCCTGCCCGAGTTACAGACCTTCTCCCCCCAAGTTCCTGACCTTCTCCCCCCAAGTTCCTGACCTTCTCCCCCGGAGTTCCTGACCTTCTCCCCCCGAGTTCCTGACCTTCACCCCCCGAGTTCCTGACCTTCTCCCCCCGAGTTCCTGACCTTCTCCCCCCGAGTTCCTGACCTTCTCCCCCCGAGTTCCTGACCTTCTCCCCCGAGTTCCTGACCTTCTCCCCCCGAGTTCCTGACCTTCTCCCCCCGAGTTCCTGACCTTCTCTCCCCCTCGAGTTCCAGACCTCCTCCCCACCGAGTTCCTGACCTTCTCCCCCGGAGTTCCTGACCTTCTCCCCTCAAGTTCCTGACCTTCTCCCCCCGAGTTTCTGACCTTCTCCTCCCGAGTTCCTGACCTTCTCCCCCCGAGTTCCTAACCTTCTCCCCCCGAGTTCATGACTTTCTCCCCCCGAGTTCCTGACCTTCTCCCCCCGAGTTCCTGACCTTCTCCCCCCGAGTTCCTGACCTTCTCCCCCCGAGTTCCTGACCTTCTCCCCCCGAGTTCCTGACCTTCTCCCCCTGAGTTCCTGACCTTCTCCCCCCGAGTTCCTGACCTTCTCCCCCGAGTTCCTGACCTTCTCCCCCCCAAGTACCTGACCTTCTCCCCCCGAGTTACTGACCTTCTCCCCCCGAGTTCCTGACCTTGTCCCCGCGAATTCCTGACCTTTTCTCCTGCCCGAGTTACAGACCTTCTCCCCCCGAGTTCCTGACCTTCTCCCCCCGAGTTACTGACCTTCTCCCCCCGAGTTCCTGACCTTCTCCCCCCGAGTTCCAGATCTCCTCCCCCCCGAGTTCCTGACCTTGTCCCCCCAAGTTCCTGACCTTCTCCCCCCGAGTTCCTGACCTTCTCCCCCCCGAGTTCCTGATCTTCTCCCCCCGAGTTCCTGACCTTCTCCCCCCGAGTTCCTGACCTTCTCCCCCCGAGTTCCTGATCTTCTCCCCCCGAGTTCCTGACCTTCTCCCCCCGAGTTCCTGACCTTCTCCCCCCCGAGTTCCTGATCTTCTCCCCCCGAGTTCCTGATCTTCTCCTCCCGAGTTCCTGACCTTCTCCCCCCGAGTTCCTGACCTTCTCCCCCCGAGTTCCTGACCTTCTCCCCCCGAGTTACTGACCTTCTCCCCCCGAGTTCCTGACCTTCTCCCCCCGAGTTCCTGACCTTCTCCCCCCGAGTTCCTTACCTTCTCTCCCCCTCGAGTTCCAGATCTCCTCCCCCCCGAGTTCCTGATCTTCTCCTCCCGAGTTCCTGACCTTCTCCCCCCGAGTTCCTGACCTTCTCCCCCCGAGTTCCTGACGTTCTCTCCCCCTCGAGTTCCAGATCTCCTCCCCCCCGAGTTCCTGATCTTCTCCTCCCGAGTTCCTGACCTTCTCCCCCCAAGTTCCTGACCTTCTCCCCCCGAGTTCCTGACCTTCTCCCCCGAGTTCCTGACCTTCTCCCCCCAAGTTCCTGACCTTCTCCCCCCAAGTTTCTGACCTTCTCCCCCCGAGTTCCTGACCTTCTCCCCAAAGTTCCTGACCTTCTCCCCCCAAGTTCCTGACCTTCTCCCCCTGAGTTCCTGACCTTCTCCCCCCGAGTTCCTGACCTTCTCCCCCCGAGTTCCTGACCTTCTCCCCCCGAGTTCCTGACGTTCTCTCCCCCTCGAGTTCCAGATCTCCTCCCCCCCGAGTTCCTGACCTTCTCCCCCCGAGTTCCTGACCTTCTCCCCCCGAGTTCCTGACCTTCTCCCCCCGAGTTCCTGACCTTCTCCCCCCGAGTTCCTGACCTTCTCCCCCCGAGTTCCTGACCTTCTCCCCCGAGTTCCTGACCTTCTCCCCCCGAGTTCCTGACCTTCTCCCCCCGAGTTACTGACCTTCTCCCCCCAAGTACCTGACCTTCTCCCCCCAAGTTCCTGACCTTCTCCCCCCGAGTTCCTGACATTGTCCCCGCGAATTCCTGACCTTTTCTCCTGCCCGAGTTCCTGACCTTCTCCCCCCGAGTTCCTGACCTTCCCCCCCAAGTTCCTGACCTTCTCCCCCCGAGTTCCTGACCTTCTCCCCCCGAGTTACTGACCTTCTCCCCCCGAGTTACTGACCTTCTCCCCCCGAGTTCCTGACCTTCTCCCCCCGAGTTCCTGACCTTCTCCCCCCGAGTTCCTGACCTTCTCCCCCCGAGTTCCTGACCTTCTCCCCCCGAGTTACTGACCTTCTCCCCCCAAGTTCCTGACCTTCTCCCCCCGAGTTCCTGACCTTCTCCCCCCGAGTTCCTGACCTTCTCCCCCAAGTTCCTGACCTTCTCCCCCCAAGTTCCTGACCTTCTCCCCCCGAGTTCCTGACCTTCTCCCCCCAAGTTCCTGACCTTCTCCCCCGAGTTCCTGACCTTCTCCCCCCAAGTTCCTGACCTTCTCCCCCCAAGTTCCTGACCTTCTCCCCCCGAGTTCCTGACCTTGTCCCCCGCGAATTCCTGACCTTTTCTCCTGCCCGAGTTACAGACCTTCTCCCCCCAAGTTCCTGACCTTCTCCCCCAAGTTCCTGACCTTCTCCCCCGGAGTTCCTGACCTTCTCCCCCCGAGTTCCTGACCTTCACCCCCGAGTTCCTGACCTTCTCCCCCGAGTTCCTGACCTTCTCCCCCGAGTTCCTGACCTTCTCCCCCCGAGTTCCTGACCTTCTCTCCCCCTCGAGTTCCAGACCTCCTCCCCACCGAGTTCCTGACCTTCTCCCCCGGAGTTCCTGACCTTCTCCCCTCAAGTTCCTGACCTTCTCCCCCCGAGTTTCTGACCTTCTCCCCCCGAGTTCCTGACGTTCTCTCCCCCTCGAGTTCCAGATCTCCTCCCCCCCGAGTTCCTGATCTTCTCCTCCCGAGTTCCTGACCTTCTCCCCCCGAGTTCCTAACCTTCTCCCCCCGAGTTCATGACTTTCTCCCCCCGAGTTCCTGACCTTCTCCCCCCGAGTTCCTGACCTTCTCCCCCCGAGTTCCTGACCTTCTCCCCCCGAGTTCCTGACCTTCTCCCCCCGAGTTCCTGACCTTCTCCCCCGAGTTCCTGACCTTCTCCCCCCGAGTTCCTGACCTTCTCCCCCCGAGTTCCTGACCTTCTCCCCCCCAAGTACCTGACCTTCTCCCCCCGAGTTACTGACCTTCTCCCCCCGAGTTCCTGACCTTGTCCCCGCGAATTCCTGACCTTTTCTCCTGCCCGAGTTACAGACCTTCTCCCCCCGAGTTCCTGACCTTCTCCCCCCGAGTTACTGACCTTCTCCCCCCGAGTTCCTGACCTTCTCCCCCCGAGTTCCAGATCTCCTCCCCCCCGAGTTCCTGACCTTGTCCCCCCAAGTTCCTGACCTTCTCCCCCCGAGTTCCTGACCTTCTCCCCCCCGAGTTCCTGATCTTCTCCCCCCGAGTTCCTGACCTTCTCCCCCCGAGTTCCTGACGTTCTCTCTCCCCCTCGAGTTCCAGATCTCCTCCCCCCCGAGTTCCTGATCTTCTCCTCCCGAGTTCCTGACCTTCTCCCCCCGAGTTCCTGACCTTCTCCCCCCGAGTTCCTGACCTTCTCCCCCCGAGTTACTGACCTTCTCCCCCCGAGTTCCTGACCTTCTCCCCCCGAGTTCCTGACCTTCTCCCCCCGAGTTCCTTACCTTCTCTCCCCCTCGAGTTCCAGATCTCCTCCCCCCCGAGTTCCTGATCTTCTCCTCCCGAGTTCCTGACCTTCTCCCCCCCGAGTTCCTGACCTTCTCCCCCCGAGTTCCTGACGTTCTCTCCCCCTCGAGTTCCAGATCTCCTCCCCCCCGAGTTCCTGATCTTCTCCTCCCGAGTTCCTGACCTTCTCCCCCCAAGTTCCTGACCTTCTCCCCCCGAGTTCCTGACCTTCTCCCCCCGAGTTCCTGACCTTCTCCCCCCAAGTTCCTGACCTTCTCCCCCCAAGTTTCTGACCTTTCTCCCCCCGAGTTCCTGACCTTCTCCCCCCAAAGTTCCTGACCTTCTCCCCCCAAGTTCCTGACCTTCTCCCCCTGAGTTCCTGACCTTCTCCCCCCGAGTTCCTGACCTTCTCCCCCCCGAGTTCCTGACCTTCTCCCCCCGAGTTCCTGACGTTCTCTCCCCCTCGAGTTCCAGATCTCCTCCCCCCCGAGTTCCTGACCTTCTCCCCCCGAGTTCCTGACCTTCTCCCCCCGAGTTCCTGACCTTCTCCCCCCGAGTTCCTGACCTTCTCCCCCCGAGTTCCTGACCTTCTCCCCCCGAGTTCCTGACCTTCTCCCCCCGAGTTCCTGACCTTCTCCCCCCGAGTTACTGACCTTCTCCCCCCAAGTACCTGACCTTCTCCCCCCAAGTTCCTGACCTTCTCCCCCCGAGTTCCTGACATTGTCCCCGCGAATTCCTGACCTTTTCTCCTGCCCGAGTTCCTGACCTTCTCCCCCCGAGTTCCTGACCTTCCCCCCCAAGTTCCTGACCTTCTCCCCCCGAGTTCCTGACCTTCTCCCCCCAAGTTCCTGACCTTCTCCCCCCGAGTTCCTGACCTTCTCTCCCCCTCGAGTTCCAGACCTCCTCCCCCCCGAGTTCCTGACCTTCTCCCCCCCGAGTTCCTGACCTTCTCCCCCGAGTTCCTGACCTTCTCCCCCCGAGTTCCTGACCTTCTCCCCCCGAGTTCCTGACCTTCTCCCCCCGAGTTCCTGACCTTCTCCCCCCAAGTTCCTGACCTTCTCCCCCCGAGTTCCTGACCTTCTCCCCCCCGAGTTCCTGACCTTCTCTCCCCCTCGAGTTCCAGACCTCCTCCCCCCCGAGTTCCTGACCTTCTCCCCCCCGAGTTCCTGACCTTCTCCCCCCCGAGTTACTGACCTTCTCCCCCCGAGTTACTGACCTTCTCCCCCCGAGTTCCTGACCTTCTCCCCCCGCGTTCCTGACCTTCTCCCCCCAAGTTTCTGACCTTCTCCCCCCAAGTTCCTGACCTTCTCCCCCCGAGTTCCTGACCTTCTCCCCCCGAGTTACTGACCTTCTCCCCCCAAATACCTGACCTTCTCCCCCCAAGTTCCTGACCTTCTCCCCCCGAGTTCCTGACCTTCTCCCCCCCGAGTTCCTGACCTTCTCCCCCCAAGTTCCTGACCTTCTCCCCCCAAGTTCCTGACCTTCTCCCCCCGAGTTCCTGACCTTCTCCCCCCGAGTTCCTGACCTTCTCCCCCCAAGTTCCTGACCTTCTCCCCCCGAGTTCCTGACCTTCTCCCCCCAAGTTCCTGACCTTCTCCCCCCAAGTTCCTGACCTTCTCCCCCCCGAGTTCCTGACCTTGTCCCCGCGAATTCCTGACCTTTTCTCCTGCCCGAGTTACAGACCTTCTCCCCCAAGTTCCTGACCTTCTCCCCCCGAGTTCCTGACCTTGTCCCCGCGAATTCCTGACCTTTTCTCCTGCCCGAGTTACAGACCTTCTCCCCCCAAGTTCCTGACCTTCTCCCCTCAAGTTCCTGACCTTCTCCCCCCGAGTTCCTGACCTTCTCCCCCCGAGTTCCTGACCTTCTCCCCCCGAGTTACTGACCTTCTCCCCCCAAGTTCCTGACCTTCTCCCCCCGAGTTCCTGACCTTCTCCCCCCGAGTTCCTGACCTTCTCCCCCCGAGTTCCTGACCTTCTCCCCCCGAGTTCCTGACCTTCTCCCCCCGAGTTCCTGACCTTCTCCCCCCGAGTTCCTGACCTTCTCCCCCCGAGTTCCTGACCTTCTCCCCCCGAGTTCCTGACCTTCTCCCCCCGAGTTCCTGACCTTCTCCCCCCGAGTTCCTGACCTTCTCCCCCCGAGTTCCTGACCTTCTCCCCCCGAGTTCCTGACCTTCTCCCCCGGAGTTCCTGACCTTCTCCCCCCGAGTTCCTGACCTTCTCCCCCCAAGTTCCTGACCTTCTCCCCCCGAGTTCCTGACCTTCACCCCCCGAGTTCCTGACCTTCTCCCCCCGAGTTCCTGACCTTCTCCCCCCGAGTTCCTGACCTTCTCCCCCCGAGTTCCTGACCTTCTCTCCCCCTCGAGTTCCAGACCTCCTCCCCACCGAGTTCCTGACCTTCTCCCCCGGAGTTCCTGACCTTCTCCCCTCAAGTTCCTGACCTTCTCCCCCCGAGTTCCTGACCTTCTCCCCCCGAGTTCCTGACCTTCTCCCCCCGAGTTCCTGACCTTCTCCCCCCCAAGTACCTGACCTTCTCCCCCCGAGTTACTGACCTTCTCCCCCCGAGTTCCTGACCTTGTCCCCGCGAATTCCTGACCTTTTCTCCTGCCCGAGTTACAGACCTTCTCCCCCCGAGTTCCTGACCTTCTCCCCCCGAGTTACTGACCTTCTCCCCCCGAGTTCCTGACCTTCTCCCCCCGAGTTCCAGATCTCCTCCCCCCCGAGTTCCTGATCTTCTCCCCCCGAGTTCCTGACCTTCTCCCCCCGAGTTCCTGACCTTCTCCCCCCGAGTTCCTGACGTTCTCTCCCCCTCGAGTTCCAGATCTCCTCCCCCCCGAGTTCCTGATCTTCTCCTCCCGAGTTCCTGACCTTCTCCCCCCGAGTTCCTGACCTTCTCCCCCCGAGTTCCTGACCTTCTCCCCCCGAGTTACTGACCTTCTCCCCCCGAGTTCCTGACCTTCTCCCCCCGAGTTCCTGACCTTCTCCCCCCGAGTTCCTGACCTTCTCCCCCCGAGTTCCTGACCTTCTCCCCCCGAGTTCCTGACCTTCTCCCCCCGAGTTCCTGACCTTCTCTCCCCCCCGAGTTCCTGATCTTCTCCTCCCGAGTTCCTGACCTTCTCCCCCCGAGTTCCTGACCTTCTCCCCCCGAGTTCCTGACGTTCTCTCCCCCTCGAGTTCCAGATCTCCTCCCCCCCGAGTTCCTGATCTTCTCCTCCCGAGTTCCTGACCTTCTCCCCCCGAGTTCCTGACATTCTCCCCCCGAGTTCCTGACCTTCTCCCCCCAAGTTCCTGACCTTCTCCCCCCAAGTTTCTGACCTTCTCCCCCCGAGTTCCTGACCTTCTCCCCCAAAGTTCCTCACCTTCTCCCCCCAAGTTCCTGACCTTCTCCCCCTGAGTTCCTGACCTTCTCCCCCCGAGTTCCTGACCTTCTCCCCCCGAGTTCCTGACCTTCTCCCCCCGAGTTCCTGACGTTCTCTCCCCCTCGAGTTCCAGATCTCCTCCCCCCCGAGTTCCTGACCTTCTCCCCCCGAGTTCCTGACCTTCTCCTCCCGAGTTCCTGACCTTCTCCCCCCGAGTTACTGACCTTCTCCCCCCGAGTTCCTGACCTTCTCCCCCCGAGTTCCTGACGTTCTCTCCCCCTCGAGTTCCAGATCTCCTCCCCCCCGAGTTCCTGATCTTCTCCTCCCGAGTTCCTGACCTTCTCCCCCCAAGTTCCTGACCTTCTCCCCCCGAGTTCCTGACCTTCTCCCCCCGAGTTCCTGATCTTCTCCTCCCGAGTTCCTGACCTTCTCCCCCCAAGTTCCTGACCTTCTCCCCCCAAGTTTCTGACCTTCTCCCCCCGAGTTCCTGACCTTCTCCCCCCAAGTTCCTGACCTTCTCCCCCCAAGTTCCTGACCTTCTCCCCCTGAGTTCCTGACCTTCTCCCCCCGAGTTCCTGACCTTCTCCCCCCAAGTTCCTGACCTTCCCCCCCTGAGTTCCTGACCTTCTCCCCCCGAGTTCCTGACCTTCTCCCCCCGAGTTCCTGACCTTCTCCCCCCAAGTTCCTGACCTTCTCCCCCCGAGTTCCTGACCTTCTCCCCGCGAATTCCTGACCTTTTCTCCTGCCCGAGTTACAGACCTTCTCCCAACGAGTTACTGACCTTCTCCCCCCAAGTTCCTGACCTTCTCCCCCGGAGTTCCTGACCTTCTCCCCCCGAGTTCCTGACCTTCTCCCCCCGAGTTCCTGACCTTCTCCCCCCGAGTTCCTGACCTTCTCCCCCCGAGTTCCTGACCTTCTCCCCCCGAGTTACTGACCTTCTCCCCCCAAGTACCTGACCTTCTCCCCCCAAGTACCTGACCTTCTCCCCCCGAGTTCCTGACCTTTTCCCCGCGAATTCCTGACCTTTTCTCCTGCCCGAGTTACAGACCTTCTCCCCCCGAGTTCCTGACCTTCTCCCCCCGAGTTCCTGACCTTCTCTCCCCCTCGAGTTCCAGACCTCCTCCCCCCCGAGGTCCTGACCTTCTCCCCCCGAGTTCCTGACCTTCTCTCCCCCTCAAGTTCCTGACTTTCTCTCCCCCTCGAGTTCCAGACCTCCTCCCCACCGAGTTCCTGACCTTCTCCCCCGGAGTTCCTGACCTTCTCCCCTCAAGTTCCTGACCTTCTCCCCCCGAGTTACTGACCTTCTCCCCCCGAGTTCCTGACGTTCTCTCCCCCTCGAGTTCCAGATCTCCTCCCCCCCGAGTTCCTGATCTTCTCCTCCCGAGTTCCTGACCTTCTCCCCCCGAGTTCCTGACATTCTCCCCCCGAGTTCCTGACTTTCTCCCCCCGAGTTCCTGACCTTCTCCCCCCGAGTTCCTGACCTTCTCCCCCCGAGTTCCTGACCTTCTCCCCCCGAGTTCCTGACCTTCTCCCCCCGAGTTCCTGACCTTCTCCCCCCGAGTTCCTGACCTTCTCCCCCCCAAGTACCTGACCTTCTCCCCCCGAGTTACTGACCTTCTCCCCCCGAGTTCCTGACCTTGTCCCCGCGAATTCCTGACCTTTTCTCCTGCCCGAGTTACAGACCTTCTCCCCCCGAGTTCCTGACCTTCTCCCCCCGAGTTACTGACCTTCTCCCCCCGAGTTCCTGACCTTCTCCCCCCGAGTTCCAGATCTCCTCCCCCCCGAGTTCCTGATCTTCTCCCCCCGAGTTCCTGACCTTCTCCCCCCGAGTTCCTGACCTTCTCCCCCCGAGTTCCTGACGTTCTCTCCCCCTCGAGTTCCAGATCTCCTCCCCCCCGAGTTCCTGATCTTCTCCTCCCGAGTTCCTGACCTTCTCCCCCCGAGTTCCTGACCTTCTCCCCCCGAGTTCCTGACCTTCTCCCCCCGAGTTCCTGACCTTCTCCCCCCGAGTTACTGACCTTCTCCCCCCGAGTTCCTGACCTTCTCCCCCCGAGTTCCTGACCTTCTCCCCCCGAGTTCCTTACCTTCTCTCCCCCTCGAGTTCCAGATCTCCTCCCCCCCGAGTTCCTGATCTTCTCCTCCCGAGTTCCTGACCTTCTCCCCCCGAGTTCCTGACCTTCTCCCCCCGAGTTCCTGACCTTCTCCCCCCGAGTTCCTGACGTTCTCTCCCCCTCGAGTTCCAGATCTCCTCCCCCCCGAGTTCCTGATCTTCTCCTCCCGAGTTCCTGACCTTCTCCCCCCGAGTTCCTGACCTTCTCCCCCCGAGTTCCTGACCTTCTCCCCCCGAGTTCCTGACCTTCTCCCCCCAAGTTCCTGACCTTCTCCCCCCAAGTTTCTGACCTTCTCCCCCCGAGTTCCTGACCTTCTCCCCCCAAGTTCCTGACCTTCTCCCCCCAAGTTCCTGACCTTCTCCCCCTGAGTTCCTGACCTTCTCCCCCCGAGTTCCTGACGTTCTCTCCCCCTCGAGTTCCAGATCTCCTCCCCCCCGAGTTCCTGACCTTCTCCCCCCGAGTTCCTGACCTTCTCCTCCCGAGTTCCTGACCTTCTCCCCCCGAGTTACTGACCTTCTCCCCCCGAGTTCCTGACCTTCTCCCCCCGAGTTCCTGACGTTCTCTCCCCCTCGAGTTCCAGATCTCCTCCCCCCCGAGTTCCTGATCTTCTCCTCCCGAGTTCCTGACCTTCTCCCCCCAAGTTCCTGACCTTCTCCCCCCGAGTTCCTGACCTTCTCCCCCCGAGTTCCTGATCTTCTCCTCCCGAGTTCCTGACCTTCTCCCCCCAAGTTCCTGACCTTCTCCCCCCAAGTTTCTGACCTTCTCCCCCCGAGTTCCTGACCTTCTCCCCCCAAGTTCCTGACCTTCTCCCCCTGAGTTCCTGACCTTCTCCCCCCGAGTTCCTGACCTTCTCCCCCCAAGTTCCTGACCTTCCCCCCCTGAGTTCCTGACCTTCTCCCCCCGAGTTCCTGACCTTCTCCCCCCGAGTTCCTGACCTTCTCCCCCCAAGTTCCTGACCTTCTCCCCCCGAGTTCCTGACCTTCTCCCCGCGAATTCCTGACCTTTTCTCCTGCCCGAGTTACAGACCTTCTCCCAACGAGTTACTGACCTTCTCCCCCCAAGTTCCTGACCTTCTCCCCCGGAGTTCCTGACCTTCTCCCCCCGAGTTCCTGACCTTCTCTTCCCGAGTTCCTGACCTTCTCCCCCGGAGTTCCTGACCTTCTCCCCCCGAGTTCCTCACCTTCTCCCCCCGAGTTCCTGACCTTCTCCCCCCGAGTTACTGACCTTCTCCCCCCAAGTACCTGACCTTCTCCCCCCGAGTTCCTGACCTTTTCCCCGCGAATTCCTGACCTTTTCTCCTGCCCGAGTTACAGACCTTCTCCCCCCGAGTTCCTGACCTTCTCCCCCCGAGTTCCTGACCTTCTCTCCCCCTCGAGTTCCAGACCTCCTCCCCCCCGAGGTCCTGACCTTCTCCCCCCGAGTTCCTGACCTTCTCCCCCCGAGTTCCTGACCTTCTCCCCCCGAGTTACTGACATTCTCCCCCCGAGTTCCTGACCTTCTCCCCCCGAGTTCCTGACCTTCTCCCCCCCGAGTTACTGACATTCTCCCCCCAAGTTCCTGACCTTCTCCCCCCGAGTTCCTGACCTTCTCTCCCCCCGAGTTCCTGACCTTCTCCCCCCGAGTTACTGACATTCTCCCCCCGAGTTCCTGACCTTCTCCCCCCGAGTTCCTGACCTTCTCCCCCCAAGTTCCTGACCTTCTCCCCCCGAGTTCCTGACCTTCTCCCCCCGAGTTCCTGACCTTCTCCCCCCGAGTTACTGACATTCTCCCCCCAAGTACCTGACCTTCTCCCCCCGAGTTCCTGACCTTCTCCCCCCGAGTTCCTGACCTTCTCCCCCCGAGTTCCTGACCTTCTCCCCCCGAGTTCCTGACCTTCTCCCCCCGAGTTCCTGACCTTCTCCCCCCGAGTTCCTGACCTTCTCCCCCCAAGTACCTGACCTTCTCCCCCTCGAGTTCCTGACCTTCTCCCCCCGAGTTCCTGACCTTCTCCCCCCAAGTTCCTGACCTTCTCCCCCCGAGTTCCTGACCTTCTCCCCCCAAGTTCCTGACCTTCTCCCCCCGAGTTCCTGACCTTCTCCCCCCGAGTTCCTGACCTTCTCCCCCCGAGTTCCTGACCTTCTCCCCCCGAGTTCCTGACCTTCTCCCCCCGAGTTACTGACCTTCTCCCCCCGAGTTACTGACCTTCTCCCCCCGAGTTCCTGACCTTCTCCCCCCAAGTTCCTGACCTTCTCCCCCCAAGTTCCTGACCTTCTCCCCCCAAGTTACTGACCTTCTCCCCCCGAGTTCCTGACCTTCTCCCCCCGAGTTCCTGACCTTCTCCCCCCAAGTTACTGACCTTCTCCCCCCGAGTTCCTGACCTTCTCCCCCTCGAGTTCCTGACCTTCTCCCCCCGAGTTCCTGACCTTCTCCCCCCGAGTTCCTGACCTTCTCCCCCCGAGTTCCTGACCTTCTCCCCCCGAGTTACTGACCTTCTCCCCCCGAGTTCCTGACCTTCTCCCCCCGAGTTCCTGACCTTCTCCCCCCGAGTTCCTTACCTTCTCTCCCCCTCGAGTTCCAGATCTCCTCCCCCCCGAGTTCCTGATCTTCTCCTCCCGAGTTCCTGACCTTCTCCCCCCGAGTTCCTGACCTTCTCCCCCCGAGTTCCTGACCTTCTCCCCCCGAGTTCCTGACGTTCTCTCCCCCTCGAGTTCCAGATCTCCTCCCCCCCGAGTTCCTGATCTTCTCCTCCCGAGTTCCTGACCTTCTCCCCCCGAGTTCCTGACCTTCTCCCCCCGAGTTCCTGACCTTCTCCCCCCGAGTTCCTGACCTTCTCCCCCCAAGTTCCTGACCTTCTCCCCCCAAGTTTCTGACCTTCTCCCCCCGAGTTCCTGACCTTCTCCCCCCAAGTTCCTGACCTTCTCCCCCCAAGTTCCTGACCTTCTCCCCCTGAGTTCCTGACCTTCTCCCCCCGAGTTCCTGACGTTCTCTCCCCCTCGAGTTCCAGATCTCCTCCCCCCCGAGTTCCTGACCTTCTCCCCCCGAGTTCCTGACCTTCTCCTCCCGAGTTCCTGACCTTCTCCCCCCGAGTTACTGACCTTCTCCCCCCGAGTTCCTGACCTTCTCCCCCCGAGTTCCTGACGTTCTCTCCCCCTCGAGTTCCAGATCTCCTCCCCCCCGAGTTCCTGATCTTCTCCTCCCGAGTTCCTGACCTTCTCCCCCCAAGTTCCTGACCTTCTCCCCCCGAGTTCCTGACCTTCTCCCCCCGAGTTCCTGATCTTCTCCTCCCGAGTTCCTGACCTTCTCCCCCCAAGTTCCTGACCTTCTCCCCCCAAGTTTCTGACCTTCTCCCCCCGAGTTCCTGACCTTCTCCCCCCAAGTTCCTGACCTTCTCCCCCTGAGTTCCTGACCTTCTCCCCCCGAGTTCCTGACCTTCTCCCCCCAAGTTCCTGACCTTCCCCCCCTGAGTTCCTGACCTTCTCCCCGCGAATTCCTGACCTTTTCTCCTGCCCGAGTTACAGACCTTCTCCCAACGAGTTACTGACCTTCTCCCCCCAAGTTCCTGACCTTCTCCCCCGGAGTTCCTGACCTTCTCCCCCCGAGTTCCTGACCTTCTCTTCCCGAGTTCCTGACCTTCTCCCCCGGAGTTCCTGACCTTCTCCCCCCGAGTTCCTCACCTTCTCCCCCCGAGTTCCTGACCTTCTCCCCCCGAGTTACTGACCTTCTCCCCCCAAGTACCTGACCTTCTCCCCCCGAGTTCCTGACCTTTTCCCCGCGAATTCCTGACCTTTTCTCCTGCCCGAGTTACAGACCTTCTCCCCCCGAGTTCCTGACCTTCTCCCCCCGAGTTCCTGACCTTCTCTCCCCCTCGAGTTCCAGACCTCCTCCCCCCCGAGGTCCTGACCTTCTCCCCCCGAGTTCCTGACCTTCTCCCCCCGAGTTCCTGACCTTCTCCCCCCGAGTTACTGACATTCTCCCCCCGAGTTCCTGACCTTCTCCCCCCGAGTTCCTGACCTTCTCCCCCCCGAGTTACTGACATTCTCCCCCCAAGTTCCTGACCTTCTCCCCCCGAGTTCCTGACCTTCTCTCCCCCCGAGTTCCTGACCTTCTCCCCCCGAGTTACTGACATTCTCCCCCCGAGTTCCTGACCTTCTCCCCCCGAGTTCCTGACCTTCTCCCCCCAAGTTCCTGACCTTCTCCCCCCGAGTTCCTGACCTTCTCCCCCCGAGTTCCTGACCTTCTCCCCCCGAGTTACTGACATTCTCCCCCCAAGTACCTGACCTTCTCCCCCCGAGTTCCTGACCTTCTCCCCCCGAGTTCCTGACCTTCTCCCCCCGAGTTCCTGACCTTCTCCCCCCGAGTTCCTGACCTTCTCCCCCCGAGTTCCTGACCTTCTCCCCCCGAGTTCCTGACCTTCTCCCCCCAAGTACCTGACCTTCTCCCCCTCGAGTTCCTGACCTTCTCCCCCCGAGTTCCTGACCTTCTCCCCCCAAGTTCCTGACCTTCTCCCCCCGAGTTCCTGACCTTCTCCCCCCAAGTTCCTGACCTTCTCCCCCCGAGTTCCTGACCTTCTCCCCCCGAGTTCCTGACCTTCTCCCCCCGAGTTCCTGACCTTCTCCCCCCGAGTTCCTGACCTTCTCCCCCCGAGTTCCTGACCTTCTCCCCCCGAGTTCCTGACCTTCTCCCCCCGAGTTACTGACCTTCTCCCCCCGAGTTACTGACCTTCTCCCCCCGAGTTCCTGACCTTCTCCCCCCAAGTTCCTGACCTTCTCCCCCCAAGTTCCTGACCTTCTCCCCCCAAGTTACTGACCTTCTCCCCCCGAGTTCCTGACCTTCTCCCCCCGAGTTCCTGACCTTCTCCCCCCAAGTTACTGACCTTCTCCCCCCGAGTTCCTGACCTTCTCCCCCTCGAGTTCCTGACCTTCTCCCCCCGAGTTCCTGACCTTCTCCCCCCAAGTTCCTGACCTTCTCCCCCGAGTTACTGACCTTCTCCCCCCGAGTTCCTGACCTTCTCCCCCCGAGTTCCTGACCTTGTCCCCGCGAATTCCTGACCTTTTCTCCTGCCCGAGTTCCTGACCTTCTCCCCCGGAGTTCCTGACCTTCTCCCACCGAGTTACTGACCTTCTCCCCCCGAGTTCCTGACCTTCTCCCCCCAAGTTCCTGATCTTCTCCCCCCAAGTTCCTGACCTTCTTCCCCCGAGTTCCTGACCTTCTCCCCCCGAGTTCCTGACCTTCTCCCCCCGAGTTCCTGACCTTCACCCCCCGAGTTACTGACCTTCTCCCCCCAAGTTCCTGACCTTCTCCCCCCGAGTTCCTGACCTTCTCCCCCCGAGTTCCTGACCTTCTCCCCCCGAGTTCCTGACCTTCTCCCCCCGAGTTCCTGACCTTCTCCCCCCGAGTTCCTGACCTTCTCCCCCCGAGTTCCTGACCTTCTCCCCCCGAGTTCCTGACCTTCTCCCCCCGGGTTCCTGACCTTCTCCCCCCGAGTTCCTGACCTTCTCCCCCCGAGTTCCTGACCTTCTCCCCCCGAGTTCCTGACCTTCTCCCCCCGAGTTCCTGACCTTCTCCCCCCGAGTTCCTGACCTTCTCCCCCCGAGTTCCTGACCTTCACCCCCCGAGTTACTGACCTTCTCCCCACAAGTTCCTGACCTTCACCCCCCGAGTTACTGACCTTCTCCCCACAAGTTCCTGACCTTCACCCCCCGAGTTTCTGACCTTCTCCCCCCGAGTTCCTGACCTTCTCCCCCCGAGTTCCTGACCTTCTCCCCCCGAGTTCCTGACCTTCTCCCCCCGAGTTCCTGACCTTCTCCCCCCGAGTTCCTGACCTTCTCCCCCCGAGTTCCTGACCTTCTCCCCCCGAGTTTCTGACCTTCTCCCCCCGAGTTCCTGACCTTCTCCCCCCGAGTTCCTGACCTTCTCCCCCCGAGTTCCTGACCTTCTCCCCCCGAGTTCCTGACCTTCTCCCCCCGAGTTCCTGACCTTCTCCCCCCGAGTTCCTGACCTTCTCCCCCCGAGTTCCTGACCTTCTCCCCCCGAGTTCCTGATCTTCTCCCCCCAAGTTCCTGACCTTCTCCCCCCGAGCTCCTGACCTTCTCCCCCCGAGTTCCTGACCTTCTCCCCCCGAGTTACTGACCTTCTCCCCCCGAGTTCCTGACCTTCTCCCCCCGAGTTCCTGACCTTCTCCCCCCAAGTTTCTGACCTTCTCCCCCCAAATTCCTGACCTTCTCCCCCCGAGTTCCTGACCTTCTCCCCCCGAGTTCCTGACCTTCTCCCCCCGAGTTCCTGACCTTCTCCCCCCGAGTTCCTGACCTTCTCCCCCCGAGTTCCTGACCTTCTCCCCCCGAGTTCCTGACCTTCTCCCCCCAAGTTTCTGACCTTCTCCCCCCGAGTTACTGAACTTCTCCCCCGAGTTCCTGACCTTCTCCCCCCGAGTTACTGAACTTCTCCCCCGAGTTCCTGACCTTCTCCCCCCGAGTTCCTGACCTTCTCCCCCCGAGTTCCTGACCTTCTCCCCCCAAGTTTCTGACCTTCTCCCCCCGAGTTACTGAACTTCTCCCCCGAGTTCCTGACCTTCTCCCCCCGAGTTACTGAACTTCTCCCCCAAGTTCCTGACCTTCTCCCCCCAAGTACCTGACCTTCTCCCCCCGAGTTCCTGACCTTCTCCCCCCAAGTTCCTGACCTTCTCCCCCCAAGTTCCTGACCTTCTCCCCCCGAGTTACTGACCTTCTCCCCCCAAGTTCCTGACCTTCTCCCCCCAAGTTCCTGACCTTCTCCCCCCGAGTTCCTGACCTTCTCCCCCCAAGTTCCTGACCTTCTCCCCCCAAGTTCCTGACCTTCTCCCCCCAAGTTCCTGACCTTCTCCCCCCAAGTTCCTGACCTTCTCCCCCCGAGTTCCTGACCTTCTCCCCCCAAGTTCCTGACCTTCTCCCCCCGAGTTCCTGACCTTCTCCCCCCAAGTTTCTGACCTTCTCCCCCCGAGTTACTGACCTTCTCCCCCCAAGTACCTGACCTTCTCCCCCCGAGTTACTGACCTTCTCCCCCCAAGTTTCTGACCTTCTCCCCCCAAGTACCTGACCTTCTCCCCCCAAGTTCCTGACCTTCTCCCCCCGAGTTCCTGACCTTCTCCCCCCGAGTTCCTGACCTTGTCCCCGCGAATTCCTGACCTTTTCTCCTGCCCGAGTTACAGACCTTCTCCCCCTGAGTTCCTGACCTTCTCCCCCCAAGTTCCTGACCTTCTCCCCCCGAGTTCCTGACCTTGTCCCCGCGAATTCCTGACCTTTTCTCCTGCCCGAGTTACAGACCTTCTCCCCCTGAGTTCCTGACCTTCTCCCCCCGAGTTCCTGACCTTCTCCCCCCGAGTTCCTGACCTTCTCCCCCCAAGTTTCTGACCTTCTCCCCCCAAATTCCTGACCTTCTCCCCCCGAGTTCCTGACCTTCTCCCCCCGAGTTCCTGACCTTCTCCCCCCGTGTTCCTGACCTTCTCCCCCCGAGTTCCTGACCTTCTCCCCCCGAGTTCCTGAACTTCTCCCCCCGAGTTCCTGACCTTCTCCCCCCAAGTACCTGACCTTCTCCCCCCAAGTTCCTGACCTTCTCCCCCCAAGTTCCTGACCTTCTCCCCCCGAGTTACTGACCTTCTCCCCCCCAAGTATGACCTTCTCCCCCCAAGTTCCTGACCTTCTCCCCCCAAGTTCCTGACCTTCTCCCCCCGAGTTCCTGACCTTGTCCCCGCGAATTCCTGACCTTTTCTCCTGCCCGAGTTACAGACCTTCTCCCCCTGAGTTCCTGACCTTCTCCCCCCGAGTTCCTGACCTTCTCCCCCCGAGTTCCTGACCTTCTCTCTCCCTCGAGTTCCAGACCTCCTCCCCCCCGAGTTCCTGACCTTCTCCCCCTGAGTTCCTGACCTTCTCCCCCTGAGTTCCTGACCTTCTCCCCCCGAGTTCCTGACCTTCTCCCCCCGAGTTCCTGACCTTCTCCCCGTAAGTTCCTGACCTGGACCCCCCAAATCCATGACCTTTTCTCCTGCCCGAGTTCCTGACCTTCTCTCCCCCTCGAGTTCCAGACCTCCTCCCTCCCGAGTTCCTGAACTTCTCCCCCCGAGTTCCTGACCTTCTCCCCCCAAGTTCCTGACCTTCTCCCCCCGAGTTCCTGACCTTCTCCCCCCAAGTTCCTGACCTTCTCTCCCCCTCGAATTCCAGACCTCCTCCCCCCCCGAGTTCCTGACCTTCTCCCCCCGAGTTCCTGACCTTCCCCTCACCTCGAGCTGCTGACCTTCTCTGCCCGCCTCTAAGCTCTTCTCCTCTCCCCTCTCTGAGCACTTTTCCTGTCCCCCCTTCAAATTCCTCCCCTCTCATTAACCTCTGAATTCACTATTCTTCAATATATACTCCACATCCCCTTCAAAGCACCATCTCTTGCTGTCATCTTGAACATTGACAAGGCTTTCTCAAACCATTTCTTTGCCTCCTTTGCCACCCATATTCCCCTATCCCATTTCAACCCCACTTCCTTTAGCATTCAAGCTTTGAAAATTATCTTCCTTAACTTGCTTACAATCGCACTTTCTAAATTCCAACTGCCTAGCCTATGGCCCTCTATTAACTTTGGCACCCCTGCTGCTGTTGATTTGCTCAACAGCTACCTCACATCTACTTTTGGCACCCTTGTCCCAGCAAACCCTGCACTGTCTCTCATCCCTCCCATTCCCCTCAAATCATAGGGGTACAAACGTACGTGCACAACTGGCTTAGGCATTCATCGCCAGATATGGCTTGGCCACATCAATCTCCACTGTGACGTACATTCTGCTGTCAAACCACTCTCGGATTATCCTGGAGGGCCCTTTTCTCTAATGTTGACTGCCTTCTAAAACCCCTCTCCCCTGGCTTCTCTACCATCACCTCTAACACCATCAGATCAGCTGCCGCCTCTGCTTCCCCTTCCCCTTTTCCTCTTAGCTACCCCTCCCCCTGTCCTACTCCTACCCTAGCTCTGATCCCCTGTCACTCTTTAGTTTCTCCACCCATTCTTTACAAGCTAATTTTGTCCATGAGACTTATCTTTTGCACCCGATTCTCACCAATCTCAAGAACTTCTGCGGGACCCCGTGATAGCTGATATTGTAAATGGTTCACTCTTCTCAGGCATTCTTTTTTCGATCACAGATCACAGAATCACAGAAACCCCACAGTGCAGATAGAGGCCATTTCGGCCCATCGAGCCTGCACCGACACATATCCCACCCAATCCCCGTAACCCCTACACCAACACATATCCCACCCTATCCCTGTAACCCCACGTATTTAATCCCCCTAACACTAAGGGTCAATTTATCATAGCCAATCAACCTAACCCGCACTGTGGGAGGAAACCGGAGCACCCGGAGAAAACCCACGCAAACACGGGGAGAATGTGCAAACTCCACACAGACAGTCGCCCGAGGCCAGATTCGAACCCGGGTCTCTGGTGCTGTGAGGCAACAGTGCTAACCACTATGCCACCGTGAGGCCCATTATAGTGGGATATAGGTTTTGTTGGGACAAGGGCATCAAAAGTAATGGTGAGAAAGCTATTGACCGACTGTCCCATCTCTAACCTTCCTTTCTTTCTAGGATATTGAGGCCTCAGAGAGGGTGCAACGTATATTCACTAGGATGCTGCCTGGTAGGAGAAAATAAAATTACAATAAACGACTTGAAAAATTGGGGCTTTTTTCATCAGAATAATGCAGATTACGAGGCGATTTGGTAATAGTATTTAAAATTACAAAAGAATGGGTCAGGCTAGATGCAAGCAGACTGTTTCCAGTAGTTAAGGGGGCTCAGATACAAGATTGAACATCAGGGGAATTATTTTGGCCAAATGGTGAAAACAGGTGCTGTATGGCTGCTGTGCTAATAAGACACGCCTGTTTGAAAGGTTGGATTTAGCACACAATTTTGGTCCTAATTGCTGATTACCATAATTTGAACTTGCCTGTGGGTGCTAAACCACACATCTGCAAGTTTAGCACCCAAGTGCGAGTAAACATAATTTTTGTGGTGTAGTATATGTGGGCTCTGCACCCACTGAATGTGTGGAGTGTGCTGGCTAACACACAGTGGCATGTTGTAGGATGGCTCAGGAACCGAGGGAGAGGGCACACAGGTTCTCGGATGTGGCACTGAAGGTCCTGGTGGAGGAGGTCCAGAGGAGGAGGGATGTCCTGTACCCGCAGGGGGGAAGGACTCCACATCACGCTGCTCGCCCTCCTGTCCCTCTCTCCTGCAGCAGTTGGTGCTGCTCTGCCTTGCCTCATTTCCTCCTCCCATTCCTCCTCCAGATCAAGGGGGACACCTAGCAAGGTGCCCATGACCAAGCACTCCCTTTATCCTGGTGACTCCTGTAAGGTGGAGTAGCACAGAACTTACTCTTTTTAAATGGTTATCAGAGAATTTCTGGAATAAATGTTGCTCGAGTGTTGGTGAAGTCTTGACAAAGTGTTCCAGAAAGTCTTCCAATGTGTTTCAGAGAGCCTCCTCACAGCTCCAGCAATAATGAACGTGAAATGGTGAGTATCCCTTTAAGTAGTGCTTGAAATCGACATCAACACCCAAATAGTTGGTTGTTGTTGGGAGAGGGCGTTAGCTGAAGTGTTAGCCATCAAAAAGCTGTGCAGCCTCTTTAATGAGCACTAGCAGGCATCTAAGTGGCAATCAGCCCCTTAACAAGCCTACATGCAGCCGACCTAGTGCGCGATTCAACTCCTTTACCAAGATGGCATCTTGTGCTAAATGTGGGCTAAACTGGCGTTTCAGCTCAAGAATCCACTCTAGCCACCTCGGAGGAGCATTAACACCTGAACGTGCTGCCGAAAGTTGCCCCCCCGCCAGAGGTTTAGAACAGAGGGCAGGAGAAACTTCTCTACACAAAGAGATGTGAGGCTGTGGAATTCACTTCCAGGGTTATTGGTTGATGCAGAAAGTATGTCAACATTTAAGATTAGATTGGATAGGTGGTGAAAAAATAGGAATAAAGTGATATGGGAGCAGGGCAGGTAAATGTGATTTGGACTACAGTTGAACTTCACGATAATGAACCTCTTGGGACCGGCAGAAAAGATCGTTATCTCATGGTGTTCACGATAGTAAGGTTTGCCAATTTGCTGCATCAGAAAAATTAAGAAATAACCAATTGGAATTGGACATTATTTTATTCTATTAAAAAAATCTATACAGCATGGATTGCTCCATCTTGTTTATGCTTTTCTCAATGCACACTGTTTCTATCTTGTTAACCAGTTCAAAAAGAGCCTCAATTCCAGGTAAATGACTGTTTCATCAAGATCTTCATGACTCGCAGTACAGATTTAATATTTCTTTTGGATTGGTGTTTCACCTTTGACTATAATAGACTTGATTTTTCCTCTGTTGGCCCAAATGGTTGCAACATTACTCTTTGCTAAGCCGAGTTAATTGCAGATTGTGGCTTGCGATTTTCTTTTATGGTCCAGATCATCGATGATTTGAAGTTTTGCTTTCAGAGGCAAAGGTGATCTTTTACTCGCCATCTTCACACATGTTGCCTGGTAGCACTGGCCTACTCACGCCCGTTGCCTCATTACAGTTTGCATACAGATGACGAGCCGTCTTATCAGTCAACCAATGCATACGTCATGCGGGATTCACTCTACAATAGATTATCTTTCAATTAGGCTCAGCGTGGATTCCATTGTTGTATCCAGGGTGATCCAGGTACATCGTCCTTATGTGTTCATTGTAGTAGGGCTGATTTCCATTGGAATGAAATTACACCTTGCTAAAATCACTAAAACTGGGGGTTCATTATAAGCAGCGTTCATTATAGTGACGTTTTACTATATTTGCTCTCATGGAGGGTATTGTCATGAACTGTTTGGTCTTTTTCTGTGTTGTAAGTTCTGTGTATTTCTTCTCTGAGGTCCTTGAATATATTGTTGCTTTCAAGCTTGTGCCCACCTCTCCCACCACTCCCTGTGCGAATCCCTCCAATCTGGTTTTCAGGCTTCCTACAGCATCAAAGTCAAGAATTACATTCACTATGATTGTGCCTCCTCCTCAACCTCTCTGCAGCTTATGGCATAATTGACTACACTATCCTGCTCTAACCCCTCCAAATTACAGCTTAGTGGGACTGTCCTCTTTTGGTTCCACTCTTACATATCTGAACATAGCCAAAGCATCTCTAGCAATAATGGCCCAGTAATTCAGGTCCCAACGCGTGAGTACGGACGGGGTACTCGCGCGTGGGCCCGATGGAAGTGCCGGATTTCAGCATGCACAGCACATGCGCGGAAAACCGGCATTTCCTTTCCTCTGAACCAAGGGGTTCAGAGGTCAAACGCGTGCGTGCGGGAGTCTGCGCGTGCGCGCTGAAATTCCTTTTTTTTTTAAAGGTTTGCCCGTGCGTGAAGGCCTCAACTTTTTACGAATGAAAAAAGCAGAAGTAAGGACTTAGTTTTAAAAGGTAAGTGGTCTAATAATTAAAGTTAGAAAATTTTTCCCACAGGTTTATTATTTTTAAAGACTTTACAGTAAGGTAAGTGTATTTTTAGACCCGATTTCTTAAAAATTTATTTTTTCAGAAATTTGAATAATTGTTTAAAATAGTTTTTTACAGTTATTAATAGTTCATTTAATTAGTGGGATTTTTTTAAACTTTTATTTGAAGTTTAAGTACTGTTTTGGGCGCCCGGAGTTTTCATGAGTTTGACAGTTCTTACTATCAAACTCATGAATGAACTTTTGCAACCTCCGATTGGTTGCCCAGTGCTCACGTGATCCCAGCCGGCTCATCGAACTAACTATGCCGCTGGATCACGCAAGCACAGCGTGCCGGGAACTGAACCGGGCCACTGACAGGAAAACCACACAGGGCCAGGCTTCAACTTTCGGCGCGCTATGTAAGTGTAGGTCGGGGGCTTGCACCCGCGGGAAGCCACCGACACCAATTTCTGGGCCAATGTTTCTTATCCCTGCACTGTCACTTTTGGAGTACCTGAAGTACCCATCCTTGGCCCCCTTGTCTTCCTCATCTATATGCTGCTCCATGGTGACATCATCAACAGGCACCAGACCAGCTTCCATATATATGCAACTAGCTGAAGTGCCCGGCGGTGCCGAGGGATTTTTGAGGGCATGTTGTTGGAAGAGAGAGAGAGAGTGACTGGGGGGGAAGAGAGAGCGCGACTGGGGGGAAGAGAGAGAGCGACTGAGGGGGAAGAGAGAGAGCGACGGGGGAAGAGAGAGCGCGACTGGGGGGAAGGGGGGAGGGGGGGAAGGGGGGGTAAAGGGGAGGGGAGGGGGGGAGGGGGAGGGGGAGGGAGGGGGAGAGGGGGAGGGAGGGGGGGAGAGGGGGAGGGGGGAGGGGAGGGGAGGGGGGAGGGGGAGGGAGGAGGAGGAGG